>NC_142133.1:11477282-12104564 GCF_024610735.1 Ursus americanus | reverse complement strand
TGTCTAGCATCCTTTCATTTCAACTTGAGGGACTGCCTTGACCATTTTTTATAGGGAAACTAATGGTGTAGAACTCCTTCCATTTTTGTCTGTATGAGAATGTCTTACTTCTTCCTATTTATTTATTTATTTATTTATTTAGACATATAGTTGACATACAGTGTTACATTAGTTTCAGGTATACAACATAGTGATTCAGCAACTCTGAATGTTAGTCTGTGCTCACCACAAGTGTAGCTACCATCTGTCACTGCACAATGGGATTACAATATCACTGACTACAGCCCTTACGCTGTACCTTTCATTCCCATGACTTACTCTTTCTATAAATGCAAGCTTGTACGTCCCAATCCCCTTTACATGTTTTTTCCATCCCCCACCCTCTTCCCCCCACATTCCTCAAGAATGTGTTCATTCTTGGTACGTATAGGTCTGTTTCTGCTTTTTTTGTTTGTTTTTCATTTGTCACGTTTTAGATGCAACCTGTAGGCAAGATCATATTGTATTTGTTTCTCTCTGGCTTATTTCACTTAACATAATACCCACTAGATCCATCCGTGTTGTTGCAAATGGCAAGATCTAATTTTTTTTAATAGCTGAGTAATATTCTGTTGCATATAAATAGATACACCACATCTTTATTTGTCTACTGATGGACACCTAGAGTGCTTCCCTATCTTGGCTATTGTAAATAATACTGAAATAAACATATGAGAGCGTTTATCTTTTTGAATTAGTGTTTTTATTTTCTTTAGATAAATACCCAGTAGGGGACTTACTGGATCATATGGTATTTCCATTTTTAGTTTTTTGAGGAATCTCCATATTGTTTTCCACAGTGTTTATATCAATTTGCATTCCCATCAACAGTCTTTGTTTTAAAGTCTATTTTGTGTGATATAAGTATTGCTACTGCAGTTTTTTTTTTAAAAGATTTTATTTATTTATTTTGACAGAGAGAGACAGCCAGCGAGAGAGGGAACACAAGCAGGGGGAGTGGGAGAGGAAGAAGCAGGCTCCCAGCGGAGGAGCCCGATGTGGGACTCGATCCTGGAACGCCAGGATCACGCCCTGAGCCGAAGGCAGCCGCCTAACGACTGCGCTTCCCAGGCGCCCCGCTTTTTTTTTTTTTTTTTTTTACTTCCATTTGCATGGAATATCTTTTTCCACCCCTTCGATTTGAATCTGTATGTGTCTTTGGGTCTGCAGTGAGTCTCTTGTAGGCAATATATAGACGAGTGTTGTGTTTTCATTCATTCGATCATCTGTGTCTTTGGAGTGGGACATTCAGATCATTTACATTTAAAGTAATTATTGATATGTGTTTACTTATTGCTAGTTTGTTAATTGTTTTCTGGTTGTTTTTGTAGTCTTCTCTGCTCTTCTTCTCTTGTTGTTTTCCCTTAAGATTGATGATTTTCTTAGGTATGACGCTTGTATTACTTTCTCTTTATTTTTTGTGTATTTATCATAGGTTTTAGTTTTACCAGGAGCTTCATATATGACACTTTAAATACGTAGCAGTCTATATTAAGATGATGGTCACTTAAGTTCAAACACATTCTAAAAGCACATTTTTACTCCTCTCCCTCCATGTTGTAAGTATATGATGTATTTTATGTCATTTTATTTTGTGAACCCCTTAACTAATTTTTGTAGATATAATTTTACTACTTTGTGTTTTAACCTTCATATTAGCTTTATAAGTGATTGATCTATTACTTTTACTATGTGTATGCTTTACCCATTAAATTTTTTCCTTTTATAATTTTCTTCTTGTTATTGCCTTTTCTTTTCCACGTAAAGAAATCACGTTAGCATTTCCTGTAAGCCTGGTTTGGTGTGATGAACTGCTTTAACTTTTCTTTGTCTGGGGAAACTTGTTATCGCTCCTTCAGTTCTGAATCTTGCCAGGCAGATTATTCTTGGTTGTAGGTTTCTTCCTTTTAGCACTTTGAATACATCATGGCACTCTCTTTGGCCTGCACAGGTTCTGCTGAAAAACCAGCTGATAGCCTCATGGTGTTCTCTTTGTATGTACCTGTTTGCTTCTCTCTTGCTGATTTCAAAATTCTATCTTTATCTTTAAGCTTTGACATTTTAATTTTTATGTGTCATGGTGTGGACCTGCTTTGGTTCATTGTGTTTGGAACTCTCTGTGCCTCTTGGACCCGGACATCTGTTTCCTTCCCCAGGTTAGGGAAGTTTTCAGCTATTATTTCTTCAAATAAGTTTTCTGTCCCCTTTCTTCCTCTCTTTTTCCTCTGAGACCCTATAATGTGAATGTTTGCTAATGTTGTCCAAGAGATTCCTTAACCTATTGTCATTTCATTTCTTTATTTCTTCTTCCCTCCCTGACTGCCTCCTTATCCTCCTCTCTCTCTAGCTTCGGTGCTTTCCGTTTCCCTATTTTTCAGATCATTGATCTGTTCTTCTGCATCTGTTAATCTACTATCAAATCCCTCTAGTGTATTTTTCATTTGTTATTGTAGTCTTACTTTCTATTGGTTTATTTGATATTTTATATCCCTTTGTTGTTCTCACTGAATTTATCCCTTCTTTTCTCAAGTCCAGCTAGCATCTTTATAACCAATATTTTAAACTCTTTATCAGGTAGATTACTTATCTCTATTTCACTGAGTTCTTTTTCTGAGTTTTGTCTTATTCTTTTGTTTAGAGCATATTCTTCTGTCTCATTTTGTTTGACTTTCTGTGTTTGTTTCTATGAATTAAGCATAACATCTACCTTTTCCAGTGTTCAAAGAATGACCTTTTGTGGGAACACCCCATTTGTAGGCTATTTGTGTCTGGTAGGTTTGGTTGACTGACTGGAGCTGAGCAGTCATTGGCTAGTGTTCTCAGGCTACTCTTCACCAGTGCTTCCCTGGGGGTACAGCTGGAGCTGGAATGGGCACAGGCTAGGTAGTTCCAGGGTGCTCCACATTGGGGCTGCCCTGGCAAAGTGGCTGAAGCCTAAGCGGGTATGGCCTGGAGTACTCTGTGTGGCTGGTACCCTGGTTGGATGGCTAGAGCTGTACCAGATACGGTTCAGGTGGTTGTTGGCACCTTGTGTTATGGCCAGTGTGGCAGGACAGCTGGGACTGAAGCAGGCACAGACTAAGGGTTCTTGGGGCGTGCCATACCAGGGTTGTTCTGGTGGGATGGCTGGAGCTCAGGCAGGTGCAGGCCAGAGGGTCCTCTGCAGGGAGTGCCCTGTTGGGACAGCTGGAACTAAAATCGGTGTAAGCCAGGGTTGCCCTGATGTGTGCTGCACTCCCTTGATGGGACATCAGGAGTTGGTGCAGGCACAGGTGGGGTGCCTGCCTTGGGGGGAAGAGTTGGAGCTGGTGTGGTCTAAAGACCTTGGGCTTGCTGAGGTGTCAAGGCAGCTAAAATGCGCAGACTTTGCTCTCATCTGTACCATCAAGGGGAAGGGGGAATATAAATTAAGGAACTCATCAGCACTTTGACCCTTGAGAAAGTTCCAGTAGTTCCCTACTGTTTGGCAGTTGCTCTAGGGTTCGTAAATGATTTTCCTTCACCTATAGTCTAGTTGCCATTTAAGCCACTTTTTTTTTTTTTTTTTTTTTGCTGGGCCCCAGGTCAGGCAAATCTGTGCAAGGTCCCTTGGTCCTATCCTCTTCTACTATGGTTTATAGCATTAGAGCTAGGGTTCCCATTGTTACTATTTCTGTCTCTCTGACGATTCTCAATGTAGTCCCATTATCCTTGCTGTGTATTAGCTGTTCAATAAGTCCTTATTCTTATTCAGGAGAACTTGCTTTTCATGTAGGTATAGATTCAGTGCGTCCTTGAAAGGAGGTGAATTCAGAGCCTTTCTATGCCATCATCTTGCATCCTCTGTCATATTTGAAGGACAATTTTGTTGGATATAGAATTCTCAGTTGCCAGTTATTTTTCTCTCAACACTTTAAATTTATCATCCCATTGCCTTCTGGCCTCCAAGGTGGTTGCTGACAAATCTGCTAATGGTACTCTTAGGGACTTCTTATATGTAAGGAGACACTTTTCTCTTATTGCTTTCAAGATTCTCTCTATGTCTTTTGACAGTTTGATTATAATGTGTCTTGGTGTGGGTTTCTTTGGGTTAATCCTTCTTGGAATTCTTTGAGTGTTTGGATTTTTTTAAAAAAATTTATTCATTTTAGAGAGAGGGAGGAGGGGCAGAGGGAGAAGGAGAGAGAGAGAGAATCTCAAGCAGACTCCCCACTGAGCGTGGATCCTCACATGGGGATTGATCTTACAACCTTGAGATCATGACTTGAGCTGCCATCAAGAGTCAGATGCTTAACAGACTGAGTCACCCAGTTGCCCCAGCTTTTTGGATTTTTATGCTCATTTCTTTCCTCAAAATTGGGAAATGTTTAGCCATTCTTTCTTCAAATAATCCCTTTGCCCCTTTGTTCTCTCTTCTTCTGGGACTTTCATAAAGTATATATATTGATCTGCTTGATGGTTTCTCATAAGTTCCTTAGGCTCTGTTCTCTTGATTCTTTTTCTTTTTGTTCTTCAGATTGAATAATTGCAAATAACCCATCTTCAAGTTTGCTGATTCTTCTACCTGTTCAATTCTACTTGACTCTGCTTGACCTCCTCTAATAAATATTTCAATTTAATTTTTGTATTTTTAGCTCCAGAATTTCTGATTGGTAATTTTTTAAAAGTTTATTTGACACATAATTGACATATAATGTTATATTAATTTCAGGATATGGCATAGTGATTCAACAGTTCTATATACTACACCATGATAAGTGTGATCACTATGTATCACCATACAACATTAACACAACATTTTATATTTCCTAGCTGTATTTTCCATCTCCTTGACTTCTTTATTTTATAACTGCAAGTTTGTACCTCTTAATTCCTTTTTCTTATTTCCCTCCCCACCCCATGGCAACCACAAGTTCTCTGTATTAACGGAGTCTATTTTTTAAAAATTTTATTATGTTATGTTAGTCACCATACAGTACATCATTAGTCTTTGATGTAGTGTTCCACGATTCATTGTTTGCATATAACACCCAGTGCTCCATGTGATACATGCCCTCCTCAATACCTGTCACTGGGCTAACTCATCCCCCTACCCTCTCCCCTCTGAAACCCTCAGTTTGTTTCCCAGAGTCCATAGTCTCTCATGGTTCGCCTCCCCCTTTAATCCCCCCCCTTCATTTCCCCCTTCCTTCTCTTAATGTCTTCCATGCTATTTCTTATGTTCCACATATAAGTGAAGCCATATGATAATTGTCTTTCTCTGCTTGACTTATTTCACATATATAACACCCTTTCCTGATTAAAACTCTTCAGAGTGTAGGGTTAGAGGGAACATTCCTCAATTTAATAAAAACCATCTATGAAAGGCCCACAGTGAATATCATTATCAGTGGGGAAAAGCTGAGAGCTTTTCCCATAAGATCGGGAACACGACAAGGATACCCACTCTTGCCACTGTTGTTCAATATAGTACTTAAAGTCCTAGCAACAGCAGTCAGACAACGAAAAGAAATAAAAGGTATTCAATTTGGCAAAGAAGAAGTCAAACTCTCTCTCTTCACAGATGACATGACACTTTATGTGGAAAAACCCAAAAGACTCCACCCCCAAAATATTAGAACTCATACAGCAATTCAGTAATGTGGCAGGATACAAAATCAATGCAAAAAAATCAATTGCTTTCCTATACATTAACAATGTTAACTGTAGAAAGAGAATTTTGGGCATTGATTCCATTTACAATAGCACCAAAAACCATAAGATACCTTGGAATAAACCTAACCAAAGAGGTAAAGGATCTGTACTCTAGAAATTATAGAACACTTATGAAAGAAATTGAAGAAGACACAAAAAGATGGAAAAACATTCCATGCTCATGGATTGGAAGAATAAGCATTGTTAAAATGTCTATGCTGCCCAGAGCAATCTACGCTTTCAATGCCATCCCAAACAAAATACCAATGGAGTTTTTCAAAGTGCTCAAACAAACAATCCTAAAATTTGTACAAAAACAGAAAAGACCCTGAATTGCCAAGGAAATGTTGAAAAAGAAAAGCAAAGCTTGGGGCATCATGTTGCCTGATTTCAAGCTATATTACAAAGCTGTGATCACCAAGACAGCTTGGTACTGACACAAAAACAGACCCACAGATCAATGGAACAGAATAGAGAGCCCAGATATGGACCCTCAGCTCTATGGTCAACTAATCTTCAACAAAGCAGGAAAAAATATCCAATGGAAAAAAGACAGTCTCTTCAATAAAAGGTGCTGGGATATTTGGACAGCTATATACAGAAGAATGAAACTCGACCATTCTCTTACACCATGAACAAAAATAAACTCTAAATGGATGAAAGACCCCAATGTGAGACAGGAATCCATCAAAATCCTAGAAGAGAACATGGGCAGTAACCTCTTTGACATCAGCCACAGCAACTTCTTTTGACATGTCTCCAAAGGCAAGGGAAACAAAAGTGAAAATGAACTTTTGGGACTTCATCAAGATAAAAAGCTTCTGCACAGCCAAGGAAACAGTCAACAACGGAGTCCATTTCTGTTTTTTGTTTGTTTGTTTTCATTTGCTCTTTAGTTTCCATATATAAGTGAAACAATATGATATTTGTGTTTCTCTGTCTGACTTATTTCAGTTGGCGTAATACCCATTAGGTCCATCCATATCCCAAAAACATACAAGTGGCCAATAAGCACATGAAAAGATGTTTGACATCATTGATCATTAGGGAAATGTAAATTAAAAATACAATGAGATAACACTTCAAAAAAAAAAAAAGAAAAACAATAACAAATGTTGGAGAAGATATGGGGACATTGGAACACTCATACATTGCTGGTGGGGATGTCAAATGGTACAAATACTTCAGAAAGACAGTTTGATAGTTCCTCAAAGAGTTAAACACATTTACCATGTGACTCAGCAATTCTACTCCTAGATAATACCCAAAGGAATTAGAAACATGTTTAACCAAATTTTTATATATTGGATTAAATATTAAATTATTTACATTAAATATATTATGTACACAGCAGCATTATTCATAATAGCCAAAAAGTAGAAACAACCCAAATGTCCAAACACTGATGAATGAATAAATGTGGTATACCCAGACAATGGAATATTATTCAGCCATAAGAAGGAATGAAGCACTGATATGTGTTACAATATCTATTAACCTTGTAAACATTACTCTATGTGAAAGATGTGAGACACAAAAGGCTTTGTATTGTATGATTCTATTTATATGATACATCGAATGTAGGCCAGTCCATAGAGACGGAAAGTAGGTTAGTGGTTGTTCAGAGCTGGGGGTAGGAAGTGGCAGCTAACGAGATTTTTTTTTTTTTTTTTTTTTTTTTTTTGTGAGGGGGAGAGTGATGATGAAATGTTCTGGAATTGTAAATGCTTTTTAAAACTGGCGTATAGTTGACATGTTAGTTTCAGGTGCACAGCATAGTGATTTGACAATTATATACATTATGAAACGCTAACAATGGTAAGTGTGGTTACCATCCGTTACCATACAGACTTACTGTATTATTATATTCCCTATGATTTATTTAATGAAATTTTCTGGAATTAGATAGTGATGATGATTGTACCACATTGTGAATATAATACAAACCACTGAATTGAACATGTTAAGATGGTTGAAATGGTGAATTTTCCTTTATGTGAATTTTATCAAAAAAAATAAATGATGTCAGAAGAGTGTATAATGAACACAGTCTGCACTTGCAACCTGGTTACTTTTTTCCCCTTTGGCCATTGGATGACTTGTTGAGCCATCTGTTGTGACAATGTCTGCTCTGTAGCATTTAAGACTTTGACATGTCAAATCTGCCAACTCTAGTGCAGATAATTGAGAGGAACGAAATGCCTTTTTTTTTTTTTTTTTTTTAGTTTCAGGGGTACGATACAGTGATTCAGTAATTCTGTATGTTAGTGCTCATCACAGTAAGTCTACTCTTAAGTCCTTTCACCTATCTCACCATCATCCCACCCACCTCCATTCTGGTAACCACCAGCATATTCTCTATATTTAAGAGTCTTTTTTTAAAATTTATGTCTTTTTTCCTTTGTTTTGTTTCTTAAATTCCACATCGGTGAAATCATATGGTATTTGTTTTTCTCTGACTTATTTTGCTTAGTGTTATACTCTCTAGCTCCACCCCCATTGTTGCAAATGGCAAGTTTTCCTTCTTTTTTTATAGCTGAGTAATATTCCATTGTACATATATACCACATCTTTATGCATTCATCTATCAATGGACACTTGGGTTGCTTCCATATTTTGGCTATTGTAAGTAACGTTGCAATAAACATGGGAGTATACCTATCCTTTCAAATTAGTGCTTTCAAGTTCTTTGGGTAAATACCCAGTAGTGGAATTACTGGACCATATGATAATTCTATTTTTAATTTTTAAGGAGTCTCCGTACTGTTTTCCACAGTGGCTGCACCAGTTTGCATTCCCACCAACAGTGCATGAAGATTCCTCTCCCCATCCTTGCCAGCACTTGTTTCTCGTGTTCTTTTTATTTTAGCCATTCTGACAGTTGTGAGGTGATGTCTCATTGGGGTTTTGATTTGCAGTTCCCTGATGATTAGTGATGTTCAGAATTTTTTTCATATGTCTGTTTTCCATCTGTATGTCTTCTGCCCATTTTTCAGTTGGATTATTTGGTTTTTGGGTGTTGAGTTGTATAAGTTCTTTATATATTTTGGATACTAACCCTTTATCAGATGTCATTTGAAAATATCTTCACCATTCTACAGGTTGCCTTTTAGTTTTGTTGGCTGTTTCCTTCACTGTGCAGAAGCTTTTTATATTGACTTAGTCGCAACAGCTTATTTTTGCCTTTATTTTCCTTGCCTCAGGAGACCTATCTAGAAAAATATTGCTGTAACTGACATCAGATAAATTACTGCCTGTGCTGTCTTCTAGGATTTTTATTGTTTCAGGTCTCACATCTATGTCTTTAATCCATTTTGAGTTTACTTTTGTCTATGGTGTAAGGAAGTGGTCCAGTTTCATTCTTTTGAATGTAGCTGTCCATTTTCTACAGCACCATTTGTTGAAAAGACTGTCTTTTCATCATTGCGTGTTCTTGTCTCCTTTGTTGAAGAATCATTGACCATATAATCATGAGTTTGTTTCTGTGCTTTCTAACCTGTTCCATTGATCTATGTGTCTACTTTTTTGCCAGCACCATACTGTTTTGATCACTACAGCTTTATAGAGTAACTTGAATTCTGGTGTTGTGATGCTTCCAGCTTTTTTAAAAAAATTATTATCCCTATCGCCTACAGTAAATCTTTAAAATGGGTCTGGCCTTTTAGGAGGCCAGAATGAATTATCATAGGGTGAAATAGTGGGCACAATAATTTGTTCCTTTAGGGATTTTTGAATTTTTTCCTTAATTTGAGTATGTCCTATTAAAAATCTTTTCTAAATGGAGACCTCTAACACACTTAGCCTTAATGGATGGTCTATCATCAGTTGTTAGGAATTGTGGTACTCATGTCCCAGGGTGTTTTTCAAGATTGTTTTGGCTATTTGGGTATTTTGTGGTTCCATACAAATTTTAGGATTATTTGTTCTTGTTCTGTGAAGTATGCTGTTGGTATTTTGATAGGGATTACGTAAGTCTGAAGATTGCCTTGGGTGGTATGGACATTTTAATAAAATTTGTTCTCCCAATCCACCAACATGGAATATCTTTCCATTTGTGTTGTCTTCAATTTCTTTCATCAATGTTTTATAGTTTTCAGAGTACAGGTCTTTCACCTCCTCGGTTGAATTTATTCCTAGGCATTTTATTATTTGGGGTGCAATTGTAAATGGGATTGCTTTCTTTTTTTTTTTTTAAGATTTTATTTATTTGACAGAGAGAGAGACAGCCAGTGAGAGAGGGAACACAAGCAGGGGGAGTGGGAGAGGAAGAAGCAGGCTCCCAGCAGAGGAGCCCGATGTGGCACTCAATTCCAGAACACTAGGATCACACCCTGAGCCGAAGGCAGATGCTTAACGACTGAGCCACCCAGGTGCCCCAGGGGATTGCTTTCTTAATTTCTCTTTCTGTTGCTTCATTATTAATGTTTAGAAATGCAACAAATTTCTGTACATTGATTTTGTATCCTGTGACGTTACTAAATTCATTTATTGGTTCTAGTAGTTTTTTGGTGGAGTCTTTAAGGTTTTCTATATATTATATTTTGTCATCTGCAAATAATGGAAGTTTTACTACTTTCTTACCAATTTGGATGTCTTTTATTCCTTTTTTTGTCTGACTGCTGTGGCTAGGACTTCCAGTACTGTGTTGAACAAAAGTGTTGAGAGTGGACATCCTTGTCTTGTTCCTGATCTTAGGGGAAAAACTGTCAGTTTTTCACTACTGAGAATGATATTAGCTGTGGGTTTTTCATAGCTGGCCTTTATTAAGTTGAGGTATGTTCTCTCTGAACCTACTTTGTTGAGTGTTTTTATAATGAATGGATGTTGTACTTTCTCAAATGCTTTTTCTGCATCTCTTGAAATGATCATATGGTTTTTACCCTTTCTCTTGTTAATGTAATATATCATGTTGATTGATTTGTGAATATTGAACCATCCTTGCATCGCTGGAATAAATCCCACTTGATTGTGGGGAATGATTTTTTTAAATGTATTGTTGGATTCAGTTTGCCAATATTTCATTGAGGATTTTTTCATGTATGTTCATCAGAGATATTGGTTTGTAGTTATTTTTTATTTCTTTTTTTAGTGTCTTTATTTGGTTTTAGTATCAGGGTAATGGTGGACTCATAGAATGTATTTGAAAACCTTCCTTTTCTATTTTTTGGAATAGCCTGACAAGAACAGGTTTTTAAAAATTATATTATGTTAATCACCATACAGTACATCCCTAGTTTTTAATGTAAAGTTCCATATTCATTACTTGCGTATAACACCCAGTGCACCATGCAATATGTGCCCTCCTTAATACCGATCACCAGCCTATCCAATTCCCCCACCCACCTCCCCTCTGAAGCCCTCAGTTTGTTTCTCAGAGTCCATAGTCTCTCATGGTTCATTCCCTCTTCTGTTTATGCCCCCCTTTCTTCTTCCCTTTCTTCTCCTACTGATCTTCCTACTTCTTATGTTCCATAAATGAGTGAAACCATATGATAATTGTCCCTCTCTGCTTGACGTATTTCGCTTAGCATTATCTCCTCCAGTCCTGTCCATGTTGCACCAAATGTTGAGAAATGGCTCAACATTTTTTTTGATGGCTGAGTAATATTCCACTGTATATAAGGACCACATCGTCTTAATCCAGTCATCTGTTGAAGGGCATCTCGGCTCCTTCCAAGATTTAGCTATTGCGGACAATGCTGCTATGAACATTGGGGTGCATAAGGCCCTTCTCTTCACTACGTCTGTATCTTTGGGGTAAATACCCTGTAGTGCAATGGCTGGATCATAGGGTAGCTCAATTTTTAATTTTTTAAGGGACCTCCACACTGTTTTCCAGAGCGGCTGTACCAATTTGCATTCCCACCAACAATGTAAGAGGGATCCCCTTTCTCCATATCCTCTCCAAAATTTGTTGTTTCTTGCCCTGTCAATTTTTGCCATTCTAACTGGCGTAAGGTGGTATCTCAATGTGGTTTTGATTTGAATTTCCCTGACGGCTGATGATTTTGAACATTTTTTCATGTGTCTGTTAGACATTTGTATGTCTTCATTGGAAAAGTGTCTGTTCATATCTTCTGCCCATTTTTTTATTTGATTATTTGTTTCTTGTGTATTGAGTTTGAGAAGTTCTTTGTAGATCTTGGATACCAGTCTTCTATCTGTAGTGTCATTCGCAAATATCCCCTCCCATTGCATGGGCTTCCTCTTAGTTTTTTTGACTGTTTCCTTGGCTGTGCAGAAGCTTTTTATCTTGATGAAGTCCCACAAGCTCATTTTATCTTTTGTTTCTCTTGCCTTTGGAGATGTGTCATGAAAAAAGTTGCTGTGGCCGATGTCAAAGAGGTTGCAGCCCATGTTCTTCTTTATGATTTTGATGGATTCCTATCTCACATCAAGGTCTTTCATCCATTTGGAGTTTATCTTTGTGGTGTGAGAGTGTGGTCAAGTTTCATTCTTTTGCATATAGCTGTCCAATTTTCCCAGCACCATTTATTGAAGAGACTGTCTTTTTTCCACCGGATGTTTTTTCCTGCTTTGTCAAAGATTAGTTGCCCAAAGAGCCGAGGGTCCATTTCTGGGTTCTCTATTCTGTTCCATTGGTCTATGTGTCTGTTTTTGTGCCAGTACCATGCTGTCTTTGTGATCACAGCTTTGTAGTATAGCTTGAAATCCGGCAATGTGATGCCCCCAGCTTTGTTTTTCAACAATTCCTTGGTGATTTGGGGCCATTTCTGTTTCCACACAAATTTAAGGACTGTTTGTTCCAGATCTTTGAAAAATGTCATTGGTATTTTGATCGGGATGGCATTGAAAGTGTAGATTGCTCTGGGTAGCATAGGCATTTTAACTATGTTAATTCTTCCAATCCATGAGCATGGAATATTTTTCCATCTTTTTGTGTCTTCTTCAGTCTCTTTCAAGAGTGATTTGTAGTGGGGCGCCTGGGTGGCACAGCGGTTAAGCGTCTGCCTTCAGCTCAGGGCGTGATCCCGGCATTATGGGATCGAGCCCCACATCAGGCTCCTCTGCTATGAGCCTGCTTCTTCCTCTCCCACTCCCCCTGCTTGTGTTCCCTCTCTCGCTGGCTGTGTCTATCTCTGTCAAATAAATAAAATCTTAAAAAAAAAAGAGTGATTTGTAGTTTCTAGAATATAGATCCTTTATGTCTCTGGTTAAGTTAATTCCAAGATAATGTATGATTTTTGGTGCTATTATAAATGGAATTGATTCCCTAATTTCTCTTTCTTCAGTCTCATTGTTTGTGTATAGAAATGCAACTGATTTCTGAGCATTGATTTTGTATCCCGCCACATTACTGAATTGCTCTATAAGTTCTAGTAATTTGGGGGTGGAGTCTTTTGGGTTTTCCATAAAGAGTAACATGTCATCTGCAAAGAGAGGCAGTTTGACTTCTTCTTTGCCGATTTCGATACCTTTTATCCCTTTTTGTTGTCTGATTGCTCTTGCAAGGACTTCTAGTACTATGTTGAATAGTAGTGGCGAGAGTGGGCATCCTTGTTGTGTTCTTGATCTTAAGGGAAAGGCTTTCAGTTTTTCCCCATTGAGAATGATATTTGCTATAGGCTTTTCATAGATGGTTTTTATGAAAGTGAGGAATGTACCCTCAATCCCTACACTCTGAAGTGTTTTAATCAGGAAAGGATGCTGTATTTTGTCAAATGCTTTTTCTGCATCAATTGAGAGGATCATATGTTTCTTGACTCTTTTCTTGTTGATGTGATCTATCACACTGATTGATTTGTGAATGTTGAACCACGCATCCCAGGGATGAATCCCACTTGGTCATGATGAATAATCCATTTAATGTACTGTTGGATCCTGTTAGCCTGGATCTTTTTGAGAATTTTGGTGTCCATATTCATCAGGGATATCAGTCTGTAATTCTCCTTTTTGATGGGGTCTTTGCCTGGTTTGGGGATCAAGGTAATACTGGCCTCATAGAATGAGTTTGGTAGTTTTCCTTCTGTTTCTATTTTTTGAAACAGCTTCAGGAGAATAGGTATTATTTCTTCTCTGAATGTTTGGTAGAATTCCCCAGGGAATCTGTCCGGCCCTGGACTCTTGGTTTTTTTGGGAGGGTTTTGATCACTGCTTCAATCTCTTCATAATTAATTGGTCTGTTTAAAAAAATCAATTTCTTCCTGTTTCAGTCTTGGTAGTTTATAGGTTTCCAGGAAGGCATCCATTTCTTCCAGGTTGTTTAATTTATTGACATAAAGCTGTTGATAAAAGTTTCTAATGATCCTTCCTATTTCATTGGTGTTGGTCCTGATCTCTGCCCTTTCATTCATAATTTTATTAATTTGGGTCCTTTCTCTATTCTTTTGAATAAGTCTGGCCAGTGGCCTATCGATCTTATTTATTCTTTCAAAGAACCAGTTTCTAGTTTTGTCAATCTGCTCTACTGTGCTCCTGTTTTCTAATTCATTGATCTCTGCTCTAATCTTGATCACCTGCCTTCTCGTGCATGGGTTAGGCCTGTTTCTCTGTTCCCGTTCCAGCTTCTTGAGGTGAGACTATTAAAACTGCATTTTAGATTTTTCTATTCTTTTCAGTGTGGCTTGGATGGCTATGTATTTCCTCCTTAGGACTGCCTTTGCAGTGTCCCATAGGTTTTGGACTGATGTGTTTTCATTCTCATTGGTCTTCAAAAATTGTTTAATCTGATTTTTAATGTCCTGGTTTACCCAATCATTCTTGAGCAGGATGGTTCTTAGTTTCCAAGTGTTTGAGTTTCTTCCAAATTTTTCCTTGTGATTGAGTTCCACTTTCAAAGCATTGTGGTCTGAGAATATGCAGGGAATAATCTGTCTTTTGGTATCGCCTGCCTTCGGCTCAGGGCGTCATCCCGGCTATGTGGGATCGAGCCCCGCATCAGGCTTCTCTGCTATGAGCCTGCTTCTTCCTCTCCCACTCCCCCTGCTTGTGTTCCCTCTCTTGCTGGCTATCTCTATCTCTGTCAAATAAATAAATACAATCTTAAAAAAAAAAGAGTTGGCTTGTGTATCTTGCTGCTCCCCTGTTGGGGGCGTAGATATTTATAATTGTCATATCCACTTGTTGGACACATCCTTTAAGAATAATATTGTGTCCTTCTGTATCTCTAACTACAGTCTTTAGTTTAAAATCGAATCTCTCTGATATGAGAATTGCTACCCCAGCTTTCTTTTGAGGCCCATTGGCATGAAAAATGGTTTTCCATCCCTTCACTTTAAGTCTGGATGTATATAGGTTCAAAATGAGTCTCTTGTAGACAGCAAATGAATGGGTCATGTCTTTTTATCCAATCTGCAACCCTGTGGCGTTTATGGGAGCATTTAGGCCATTCACATTGAAAGCGATTATTGAGAGATATGATTTTAATGATGTCATGTTGCCAGTGAAGTCTTTGTTTCTATAGATTGTAAATTTCTGTTCTGTATCACTCTTGGGGCCTTTTTACTTTTATAGAACCCCCCTTTAATATCTCATGTAGGGCTGGCTTGGTGGTGGTCACAAATTCCTTCAGTTTCTGCTGATCCTCAATGTCCTTATCTCTCCATCAAATCTGAATGACAGCCTTGCTGGATAAAGGATCCTTGGCTGCATGTTCTTCTCAGAGCTTTGAAAAACCCTGCCAATCCTTCTTGGCCTGTCAGGTCTCTGTAGACAGGTCTGATGTTATTCTGATATTTTTCCCTCTGTACGTAAGGATTGTCTTCCCCCTGGCCACTTCAGTACTGTATCCTTGGATCTAATATTTGCGAATTGCGCTATGACATGATGTGGTGTAGGTCTGGTCTCATTGACCTTGGGAGGGGTCCTCTCTGCCTCTTGGACATGAATGCTTGTTTCCTTTGCTAGATTAGGGAAGTTCTCAGCTACAATTTGTTCAAATATCTCTTCTACACCTCTCTCTTTCTCCACCCCCTTGAGGATACTGATGATTCTGACATTGAAACGTTTCATTGAATCAGTAATCTCCCATAATCTACATTCTTGAGATTGAATTTTTTTTGAGCCAAGTTTCTGTTTTAACTTTCTCTTCTACCATCCCATCCTCCAATTCACTAATTCGTTCTTCTGCCTCATTTACACTGGCCATCAGAGTGTCTACTTTAGACTGCAATTGATTCATAGCATTTTTAATTTCTGCCAGATTTGCTGTCATTTCTGCCCTTAAAGATTCTATATTCTCGTTAATATTTTCATCAATATTTTTTTCAACCCTACACATCATCTGGACCATTGTTACTCTGAACTCCATTTCTGACAATTTGGTTATATCCACATCCAGCAGTTCTGTGGCAGAGGCCATAGTATCTGTATCTTTTCTTTGCTGGGGGGAATTTCTCCTCCTCATTCTTCTGATGAGGAGAGGTTGTAGGGATGCCCAGAGCCCAAATTATTGACCAGGACCCAGGCAGTGTGCACTTGTTTTAAGGGACCTTAGGGATGTGGGCTTCTTGATTTTTCAGCCTGCCTTCTGGGGGAGGGGTCCACTGCGCTGATACTCAGGCAACCCTGTTTGGGTAGAGTCACCCCGTCCCCTGCGAGGGGGGATGGGGATGGGCCCAATGTGAGCTAGTATTTCTGGGCTTTTGTCTTCTGGCGGCTTTCCCTGGCAGTTTTCTGTGCCTCTTCTGAGAGTCAGAGCATCAGTGGCCATATCCTAGCCTCTGTCTCAGAAAAGAGAGATCGCAGTCCGCTCTCCACTGAGCTCTACTGGCCTCTTTAGCTCTGTTTCTGTTGGTGCTGCTAAAAACCCTTCAGTGTCCTGGGTTGTGCACCCTACAGCTGCTCTCCCAGCCCTCATTTCCAGGGCTGGCACTTCTCTGTCCTTTGTGCTTCTAACACCACCAGCCACCCTCGGTTCCCGCGTGTGCTCCTGAGCTCCCTGTTTCAGTGTGGTTCGTGCTCACTCCGGATCGACGGTTTTCAGTCTGGTCACAAGCGCGCTCCCAAGCTCCCTATCAGTCTGGTTCCAGTGTCTGATCCCAAGCTCCGGTTTTCAGTCTGGTCGCCCGCGTTCCCCCATTCCCTGGCTCACGGTCTCAGTCTGCTCTCTCGTGGGTGCCGGTCCGGTCCATGAGTCCACCCCGCTCCCCCGTGCAGGTGGCTACTGCTTCCTGGTGCCCGAACCCAGCGGCTCCCTCCCCCTTCCGTTTATCTTCCGATATCTGTGCGCGGATTCACAGCTTCCCGCTTCGTCCCTCAATACTCAGCGCTGGAGATGTTCATTTGAAGAGATCCAGATGTATCTTCCTGTGTCTCAGGCTGATTCCGTGGTTGTTTAGGCTGGTCTGGTACCTATCCAGCTCGACTCAGGAGACCGGCTGAAGAAGGAGTCCCCTACTCCTCTGCCATCTTTTCTCCCTCCCTATTTCTTCCTGATTTTCTTCCTGGGAGTTTATATAGTTTTAGGAATTTATCCATTTCTTCTAGGTTGTCCAATTTGTTGGCATATATTTTTTGTCAACAACTTGGATACATGTTCAGACTTTATTATTGATACTATTACAGGATTATTGCAGAGTTATAAAGTGTTGAATTAAATTTTATGTTTTAAAACAATTAATTCATTTAACAGAATAATTTCCAAAATTTATCTAAGCTTCTTAACACACTTGGACTTCTCATTCACTTTGTTAAAGGATTCATACACATAATAATTGTATATACATGACAATAAGGTAGGAGAAGGAATGGAAAAATGAAGGGGGGAAATCAGAGAGGGAAATGAACCATGAGAGACTATGGGCTCCGGGAAACAAACTAAGGTGTCAGAAGGGAAGGGGGTAGGGGGCTGGCTTAGCCCAGTGATGGGTATTAAGGAGGACACGTATTGCATGGAGCACTGGGTGTTATACGCAAACAATGAATCATGGAACACTAAAAAAATAAAAATAAAAAAATAAATATAAAAAAATAGCTTTCCATTTATAGCATTTTGTTTAACACTCATTAGCCAGGCCAATACCACACCAAGCACCCAGTTACAAAGTAAAAATTTTAGTTATCACCAGGACATATCTAAATTGCTAAAAGTTTGGCATATTAGAAGCAAAATTCCTAAATGTTGGCATATAATTTTTCATACTTTTGTCTTATAATCATTTGTATTTCTGTGGTTTGGTTGTTATTTCCCCTTTTTCATTTCTGATTTTGTGTATTTGAGTCCTCTTTTTTTGATGAGTCTGGCTAAAGACTTATAAATCAGTTCTTAGTTTCCTTATTTGTGTACCATTTTTTAAGTTTCTATATTGTTTATTTCTGCTCTAATCTTTCCTTCCATCTGCTGGTTTTAGGTTTTGTTTATTCTTTTTTTCTAGCTCCGTTAGGTGTAAGGTTATGTTGTTTATTTGAGATTTTTCTTTCTTCTCGAGGTAGGCTTGTATTGCTATAATCTTCCCTCTTAGAATGGCTTTTGTTGCATCCCCAAAGATTTTGGACTGTTGTGTTTTCATTTTCATTTACCTCCATGTATTTTTTGATTTCCTCTTTGATTTCTTGGTTGGCCCATTCATTGCTTAGTTGCATGTTATTTAACTTCCATGTATTTGTGCTCTTTCTAGATTTTTCCTTGTGGTTGGTTTCTAGTTTCATAGTATTGTGCTTGGAAGAGATGCATGGTATAAATTTGATCCTTTTGTCTTTGTTGAGACTTGTTTTGTAGCCTAACATGTGATCTATTCTGGAGAATGTCCCATGTGCACTTGAAAAGAATGTGTACTCTGCTTTTTGATGGTGGAATGTTTTGAATATATCTGTTAAATCTGTCTAGTCCAGTGTGTCATTCAAAGACACTGTGTCCTTGTTGATTTCTGTTTGGTTGATGTATCCATTGATGTAAGTGGGGTGTGAAAGCCCCCTACTATTATTGGATTACTATTGATTACTTCCTTTATGTTTCTTATTAACTGCTGTAAGTATTTGGGTGCTCCCATGTTGGGTGCATTAATATTTACAATTGTTATATCTTCTTGTTGGATTGTTCTGTTTGTGATTAGGTAGTGTCCTCCTTTATCTCTTGTTATCATCTTTGTTTTCAAATCTATTTTGTCTGATATGAGTACTGCTACCCTGGCTTTGTTTTCACATCCATTTGCATGATAAGTCTTCTCCATCCTTTCTCTTTCAATTTGCATGTGTCTTTATGTCTGAAATGAGCCTCTTGTAGACAGCATATAGATGGTCTTGTTTTTTATATCCATATTGTCACCCTATGTCTTTTGGTTGGAGCATTTAGTCCATTTATATTCAAAGTAATTATTGATAGGTATGTACTTTTTGCCATTTTGTTCCTTGTTTTTTGGTTATTTTTGTAGTTTTTTCTGTTCCTCTCTTCTGTTGCTCTCTTGTCTCACGATTAGTTGGCTTTCTTTAGTGATATACTTGGATTCCTTACTCTTTGATTTTTGCAAACCTTTTACTGTTTTTTTTTTTTTTTTGATTTGTGGTTACAATCTGGCTTGTATATAACATCTTCTCCTTAGAACAGTCTATAGTAAGTTGGTGGTTGCTTAAGTTTGATCCCATTCTTTACTCCTCTCCCCCCCCCATGTTTTAGGTGGATGGTGTCATACTTTACATCCATTACTTTGTGAATCTTTTGACTGATTTTTACAGATATACTTATTTTTACTGCTTTTGAGCTACTTACTTTCCTTACTTTTGTTTATGGTCTCTCCTTTCTACTCAGAGTCCCTTTTAATGTTTTTGAAGAGCTGGTTTAGTGGTCATGAATTCCTTTAACTTTTGTTTATCTGGGAAATCTTTAACTCTCCTTCTATTCTGAATGATAGCTTTGCTGGATAGACTATTCTTGGCTGCATTTTTTTTTTTTTTTTTTTTTTTGCCTTTCAGCACTTTGAATATATCATGCACTCCCTTGTGGCCTGTTAAAGTTTCTGATGAAAAATCCTCTGGCAGCCTTATGGGGTTTCCCTTGTATGTAACTATCTTCTTTTCTCCTGTTGCTTTTAAAATTCCTCTTTATCACTACTTTTTGCCACTTTAATTACTATATATTTTGGTGTGAACCTCCTTGGGTTGATTTTGTTGGGGGATCTCTGTCTTCTGGATCCAGATTTCTGTTTCCTCAGATTTGGGAAATTTTCAGCTATTATTTCTTCATATAAATTTTCTGACCCTCCCCTTTTTTCCTCTTCTCCTTCTGGGATCCTTATATTATGAATGTTATTACCCTTGAGGGTATTGCTGAGTTCACTAAGTGTATTCTCATTTTGCATAATTTTTTCCCCTCTTATCTGCTCAGGTTGATTACTTTCCATTAGTCTGCCCTCCATTGCTGCTTCATTCTTCTGCTTACTCTAGCCTACGATTTATTCTATCTAGTATACTTTTAATTTCATTTATTGTGTTCTTAATCTCCGATTAGTTCTTTTTTTAATCTCTTTGTTAAGGGTATCACTATATCTGCCAGTCTTCTCAAGTCCAATGAATATCTTTATGATCATTACTTTAAATTCTCTATCAGGCATAGTGCTGATTTCCATTTTGTTTAGGTCTCTTACTGTGATTTTGTCCTGTTCTTTCATTTGGGACACTGTCCTCTGTCTCCTCGTTTTGTCTAACTCTCTGTGTTAGGAATGTCATCTACATCACCTGTTCTTGAAAATAATATCTTTATGAAGAAGAGGTCCTGTAGTGCCCTGCAGTGCAGTGTCCCTGTTCACCAGAATCTGGAACTTCAGGGGTGTCTCCTCTGTGCAATGCATGTACCCTGCTGTTATAGCTGAGCCACTTTTTCCTTCAGTCCAATCATCTGCAATGTCTCTCTCTGCCTGTTATGGGCAGTGTTTGGTCCCTTTGGTGTTAGTGGGCCCGTCTTGGGATGCTTTGGGCTTGATTTGAGTCAGACCAGGCATTTTCCAAAGATGCAGTAGCACCAAACCGCAGGGCATATTCCCTGTTTTGTCCCCTGAGAAGCTTTCATTGGTGGGTGGGGCCTGCAGTCAGACCAGTTGACTGCCTCCTGCCCACTGTTGGGGCCACAGTCTGATTGGTGTGTGTGGTTATCTTTCTCTTTTTCTGGGACAGGAGTCACTTTGGAGTGGTGGTGCTGGCTCATTTTAGGGCTGCTTCCATACTGCCAGGCTTGTGGCACTGCTTTGGATGGGCTCTGGCCCACAGCATTTTGGAGGGAGAAGATCCATGATATTTGGGGTTGGGGGATGGTGTGGTGGGCCATGGCATTAGCAAGCTTTGCATGCCACAGGTCCTCTGTGGGAGTGGCCTTGAAGCACCAGGAATGATGCAAGTCTGTCTGGAAGGGGTGGATCTGCCAAAGTGTGACCTAGAGGGATGGAGTGGCAGGACGCTGTGTTAGCCAATTAAGTAGCAAGTGTTGGCACATTGCTGGTTCCCACAGATAGACGTATGTTTATGCTGGGGGCTGGGTGGGGAGGGAAATGGTGCCTGCTAGCTTCTTCATTCCTGGAGGCATCTTCCAGTCATCTCTCTCCCTCCAGTACGTGCTCTGAGATAAATAAGTAACTCTCCCTACTGTATGCCCTAGGCATTTTTTAAACTGCTGCTTCTATACTGTATCTCCATGGGCTGTTTGTTGTGCTGTCTCTTTAAGGGTGAGGACTCACGTTTCCTCTTGCCCTTCTGGTTCTCCCAGAGTTGAGCCTGCTGATCTTTAAAATTCCAGGTTTTAAGGCCAGCTGGTTGTAAAAACTCATGATGCTTGTAGAAACTTGTAAAAACTCATGAATCATGGCCCCTCTGGTTTTCAAAGCCAAGTGTTATGGGGATTCATCTTCCCCATGCAAGCTCCCAGTGTGAGGGTCTGTTTCTCTCCCTTTTCCATGCCCACAGTGTCTCTCATTCCTGGGGATGTTCTACAGGTCTGTTTAGCTCCTGACTGCACTTCCACTTTGCCTACCCTCTTCGATGTGGCCTCTTTATATCTCTACTCAATTGTGGAGTTTGTTCTGCCTGTCTTTGGGTTGTTGTCTGGGTTATTTACACTGATATGAGTGTTTATCTTATTGTATCCATGGGACAAGGTGAGCTTAGTGTCCTTGTACTCTGCCATATTCCCAAGAACCATACTGTTTTGATCACTACAGCTTTGTAGTGTATCTTGAAATCTAGCATTATGATACTTCTGGCTTTGTTTTTCTTTCTCAAGATTACTTTGACTATTTGGGATATTTTGTAGTTCCATACAAATTTTAGGATTATTTGTTCTAGTTCTGTGAAAAATGTCCTTGGTATTTTGATAGGGATTGCATTAAATCTGTAAATTGCTTTGAATGGTATGGACATTTTAACAATATTAGTTCTTCAAATCCAAAAGCATGGAATATATTTCCATTTGTTTGTGTTGTTTCTGATTCCTTTCATCAGTGTTTTATAGTTAAGTTTATTTGTAGGTATTTTATTATTTTTGGTGCAATTGTAAATAGGATTGTTTTCTTAATTTCTCTTTCAGCTACTTTACTCTTAGTGTATAGAAATGCAACAGACTTCTGTATATTGATTTTGTATCCTGTGACTTTACTCAATTTGTTTATCAGTGTTAGTAGTTCTTTTAGTATAGTCTTTAGGGTTTCCTATATATAATCTCATGTCATCTACAAATAGTGAAAGTATTACTTCTTACCAATTTGGATGCCATTATTAGTCTCTACAGTGGATCTCAAAGCCAAGGGCCTACATTTATAAACCCAGGTATGGAAAACACTGGGAGAAAGTTCCAATTTATGGGTAGACAGTTGTTGATCCATTTGGAGAGAGAAAGTAATAGGAATGTAGTCTCTCTCTCTCTCTCTCTTTTTTTTTTAAGATTTTATTTATTTATTTGACAGAGAGAGACAGCCAGAGAGAGAGGGAACACAAGCAGGGGGAGTGGGAGAGGAAGAAGCAGGCTCCCAGCAGAGGAGCCTGATGTGGGGCTCCATCCCAGGACTCTGGGATCACGCCCTGAGCCGAAGGCAGACACTTAACGACTGAGCCACCCAGGCGCCCCTTTGTCTCTCCTTAACTCTCCACTTTTATGTGGTGTAAAATAATCTACACTGGACCAAGGTGTCTTACATTTTGATAGTATTAGTACAGGGCAATCGCTATGTGAGGGATCTTTTTTCATGAGATTCATGATGGTGTTCATCCAACCTCAGTCATGGTGCGGAACCAGTTCCTTATAACTGATGTGTTAGTGCAGTATTTGTAATAATTGATGAAATACTGCTACTGTCTGGCAAGTTTAAAACAGGTTTTATTTGATCAAGAGAGGCTTAATTTTTAAAAAGTCATAAGAAGGAATGAGATCTTGCCATTTGCTATAACATGGATGGATCTAGAAGGTATCATGAGAGACTGTGGACTCTGAGAAACACACTGGGGGCTTCAGAGGGGAGGTGGGTGGGGGAATGGGATAGGCTGGTGATGGATAGTAAGGAGGGCACGTATTGCATGGTGCACTGGGTGTTATACGCAAGTAATGAATCATCGAACTTTACATCAGAAACCAGGGATGTACTGTATGGTGACTAACATAATATAATAAAAAATATTATAATAAAAAAAGGAAATAAAATCTTTAAAAAAATTGAAGATATAATGCTAAGTGAAATAAGTCAGATAGAGAAAGACAAATAACATGATTTCACTCATGTGGAATTAAAGAAAGCAAATGAGCAAAGAAAAAAAAGAGAGAAATGAAAAACCAGACTCTTAAATACAGAGTAAAAGCTGGTGGTTGCCAGAGGGGAGGTCGGCGGGATGGGTGAAATAGGTGAAGGAGATTAAGAGTACACTTACTGTGATGAACACTAAGCAATGTATAGACATGTTAAATTATTATGTTTTACATGTGAAACTAATATAACACTGTTAACTATACTTCAATAAAAAATTAAAATAAAAAAAGTCATGACACTTTCTTCTTCCTTTCCTAGTTTCTTGTTCTGATTTTCCTCAGGTGCAGAGGAAAGAGGAAAAGAACTAAGAAAACGTGACTGTGATCACGAAAAGTCAGTTATGTTTTTCCACCCTGCCACTGGGCTGGTCTAGCAAACTGCCTGGGTAGTGTTTACTCAGCAGAAATACTGGGGGTCTTTTTCTCATTGATGATTACATTAGACTGACCCCTGGTGGCTGCTGTGTCTGACACAAAGACATTCTACAGGTCCTTATGGCTAGTTCTCCCAGCCCTGTCCATTTCTATAAACTAGCTCAGCAGGATTTCCTCATGCGGATATTTTCAATATCCAGTATGTTCTCTCCCGAGTTCATGGCACCTTTAAAAAGAATTTTTGATTCTGATTTTATAAAATGTACAGATTTGTAGAACTGTAAGGCCAAATTTTATTTTTTATGAATTGCTTCATATAACATTTCTCCTGAAAATAGAATCACAGATTCCCATCTGCTGTCCACCCAGGAGACCATGAGAATACACTGATCATGATCTCATTTATTCTTGTTATGTTGACTGATATGTCTCTGATGGTTTATTTGGGGAGTCCCTTTGTAGAGGAAGTATTACTTATGGTGACTGTACACTTCCTGTTACAAGCAGAGGGCTAGAAGAGCATGTGCAGTAGCCCCCGTTTGGCAGGGGAGGGAAAGGGGGATGGAGTTAGGGTGGAGGTAGGGAGGTGCTTTTCTCAAAGGGATAGTTACGGACATGGAGAAGGGGATGATGAAAGACAGTGGGTCTTTCTCAGCAGCAGCAAGCCAAGCTGGCATGGGGTTCTGGGTGGGCAATGCATTGTCAAGAGCTCAGTTCTGCAGATGTTTCCAATAATGGCAGTAAAGGCATGCCTGCTAGCACAAGTTCAGAAGTGAGAGGATGACTTAGGGTAAAATAATTAAGTCACCGAAGGATACTGGATGTGTTAAAATTTGCAGCCCTACACTGGCTAACTGGAAAAGAAGGTGGAAGTTTGTGGGCATAGAAAGTTGATGCAACCTCTTCTCTCCGGGGTGCGGGGGGAAGAAGTGTATGCCAGAAGGATCCCTCAGACTAAGGTAGATATCTTTTTTTTTTTTTTAAAGATTTTATTTATTTATTCGACAGAGATAGAGACAGCCAGTGAGAGAGGGAACACAAGCAGGGGGAGTGGGAGAGGAAGAAGCAGGCTTATAGCGGAGGAGCCTGATGTGGGGCTCGATCCCAGAACGCCGGGATCACGCCCTGAGCCGAAGGCAGACGCTTAACCGCTGTGCCACCCAGGCGCCCCTAAGGTAGATATCTTATCCAAACCCAGTTCCTCTAAGAAATTTGCCCTGGGTTTGCTGTCACAGGGTGTTCTGACAGGGACTACAGCAAGGGCTATCCAGTGTCTGGTCCTGACTCAGGTGTGTGCTGAAGGGTGGGCAAGTGCAGGGGGCAGGGCCAAGTGAGGTGGCAAAGAACTCAGGGTGCCCCAAGTCTGTGGTCCATTCCCCCTACCAATATGAGTTAAATCCCCTGGGAAATTTACATTTCAAAGGCTTAGCACTTGACATGCCCTTAGAATAATTTATCGCAGTGACCAATAAGAATAGGAAGTGCTGCCATGTACATATTTATTTGAAAAATGTTGAGATATAATTGACATAAAATGTATTAGTTTCAGGTATACAACATAATGTTTTGATATTTGCATATATATTTAAAATGATCACAATAAGTCCAGCTAATATCCTTCACCAGATAGTTAAAGTTGTTTTTACCTTGCAACGGGAACTTTTAAGACTTGTGCTCTTGGCTACTTTCAGATGTATAATACAGTATTACTTACTGTAGTCACCATGTTGTACATCCCATCCCATGACCACCTTCACCCATTTCACCTTCCACCCCCAACCACCAAGTGATTCTCTGTATCTATGAGTTTGATTTTTTGTTTTATTTAAAAATTTTTAAAATTATTTTTCTTCAAGTATAATTAACATACAGTATTATATTAGTTTCAGGTACAAAAATAATGATTTAACAGTTCTATACATTTCTCAATGCTCATCAGTAAGTGTACTCTTAATCTCCTTATTTCACTCAACCCAACACCAACCTCCCCTCTGGCAACTACCAGTGTTTTTTCTATATTTAAGAGACTGTTTTCCTTTTGTCTCGTTTTTCTTTGTTTTGTTTCTTAAATTCCACATATGAGTGAAATCATGCGGAATTTGTCTTTCTTTGACTGACTTCTTTCTGTTAGCATTATACCTTCTAAATCCATCCATCCCTGTTGTTCAAATGGCAAGATTTCCTTCTTTTTTATGTCTGAGTAATATGCCATTGTATATATATATTATATCTTCTTTATCCATTCATCTGTTGAAGGACACTAGGGTTGCTTCCATATCTTGGGTATTAAAAATAATGCTGCAATAAACATAGCAGGGCATATAGCATTTTGAATTAATATTTTTGATTTCTTTGGGTAAATACCTAGTAGTGGAATTATGAGATCCATATGGTAATTCTATTTTTAATTTTTTGAGAAACTCATACTGTTTCCCACAGTGGCTGCACCAATTTATATCCCCACCAACGGTGCATGAGGGTTCCCTTTTATCCACATCCTTGCTAACACATTATTTCTTATGCTTTTTATTTTACCCATTCTGACAGGTATAAAGTGATATCATACCTATTGTGGTTTTAATTTGTATTTGCTTGATGCTTAGTGATGTTGAGTGTCTCTTCATGTGTCTGTTGGCCATGTGTAATGTCTTCTTAAGAAAAATGTCTGTTTGTGTCTTCTGCCTATTTTAAAATTAGATTATTTGTTTTTTGGTGTTGAGTTGTGTAAGTTCTTTATATATTTTGGATACTAACCTCTTATCAGTATGTCATTTGCAAATATCTTCTCCTATTCCATAGTTTGCCTTTTGGTTTTATTGTTTGTTTCCTTCACTGTGCAAAGCTTTTTATTTTGGTGTAGTCCCGATAGTTTAATTTTGCTTTTATTTCCCTTGCCTGAGGAGACATATCTAGAAAAATGTTTCTATGGCTGATGTAAAAAAAAATTACTGCCTATGTTTTCTTCTAGGAATTTTATGGTCTCAGGTCTTGTATTTAGGTCTTTAATCCATTTTGAGTTTGTTTTTGTGTATGACGTAAGACAGTGGTCCAGCTTCATTTTTTTGTATGTAGTATGTAGTTATCCAGTTTTCCCAACACCATTTGTTGGAGACTGTTTTTCCCATTGTGTATTATTGCCTCCTTCGTCATAGATTAACTAATCTCATACATGTGGGTTTGTTTCTGGACTCTCTAGTCTATTATATTGATCTATGTGTCTATTTTTGTGCCGGTGCGACACTGTTTTAATTAGTATAGTATGTGTTGAAATCTGGGATTATGATACCTCCAGCTTTGTTATTCTTTTTCAAGATTGCTTTGGCTATTTGGGGTCTTTTTTGGTTCCATACAAATTTTAGGCTTGTTTGTCTAGTTCTGTGAAAACTATTGGTGTTTTGATAGGGATTGCATTAAATTTGTAGTTTGCTTTGGGTAGTATGAACATTTATACAACACTCATTCTTCCAATCCATGAGCATGGTATAGTTTTCCAATTGGTTTGTATCATCTTTGGTTTCTTTCATCAATGTTTTATAGTTTTTGGAGTACAGGTCTTTCACCTCTTGGTTAAATTTATTCCTGGCATTTTTGTTATTTTTTGGTGCAACTGTAAATAGGATTGCTTTCTTAATTTCTCTTTCTGCTATTTCATTAACAGTGTATTGAAATGCAAGAGATTTCTGTATATTAATTTTGTATCCTGTAACTTCACTGAGTTCATTTATCAGTTCTAGTAGTTTTTTTGGTGGAGTCTTTCAGGTTTTTGCTATACAGTATCATGTCATCTGCAAATAGTGAAAGTTTTAATTTCTTTCCAATTTGGATGCCTTTTATTCCATTTTTTCCATCTGATTTCTGTGGCTAGGACTTTCAGTACTATGTTGAATAAAAGTGGCAAGAGTATTCTTTTTTTTTTAATGATTTTTTATTATATTATGTTAGTCACCATACAGTACATCCCCGGTTTCCAATGTAAAGCTCGATGATTCATTAGTTGTGTATAACACCCAGTGCACCATGCAATACGTGCCCTCCTTACTACCCATCACCGGTCTATCCCATTCCCCCACCCCCCTCCCCTCTGAGGCCCTCAGTTTGTTTCTCATAGTCCATAGTCTCTCATGTTTCACTCCCCCTTCTGATTATCCCCCCTTTCTTTATCCCTTTCTTCCCCTACTGATCATCCTAGTTCTTATGTTCCATAGATGAGAGAAATCATATGATAGTTGTCTTTCTCTGCTTGACTTATTTCACTTAGCATTATCTCCTCCAGTGCCGTCCATGTTGCAGCAAATGTTTTTTTTTTTATGATTTTTTATTACATTATGTTAGTCACCATACAGTACATCCCCGATTTCCGATGTAAGGCTCGATGATTCATTAGTTGTGTATAACACCCAGTGCACCATGCAATACGTGCCCTCCTTACTACCCACCACCGGTCTATCCCATTCCCCCCCCCCCCTGAAGTCCTCAGTTTGTTTCTCATAGTCCATAGTCTCTCATGTTTCATTCCCCCTTCTGATTACCCCCCCTTTCTTTATCCCTTTCTTCCCCTACCGATCATCCTAGTTCTTATGTTCCATAGATGAGAGAAATCATATGATAGTTGTCTTTCTCTGCTTGACTTATTTCACTTAGCATTATCTCCTCCAGTGCCGTCCATGTTGTAGCAAATGTTGAGAACTCATTCTTTCTGATAGCTGAGTAATATTCCATTGTATATATGGACCACAACTTCTTAATCCAGTCATCTGTTGAAGGGCATCTCGGCTCCTTCCACGATTTAGCTATTGTGGACATTGCTGCTATGAGCACTGGGGTGCATATGGCCCTTCTCTTCACTACGTCTGTATCTTTGGGGTAAACACCCAGTAGAGCAATGGCTGGATCATAGGGTAGCTCAATTTTTAACTTTTTAAGGGACCTCCACACTGTTTTCCAGAGTGGCTGTACCAACTTGCATTCCCACCAACAATGTAGGAGGGATCCCCTTTCTCCACATCCTCTCCAACAATTGTTGTTTCTTGCCTTGTCTATTTTTGCCATTCTAACTGGCGTAAGGTGGTATCTCAGTGTGGTTTTGATTTGAATTTCCCTGATGGTTAATGATTTTGAACATTTTTTCATGTGTCTGTTAGCCATTTGTATGTCATCATTGGAAAAGTGTCTGTTCATATCTTCTGCCCATTTTTTGATTTGATTATTTGTTTCTCGTGTATTGAGTTTGAGAAGTTCTTTGTAGATCTTGGATGCCAGTCCTTTATCTGTAGTGTCATTTGCAAATATATTCTCCCATTCTGTGGGCTGTCTCTTAGGTTTTCTGACTGTTTCCTTGGCTGTGCAGAAGAATTTAATCTTGATGAAGTCCCATAAGTTCATTTCATCTTTTGTTTCTCTTGCCTTTGGGGATGTGTCATGAAAAAGGTTGCTTTGGCCAATGTCATAGAGGTTGCTGCCTATGTTCTCCTCTAGAATTTTGATGGATTCCTGCCTCACATCAAGGTCTTTCATCCATTTGGAGTTTATTTTTGTGTATGGTGTGAGATAGTGGTAAAGTTTCATTCTTTTGCATGTAGCTGTCCAATTTTCCCAGCACCATTTATTGAAGAGACTGTCTTTTTCCCACCGGATGTTTTTTCCTGCTTTATCAAATATTAGTTGCCCAAAGAGCTGAGGGTCCATTTCTGGGTTCTCTATTCTGTTCCATTGGTCTATGTGTCTGTTTTTGTGCCAGTACCATGCTGTCTTTGTGATCACAGCTTTGTAGTACAACTTGAAATCCGGCATTGTGATGCCCCCAGCTTTGTTTTTCCTTTTCAACAGTTCCTTGGAGATTCGGGGCCTTTTCTGGTTCCATACAAATTTAAGGATTATTTGTTCCAGTTCTTTGAAAAATGTCCTCGGTATTTTGATTGGGATAGCATTGAAAGTGTAGATTGCTCTGGGTAGCATGGACATTTTAACTATGTTAATTCTTCCCATCCATGAGCATGGAATATCTTTCCATCTTTTTATGTCTTCCTCAATGTCTTTCAAGAGTGATTTGTAGTTTCTAGAATATAGGTCCTTTACGTCTCTGGTTAAGTTAATTCCAAGGTAACGTATGGTTTTTGGTGCTATTGTAAATGGGATGGATTCCCTAATTTCTCTTTCTTCGGTCTCGTTATTCGTGTATAGAAATGCAACTGATTTCTGAGCATTGATTTTGTATCCCGCCACATTACTGAATTGCTCTATAACTTGTAATAGTTTGGGAGTGGATTCTTTTGGGTTTTCCATATAGAGTGTCATGTCATCTGCGAAGAGAGGCAGTTTGACTTCTTCTTTGCCAATTTGAATACCATTGATCCCTTTTTGTCGTCTGATTGCTGTTGCAAGGACTTCTAGTACTATGTTGAATAATAGTGGCGAGAGTGGGCATCCTTGTCGTGTTCCTGATCTTAAGGGAAAGGCTTCCAGCTTTTCCCCATTGAGAATAATATTTGCAGTAGGCTTTTCATAGATGGCTTTTATGAGATTGAGAAATGTACCCTCTATTCCTACACTCTGAAGGGTTTTAATCAGGAAAGGATGCTGTATTTTGTCAAATGCTTTTTCTGCATCAATTGAGAGGATCATATGGTTCCTGAGTCTTTTCTTGTTGATATGATGTATCACGCTGATTGATTTGCGAATATTGAACCACGCTTGCATCCCAGGTATGAATCCCACTTGATCGTGATGGATAATCCTTTTAATGTACTGTTGGATTCTATTAGCAAGTATCTTGTTGAGGATTTTGGCGTCCATATTCATTAGGAAAATCAGTCTGTAATTCTCCTTTTTGAGGGGGTCTTTGCCTGGTTTGGGGATCAAGGTAATATTGGCCTCATAGAATGAGTTTGGTAGCTTTCCTTCTGTTTCTATTTTTTGAAATAGCTTTAGGAGAATAGGTATTATTTCTTCTTTGAATGTTTGGTAGAATTCCCCAGGAAAACCGTCCGGGCCTGGAGTTTTGTTATTTGGAAGGTTGTTTATCACTGACTCAATTTCTTCATAATTAATTGGCCTGTTTAAGAAATCAATTTCTTCCGGTTTCAATCTTGGTAGTTTATAGGTTTCCAGGAAGGATTCCATCTCTTCCAGATTGCTTAGTTTATTGGCATATAGCTGTTGATAAAAATTTCTAATAGTCCTTCCAATTTCAATGGTGCTCGTCGTGACCTCTCCTTCTTCATTCATAATTTTAATAATTTGGGTCCTTTCTCTTTTCTTTTGGATAAGTCTTTCCAGTGGTCTGTCAATTTTATTGATTCTCTCAAAGAACCAGCTTCTAGTCCTGTTGATCTGCTCTACTGTACTTCTGGTTTCTGATTCATTGATTTCTGCTCTAATTTTGGTCAACTGCTTCCTCGTGAGTGGATTAGGCCTGTCCCTCTGTTGCTGTTCCAGCTTCTTGAGGTGAGAATATAAAAACTGCATTTTAGATTTTTCTATTCTTTTGAGTGAGGCTTGGATGGCTATGTATTTCCCCCTTAGGACTGCCTTTGCAGTATCTCATAGGTTTTGGACCATTGTGTTTTCATTCTCGTTGGTCTCCAAAAATTGTTTAAGTTGATTTTTGATTTCCTGGTTTATCGAGTCATTCCTGAGCAGGATGGTTCTTAGTCTCCAAGTGTTTGAGTTTCTTCCAAATTTTTCCTTGTGGTTGAGTTCCAATTTCAGAGCGTTGTGGTCTGAGAATATGCAGGGGATAATTTCAATCTTTTTGTATCGGTTGAGACCTGTTTTGTGTCCCAGAACATGGTCTATTGTTGAGAATGTTCCATGGGCATTAGAGTAGAATGAGTATTCTTTGGTTCTGGGGTGTAGTGTTCTATATGTATCTATGAGGTCCAACTTGTCGAGTATGGCATTCAAAGCTCTTGTTTCTTTGGTGTTTTTTTGCATGGGTGTTCTATTTGTGATAGTGGCGTGTTGAGGTACCCTACTATTAATGTATTTTTATCTATATGTCTCTTTATTCTGGTTAAGAGTTGGCTTGTGTATCTTGCTGTTCCCCTGGTGGGGACATATATATTTATTATTGTCATATCCACTTGTTGGATACATCTTTTAAGAATAATATAGTGCCCTTCTGTGTCTCTAACTATAGTCTTTAAAATCCAATCTGTGTGATATGAGAATTGCTACCCCAGCTTTCTTTTGAGGTCCATTGGCATGAAAGATGGTATTCCATCCCTTTACTTTCAGTCTGTATGTATCTTAAGGTTCAAAACGAGTCTCTTGTAGACAGCAAATGGATGGGTCATGTCTTTTTATCCAATCTGCAACCCTGTGGTGTTTTATGGGAGCATTTAGGCCATTTACATTGAGACAGAATACTGAGAGATATGATTTTAATGATGCCATGTTGCCTGTAAAGTCTTTGTTTCTATAGATTGTGACTTTCTGTTCTGTATCACTCTTGGGGCCATTTTACTTTTATAGAACCTCCCTTAATATCTCCCGTAGGGCTGGTTTCATGGTTATGAAATTGGTCAATGACTGGCGATTCTGGAAGGTCTTTATTTCTCCATCAATTCTGAATGACAGCCTTACTGGATAAAGGTTCCTGGCTGCATGTTTTTCTCTGAAAAAGCTTTAAAAATGGCCCCCCAACCCTTTCCCTCATTCCAGGTCAGTGTAGACAGGTCTGACGTAATTCTGATGCCTTTGCCTTGGTACGTGAGAAATTTCTTTGCCCTGGCCACTTTCAATACTGTATCCTTGGATCTAATATTTGCGAAATGCACTATGACATGACGTGGCGTAGGTTTGTCGTGGTTGAGCTTGGGATGGGTCCTCTCTGCCTCTTGGACACGAATGCTTGTTTCCCTCGCTAGATTAGGGAAGTTTTCAGCTACAATTTGTTCAAATATCTCTTCTAGACCTCTGTTTTTCTCCACCCCCTCGGGGATGCCAATGATTCTAACATTGGATCATTTCATTGAGTGAGTAGTCTCCCGTAACCTACATTCGTGGGCATGGATTTTTTTAAGGCCAGCTTCTATTTTCGTTTTTTCCTCTATTAACCCATCCTCCAATTCACTAACATGTTCCTCTGCTTCGGTGACTCTGGCCATCAGAGCCTCTAGTTTTGCCTGCATTTGGCTCATAGAATTTTTAATTTCTGTCAGATTCGCTCTCATTTCTGTCATTAGGGATTCTATATTCTCAGTAACCTTTTCGTTAATACTTTTTTCAATTCTACTCATCATTTTGACCATTGTTACTCTGAATTCCATTTCTGATAATTTGGTTACATCCATATCCATTATTTCTGTGGCAGAGGCCACAGACTCACTGTCTTTTCTTTGCTGGAGGGTGGGGGGCTTCTCCTTCTTGTCATTCTGATGAGGAGAGGTGGCGGGGTTGTCCAGAGCCCAAATTATTGACTGGGTCCCAGGCCGTGCCCCTTGTTTTATAGGGATCTTAGGGATGTGGGCTTCTTCTTTAAAGATTTTATTTATTTATTTATTTATCTGAGAGAGAGAGACAGCCAGCCAGCAAGAACGGGAACAGAAGCAGGGGAGTGGGAGAGGAAGAAGCAGGCTCCCAGCGGAGGAGCCCGATGAGGGACTCCTTTCCGGAACGCCGGGATCACGCCCTAAGCCGAAGACAGGTGCTCAATGACTGTGCCACCCAGGCGCCCGGGTTGTGGGCTTCTTGATTTTTCCGCCTGCCTTCTGGGGGAGGGGCCTGCTGCGCTGATATTCAGGCAACCCTGTTTGGTTAGAGTCTCCGTGTCCCCTGCGAGGGAGGATGGGGATGGGCACTCCCTGAGCCGGTATTTCCAGGCTTTTGTTCTCTGGCGGCTTTCCCTGGCGGTTTGCTGTGCCTCTTCTGAGAGTCGGAGCAGCAGCGGCCAAATCTCAGCCTCTGTCACAGAACAGAGGGATTGCGGCCCGTTCTCTACTAATGTTCTGGCCACTTTAACTCTGTTTCTGTTGGTGCTGCTCAACCCTGCAGCGTCCCGGGATGTGTGCCCCACACCCGGCGTCCCAGCCCTCACTTCCAGGGCCGGCGCGTCTCTGTCCTTTGTGTTTCTAACGCCGCCAGCCGCCAGCCGCCCCGCGCGCGCTCCCGGATCTCCCGGTCTCAGTCTGGATCCAGTGAGCGCACCGGGATTCCGGGGTTCCGCGAGATGCCTGGTGGCGCGCGCACCCGGCTCACGGTCTCAGTCTGCTGTTTTGCGGGTGCTGTCCGTGAGCCCACCCGCTCCCCCGTGCAAGTGGCTACCGCTTCCCGGCGCCTGAACGCGGAGGTTCCCTCCCCCTTCCGTTTATGTTCCGATATCTGTGCGCGGTTTCACGGCTCCCCGCTTCGTACCTCAATACTCAGCGCTGGAGATGTTCATTGGTAGAGATCCAGATGCGTCTTCCTGCGTCTCAGGCTGGTTCCGTGGTTGTTTAGGCTGGTCTGGTACCTATCCAGCTCGACTCGGGGGACCAGCTGAAAAAGGGGTCCCCTACTCCTCTGCCATCTTAACCTCAAGTCGAGAGTGGACACTCTTGCCTCATTCCTGATCTTGGGGGAAGCTCACAATTTTTTACCATTGAGTATGACATTAACTGAGGGTTCATATCTGGCCTTTTTTAAGCTGAGGTGTGTCCCCTCTAAACCTACTTTGTTGAGAGTTTTTGTCATGAATGGATGTTGCACTTTGTCAGGTGCTTTTTCTGCATCTATCGAGATGATCATATGGTTTTTTCCTTTCTCTTGTAAATGTGATGTATCACATTGGTTGATTTGTGAACATTGAACCAAACTCGCATCCCTGGAATAAATCCCACTTGATTGTGAATGATTTTTTAAATGTATTGTTGGATATAGTTGCTAATATTTTGTCGAGGATCTTTGCATCTATGTTCATCAAGTATTGGCCTGTAGTTCTCTCTCTGTGTAGTATCTTTATTTGGGTTTGGTATCAGAGTCATACCAATATTGTACAATGAATTTGGAAGCTTCCTTTTCTATTTTGTAGAATAGTTTGAGAAGAATAGGTATTAACTCTTTTTAAAATATTTGGTAGAATTCATCTGTGAAGCTATCTGATCCAGGACTTTCATTTGCTGGGAATTTTTTCCTTACTGATTCAAATTTATTGCTAGAATTCAGTTTATTAAAATTTTCTACTTCTTCCTGATTCAGTTTTGGGAGGTTATATGTTTCTAGGAATTTATCTGTTTCTTCTAGGTTGTCCAATTTGCTGGCATATAGTTTTTCATAATATTGTTTTATAATTTGTGTTTTTGTGGTGTCAGTTGTTATTTCCCCTTTTCTGATTTTGAGTCCCCCCTCCTCCCCACCATGAGTCCAGCTATAATTATATCAATTTTGTTGCTATTTTTCCAAAGAACTGTCTTCTCATTTCATTGATCTGTTTTATTTTTAAAATTCTATCTTTCATTTATTTCTGCTCTAATATAATTTATTATTTTCTTCCCTCTACCGGCTTTGGGTTTTGTACTACTTTTTCTAGCTCTTTCAGGTGTAATGTTAGATTTTTTTGAGTTTCCTTGATACTTGAGGTAGGGCCATATTGTTATAATTTTCCCTCATAGAAAAGCTCTTGCTGCATTCCAAAGATTTTGAGCCATTGTTTTAATTTTCACTGGTCTCCATGTATTTTTTTTATTTCCTCTTTGATTTCTTGGTTTACTCTTCCACTGTTTAGCAGCATGCTATTTAGGTGTTCTTTCCAGGTATTTTCTCGTGATTGATTTCTAATTTCATACCACTGTGGTCACAAAAGTTGCATGATATGATTTCAGTCTTCATAAATTTATTGAGACTTGTTTTGTGTCCTAACAGATGATCTATTCTGAGAAGGTACCATGTGCACATGAAAAGAATGTGTATTCCACTGTTTTTGGATGGAATGTTCTGAATATATCTGTTAGGTCCATCTGGTCCAATGTGTCATTCCAAGCCACTGTTTCCTCATTGACTTTCTGTGTGGATGATCTATCCACTGATGTAAGTTAAAGTCTTCTATTATTGTTTTATTGTTAATTTCTTCCTTTATGTCTGTTAATAGTTGCTTTATGTATTTGGATGCTCCCATGTTGGTGCATAAATATTTATAATTATTATATTTTCTTATTAGATTATTCCCTTTATTGTTATGTAGTGTTCTTCGTCTTTTGTTATGGTTTTTGTTTTAGAGTCTATTTTTTTCTGATATAATTATTGCTACTTCAGCTTTCTTTTCACATCCATTTGCATGGTAATTATTTTTCCATCTTTTCACTTTCAATCTTCATGTGTCTTTTGGTCTGAAATGAGTCTTGTAGGCAGAATATAGATGGGTCTTTCTTTTTTATTCACTCAGTCACCCTGTGTCTTTTGATTGGAACATTTCAGCTTTTATATTCAAAGTAATTATTGATAGTTACGTATTGACATTTTGTTACTTGTTTTACAATTGTTTTTGTGGTTCTTCTTTGTTCCTTTCTTCTCTTTCTTTCTTCCTTGTGGTTTGATGGCTTTCTTTTGTGTTATGCTTGGATTCCTTTTTATTTTTTGTGTATCACAGGTTTTTGATTTGTGGTTGCCTTTAGGTTCATATATCATCTTATGCATATAGCAGTCTATATGAAGTTGATGGTTGCTTAAGTTTGAATCTGTTCTAAAAGCACTAATTTTTATTCCCCCATCCACTTTTTTTGGTATATAATATCATACTTTACATCCTCTTATCTTGTGAATCCCTTGACTGATTTTTATAGATATAACTGATTTTACTGCTTTTGTGCTTTAACCTCTGTATTAAGTGGTTAATCTGCTACTTATATTATGTTTGCATTTACCTATGAAAATTTTTCATTTCATAATTATTTTACTCCTGATTAGAGCCATTTCTTGTCACTCAAAGAATTCCCTTTAACATTTATTGTAAGGCTGGTTTAGTGGCGATGAACTCCTTTAACTTTGTAAACTCTCAAATTTGCCTGGGAAACTTTCTCTTGTGTATTCTGAATGATAGGCTTGCTGGTACTGTATTCTTTGGTTGCAGGTTTTTTCCTTTCAGTACTTTGAATATGTCATGTCACTCCCTTCTTGTTGCAAAGTTTATCTTGAATAATGAGCTGATTGCTTTATGCTTGTATGTAACTGTTTTCTCTTACTGCTTTAAAAATTCTCTCTTTATCACCACTTTTCTCTTTTTTTTTTTCAAATTTTTATTTAAATTCTAGTTAGTTATCATACAGTGCAATATTGGTTTCAGGAGTAGAATTCAGCGATGTCCACAATAGCCAAACTGTGGAAGGAGCCGAGATGCACTTCAACAGAGGAATGGATAAAGAAGATGTGGTTCATATATACAATGGAATATTACTCAGCCATCAGAAAGGATGAATACCCACCATTTGCACCGACATGGATGGAACTGGAGGTGATTATGCTAAGTGAAATAAGTCAAGCAGAGTGCAGAGGACCACAGCGGAAGGGAGGGAAAACTGAATGGGAAGAAATCAGAGAGGGAGACAAGCCATGAAAGACTCTGGACTCTGGGAAACAAATTCAGGGTTACAGAAGGGAGGAGGGTGAGGGGATGGAGTGACAGGGTGATGGGTATTAAGGAGGGCATGTATGGAGATGGGCACTGGGTGTTATACGCAACTAATGAATTGCTGAACACTATATCAAAAACTGATGTATGTTGGCTAACTGAGCATAATAAAATAAATTTAAAAAGGAGTAGAATTCAGTGATTCATCACTTATGACACCCAGTGTCCATGATAACAAGTGTCCTCCATAATACCTACATCACCCATCTAGCCCATCCCTCATGCGCCTCCCTCCATCAACCCTTAGTTTGTTCTCTCCATTTTAATTATTATGTATATTGGTGTGGACTTCCTTGGGTAGATTTTATTGGGGCTCTCTGTGCCTCCTGGATCTTGACATCTGTTTCCATCCCAAGATTAGGAACATTTTCACCTATTATTTCTTCAAATAACTTTTATGTCCCCTTTTTTCTTTCTTCTTCTGGGATTCCTATAATGATAATGTTATTATGCTTGATGATGTCATTGAGTTCCCTTAAACTAATCTCATTTTTTCTTCTTTTTTCTTTTTGCTGTTTGGCTTGGTTGCTTTCCATTACTCTGTCTTCCCACTCACTGGTCCATTCTTCTGCCTTTTCTAATGTTATTGAATCTGTTCTAGGGCATTTTAAATTTCAGTGAGTTCTCCATCTCTTATTGGTTCTTTTTATATTTTCTATCTTTTTGTTGAATCACTAAGATCCTCCACTCTTTTCTCAAGTACAGCAAGTATTTTTATGACCATTATTTTGAATTCTTTATTAAGTATATTGCTTATCTTTGTTACATTTAGCTTTTTTTGCTCTGGTTTAGTCTTGTTCTTTTATTTAGGACATATTTCTCTGTCTTCTCATGTGTCTATGTATTAGGAAAATCACTTACATCTCCTGACAGTTACACTCCTGACAGTGGTGGCCTTAAGAAGAAGCAGTCCTGTCATGCCCTGTAGTGCAATGTCCTTTGTTCACCAGAACCAGGTGCTTCATTAGTGTCTCCTATTTAGGTTGTATGCACCCACTGTTATGGGTAAGCTGTGTTTGCTTTCAGTCCAGTTGGCTGCAATGGCCCACTTTGTCTGTTGTAGTCATGGTTTGGTCCTTATGCTCTTAAGGGGACAAACTGGATCTGCTGTGGGCTTATAGTTGGGCAGGTTCGGCAGTCAGACCAGATACCTGCCCTCAACCTGTCTCCTGTGGCAGTAGTTACACTGGACTGCAAGGTACTCTCCCTCCATTGTCACCTGAGAGGTTTTTCTGGTGGGCAAGGCCTGCAGTTAAACCAGATGTCCTCCCCCAATCCATCAGTGACCCTGAACTGCAGGTGTCTCTCCATGTGCTGCTTCCTGAGAGGTTTTTGTTGGTGGATGGTGCCAGTAGGCAGACCAGATGTCTGTCCTCAGTCCATCTGCTGGGGCTGTAGTTGAACTGGTGTGTGTGGTTATCTTCCCCTCTCCCCAGGGTAGGAGTCACTTTGGAGTGATAACAGTCGTTTCCCAGGCTGTTTGCAGGGTGTATTGCAACAGCAACTACTTTGGAGTGATGCCTTTGGAGGGGGCAGGTTAAATGGGGGCAGATCTGCAGAAGAACTTGGGGGCAGGGTGTGTGTTGTTAGCAAGGTAGGCACAGAGTATTCTTGTGGGTTCCTTTAATTGTCTGGCTATCAGGCTTGTGTGTGTGTGTGTGTGTGTGTGTGTGTGTGTGTGTGTGTGTGAGATGGTGCCTGCCAGCTCTTTTGTTCTTGGACAATTCTCCTGAAGATCACTGCCCCTTCGGTGCATGTTTTGAGATTAGTAAATAAATCCCCCTCATGTATACACTAGGCGCTTTTCAAACTGTTGCTTTAATTCTGATCTCCACTGGGTTGTTTGTCATACTGTCTTTAAGGGTGGGGACTCTGTGACTATTGCCCTCCGACTCTTCCAGAGCTAAGCCCACGGAGTTTTCAAGTACCAGAGGTAAGTCTTGCTGATGGTAAATACTTGCAGTCAAGTCCCACTGGCTTTCAAAGCCAAATGTTATGGGGGCTTGTCCTCCTAGTGCATGTTCCATGTGTCAGGTGTGCCTGATGTGGGGTCCACTCTCCTCCCTTCTCTCTGCTTGTGGTTGCCTCCCATTTGTGGTTAGTCTTGCTGCGAGTTTGTTTCCTAACCATGGCACCACCCCTCCTACCCTCTTTGATGTGTCCTCTCTATGATTAACTGTAGAAAGTTTTGGGCCATTTTCTGAGCTAGGTCACAGATGTGGCTGTTATCTGGGTGTGCCCATGGGGCGAGGTGAGCCTAGAATCTTCCTACTCTGTCATCTTCCCAGAAGTCCAAACTGTGGCTTTTTTCTGTGCCCCACCAGTCTGTTTGTGTTCCTCAGTACCATCACTTCCCAGTAAATTCACAGCATTGGGAGTGAGCATTCCCTTCATTACTATGTCTCTATCTCTCTTGCTGTTCTCTATGTGGTCTCTATCTTTTGTCCAGAAGCCCCCAGTTTTTCTTCAGGAGGAATTGCTCTATAAATAGGTGTAGATTTGGTGTGTCTATGGTGGGGGTGAGTTCAAGGTCTCCCTACATTGCCGTGTTGGACTCTTTTCCAGTTATTGATAGGTACGTACTTATTTTCATTTTGTTAATTATTTTTCTTTAGCTATTTTGTGATTACTTTGTTCTTTTCTTCTTGTTCACTCCCTTTTTGGTTTGATGATTTTCTGTAGTTTTATGCTTAGATTTCTCTTTTTTTATTAACTTACTTAATTCAATTAGTTAACATATAGTATATCATTAGTTTCAGATGTAGAGTTCAGTAATTCATCAGTTGCATATAACACCCAGTGCTCATTACATCATGTGCCCTCCTTAATGCCCATCACCCAATTATCCTATCCCCCCCATCTCCCCTCCAGCAACCCTCAGTTTGTTTCCTATAGTTATGAGTGTCTTACAGTTTGTCTCCCTTTCTGATTTCATCTTATTTTATTTTCCCCTCTTTTGCCCTATGATACTCTGTTTTGTTTCTTAAATTCCACATATGAGTGAAACCATGTAATTCTCTTTCTCTGACTGACTTATTTTGCTTAGCATAATACCCTCCAGTTCCATCCACATTGATGTAAATGGTAAAATTTCATCCTTTTTGATGGCTGAGTAATATTCCATTGTATGTATGTTCCTCTGTGTGTGTATGTGTATATACATCTTCTTTATCCATTCCTCTGTCAATGGACATCTGGGCTCTTTCCATAGTTTGGCTATTGTGGACATTGCTGCTATAAACATTGGGGTGCAGGTGCCCCTTCGGATCACAACATTGGTATCTTTGGGGTAAATACCCAGTAGTGCAATTGCTGGGTCATAGGGGAGCTCTATTTTCAACTTTTTGAGCAACTTCCATACTATCTTCCAGAGTGGCTGCACCAGTGTGCATTCCCACCAATGGTTTAAGAGGGTTCCCCTTTCTCTATATCCTCACCACAAACAACACAAGTTGTTTCCTGACTTGTTAATTTTAGCCATTCTGACTGGTGTGAGGTGGTATCTCATTGTGGTTTTGATTTGTATTTCCCTGATGCCGAGTGATGTTGAGCATTTTTTCATATGTCTGTTGGCCATTTGTATGGCGTCTTTGGAGAAATGTCTGTTCATGTCTTGACTGTCATTCAGAATGGAAGGAGAGATAAAGAGCTTCCAGGACAAAAAGAAACTAAAAGAATTTGTGATCACTAAGACAGCCCTGCCAGAGATAGTAAAGGGGATCCTTTAAGCAAAGAGATAGCCCAAAAGTAACATAGACTAGAAAGAACAGAGACAATATGCAGAAACAGTGACTTTACAGGTAATACAATGGCACTAAATTCATATCTTTCAATAGTTACTCTGAATGTAAATGAACAAATGTCCTAATCAAGAGACACAGGGTATCAGATTGTATAAAAAAGTAAGACCCATTGATATGCTGTCTACAAGAGACTCATTTTAGACCCAAATACACCTCCAGATTGAAAGCAAGGGGGTGGAGAACCATTTATCAGTGCTAAAGGACATAAAATAAAAGTTGGGGTAGCAATCATTATATCAGACAAATTAGATTTTAAACCAAAGACTGTAATAAAAGATGAAGAGGGACACTATATCATACTTACAGGGTCTATCCAACAAGGAGATCTAACAATTGTAAATATTTATGCCCCTAACTTGGGAGCAGCCAAATACATAAGCCAATTAATAGCAAAATTAAACACATTGATAATAATACAATAGCAGTAGAGGGCTTTAACACCCCACTCACAGCCATGGACAGATCATCTAAGCAGAAGATCAACAAAGAAACAAGGACTTTGAACGGCACACTGGACCAGATGGACTTCACAGATATGTTCAGAGCATTCCATCCCAAAGCAACAAAATACACATTCTTCTTGAGTGCACATGGAACATTCTCCAGAATAAATCTTTCTCTCTTGTGTATCTTCCATAAAGTTTTTGCTTTGTCATTAGTGTGAGACTTACATAAAAGTGCTTATAACTGTCTATTTTAAGTTGAAAAAACTTTAGTGTGAACACATTCAAAAGCTCTACGTTTTTATTCCCCTTCCCTACATTTTGTGTTTTTGATTCCACCATTTACACTTTTTATCTTATGTATCCATTAACAAATTATTGCAGTTTTTAGTTCTTTCTACCTTTTTTAATCTTTATGCTAGCTTTATAAGTGATTAACCCTTCACATTTATAATATTAGATTATTCTAAATTTTACTATATATTTACCTTTTCCAGTGAGGTTTATACTTTCTTATGTTTTCCTGTTACAAATCAGTGCCCATTTGTTTTTTTTTTCTTACAGAAACATTGAACATTTCTTATATGGCCTGTCTAGTGATGAACTCTTTTAGCTTTCACTTGTCTGGAAATCTCCCTATTTCTCTTTCAATTCTGAAGGACAGCTTTGCTGGGTAGAGTATTATTGGTTGGCAGTTTTTTCCTTTTAGCATTCTTAATATATTGTGCTACTTCCCTCTGGCCTGCAAAGTTTGTGTTGAGAAATCTGGTAGCCTAATGGGTATTTCCTTATATTTAGCAAGTTGTTTTTCTCTTGTTGCTTTTAAGATTCTCTCCTTTAACATTTGAGACTGATTACATATGTCTTGTTTTGGATCTCTTGGGTTAATCTTATTTGTAATTTTCTGGGCTTCCTAGATCTGGATTTTTGTGTCCATTCCCACATTAAGACAGTTTCAACCATTATTTCCTCAAATAATTCTACTGCCCCTTTCTCTCTCTTCTCCTTCAGGGACTCCTATAATGTAAATGTTGGTCTGCTTGATGTTGTCCTATGTGTCCCATAAGCTATCTTCACTCTTTTTCATCTTTTTAAAATTTTGCTTCTCTGATTGGTAAGTTCCAGTGCCCTGTGTTCAGATTCAGTGACCTTTTCTTCTGCCTCTTCTAGTCTGCTGTTGAACACCTCTATTGTATTTCTCAGTTCAATTATTGTATTCTTCAGCTCTGTGCTTCTATTTGGTACTTTCTTGTATTTTCTATCTCTTTGTTGAAATTCTTACTTTGCTCACTTTTCCTTCTCCTGAGCTCAGTGAGCATCTTTATGACCATTATTTTGACTTCTTCATCAGGTAAGTCATTCACGACTGTTTCATTATGGTGTTTTTCTGAGGGTTTACCTTGTTCTTTCAATTGGAACATATTATGCTTTTTCTTCATTTTTCTTGTCTCTTTGTGTTGTTTTCTCTGTGTTAGATAAAACAGTCACCTTTCCCAGTCTTGAAGCATGGCCTCATTAGGAGATGGGCCTTATCGTTCAACTCTTCTTTAGCTCTTGACTGTCTCTCAAACCTTTGTGATTTCCAAGAAGTCAACTTTACATTTCATGTTCCCAATAGTTGAGGTATGCCAAGACCTCTCAGTGTTCCAAAGAGGAGGAACTTAGCACCTAGAGTTAGTCTGACTGGAGGTTAGGCAATCAGGCAGCTGCTTTTAAAGTATGCAAATATGCTTCTTTCACAAGAAGACTGGAAACTGGGTGTTTCTGTTGGCTCCCTCTGCACTGAGCCCTGATGTAATAGCCAATTAAGAACTGTTTCTTTGCTGCTATCCTGTTGAGCCTGTGAACACAAGCCCCATTGGCCATGGAGCCAGACTACCAAGGGAAGTATTTTCTGGATGGCAGACACAAAAGCAGGGCATTGGGAGAGCATGAATATGTTTTTGTCAGTCTTCCCCTCTCTGTAGAGAGTCAATCCCTAGATGTGTGGTTAATTACAAGCCTGCTCTTCAGGCCACAGCTATGTAGATAAGCTAATAGGCTTCTTTCACAGATATTGGTGACTTAAAACAAGGTAGAGGAGAATGAAAAGATGGTGTCCCCTGGCTTATGTTCTCTGAGAGCAACTTCATAAGTCCCTAGATGTGTGCCAAACCAGAGGCCTGTCCCTCAGGACAAAACTCTAAGACAAGCAAATAAGCTTCTTTCACAGAAAGACTGGGGATGTGCTATCCTTGCTGTCCCCAAGAACTGTCGTTTGTTTGTTACAGTCCCATGGGACCCATGAAACAAGGCCCCCTGGCCACATAGTCAGGTGATCAAGGGACATCCTCCGGGTGGCAGGCATGAAAGCCAGAACACCAGACACATATACAAGCTTCCTTCCTGGAAATACTGGCAATCTGGAGTATGGCAGAAGAAAAGTGTGAAGATAGTGTCCATCTTCTGAGGTCTCTGGAGATGAGACATCCCTGACAGTATCTCTAACATTATCCCATTTAATATTATTGGCAATTTATCTCTGCAATTATGGGTAATATCAAGAATTTTGTTAGACTCCTCTCTAATCTTTTTTTGGTGATATAAGCTGGTAATCCTAAAATGTAATGCACATCATAACTTTCCCCACTTCCTTTTTTCCTAATCAGGGGCTTGTTCTGACAGTTAATAAAAGCTTCTCTGAATTTCTCCAATTTTTGTTACCAGTGAGATTACACAAGTATTTCTCTAGGTTAACCTTGTTTCTTTAGAATAATGGTCAGCCCAAGAATTACCATTAGAGTCTGGGTGTTTGTGTTTCAATATTTATTGTTATTATAGCTATTTTATTAGATGGTCATAAAGCATATAGAATGTCTTTGTGGGGCACCTGGGTGGCTCAGTTGTTTAGGCGACTGACTCTTGATTTTGGCTCAGGTCATGATCTCAGGGTCATGAGATTGAACCCTGCGTGAGGCTCTGTGCTCCGCAGGGAGTCCTGCTTTCCCCCCCACTCCCTCCCCCAACTTTTTCTCTCAAATAAATAAATCCTAAAAAAAAAGTCTTTGTCATTCAACTTTTATAGGATTTTGTCAAGATCTTTAAAAGTCAAGATCCTCTAAGTCAAAAGCAGTCAGAATCCCCCCAAATGTAAGTATGTACATACAGTACAGTAATAGAATGAGACATCATATGTATCATTGTCCACACCAGAAGTTAGCAAAGCTGGATCCTGGAGTGATACAACTCCTTGATCTTTTACCCAGGAATTGGCAAAGCCTCTTTCCAAGCAGAGTCCAGGGGAAGACAGAGCACCTTTATCTGTCTCTCTAGGTCACCTGCTCCACTTAACCCCCTTTATATGGTTTTAATGCTTTTTTTTTTTTTAAAGATTTTATATATTTGACAGAGTGAGAGAGCACAAGCAGGGGGAGCAGCAGAGGGAGAGAGAGAGCAGGCTCTCTGCTGAGCAGGGAGCTCAACGTGGGACTCAATCCCAGGACCCTGGGAGAGATCACCACCAGAGCTGAAGGCAGACGTCCAATCAACTGAGCCACTCAAGTGCCCCTCTAATGCAGTTTCTGCTTGTGGGGAATGGTGGCAAGTGGTGAGCCACCAGCTCCCAGGTAGTATTATCTCCCTGCCTTTTAGAACTTTCAGCACTGCGGACAGCACCCCAGTCTGTTCTGTGCTCCAGGCTCTTGCTGCTATTTCCTGACCTCCTAACCCTGTGTTCTCCCAGACCCTTTACCTGGGGGCAGGGAGGTGAGGAATCAAGTTATCATTCTGTGGTCCTTGGCCAGCTCTGGCCAGTGACTGGCCCCATCACTTCTGCAAGAATTCATTTCCAGAGCTGGTTCCTTTGTCTCTTTCAGTCAAGGCCTCAATGAACACAACTCCACACAGCTATGGGGGTGAGGAGTGCCAGGAGCAGGCTAGAATCCTGCAGTTGCAGCCTTCCTAGCACCCTTCCTCCACCTTCCCTTTGCTTCTAGTCATTTGGCAACTTCTTACTTTCCAATCAAAATATAAGATACACATTCATCAAAAATAAGTGGACCTGCACAGTTCAAACTCATGTAGTTCAAGGGTCAAATGTATATCATCACCTAAGAGTATTTGCATATTTTGTTAATTTAAGAAAGGGTAAATTAAAATTTTTTGTATCCATTTCTTTCCATAAAGTGTACACTTTAAATATTACTTGTAAATTAATTTAAGGTCCACGTTTTTAAAGTTAGTTACCAATCTGGACATTAAAATTTCAGTAACATATTAAGTCTTCATGAATTGTAGTATTTAAAGATTTTTATAAAATGAAGCTATTTAAAAAGATATTTAAATGCTATATATGTACACATATATATACTGTATACACATACACACACATATATATACATATAAAACTTTTACTTTATTTTTTGTTTCTAAATTTTTTATTTAAATTCACTTTAATCGACATATACTGTATTATTAGTACCAGAGGTAGAATTCAGTGATTCGTCAATTGCATACAACACCCAGTGCTCATTAGTTCAAGTCTCTCTTTAATGCCCATCACCCAGTTACCCCATCCCCCCACCCATCTCCCCTGTTTGTTTCCTACAATTAAGAGTCTCTTATGGTTTGCCTCTCTCTTTTCCTCTTATTTTTCCTTACCTTCCCCTATGTTTATCTGTTTTATTTTTTTTTTTTTGAATTCCACATGAGTGAAATCCTATGGTATTTGTCTTTCTCTAGACTTATTTCACTTAGTATAATATAAAACCTTCCAGTTCCATCCAAATCATTGCAAATGGCAAGATTTCATTCTTTTTGATGGCTGAGTAATATTCCATTAAATATCTATATCTATCTACCTACCTACCTACCTACCACACCTCCTTCATCCATTCATCTGTTGATATATATCTGGGCTCTTTCCATATTTTGCCTATTGTGAACATTGCTGCTATAAACACTGGGGTGCATGCGCCCCTTCAAATCAGTATTTTTGTATCCTTTGGATAAATACCTAGTAGTGCAATTGCTGGGTTGTAGGCTATCTATGTGTTTAACTTTTTGAGGACCCTCCATACTGTTTTCCAGAGTGGCTGTACCAGTTTGCATTCCCACCAACAGTGTAAGAGTGTTTCCCTTCCTCTGCATCCTCACCAACATCTGCTGTTTCCTGAGTTGTTCATTTTAGCCATTCTGACTGGTATAAGGTAGTATCTCATTGTGGTTTTGATTTATTTCCCTGATGCCGAGTGATGTTGAACATTTTTTCATATGTCTGTTGGCCATTTGTATGTCTTTTGTGGAGAAATGTCTGTTCATGTCTTTTGCCCATTTCTTGACTGGATTCTTTGTTTTTTGGGTGTTGAATTGATAAGTTCTTTATAGATTTTGGGTACTAAAACCTTCATCTGTTAAGACATTTGTGAATATCTTCTCCCATTCCATAGACTGCCTTTTAGTTTTGTTTCCTTTGCTGTGCAAAAACTTTTTATGTTGATGAAGTTCCAGTAGCTCATTTTTGCTTTTGTTTCCCTTGCCTTTGGAGACAAAGCAAGAAGTTGCTGCAGCAGTGGTCAACGAGGTTGCTGCCTGTGTTTTCCTCCAGGATTTTGATGGATTCCTGTCTCTCATTCAGGTCTTTCATCCATTTTTGAGTTTATTTTTGTGTATGGTGTAAGAAAATGGTCCAGTTTCATTTTTCTACAAGTGGCTGTCCAATCTTCCTAGCACCATTTATTGAATAAATGTCCTTTTTCCATTGGATATTCTTTCCTGCTTTGTCGAGGATTAGTTGATGATAGAGTTGAGGGTCCATTTCTGGCTTCTCTATTCTGTTCCATTGATCTATGTGTCTGTTTTTGTGCCAGTACCATACTGTATTGCTGATTACAGCTTTGTAATAGAGCTTGAAGTCTGGAATTGTGATGCCACCAGCTCTGGTTTTCTTTGGCTATTCAGGGTCTTTTCTGGTTCCATACAAATTTTAGGATTGTTTGTTCCAGCTCTGTGAAAAAAGTTGATCGTATTTTAATAGGGATTGCACTAGTTGCTTTGGGTAGCATAGACATTTTAAAAGTATTTTTTTTCTTCCAATCCATGAGGCATGGAATGTTTTTTCATTTCCTTATATCTTCCTCAATTTCTTTCGTAGGTGTTCTATAGTTTTCAGAGTACAGATCCTTTACCTCTTTGGTTAGGTTTATTCCTAGGTATCTTATGGTTTTTGGTGCAATTGTAAATGGGATCGATTCCTTTATTTCTCTTTCTTCTGCCTCATGGTTAATGTATAGAAATGCAACTGACTTCTGTGCACTGATTTTTATCCTGTCACGTTGCTGAATTCCTGTATCTAGCAATTTTTTGGTGGAGTCTTTTGGGTTTTCTACATATAGTATCATGTGGTCTGTGAAGAGTGAAAGTTTGACTTCTTTGCCGATTTGGATGCCTTTTATTTCTTTTTGTTGTCTGACTGCTGAGGCTAGGACTTCCAGTACTATGTTGAACAAGAGTGCTGAGACCAGACATCCTTGTTGTGTTCCTGACCTTAGGGGAAAAGCTCTCAGTTCTTCCATGTTGAGGATGACATTTGCTGTGGGTATTTTGTATATGGTTTTTAGGTTATTGAGGTATGTTCCCTCTATCCCTACATGGTGGAGAGTTTTTATCAAGAAAGGATGCTATATTTTGTCAAATGCTTTTTCTGCATCTATTGAGAGGGTCATATGGTTCTTTCTTTTATTAATGTGGTGTATCACAACAATTGAATTGTGGATGTTGAACCACTCTTGACTCCAGGACTATATCCCACTTGGTCATGGTGAATAATCCTTTTATTTTTCAAAAAAATTTTGAAAGATTTTATGTATTTGAGAGAGAGTGAGGGAGAGCGAGCGGGCAAGAGAGAACACAGAGCCAAGGAGAGAGGTGGAGGGAGAAGCAGACTCCCCGCTGAGCAGGGAGCCCAACACGGGGCTTGATCCCGAGACCCTGGGATCATGACCTGAGCTGAAGGCAGATGCTTAACTGACTGAGCCACCCAGGTGCCCCATGAATAATCCTTTTAATGTACTGTTGGATCCTATTGGCTAGGGTCTTGGTGAGAATTTTTGCATCCATTTTCATCAGGGATATTGGTCTGTAATTCTCCTTTTTGGTGGGGTCTTTGTCTGGTTTTGGGATCAAGGTAATGCTGGCCTCATAGATTGAGTTTGGAAATTTTCCTGCCATTTCTGTTTTCTGAAACAGGTTTAGAAAAATAGGTATTCATTCTTTTTTAAATGTTTGGTAGAATTCCACTGCGAGGCCATCTGGCCCTGGACTTTTGTTTTTTGGGAGATTTTTGATTACCAATGTAATTTTTTTTGCTGGTTATGGGTCCATTCAGGCTGTCTGTTTCTTCCTATTTCAGTTTTGGTAATTGATATGTTTCTAGGAATGCATCCATTTCTTCCAGATTGCCTAATTTGTTGGCATATAATTGCTCATAATATTCTCTTATAATTCTTTGTATTTCTTCAGTGTTGGTTGTGATCTCTCCTCTTTCATTCATGATTTTATTTATTTGGGTCCTTTCTCTTTTCTCTTCAATAAGTCTGACGAAGGGCTTATCCTTCTTATTCTTTCAAAGAACCAGCTTCTGGGGCGCCTGGGTGGCTCAGTCAGTTAAGCGTCTGCCTTTGTCTCAGGTCACAATACCAGAGTCCTGGGATTGAGCCCTGAGTCTTGGGATCCCTGCTTGGTGGGGAGTCTGCTTCTCCCTCTGCCTGCCACTCCCCCTGCTTGTGCTCTCCCTCTCAAATAGGTAAATAAAATCTTTAAAAACAAACTCCCCGCCCCCCAAATACCCAAAGAACCAGCTCCTAGTTTTGTTTGTCTGTTCTAATGTTCCTCTGATTTCTATATCATTGACTTATCCTCTAATCTTTATTATTTCTCTCCTTCTGCTGGATTTAGGCTTTGTTTGCTGTTCTTTTTTCAGCTCCTTTAGGTGTAAGGTTAGGTTGTGCATTAGACACTTTTTTTGTTTCTCAAAAAGGCCTGTATTGCTACATAGTTCCCTCTTAGGACCACCTTTGCTGCATCCCAAAGGTTCTGAACTGTCATGTTTTCATTTTCATTTGCTTCCATGTATTTTTAAAATTCCTCTTTAATTTCCTGGTTGACCCATTCATTCTTGAGTAGGATGCTCTTTAAACTCCATGTATTTGTGTTCTTTCCAAATTTTTTCTTGTAGTTGACTTCAAGTTTTAAAGCATCATGGTCTGAAAATATGCATGGAATATCAATTTTTAAAATTTATGATTATTTTTTACTGGTTGAGGCCTAATTTGTGATGTGGTATGTGATCTATTCTGGACAATGTTCCATGTGCACTCAAGAAGAATGTGTATTCTGTTGCTTTAAGATGGAATGCTCTGAATGTATCTGTGAAGTCCATCTAATCCAGTGTGTAATTCAAAGCCCTTGTTTCCTTGTTGATCTTCTGCTTAGATGATCTGTCCATGGCTGTGAGTGGGGTGTTAAAGTCCCTTACTATCATTATATTATTATCAATGTGTTTAATTTTGTTATTAATTTATGTATTTGGCTGCTCCCAAGTTAGGGGCATAAATATTTACAGTTGTTAGATCTTCTTGTTAGATAGACCCTTTTATTATACAGTGTCCTTCTTCATCTCTTATTACAGTCTTTGGTTTAAAATCTAATTTGTCTGATATAAGGATTGCCACCCTAGCTTTCTTTTGATGTCCATTAGCATGATAAATAGTTCTCCACCCCTTCACTTTCAATCTGGAGGTGTCTTTGGGTCTAAAATGATTCTCTTGTAAGCGGCACATCGATGGGTCTTGTTTTTTATCCATTCTGATACCCTATGTCTTTTGATTGGAGCATTTAGTCCATTTTAATTTATTTTTTAAAGATTTATTATTTTGAGAGAGAGAGTGAGCAAGCACGAGCACAGGGAGGGGCAGAGGGAGAGGAAGAGAATCCCAGACTTCTCACTGAGCAAGGAGCTCAATGCTGGGCTTGATCTCACAACCCTGAGATCATGACCTGAGCCGAAATCAAAGAGTTGGATGCTTAACTGACTGAGCCGCCCAGATGCCCCAGAGCTTTTACTTTTATTTTTTAAAGATTTTGTTTATTTATGAAAGAGCGAGAAGGAGCAGGGGGAGCAGCAGGTAGAGGGAGAAGCAGACTCCCTGCTGAGCAAGGAGCCCAATGCGGGACTTGATCCCAGGACCCCAGGATCGTGACCTGAGCCAAAGGCAGACACTTGACTAAGCCGCCCAGGCATCCCGAGCTTTTACTTTTTTTTTTTTTTTATGTATAATCCACATTTTGTTGTTTTTACTTATCAACTACTCTATTTTTTAAAAATTTTTTTCATAGTATTTTTATTATGTTATTCACCATACAGTACATCCCTGGTTTTCGATGTAAAGTTCGACGATTCATTAATTGCGTATAGCACCCAGTGCACCATGCAATACGTGCCCTCCTTACTACCCATCACCAGCCGAGCTTTTACTGTTAAATTCAACCCTAACTTAGTGTAAAGGAAGCTAAGTTTTTTTTTTTTTAAAGATTTTATTTATTTATTTGATAGAGACAGAGACAGCCAGCGAGAGAGGGAACACAAGCAGGGGGAGTGGGAGAGGAAGAAGCAGGCTCATAGTGGAGGAGCCTGATGTGGGGCTCGATCCCACAACGCCGGGATCACGCCCTGAGCCGAAGGCAGACGCTTAACCGCTGTGCCACCCAGGCGCCCCGGAAGCTAAGTTTTTCACCATAAACTGTTAGACTGAATCCTGTCAAGAGTTCAGGTTAGGTGGGTACGTTGCCAGGCAAACACCTCCTGGGAGAGCTATTTGGAAGTGAGTAACAGCAGAAGCTCTTGTAATTTTTCCTCATTTCATGTGTATGGTGTTTCTCAGTCCCGCTGCTCAGAGCAGCATGGGGTGAAATTAGAACTTAAAAGAGGAAGGCATTTGGGAGTGTCAGGTGATTCTTATGAAGAAGTTCAGGCAACCTTAATAAGATACCTTTATTGAGGTAAAGTTTGCCAACCAAATTGTTTCTCTTGTAAATGAGTTAATATGAGGCTCACCTGTTTTCATTACTCTGTAGCACCTGGTTTGCTTTGGTGGAGAAAGATACTCTCCAGCCTTAAATGTGTCCTGGTTTTGCAAGTGCACACAGGAGATCCCGCTAGTGAGACTGTATGAGGGCCAGGTCTGCCATGGGCCCAGATCACCAGAGCTTGGATTGTACAGGAATCTGGTGTCCCTGAGGGACAAAATATAGGTTGGAAAAGCGATGTGGCTGGTTCTACTGAGCCTTGGTGTAAAGCAGAGAAGAGGTCAGACTCAAATTCATTTTTTACATTTCACCTAAACCACTCTGACCTCGAGGATGGTTGGATTTCTTCATGATGTAATTGACCTCAAACAGAACATTTATGTTTAGCGTCTCCTGGTTACCCAGCAAGGCTGGGTGTTCAAAGGCTGGCTTTAAAATAGCCTGGAAATAAGCGGGTGAGAAAAGCAAGTTGGAGCAGGCAAGGCTGTGTGAAAGAGTAAACCAGGCTGACGTGCTGCGGCATACCCACCTTGCCTGGAATGTGTTGTTTCTACAGGTACCATTTGGAGGATCTGTGGGAATTTTAAAATTGGAAAAGGGTTAACACACTTCTATTTAAAAGGAAGAATAAATTTTAGATACGTCAATTTTTTTTCTCTCAAGGATCTTCAGTGACCACCATGGAATGACATGGAATTTAATTAGACCACAGGGGGTTCCAGCCACGACAAATTCAACTGCACAGAATAAGGCAATGATAGAATGGCATATTTTGGGGTGACAGAATCCAAATAAATTCACCTTGCTGTAAAGACGAGACACATAACAATTCAAGGCTTTTGAAAAAAGCATCATTTATTTCAAAGTACAACACAAAGTTGTATTTTTAAGAAATACACATTCAATCTTGTATCCCAAGACTTGGCTATGTGCATTTCAGTTTATCTTTAAAATAAATTCAGGTATACAAATGGTACATACCTCAAGTACAAACAGCACAGAAAATGCATATGGTCTCAACCGAATGTTTTTACATTCATTCACTGTTCTTAAAGTTGACTTACATTTCTGTAATCTGCTTTTAAACCAAGACAGCCTTATTTTAAAAAAATACTCTGTATTTTTCAGCACAAAGTCCTCATACATTTTTAAAATTAGATCTTGGTGCATAATATTGCGAAATTATTAAAAACCAAACTTGGTAATTTAATAAAATTGTCACATGCCAGGACTTCTGAATCAACTCAAATTATTTCCTTAGCTGTAAATGTCAAATTTGTGTTCATACAGATAAATAAAGGATGGCAGAAGACAGGTGGTGGAAACTTGATAGCAGTTAAGGTTTTCAGATGTACAGGTCTTATTAGAGTTTGTGGCTGAGTCCAGACTTTTCCCTAAAAGCACAACAGCAAATCTCATATTATCATAATTGCAAGAAAGATCTGAAAGAAGCGAGTGGTACAAGCCTGCCCTGCTTGAATCTGTTTTGCAAAGATGAGGGGGGTGGGGAGTGGGAAGCTACAGCAGTGACGGCCTTCAAAAGATGTCTCAAACACTGGCATATCATGATCTAGACGAGGGGGCCCCACTTTTGGTTTTTGTTTTTGTTGTTGCCTAATTTCAATTCTCATGAGGGAAGTGTGAATTAGACCAAGGGTCAGAGCTTCTTCTTCCTATTGTGGGGCTCCATATCCGCCATGGGTTGTACGTTTGCCCCAAGTCATCGGCCGGACTAGACGTGGAGGGAGCATGAGGAGCAGAGGAGTTTTCTGTGCCCATGAGGCCGATGCTCGGCAGCGTGTTGGCTGGAGTGGTGAAGGGCAGGGTACTGTTCAGGTTGCTGGACCAGATCGAGTTGCTGAATGGAGTGGTGGACCACAAGCCGCTGGTGTTGCCAAGGATCGACTGACAAGACAGAAAACACGCGGCACGGAGCATGAGGACCGACAGGCATGCAGGCGGTACACGGCTAAAGCTTATGCTAAACATTGGGGCTGGGCCATAGCTTCTTTCACCTTCTTTATGTTCAAACAAATGTGTCATATGTACAGCCTTCTCAGAGTCTGAGCAGATGCGTCTGCTATTATTTTAAAGAAGGGCTGGCGAACTACAGTCAGTGGGCCACATCCAGCCCTGCCTGGTTCTGTAAATAAAAGGTTTGCTGGGACGCGGCTGCACCCGCTTGTGGCTGGGCCGTCTGGCCACGTCTGCACTACCCCGGCAGAGGTGAACAGACGCGAAGCAGCGGCATGGCCTGCGAAGCCCAAAATATTTACTGACCCCCGTTCTAAAAGCATCTTAAACATTCTTTAAAACTGAAGCCAGAATGATTTGCAAGTGAAGACAAGCTTTGAAATCTAGGAAGGTAAAATACCTATTTTCAACCCTGCTTGTCTAATTTAGTTTTCCTGAGAATGAAGAAGGAATCACAGTGGGATATTTTTCTGTCATAATTTTGTGAAAGCGGAAACCAGTAATTATCTTGGTAAGCATACTTTTTTGAAGCATGATCTTTACAGAAAAATTTAGCTGAGAAAACCAACAAATGTACGCTGGAAAAGCTCAAGCTAAGACACAGGTGTTCCCCAGAAGCAAAACCAATGCCCTCTTCCCACAGCTCGCTCCTGGGGGCCTGAGCGGCTGCAGAGCATAGAGTGAAGGCCGCCGCAGCCGCTGTCTGGCCCCCAGCCACCCTTGCAGGCTGACTTCCAGGTTGGGAAGAGGCTGGAATGACTTGGCTCAACTCGCAGACCCACCCCACAGGTGCTCACTTGTTCTTTCTAGAATTTCTTGACTGTAACTGCTGAAGACTATGGATGGGTCACTCTGGCAGAATATGAAGACACAGCAGTGGAGGCCGTGGAAGAACTAACGTGCCCCTTCTGTGCTGCTCTGTGGCCTCTATAACGGCAGCAGTGCCGCCTGATTAACAGTGACAGCGACAGCAGTAATGAGGGAGGAGGGGAGGCCAAGCCCCGAGTACTCACTGTGGCCGTGTGGGTTGGGGAACTGGAACTGGCTGGCCAGGAAGGGCTGGGATCCGTTGCTGGAGAGTCCCACAGGTATGAAGGGCCACTACTAAACTCATTCCAGCCTCTCTGGGAGGCCTGATTGCATGACCGAGATAACCCGAGTTTGCTGAAAACTTCTGCAAATAAGGAAGCAATCACATCTGTATTATTTTGCCATGCTCACTCACCTAGGATAAGATGGGGCACTCCCTCAGAGGCACATGACCCCCACTGCTTGCTCAGAGCCCCCCACCTGCTCTGCCAGCTCCCACCACACCCTGGGGAGAATGGGGCACAGGGGGCATTCCCCAGAACTCAAGCACACGGCACACAATCTGAGCTCTTTACCCGCCCCCATCATTGGATGACATCAAGTGCAAACATCCCATCGCTAACATGACCGCAGCTAATGCAAAGCTCACACGGTTGCCTCTAGTTTTGGACACCAAGTAAGGAGCCCAGCATGGCCAGGAGTCATCTTTCAGGCACACAGTCCTTTCTTGAAGTTCTTCAATAAATGCTGGGGAACACAAACCAACTGGCACTCCTGGCACTGAGCTGGCTCCACCAGACCTTTGGGGTGGTGGCGGGGGAGGGGAGAGGTGGTGGAAGAGGAGACCCTTTTGAGAGCTTCCCACGGGGCCTCCCTCTTTGTGGGCGGCTGTTGCAGGGGCTGAGGAGGCCCGGGCTCCCGAGCATCGTCTGGGAGAGCAGCCACAGCCATGCTGCCCTAGAGTCAGCCTGCATGTCTTCTACTGGTACTGGACTACAAGGACACAGAAACACACCTCTTAGAAAAGTACTAAATGACAGGCTTGGGGCGCCTGGGTGGCTCAGTTAAGCGTCTGCCTTAAGCTCAGGTCGTGATCTCGGGGTCCCGGGATCGAGCCCTACATCGGGCTCCCTGCTTAGTGGGGAGTCTGCTTTTCCCTCTCCCCCCACCACTTGTGCTCGCTCGCTCGCATTCTCTCAAATAAAATCTTTAAAAAAAAAAAAAGACAGGCTTTCCTAGTTCAGTGTATTTCTCCACACATAAAACTAGACCTCATCTTCCTTTCTTCTTTGTCCACGGGCTTATTAGTTACAGGTCTAGTGTTAAACACTCACCACCAGTTAGGTTAAAAGAATTTCCAAAGGCCGAGAACGAATTGAGGGGTGTGAAGTCAGGGCTGCTGGGGTTGCTGGCGGGACTCCACAAACCCGAGCTGGATGTTACAGGAGGAAAACGCAACACACAGAGATGTATAACGGTTAGTGGGAACAGGCCTGTTACACACGGCTTCAGAGACGGCGGGCGCCGCTTCCCCTGGGGGCACTCAGATATTAAAGACAAAGGCTTCTATGCCACAAAGGATTCAGGCACAGAGAGGTTCTGAGCTCCTAGCCTACCGGAAGCTGTGAGCCTGGTTCAAAGCAAGTGTTCTGCAGACAGAACAGGTATTTTTTTTTCCTTACGTTTACTTTTTGGTAATGGAAGATTTATTTAAAAATTTCAAATCTAGGACTCATCCCTTTTAGTACAAGGTAGGTAAAACTGGGGCTGTACTGACAGTCTTTACAGTTGTTTATTTGGGAAAATGAGCCGAGGCAATCACCGCCATGGCACCGTGCCCAGGAGGGTTACTCTGGGTCAGGACAGCGGCATCTCCAGTAACTTACTACACTGTCTAGTACTAACTCCAGTTGCCTTTGCAAACATAGTTTGTTCTCCTATCTCTAATTATCAGCTCACATTCTTTCTTATGACAGACCACGAGAGTGAAGAAGGAATGGACCCACACCTGCCCCTGTCGCGGGGGCCACCGGGCATTCTGCTTCCACCCTGACCGCTTTGATGGCCTACTTGGAATCTCGGGGGAACACGGGTATGGAGAAGCTAATCTTGACGTTTTCTTTTGATTAAGAATGGTCTACCGTACCTGTCTGAGCCATCGCTGTCGACAGGAGTGTGTGAAATACCAAGGCTGCTGGAAAAATCTGTTTTGTTTGAAGAAACTTTAGCAAAGCCATTCCCGCCTGTAACAATGGACTCTGAATCAATCAAAGGCAATTCCACCGTGCCCGAAGCCCAGGTGTGACAGGTCAGACACCAAGCCACTCACCTGGACTCTTGTCGTACCCGGCTGTGACCGCAGCAAAAGTGGGGTTGCCGTTCTTGCCAGGGAGCGAGGCTGCTTTTGTCAATTTGTGTTTGCTTCCATTTGGCTGCTTGGTTTTAGGGTCGCTTGAAGGAAGAAGCAAAGAGAAGCACTCATTCCTCATTAGTCCACGGTACAGGTCCATTGGGCGCACTTGTCTTACGTGGTATGGCTGCCCCAGGACTGAGCCCATGCAGTGTCCTCACTGTGGCTGGGCCCAGGTTTTGATGCGGATCTAGAAACAGCCCAGGACAGAACCCAGAGCACGGCCTGGCCTCACACATAATGCTCCCAGACCTAAGACTGTGCTGTCCGATGGGACATAAGGGACTTCGGGGAAAGGTGTGAAAATAGAAGGCCCCTAGGAAGGGGACCAGGGCGGGGATGAGCATTTAGGGACTGGAAAAGCTGCAGTCCCATTTTAAAGAATACTAGTTAGGGAGTCACTGGGTCGTGGGCCAAAGAGGAGAACAAGGGCTCACTGGCAGGCAACACTATGTGACAGGGTTCCAGTCTCCGGCTCCTGTCAGGACCTGGTAGGGGGCCCGGTTCTGCAACGGCCCCGGGGGGGGGGCACCCTGCCCCCTGGCTCTTTGGCAAGAGAGAAGAATCGGGCAGGTCGGCTGTACGTTCAGGCTGGGTGGTTCCCCAAGGGCAAAGCAGGGCGGTGACGTGCGGTGCTGACGCCAGTGCTGGCACTCACTAAGGACCCGTGCTGGGCTCCTTCCTCTCACTGACGTTACTGTTAACACCAAGTTAGGCAAACTCTGCCGGGCTCTGGGCCTCCAGGGAGGACTGCCCTCGAGGGGTCCCGCCTGCCCATCAGGAGGCCGCTGCCTCTGCGCACGGCAGCTCCTGCAGCACCTCTTGCGGCGGCCAGGCTCGGGCCAGACCCTGCCCTCGTAACTGCCGTAAGGTCGAACTAAACTTCCCGTGAAGCCGCTTCCTCAACGCACGGGGCAGCTGCAGACCTTCATGTGATACTCAGGATGCTTACTGACTCCTGAATTAGAACGTAATTCTACTAGGTTAAATGATGCACAGCTGGGGTGGGGCCCCAACATAGGGGCACCGACCCCGGGAGAGGGCAGAAAACTAGAGGACAGACAGGAGAGGTGGGACCTGACAGCAGGCTGTGGCCGCTGAGCGTTTTCACTCAAAGGACGCAAGCATCTACAGAACTTGGTTATCTCAAGGGGGGGCAGCCGGGGACCCACCTGCTGGAGCTGCTGTTGACGATGCTGCTGTAGCTGCCCCGGGTCGAGAACGGGCAAGGTGCAGCGGGGGGAGAGGGAGAGGCAGGTGTCGGTGAGGTCTGGCGTTGTTTTAGGAAGATGTCTGCGTTGAGGGTTTGCAGAGAAAGTTTATAAAGACTATCAGTAGCTGGAAATGAAAAATAAAAGGTCTCATTAATGTAGTGTTTTGATTTTTACTCTTGAAATTAGTTACTTTTGGTATTCTGACAGAATGCAGAACTCAAGCACTTCTATAAAAACAACCAAAGCTTTTACATGTGTTCTGTTTAAAGGTTTGAAAGGAAAAAAGAAGTCCCGTGTCCTTCTGTATCATGAGGTTTTCCAATTCACCAACGTGACTCCTCTCTCCTCGGTGCTCTGCCGGACCCTCCTGGACAGGCTCTCCCATCCCAGGCTGGAAAGGCAGCTTTTCCACATCCTTCAGGGACGGGCAGGTAAAGTCAGTGCTTGGGACAGGAACGAGTCCCTGTACTTCCATCCAGGCTCACACCTGCGGCAGGTGTGGGGTGGGGGGAACATCCCTGAGTCCCATAGCTTGACCCTACCCTGCACTCCGCAGGCACGCCTGGGGCGCTGCCGCCCCAGTCCGCTTTACAAGGACACGAGCTCCTACGAGAGTCCTACTGTCCTTTAGGATAATGTGTACATAGTTGTTTGAGAAATTTAACATAGAAAAAACTTCTGTTGTGAAATACTCATTCTGCACTAAGAGGAAACACACATAACTTCTTTGAGAAAACTGCATCAGCTGGCGCCCCCCACCACGCGCAGGGGGGGGCACCCTGCCCCAGCCACTGCCATTCGAAGAGGTGTAAGGAAGGGTCTCTGGCCTCTGCAAGCTCAGTCTCCACGGGCTCCCGGGCTGTGAGGATGCGCACGTACCCACAGTTATCCTGGCACAACTGCCCCGTCTTGTCACCCTCCTTTCCTATCCCTGCCAAGCGCAGCCCTTCCACCTTGGCACAGTCCCACCTCATCCCTGCCCAACGGCCCTTCCTGCCCCGTGCAGGCCCTGTCTGCAGTGAGGACAGTCTGCTCTACTCCCATTTTCTGTGAAGGGTCTGTTTCATCTCACTTCCAGAAAAAACTGAAGCCTGCTCAGCACGGTGGTTCCACGTCGCTTGTGATTCTCTCCCGCACCCGTGGTTTTCCCCAAACCCCCAGGGCTCAGGGTCTGGATAAAGCTGCATGTTCCTTGGCTGTGTCAAGGCAGCAGTTACAGCACTGCCATGCTAAGCCCCCTTCCTCTTGAAGCCCAAGCTCTCCGTTCATTCCCCATCTCCAGTGCCACTTGGACCGACCCCAGGATTCTGAGGTTCCTCAGTGGTGCTGCCACCTTATTCACTGTCCTTGTCTCCACTCCACTAGCTCTCACTCTTGATTATGTGGCTAATCCCTTTCTTATTTGCTCTGTTGTCTGTTGACTCAGTGCCCATGTTCAGGGCCCATCTCAAAGCTCTCCACCTTTCTGCCTGCCTCGGAAGCCCCTACAGCACAGTGTGTCTGATATCACCTCTACATGGTAGGGCCACAGCAGCAGAGCTTATGCTGACTCCACTGGGCCGCAGATAACCCTACGAAACTGGCTCCCTGGGAACACCGTATCCCCAATGCTGAAAACCTCCCTCTGTGGCGGAGGTGATGTCTGTTTAATATGGAACGGCCCAAATCACAAAGGAGAAGCCAAAGACCAGTGTCCAGCTGAAACCTCAGAGGGGAATTTAGGAAACAAAAAGCATCCAGCCTGGACACTGGGACTACTGAGAGATTCGTTCAAGATCTCTTGAATGACCAGGGATTTAGGTTTGTATCTCATCCCAGGCAAAAAAAAAAAAAAAAGAAAAAGTATTAAAAAGTACCAGAACGTCTCATGGCAAAGAGGGGGCTACAGGTTTTAACACAGAAAGCTTCTCTTTCCCGTGTATACATATATATACGTGAAAGCGTAAAAGGTGCCATGCTTCACATATACCACACCTGGATTTCCAAGTTCTTTTCCTCATTTACCTTACCGAGGGCTTCAATCATCCACTCTTCATTTAAATCCCCCTTTACCTCAAACAATCTTCTGTTCAACCCTGATTTTCCCTTTGGCACAAACTGGCTAAGTGTGAGTTCACTCTAACACCGTAGATGAATGAGTCCTCAAGCTGGTCCTCTCTTGACCCCAAATCCCTGTAATTAGGCCCCTCCCTTGGCTTGTCTCTGTTGTCTTCTATTTTGGGTCCTAAGTATCTAGGGCGAGGACCTCTATCTTATTTTAGTAGCCTGTGCTACTGTCATGACTTACTGTAGGCCAAGTCTGACAAACAAGGTCAAGAAGCTAGTGGGTAACATAATGAAACCTTCACACAGGCTGTTTTTGTAAAAGATGTGGGTCAAGTTGAAGGAAGACTGAATTTTTTACAAAAATGATTACTACACTGTGAATGTACGGGGAACTAGGCTGAGTTAATGATTTCATAAAGAAGTATTTCTCTGGATGATTCACCGCTCCAGATGGATCTTCCCATTTTGTGCACCGGGAAGTGGTGTGGTCTACCAGCTCTGGAAAAAGAGCCCTCATGTGAACTGTCCACGGGTTTCTCTGGTGTAAACACTCCCCTGACAGCCAAACAAGCTACGCCAGTTTCACCAATGGCAGACTATTGAACAACGGGCTGTGGCTGGCTGGTACGAGTGGGCTCCCGCAGACCAGACGCCAGGCCTCCTTTTGAAGCAATATGTCCTGTGGAGTCTTCCTGCCCAGAGTGGGGCGCCATAGTTTCTAATCCCCCATACTTACAGCTGCCGGGTTTGTGAACTGGCACGGAGTCCCATTCCGGTGGCGGAGAGTCTTTTTCACCTTCTGAGCTACTGGTGTTGCCTAGTTCTTGACTATTTGGGAGGAATTTTGCTAGGGCAGGTGGCCTGTTATCCACTAACTTATTTGTACCTGCACAAAAATCAGGAAAAAAAATCATTAATGGAGGATAATTCCTTTCTTTCAGGTCTGTTTCAATGAACCTTCTAATGAGGATGAGAACACCACCGGAGCCTTTCATAGGACGGACAACTACTACTCGATTACTGGTAACTCACAACAAATAGTTACTAATACAGTGAATCGTGAAAGTATCCGTATGGTCAAATGAAAATACCTTTTGTTTTCTGGGAATTTCGTGATTTGGATCCACTTGTCAATGCGGTTGGAAGAGGAATCTTCGTTGGGAGATTTCTGCGTTGTTTACTTTCCAGTGGGGGGGTAAAAGGGAGCTCTAAAGAACTGAAAGACAATCATGGATGGAAAATTCAAATTTATGCCTTCATTTTGGAGCAGAGAGTAGAAGTCACCCATCACGCTACAATTTCCATTGCATATGTTTTTCTAATCTGGCTTCCTCAGACACTACGTAGTCATGGTCCTAACTTAACACTGGCTGCTTTCCAAACGTGTCCAAGACGGTTCAGGAGACACTCAACACTTGGAGGTTTATCCTTTGCTACTCTGAGTGCTGACAATGAACTGAGGTCCATTATTTGGTACTATGGAATGGGTCAGAGCACCTACCCTACATAATATGCATAAAGCCTTTAGCACAAACACGCTATTTTGGGGGCTGTTAAATGCAGTCATTTTACTTGTGAATGAGTTTCTTCCAGGGTCTGGACTACTAGGAGGATTCTTGGATGTGGAGATTCTGAAAGGTCTCAGACTTAAAATGTCAAAGGGTCTGTACCTTTTTCTCACAGAAACCATGAAATGAACCAGGGCTAAGTTCCTGGGCTAGCTGACTGCAGAGCAGCAGGACTCAAGATTTGCCTGAGCTCTAGGGTGAGTCGGGTTAGATAAATTTTCTTCTTTATTCTTAAACTCAAGGTTAACCCTGTGCAAAAATTAAAATATTTTTATTTATTTAGAGTGTATATGTGTTCTAAAAGATTTAGATGTAAGCTTAACATAATAAACATGTATAAATAGAAATAATTGGCTCTGAACTTCCTGTCCAAGGCAAAGCGGGAGGCATGATGGCTGCTTTAAGTTTCCATAGCCTGATGAAGAAAACATTAGAATTTGCTGGGAGAGAAGCACTCTAGGAGAAATGCATAGATGACCTATAGAAGGTAGCAGTGTGAGCAATGTTACCCATCTAGGCCATAAGGACATTCTTTACAACATTCAAGTTGCTTCTGTATTGCCCACCAAGATCAAGTCCTAGGCTTGGGAAGGCCTCTGACACGAGCTAAGCTAATGTGGTCCAAGAAGGGCATTTTCCGGGGAAGGGTGAGACACAGCTGAGAGAACCCGGTGGCTCCTTACCCGAATTCTTCCAAAAGTCATCAGTGATCTCCACCATTCTCCCGGTGATGGCCAGAAAGCTGTCGGTTCACGGCTAAGCAGACAGCTTGCTTCTCATTAAAAACTTTGTCAGCAAAGTTTACTGGCTGACGTAGATGTTCTAAAATGGGTGTGTCTCTGGCATTTTCCACCTTAGGGTACTTCCTGCCCTATCCCCAACCCTCAGGTGTGTGACTCCAACACACCACTCTGGCCTCCCTGAGTCTATCCTTCAGGTTATTTTTTATGCACCACATCATCTTCCTGCTGTTGCTACTCCAATTTCTCACTCCGAGAAGGCAGCCAACTTCTGCTAGGTTCTGGGACAGGGGCAGCCCACCGTACTAATTCACACCAGATCTCAAAGGTCAGAATGGTTCAAACCTTGCAGATGACAGAATACATAATTATTAATAGTATAAATAAACACATTTTAACACAGGCTATTTACAAATATTTATATGGTAGGTTAAAGGTCATTTTCTTTCGTTTCTTTGTATTTCACAAATTTTCTATAATAAATAGGTATTATATTCGGAATTAGAAAAAGAGCTAATCAAAAATCCAAGGGGCTCTGTTAACCCAAATAGGTAGAATTTTTGGCTGGTTAACAAACCAATGGGAAAAAATTCACTGTTTACGGGCAAGAGTATTAATGCTACAGTTTTATAAATCTTCCATGTCCTCCCACTTCTGATTGACAGTGTTATTTAAAAACTCCATCTTAAAAAATAAAAACAAAACCAAAAACAACAAAAAAACAAAACCAAAAAAAAAAAAAAAACTCCCATGAAACAGACACCCAGCCCTCTGGTGGTGGTGGTAGAGGTGGGTGTGTGGGAGTTATTTTTAAGTAAGTCATTTATAAGTAGGGGGGGTTGGGGCTATTTATACAAAGCACACCTCTGTGCCACTGTAAAACTAGTTGGCTTTTTAAGAAAAAAGGTGCCAGACAACTATTTTATTTTTGCTGATTCATACTTTCCAAAATTAAGCTAGATAGATGATCTTTATCAAGAAACCTCAGTAAAATAGGTAAGAGCCTACTTAATTTAAATGACTCTCAAAGGGAAAAACCGTAAGGTGGTTCAGATGCCAGGCGTTATTTTTACTCACGTAATGCACAGTCTATGCCCTGTGTGCGGAAGGGGGAAGGCAGAGAGCTGAAGCCAAGGTTAGGGCTTTCCCACTGCTCACAGTCTGGGCCAGGGTGTGAAACGTGGTGCCCACGGCCCTGAGCTGAGTGTGCTGACAGAGCGGAATAGTAGAGAGTACAATTATTCTATGAAGGCCCCCCCCATTTTAGATTATTATAGTTAAGTCATGTAGACATGTAAAGTGTTGATAAATGAATAAACAGACAACAGAAGGATGAATGGAGAGTTGCTGTCCTTTTTGTGCCTGAGATGGAACTCTCATTCCCTGCCATCTTGGACCTAAAATACAGTCTTTGGAGCTCTACGGGTCCACTTACTTCTATGGTGTCAAGCTGGCCAAGATGGATTGACCGGGTCTCTGCCATTGCAACACCATGCTCCCGCTCCCAGGAAATGATTTTTTGAAGTGAACTTGTGGGAGCATGGTGGGATGTGGCTGTACAGGCAGAGACCACGACTGAGACAATGCTCTGGCTTTATCATATTTTATCTATTTGTAAGAAAACAGATTCCTCAACATTTCGGGATTGGGTCTTGTAGCCTAGAGATAACATAACACCCCAATAATACTGACAATATTTAAAGACTAATTTTTGATAAAGCAAATGTGAACTAAGTGCACTGATGTTTATTAATATTAGAATATCAGTGTTTTGGCTGATATATGGAACATTTATTCCCAATCATATAAAGCTTTCAAAAGAAGGTGGTAATACATATATGCCTTATTAATGGTATCTCTTTCTAAGAGTGCGTCTATACCCTGCAGATTGTGGAATCACAGAGTAACACACTGACAGCACTTCTGAGGTAACAGGAGTTTTGGGTATTACTAATATCAGGACTGGCAGTGATTCTACCTGAGTGACAGAGCAAGGCCTGTACTGTCATAACTCAGTGTAGACCGGGAATGGCTCTATTCAGAGAGGCCACGTTTCTGGTTATTAAAAAAGCCAGTCTTTGTATGATCTCACTGATACATGGAATTTAAGAAACAAAACAGAGGATCACAGGGGATGAGAGGAAAAAATAAAATAAGACAAAATCAGAGGGAGAGACAAACCATAGAGACTTTTAGTAAACAAACAGGGTTGCAAGTAGGGGGATGGGGTAACTGGGTGATGGACATTAAGAAGGGCACGTGATGTAATGAGCATTGGGTGTTACATAAGACTGATGAATCACTGAACTCTACCTCTGAAACTACTAATACATTATATGTTAATTAATTGAATTTAAATTAAAAAGAATATGTGGTCTACTCCTTGTGAAAAAAAAAAAGAAAGCAAAAACTGTCTTTAACACCTTTTTGCGTGATGTACTCATGAATTCTGACTCTCTTAATACTTTGATCCCTGAGTTTGGAAAAACACAAAACAAGACTGGTGAGCTTAAAGAGATTAAATTAAGGACATTAGAAGAGTAAGGTTACATATGGATTTCTCCAGTTACAAAAGACAATTTAAAAAGACAATTCGGAAGACACTACTTAAACTGTCTTGCTGGTAACGATTTTTCTCTTACCTATGTACCAAGAGGACATGAGTTACCCTGTGACGGTCCCAGGACCGAGGGCCGACAGAGAGTGGGCTCCTGCGGCTGTTTGTTGACCAGAGAATGAAATTCTTACAAAGTTAGTGGCAGTCAAATGAAATCTTTTATAAATTTTCAAAATTAAATCTGCTAATGGTCAACTTATTTTATAAAAAAATCAGAATACTGGAGAAGAGGAAAAGGGATGAGGGTAAAAATTAACATGTAGTATTTGTATAAAAAGTACTATGTCTCTGAGCTCAGGCATCAAGGCTAATACACAGCGCAGAATGGGTAAAATCACCTGTGGAATGGTTTTGCTATGGTAATTCTGCTAATGGTCAATTTATTTCATAATAACTGGGAACATAACAGAAGTCAGTGGAAAAGGGATGAGGGTAAGATTAACATGTATTATCTGTTTTAAAAAAATTAATGTCTGGGTAGAGGAGTTAAGATGGCGGAGACGTAGGGGACCCCTTTTTCAGTTGGTCCCCTGAGTCGAGCTGGAATCAGCCTGAGATGCAGGAAGATACATCTGGATCTCTTCAAATGAACATCTCCAGCGCTGAGTATTGAGGTACGAAGCGGGGAGCCGTGAAACCGCGCACAGATATCGGAAGATAAACGGAAGGGGGAGGGAGCCGCCGCGTTCGGGTGCCGGGAAGCGGTAGCCACCTGCACGGGAGAGCGGGCGGGCTCGCGGACGGCACCCGTGAGAGAACGGACTGAGATCACTGAGACCGTGAGCTGGGGAACATGTGCGACCAGTCTGAAAACCGGAGATCTGGAGTGTGCGAACCACACTGAAAGGGAGCTCTGGAGCGCGCAGGGGCGGCTGGCGGCTGGGGGTGTTAGCAACACAAAGGACAGAGATGTGCCGGCCCTGGAGGTGAGGGCTGGGACGCCGGGTGTGGGGCACACATCCCGGGACGCTGCAGGGTTGAGCAGCACCAACAGAAACAGAGTTAGAGTGATCAGAGGAGCTCAGTGGAGAACAGTCTGTCATACCTCTGTTCTGAGACAGAGGCTGGGATTCGGCCTCTGCTGCTCTGACTCTCAGAAGAGGCACAGCAAACCCCAGGGAAAGCCGCCAGAGAACAAAAGGCTGGAAATACCGGCTCACAGTGTGCCCATCCCCATCCCCCCTCGCAGGGGACACGGAGACTCTACCCGAACAGGGTTGCCTGAGTATCAGCGCGGCAGGCCCCGCCCCAGAAGGCAGGCTGAAAAATCAAGAAGCCCACATCCCTAAGGTCCCTATAAAACAAGTGCACACTGCCTGGGTCCCGGTCAATAATTTGGGCTCTGGGCAACCCCACAACCTCTCCTCATCAAAATGACGAGAAGGAGAAATCCCCCCCAGCAAAGAAAAGACAATGAGTCTGTGGCCTCTGCCACAGAACTGATGGATGTGGATATAACCAAATTGTCAGAAATGGAGTTCAGAGTAACAATGGTCAAGATGATGTGTAGACTTGAAAAAAATATTAACGAAAATATTAACGAGAATATAGAATCTCTAAGGGCGGAAATGAGAGTGAATCTGGAAGAAATTAAAAATACTATGAATCAAATGCAGTCAAAACTAGAGGCTCTGACGGCCAGGGTGAATGAGGCAGAAGAACGAATCGGCAAATTGGAGAATGGGTTAGTAGAAGAGAAAGCTAAAACAGAAACTTGGCTCAAAAAAATCCAATCTCAAGAATGTAGGTTACAGGAGATTACTGACTCAATGAAACGTTCCAATGTCAGAATCATCAGCATCCCCGAGGGGCTGGAGAAAAACAGAGATCTAGAAGAGATATTTGAACAAATTGTAGCTGAAAACTTCCCTAATCTAGCAAAGGAAACAAGCATTCGTGTCCAAGAGGCAGAGAGGACCCCTCCCAAGCTCAACCACGACAAACCTACACCACGTCAGGTCATAGTGCATTTCACAAATATTAGATCCAAGGATACAGTATTGAAAGTGGCCAGGGCAAAGAAATTTCTCACATACCAAGGCAAAGGTATGAGAATTACATCAGACCTGTCTACACAGACCTGGAATGAGAGAAAGAGTTGGGGGGGGGGTTTAAAGCTCTTTCAGAGAAAAACATGCAGCCAAGGATCCTTTATCCAGCAAGGTTGTCATTCAGAATTGATGGAGAGATAAAGACCTTCCAGAATCGCCAGTCACTGACCAATTTCGTAACCACGAAACCAGCCCTACAGGAGATATTAAGGGAGGGTCTATAAAAGTAAAAAGGCCCCAAGAGTGATACAGAACAGAAAGTCACAATCTACAGAAACAAAGACTTTACAGGCAACATGTCATCATTGATATAGCTCTCAATAATCAGTCTCAATGTAAATGGCCTGATGCTCCCATAAACGCCACCGGGTTGCAGATTGGATAAAAAGACATGACCCATCCATTTGCTGTCTACAAGGGACTCATTTTGAACCTAAAGATACATTCAGACCGAAAGTAAAGGGATGGAATACCATCTTTCACGCCAATGGACCTCAAAAGAAAGATTGGGTAGCAATTCTCATATCACACAGATTGGATTTTAAACTAAAGACTATAGTTAGAGACACAGAAGGGCTATATTATTCTTAAAGGATGTATCCAACAAGTGGATACGACAATTATAAATATCTATGTCCCCACCAGCGGAGCAGCAAGATACACAAGCCAACTCTTAACCAGAATAAAGAGATATATAGATAAAAATACGTTAATAGTAGGGGACCTCAACACTCCACTATTAGCAATAGATAGATCACCTAAGCAGAAAATCAACAAAGAAACAAGAGCTTTGAATGCCATACTCGACGAGTTGGACCTCATAGATATATATAGAACACTACACCCCAGAACCAAAGAATACTCATTCTATTCTAATGCCCATGGAACATTCTCAAGAATAGACCATGCTCTGGGTCACAAAACAGGTCTCAACGATACAAAAAGACTGAAATTATTCCCTGCATATTCTCAGACCACAGTGCTTTGAAATTGGAACTCAACCACAAGGAAAAATTTGGAAGAAACTCAAACACTTGGAGACTAAGAACCATCCTGCTCAAGAATGATTCGATAAACCAGGAAATCAAAAATCAATTTAAACAATTTATGGAGACCAACGAGAATGAAAACACAATGGTCCAAAACCTATGAGACAATGCAAAGGCAGTCCTAAGGGGGAAATACATAGCCATGCAAGCCTCACTCAAAAGAATAGAAAAATCTAAAATGCAGTTTTTATATTCTCACCTCAAGAAGCTGGAACAGCAACAGAGGGACAGGCCTAATCCACGCACGAGAAAGCAGTTGATCAAGATTAGAGCAGAGATCAATGAATTAGAAACCAGGAGCACAGTAGAGCAGATCAACAGAACTAGAAGCTGGTTCTTTGAAAGAATTAATAAAATAGACAAATCACTGGCAAGACTTATCCAAAAGAATAGAGAAAGGACCCAAATTAATAAAATTATGAATGAAAGGGGAGAGGTCACAACCAACACCAATGAAATAGGAAGGATTAATAGAAACTTTTATCAACAGTTTTATGCCAATAAATTAAGCAATCTGGAAGAGATGGAATCCTTCCTGGAAACCTATAAACTACCAAGACTGAAACAGGAAGAAATTGATTTTTTAAATAGACCAATTAATTAATGAAAGATTGAAACCGTGATTAAAAACCTGCCAAGAAACAAAACGCCAGGGCCTGACGGATTCCCCGGGGAATTCTAACAAACATTCAAAGAATAATACCTGTTCTCCTAAAGCTATTTCAAAAAATAGAAACAGAAGGAAAGCTACCAAACTCTATGAGGCCAATATTACCTTGATTCCCAAACCAGGCAAAGACCCCATCAAAAAGGAGAATTACAGACCGATTACCCTGATGAATATGGATGCCAAAGTTCTCAACAAGATCCTTGCTAATAGAATCCAACAGTACATTAAAAGGATTATCCATCATGACCAAGTGGGATTCATCCCTGGGATGCAAGGGTGGTTCAACATTCGCAAATCTATCAATGTGATAGATTATATCAACAAGAAAAAAGCCAAAAATCATATGATTCTCTCCATAGATGCAGAAAAAGCATTTGACAAACTACAGCATCCTTTCTTGATTAAAACCCTTCAGAGTGTAGGGATTGAGGGTACATTCCTCAATCTCATAAAAACCATCTATGAAAAACCTACAGAAAATATCATTCTCAATGGGAAAAAGCAGGAAGCCTTTCCCTTAAGATCAGGAATGACAAGGATACCCACTCTCGCCATTATTATTCAACATAGTACTAGAAGTCCTTGCAACAGTAATCAGACAACAAAAAGGGATAAAAGGTATCCAAATTGGCAAAGAAGAAGTCAAACTGTCTCTCTTCGCAGATGACATGATACTCTATATGGAAAATCCAAAAGAATCCACCCCCAAACGACTAGAAGTTATAGAGCAATTCAGTAATGTGGCGGGATACAAAATCAATGCTCAGAAATCAGTTGCATTTCTATACACAAACAATGAGACTGAAGAAAGAGAAATTAGGGAATCCATCCCATTTACAATAACACCAAAAATCATACGTTACTTTGGAATTAACTTAACCAGAGACGTAAAGGATCTATATTCTAGAAACTACAAATCACTCTTCAAAGACATTGAAGAAGACACAAAAAGATGGAAAAATATTCCATGCTCATGGATCGGAAGAATTAACATAGTTAAAATGTCCATGCTACCCAGAGCAATCTACACTTTCAATGCTATCGCAATCAAAATACCCATGACATTTTTCAAAGAAGTGGAACAAACAGCCCTTAAATTTGTGTGGAACCAGAAAAGGCCATGAATTGCCAAGGAAGTGTTGAAAAGGAAAAACAAAGCTGGGGGCATCACAATGCCGGATTTCGAGCTGTACTACAAAGCTGTGATCACAAAGACAGCATGGTACTGGCACAAAAACAGACACATAGACCAGTGGAACAGAATAGAGAACCCAGAAATGGACCTTCGGCTCTTTGGGCAACTAATCTTTGATAAAGCAGGAAAAAACATCCAGTGGAAAAAAGACAGTCTCTTCAATAAATGGTGCTGGGAAAATTGGACAGCTACATGCAAAAGAATGAAACTTGACCACTCTCTCACACCATACACAAAGATAAACTCCAAATGGATGAAAGACCTCGATGTGAGACAGGAATCCATCAAAATCCTAGAGGAGAACATAGGTAGCAACCTATACGACATCGGCCAAAGCAACCTTTTTCATGACACATCCCCAAAGGCAAGAGAAACAAAAGAAAAAATGAACTTGTGGGACTTCATCAAGATAAAAAGCTTCTGCACAGCCAAGGAAACAGTCAAAAAAACTAAGAGGCAGCCCACAGAATGGGAGAATATATTTGCAAATGATACTACAGATAAAAGACTGGTATCCAAGATCTACAAAGAACTTCTCAAACTCAATATGCGAGAAACAAATAAATCATAAAATGGGCAGAAGATATGAACAGACACTTTTCCAATGACGACATACAAATGGCTAACAGACACATGAAAAAATGTTCAAAATCATTAGCCATCGGGGAAATTCAAATCAAAACCACACTGAGATATCACCTTACGCCAGTTAGAATGGCAAAAATGGACAAGGCAAGAAACAATTGTTGGAGAGGATATGGAGAAAGGGGATCGCTGCTACATTGTTGGTGGGAATGCAAGTTGGTACAGCCACTTGGAAAACAGTGTGGAGGTCCCTTAAAAAGTTAAAAATAGAGCTACCCTATGGTCTAGCCATTGCAGTACTGGGTGTTTACCCCAAAGATACAGACGTAGTGAAGAGAAGGGCCATATGCACCCCAATGTTCAGCAGCTTTGTCTATAATAGCTAAATCGTGGAAGGAGCCGAGATGCCCTTCAACAGATGACTGGGTTAAGAAGATGCGGTCCATATATACAATGGAATATTACTCAGCCATCAAAAAGAACGATTTCTCAATATTTGCTGCAACATGGATGGCACTGGAGGAGATAATGCTAAGTGAAATAAGTCAAGCAGAGGAAGACAACTATCATATGGTTTCTCTCATCTATGGAACGTAAGAACTAGGAAGATCGGTAGGAGAAGAAAGGGATAAAGAAAGGGGGTGGAATCAGAAGGGGGAATGAAGCCTGAGAGACTATGGACTCTGAGAAACAAACTGAGGGCTTCAGAGGGGAGGGGGGTGGGGGAATGGGACAGGCTGGTGACGGGTAGTAAGGAGGGCATGTATTACATGGAACACTGGGTGTTATATGCAACTAATGAATCATCGAACTTTACATCAAAAACCAGGGATGTACTGTATGGTGACTAACATAATAAAAAATATTATTAAAAAAATTATGTCTGACAGCTCGGGCATCAAGGCTAATCATGCAGATTTGGCAAAAGTCACCTACGGAATGGTTTTGTTACGATCATTTTTAGAAGGTTGGATTTTAAATTTGTGATAAGAATTATAGCACGATTGTCTATTCTCACAAGATCGCCATGAAAACTATGGTTTTTCATAATTTGTATTTTTTAGCCCCATTTACTTAGGAATATCTGATCAATCACCTAAGCCTGCAAAAGGCCTAGAAGAATAATCCCCAATCACCAGAGTATTATTCCCGTCCTCGCGTGCCAGAATGGTGTTAGCACTAATTAGTGCCTCCGGCTGATTTCTCTCAGGAGAGATCCAAGTGTGTCAACCATTACTCCACTTGACATTGCTTCTAGCTGGGTTAGATTGTTCTCAACAAACTGTGCGATTGGCTCCAATAACAATTTGCACATAAGAGTGAATTTTAGGTATAAATATTCCATTAGTAATTAATGACTGCCATATGCTGTATTACTTCATAAATTTAGGGACGAGGTTTCATTTCACTAGAGTTAACACCTAATTTCTTAGGAGCTGTTGGTTCTATGGAAGAGACTGCCTGTGCCTGAGTTAAGCTGTCTAGGGAAAGAGTCCAGTTTATTGGTGTTTCGGGAAAGCTCATGTATTATTCCCAGAATCAGAGTAAGAACAGACCTTCCAAAAATGTAAGGGCAATTCTAATGATAACAATGCTTTCCTTTAGTAATTTGTACCAAATTCCTTCAACTTCCTAGGTCAATGCTCACTTATCACACAAGAAGGTAAATAAATATCAGCTTCCATGCTGATGGCCATTTTATACGATCAACTATGAAGGGCATGAACAATGCTAAAACTAAAATTAGCTTATCTGGAAGATCTAAGCTTTAATGAAAGTAACCTTAGTTAATGACCTAATAGTTCAACTCCTTCATTTATTTGAGGAAACACATTCGGCAGTAAGCCTTCCCTGTGAAGCCCATCAGAATCCTGTTCTGTGGTGACTGGAATGGAGTTATTTCCTAGTTAATTCTTAGCACTTTTTTTTTTTTTTAATTAGAGAAAAAAAGAGAAGAGGTGGAGGGGCTCAGGGAGAGAGAGGGAGAGAATCTCCAGCAGACTTCCAGCTGAGCACAGAGTCCAACTCGGGGACTGATCCCAGGACCCTGAGATCGTGACCTGAACCGAAACCAAGAGTCGGACGCTTGACTGAACCACCCAGGTGCCCCTGCCCTGAGCATTTTTCAGGTAAGAATAAATTCTTTCAAGTTTTAATGCACGAAATTCTAGAACCCAAACGCAGCTCTGGGTTAATGAACAGATTCAGAGCTCTTTCTGAGAAGAGTTATGCTCCTACCTGTGGTTAAACCATCAAGGTCACCTTTGTACAGAACTGAAATGGCTCTCTGCCTGGGAATAAATTACCAACCTAAAATTCCATCCTAAATTTTCATAACAAGTCATCATCTCTGCCTTTTCCATGTCTGACATCAGCAGCATGTGGTCCCCAGTCAACAGAAGGCATTAGAAAAAACCCGAGGGGAACACGATGCAGTCGTGGCTTTTGCTGCAGAAACCCCATAGTAACCAACCCACCACAAAAACATGACCTGATTTCACCAGTTATTTCTTATGTATACCTGATTTCGCTGCATACATTTATTTTCTTACCTGGGTTTCACATCTGTTGGGATTTCTTTCTTTAAGAGTTTTTTGCTTTTCTGCTTCACTTGAGACATATCATTTTCATGTTTTTCAGGCATGGCTTGTTTTCCCTTTTGCTTTTCTGTATCCTGTTAAAAAATGTACACTTAATTGCTGAGAAGGATTCATAAAAATGAGTGATACTGTCTTGTATGAAGACAGAGACACAAAACCAAAGACGTAGCAGATTCAACACATTATATGTATAAAAACAATAAACTCCTTTCTACCTTTATTGTAGTTCTGTCAATTTTTTAGCCTTTGATTTATTATGTTTTGGCGAGCCTGAATAATAAGGAATTTTACTTATACTGATATCCTGCCTGGGGTTGGTGGTGGCAGTGGCAGCAGCAAATTGGTAGCTGCTCATTTTTAAGCACGGGGTGGAGGGGTAAAACCTCGCTCTTTTACAAGAAAAGTCAGCTTGGAGTACAATACAAAGTCCTACACTTCTGGCAAAGTTCCTAATCCTAAGTACAGGTAAAATCCAGGGCAAGAAAGCAATGCAGGCAGCAATAAGCGTTCACACCTGTTCACGAAGTGTGATTATGAAAGTGTTATGGTGGCTTTAATGCTAACCATTCACCGTCAACGAGAAGGGCTTCGTTATTCAGTCACTTACTCAACCAACAACACTTACTGGTCACCCACTTGGTGCTAGGCAATGGGGGCCCACGGGGGCCTCGGCCCTTTCCCCAAGGACTGTGAAGTCTAGCAGGAGGCAGATGCGTATGATGGCTGGAGATGAACTTGTACCTGGTGTAGAACTGTGTGCGGGCTCCAACCAGAGCAGAGAAGGGCTGTCTTACCTGGCTTGAGTGTGGAGCCTGCACTGAGGAGGCCACACCTAAGCTGCACCTTGGGGCTGTGCTGTGTCACTGTCGGCCCACTGCAGTTTCTGGTCCCTGACCGGGAAGTACGGAAGCTGCACTTAACGTACGTTTATAGTAAGTCCACACTGCTGTGGCATCCAAGCATGACACCAGCGGACTTGTCTCCCAAACAGGGCATATCCTGTTCGGGTCTTACTGAACTCGCTGGGGAGTTGCATGTGGCATGGGTGTGTACCACTTACGTGCAATAGGACCACCTATATGACAGACAGAAAAAACACCCTGGTTTTTCATCACACATAGTTGGAGCAGCACCATGTGCGAGAATTGCACTGAGGCTAGTCAGGGAGACGGACAGGGGAAGGACATGCTCAGCAAAATGGCACAGCTGTGGGTATGGGAGGAGTTACTGGCATAAGGTAAATGAGATGCTACCCAGCTTCACTATTTATGGTCATTAAGGCAACCTGGGTTTTAATAGGTCACTCCAGGTCAACCTATTTAACTGTACAGAGTAAATAACCAGAGAAAGGAGTAAATAACCAGAGAAAGGGCTAAATCACCCTCTTGTCCACACACCTTTTAAGACTATTCTGGGTTATTCAAGAAGTATTTCTTGAATACTTGACTCATCAAGGACTTTGTACACCATGAGCTCTTTGAGGACAAAGAGATGATCTTTTTGTCTTCTGTTGTTTCCCAAGCACAAGGTCTGGCACTCAGGTGCTCAGTACCTTTTTTTTTTTTTTTTTTTTCATTTTAATTTGCCTTAAAGATTTTGAGTATAGCTGACACAAATGTTACATAAGTTTCAAGTGTACAGCATAGTGATTCAACATCTCTGTTACGCTACGCTCATCACAACTGTAGCTCCCATCGGTCACCACATAATGCTACTGTGATATCATTGCTTACATTCCCTATGCTGTGCCTTTCATCCCTGTGACTTATTCAGTCTACAACTGGAAGCCTGTATCACCCACTCCCCTCACCCATTGTGCCCATCCCCCAACCCCTTCCCCTCTGGCCACCACCACCAGTTTGTTCACTGCATTTGTGGGTCTGATTGTGCTTTTTTAAAAAAATTCATTTGTTTTGTGTTTTAGATTCCACACGAGTGAAAACAGGTGGTATTTATCTTTCTCTGGCTGACTTTTTTCACCTAGCATAACTTCCTCCATCTGTGCTGTGACAAATAGGGAGAGCTCATCCCTTTTTAATGGCCATGTAATATTCCACTCAAGCCTTCCTCTTTGAATGGGTAGAAGAAGGTTGGAAAAACCATCTATGGGATAGTGACCTGTCAAGTCTGTTATCTAGTTAGGAAGAAAACACACACACTGGCAAACAGATCAGTCACCAAGAAATAAAAGCACACAAACTATAAGGAAGAGCACTGAGGAGGAGGACTAAAAACCGGTCAGAAGGGAGGACAGTGGGCATGGAGGCCACATGGAGGAGTCTGTGCTGTGTCTCTAAGAAATAAATGGTGGGGAAGGAGATGGGGGAAGCAGAAGGAAGCGAACAGAGTGGGGAGAATGATGCCAGGGGGTGCACAGAGAATGGTGGCAGGTGGGGTCACTTGGAGAGAAGCGTTAGGAAAAAAGCCAGAAAAGCAGGAAAGGAAATGAGGAAATGTGAAGAAAGCCTGCCCTGAAAACGCTTTCTAAATGCTTATTCGTATCACTGAAACTGATGGGATTCTACTCAAAGACGAGTAGATGGCATTCTGCTTCTCTGAAGGAATCTGTTAGGATATAATACGGTACAGAACTGCAGTACTGTGCAGTACTGAGGGCGTACAGAGCACCCCACCAAATGTGACGGATGCAAAGGGGAAGAGAGCTGACAAGAAAAATAAGTCACATGTAAATGTCATTAAAAAAATGAACATGCAGGGGCGCCTGGGAGGCACAGCGGTTGGGCGTCTGCCTTTGGCTCAGGGCGTGATCCCGGCGTTATGGGATCGGGCCCCACATCAGGCTCCTCTGCTGTGAGCCTGCTTCTTCCTCTCCCACTCCCCCTGCTTGTGTTCTCTCTCGCTGGCTGTCTCTATCTCTGTTGAATGAATAAATAAAATCTTAAAAAAAAAAAAATGAACATGCAGATGACACTGTTAGATATCTTTAAGAAATAATTCCTTAGGTCAGTAGATTAAAACTGAAAAGGAAATTCGGTCCTATGATATTAAAGGCTATATTAGGATCATATTAAATCTGGAATATAGTTATCTAAAAATGCCAAAATAGAATTATGCCCTCACTTTTCTGCACAGCACTTGTAACTCACAGTCTCAGACCTGTTCACAACAGTAACTCGACCTTCCATTTACCTAATGTCACTAAGTACCAGGCATTTTGCAGTACTATCTGACGCTGGTGACTACCCTGAGAGCTGAGGACTTGGAGAAGTGAGGCGGCTTTCTTGACGTGGTAATGTGTGCTGAGCTGGGTCCCCAGTTCCGGGTGACCACTGAAGTCTGGGGTCTTTCCCCCGGCCACACTCTCTCTCCAGGACAGTCACTGCCCTAACTGTGGGAGGAGTGAGCTGCTACTGAAGCCCGCTGTCCCAGCAGTGATAAGACAGGAAAAGTCCCATATAATTAAAATGGTCTAGTTTCTTCTCATTCTCTTTTGATACTTAAAATTTGAAGCAAATTTCATGAGACAGAGCGGTTACTATTCCAGACAGTCCCTAACTTTCAAGCAGTGTTGTCAGTTTCTAACTACTTTAGTTTATCCACATGCTTGCCAGTGTTCTTGCCTGGGGGAAATGAAGACCTCCATGGTGGGGGCTGTGACTGCTTCCTGCAAGACAGTGACCGTTTAGCACACCTGTGCACACGGAGAAGGAATCCCCAGAGCGTGTGCTTACGGTAAAGATCAAAGCCCCATCTAGGAGACGGTGTCTTGCGCGCTGCAGGGGACACTTTCTTCCCTCGTTTGTTTATGGGAGCCCGTCATACCTCCTTGAGGAGAGGCTCTGTGTCTGGGTTGGAGGTCTCTGTGGTGGTGGAGGAGCTGTCGTCATCAGCCAAGGAGTCTTTCAGATCATCTTCCTGTGGCTTTCCCTTTCCCTTCTTCTCCTTTTCCTCTTGCTTTTTAGGTGGTTTCACCTTGCGCTGAAGAGGTTTTCCTTTCCCTGGGGATGAAAATCAAAGTAAAGTAATTTCTTGATTTGTAAGTAGCTCAGAAAACACAGCCATTATAGCTTTTCTCCAAATTAGTGAAGGTTTCTTTCCCTACTTTATTTCTTCTCTAATTAAAACTTTCCAAATCATGTTTGACTTTCTGATGAGAGTATTTGTGAAAATCAATTTTACTGAGGCATAATTTGTGTACAATAAGATAAACCCATTTTAAGTGTACAGTTCAATGATTTTTGGCAAACTGAGTACTTTTGACAACTCTACGTCTGTCTTAGAATACTTTTTAATACCCCCGAGGATGATGTAGCTTTGAAAGATCGCAGAAGCGAAAACCAGGGATCCTTTCAAACCTGTCTGGAGATGGAAGCCTGAAGGTGACACAGGATGAGCTGCCCACATGCATCACCTGAGGGGTGCTGAGAGGCCCGGTGGCAGAGCCATGATGGCTGAGTTCAAATCCTGGCTCTCCCTAAGCAGATGCATGACCTTGGCCTCCCATCTGTAAGCTAGGAGAGATAACACCTCATAGGGTTGTAATAAGGAGTTGCATAACGCCCTCAAAGCAGTGCCTGGCAAATAAACACTATGGAATGTTCTATATGGACAGAGTGAAACAGAGCTCTAGAGAGCCTACTATTTTAAAAGATGTGGATGCTCCCAAGACAAATGAGAAACCAACCCACAACATATCTGAGTGCCCACTACTTCCCAGGCAACGTTCCATGTCCTGGGCATACAGCAGTAGCACCAACAATATAACCCTTGCCCTCACTGAGCTTCCATTCTAGCTGCATTAGGCAATGGCAGAGAAATCCCCGGATTCCGGCACCTGTGGAATCACCTGGGCAGCCAGGCAGGGTAAAGCTGCAGAAGCCACATAAGCCACAGCCTCACCCATTCTATATGTGCCATTTAAAAATACATCATTTTGAAACTGAGGGCTTCAGAGGGGAGGGGGTGGGGGAATGGGATAGGCTGGTGATGGGTGGTGGGGAGGGCACGTATTGCATGGTGCACTGGGTGTTATACGCAACTAATGAATCATCAAACTTTACATCAAAAACCAGGGATGTACTGTATGGTGACTAACATAATAAAAAAATATTAAAAAAAATAAAAATACATCGTTTTGAGGGAGCTTAAACAAGTTATTTAAATCCCAATGTTTCCTGGCCACTATTAATTGTTGCCAGAAACTCAAACTTTGGCATCCTGAACGGACTGGCAAACTGTGGCCCATGGATGAAATCTGCCCTACGGCCTGTTTTGTATGGCTTGTGAGGTGAGAATGATTTTTTTTTATTTTTAAGTGATCGAAAAAAAGAACAAGAATCTGTGACAGAGACAGTTGGTGGCACAACACGCCTCACATGTTTACTGTCTGGCCCTTTACAGAAAACCTTTGCTGGACCTGATCTAGAAAAAGAACAGGTAAAGCTCTGACTGGATTTTAGGAATGTCATTTTGTCATTTACTTTCACATTGATTCCAGGAGGTAATAAACTTGAAACCACAACTGGGACATTAAGTCTCAAAAATTGAGAAGCCTTTGTTTTAGCAGATTGGCCAGCTGGTTTAATTATAACAGCTTCAGATCCACCCTGACTGGCTGGAGCTCCTGTCTGCCACGGCAAACGGGAAGGAGCCTGTCTGGCTCTGGCCCCATGAGCCCCCTGATTTTTCAGATTCTGAGTTCAACAGTTCATGCTGAGAGTACTTCAAACTTTCCCATGTGCCTGAGATCAATTCCCCATGCAATGAATTTCTCACCTGCAATTATACAATTCTGTCGTGCTTATGTTCAGTGGGTGAGAGGCACTATTTGTATAAATAACTTGTATTTACAATAACCTAAAACCGGCTTAATTAAATAGGAAAGCACTAGAAATGATTTTTTAAAAACTGGCTCAAATTTTGAAGATATGGATACACAAAGGAGAAAAAGAAACATTTAACAAACCAATAGTTAAGTTGAAAATTTGGGTGAAAAAAGCTTATTTCATGAAAGATGCTTTTTATCTCCAAAACCATCTTTTATTAATTTCTTAATATCCTGCACATGGACTTCTATCTTTAGCACCTTAATGAATGGGATTTTGAAAATGTTAATGGTAGTAATTCCTTAACGGTCAGACCGATGACCTCTAGCATTCCTCCTTCCACAAGTTTGACTGGACACTGGAATATCCCTCTTCCCACTCCTGCCAGACCACACATCATTATCCTTTTCTGGTACTATGCTCCTTCTGGCAACTTCTTTGCTGGCTTCATCTTTGCTGGTGTCCCCTAGAGATCAGCCCTTGGAACTTCTCTTCCTCCTTTATATTCTCCCTGGGGGATCACTTTAACTAATTTGACATAATTCCAATCTAAGATGCCCAAAACTGAGTTAAATATCCTAAAAACATCTTTTGGGTTCTCAGTCTGTAACAACCATTCTTAATCTGCTGTACTTTAGACTAACCTAGGGAACTTTTAACAAATATCGCTTTGTTTGGGCTCCACCCTGAGATTCTGATTAAGCAGTTCTGTGTGGGACCTGGTGTGGGTAAATTTTTAAGAAGCTCCCCAAGTGCTTCTACTGCATAACTAGGCTGAGAATCATTAGTCACGGTATCAACACAATCACCACAGTATCAATCCAACGGCCCAGCACACATCCACTGACCTGGATGGTTTCTTCGGCTGCTTCTGTTTCCAATTTTCAGTGGGAGGTTCAGTGGGAGGTTTCCAATTTGGTGGGAGGGGAGAGAGCATGCTTTCATCAAAGGATTAATAAGAATTCGGACTGGATCAGCCTGATGACAGGCCTATGTGCCCTGCAAGGCTGCACGTATGGGGGTGGCCTCTGCTTTTCTCTTGCCACTAGGTGCAGTGATTTCTCAGGTAAGCGTGTTCCCAGGATCTCTTCTATTCCTCAGGGACTGCTTCCCAGTGGTTAAGACTGGGCTTTAGGGAAAGGAGAGTCTAAAATGTTTTGCTAATATGGTAAGTGGGAATCAGAAGTCAGAGGGAAACTGCCCTCTCAAAGATAAATTAATTATTACCTCAATACACAAGGGACGACACAGGATATCCCATCTTAAGGGAGATATGCCTTAACTGGTACGTGATCTATATAAAAACTAACCCATCTAAATAAAGACAGTATAAACTGAAGGGAGAACCAGCTGAGGAAAACTGAGTGTTTCCAGCAGTGGCCAAGGGATATACCCAACATGAGTGACAGGTTCCTCAGGCTTCACACCACCGTCTGGATGAACTGTGAGGCCACTCACCCTCTGTCTGCCTACTTGCACCATCACCAAGTGGACTCCTGATTGAGGCTACCTGACCTACGGTGGGCAACCCTCACCCCCGTGGTGCTATTCCTCATACGGTTTAAGCACCTGAAGGGCAGCGATCAGCCTTACTGATCTCTCCATCCTCAGTGCCTTACATGGTGCCCAGCACACAACAAGCGCTCAGCCAGTGTCTGCCAAGCTGTACAAGTCAGTTCTGTGCCTTTATAAACACTGAAATACGCCCACAGTATGACCTGCTCTGACACTTGCCACCCCAAGTCTGGAAGCTTATCCCATCTCACTCTTTCATGAGTAACGTATCAAGGTCTGAATCCAAAGTTGGTCTTCATAGCAAACTGTATGGTTCCACTTATAGAACATTCTTGAGAAACGACATATTATAGGAATGGAGGTTAATGGTTGCCAGGGGTTAAGGAAGGAATAGGAGTGGGAGGGAAGTGGGTGTGGCTAGAAAAGGACACACAAGGGATCATTATGGTGATGTAAACATTCTGTATCTTGACTACATCAGTGTCAGTACGGGTATTCCTCGGAGATATTGCAGGTTCGGTGCCAGACCACCACAATAAAGTGAGTCAAATTAATTCTGTGGTTTCCTATGCATATGAAAGCTATCTTTACACTATACTGTCATCTATTAAGTGTGCAATAGCATTATATCTAAAAAAAACCAATGTACATACCTTAATTATTACTAAAAAATGCTAACCATCATCTGAATTTTCAGTGAGTTGTAATCACTGATCACAGATCATCAAAGAAATTTAATAATAATGAAAAAGTTTGAAATATTGTGAGGATTGCCACAGTGTGACACGGAGACACAAAGTGAGCAAATGCTATTGGAAAAATGCTGCTGACAGACTTGGTTAGTGTAGGACTGCCACAAGCTGTAAGAAAACGCAATTATCTGCAAAGGGCAATAAGGCCAAGCATAGTAAGATGAGGCATGCCTGTATCCTGGTTGTGACACTGTACTGTTGACTAGTTACGTCCAGTGGGTGGCTGCCATGCTTGCTCATAAAAATGGTCACAATTAAACAATTTCTTCATTGCTTTAAAGCCCAATTAAGCATATTTTTTCTAATAACTGAGTTGATACAAAATTCTTTATTGGCACAAGCCATTTGTCCCTGTCTGCAGGTTACCTCGGGGCTGACCTGTGTGTTCAGGAACATAAGGCAGGCTGATAATATCTGTGACAGAGTACCCTCTGCATCTCACAGATCTAGCACGTTTAGTCAACGGTGAAGTTCTAAACCTCATCAAATACTCCGTCTCTGAGCACTACGTACATACTATAGTCACCATGAGTGCTGTGCACGTGGTGAGGCTTAGCATGCAGCAGAGGAGAGGAGAGCTCTGTTTTAATGTTAGAAGGCCAATATAAAGCATCTGTGTGAAGAACATTCCCATATTCTCTCCAATAAAGACAAAATGCCCATTCTTTTAATCAGTGTCCTCAGATGGAAGCTGGAATTCAATGCCAGCAAAGTCTGTTTTTTTCACATGCACTCTCAGACTTCCTTTTCCTGCCTGAGAACTATAGAACAATGGTTTTTACTTTGGCCCTCACTGCCAGGAACTATGCTGCTCAATTTAACACTTAACGGTAACAACTCAGTTTTTTCTAGGTTTCTGATGAGAGAGCACTGTAATTAAAAACAAACAGATAAAACATCAAAAACTCCTTTTTGTCTTTTATTCACTGTTTTACACAGGCTTTAATAATTTAAGCCACCTCCAATTATTTTAAGGAGGCAAAGTATGAATTATAAATTTAAAGAATACGTCCTACTCATTTACTTTTTGTTTTCACTAAGTAGTGAATAAATGAATTTGTCATCAACTAGTCTGGGCAAGCTGCTTTTGCTCTCCCACTTTAAGTCATTTCATTAACTTCTACCCCAAAGCATTGCTTCAGAAAAGGTTCAAGTACCAGCAAGTGGTTTCTCTGAATACGTGCAGTTCCTGGCAGCAGTGGACCCAAGGCAGGCCATGTGATGTCAGCTGTCACACCTGACGAGACTCTCTAGAGAAGCACTAATTCTGGCAGGAATCGGTCTTCCTCCTCATGTTTTGGCTGCTGAAATGGTCTAAATGAGGCCAATAAATAATACAGACCCACATGCAATTTACTTAGGTCAGTCCTGGTCATGTAAATTTACTTCCCCAAATAATAACTTTATATGAGCATGTTAAACGAAAACATACCAAAAAATGCATATGAAAAAAACTCTTCAGGAGTTCTTTAAGCTAAAGCAAATACTGTTTTCAAAATTTCACAGCAATCATATTATTCTGTCCGATTAAGTTCTATGCTTAGACTGTGAAGATACTTGTTTAGCTCAATACAATTTAGAAAAGAAGTCCTTATTAAGTGAAATAATTTTACTTCTAACCCAGGGAAGGACTTAATAATGAGTTTGTAAGAATACCCATACTCTTTTTGTTCTAGTTTTTCTGGTACCTTTATAAGGCTGTATATACCATCTGTGGTATTAAGCAGAACCAGTAAGGTACCAGGACCAGGAACTTTACAGTACACAGAATTCAATTATGTAGGGGTTTCATAAAATTATTATATTCAATTAATTTTGGATTTGTTTATTCTAGAAACCAAGTATCACAGATATTCAAAAGCACATTTAACTGTAATTTAATGTTGGGAGAGGACAGCTTCTGTCCTATCTAGGCATTTCTGTCCACTCCCTTTAAGGGCAACTCCTTGTCTGCCTAAAACCCACTAGAGGGACCCGTGCCCACCTCCCAAGAACATTCCCTGGTTACATTGACTAATGGGTCATACATGTTATCCCAATCACCTGTGGACCTTGTTAAATGCAGAGTCTGATGCAGCAGTCTGGGTTGGGGTCCATGAGTCTACATTTCTAAAGGCCCCCAGGTGATGTAACTATTGCTGGTCCCTGGACCACAACTTTGGGTAGCAAATCCTACCAATACTGCTCCTCTTGTGCTGATACTAGCCCTTCCCTCGCTCACTCAGGTCCACTTCTCCGCCCCTACTAGGCAAATTAGGTTAGATTTACCCCAAGGATTAGTTCCCTTTGCCTGTGGGACAATATAATAAGTAGCGGAGGAGGGAGTGGAAAGCTTAACAATCAAGCCTCAGGCTTCACCAACACTTGGTAAATGCCCTGCTTTTGGAGGGAGGTGAGTTTAGGGTAGATTTTATAATGTTTGCTCTGAATCTAGTCTGTCTGTTTCCTTGCAGATAGCCTGGAAGGCAGATCAGATCTGCGCACACAGAACCCTCTACGTCTGTGACAACTGCATACACAGTGTTCCTACACACTGTCTGGCCTCACCACTGCACCCTGCATGTCTCCCAGTCCTCACAGAGGACTCGTGGACTTCCTCTGACTCTCAACCTCCTATCGCCTGGGCTCCAGGCCTTGTATAGGTCAGGTCAGTCATCTCTCATCAGTACCCCTGAAATCCAAAAAGCTCTCCAAGTTTTTCTCCCTAACTCATTTAGAAACAAAACTTGATGCCTAAACTCTTGGTGGTACAACTTCAGCTGAACTGAAGTTAGTCTTATGACTCATAAGGTATATGCACTGTATACCTTTCCAGGATCTGAATTCCCAAATACATGAGGCTTCCAGAGAGTTGTGTAAGGGACTGCGGACCTGTAGCTCTGTGGCCTTACTGTTGCTAACTGCTTCCACTACACTTCCACATCCCATTTCCAAGGCTGCACCTAAGAACCTGTTAACACCCAGAACTGCTTTTCCCTGAAGCCCTACAGTCTCAGGTCTCACCCGCAGACCACAGTCTCCTGTCATTCTCTCGCTTCCACCATCCCTGCAGTTGACATGCCGGATATCCCATCCCTTGACTGTCCATGTTTTCCCTGTTTGTGGGGCTCCTTCTGGCCTGAGGTCCTTCTCTATCCTGCAAGTTCCCCACAGTCTGGCATACGCATCTCTCCTGCCAGCAACCCCCGTGGCAGTCTCACCCAGGTCTTTTTGCCACTCCTGCCCTGCAGAACTCTGACAGGGCTATAATCTGACTCTCCAGCTTTCACTCCTCACTCCTGAGCTACAGTGGAGGATGGAGAAAAGGGGCAAAAGTGTGAGGGAGTGCCACCGCGACCCTCAGCTGGGTCCCGATGTTTCCTGAGAGGCTGCTCTGCACAGTCCGCTCTCATGTCCCATGGACTCCCAGTCCACAGAAACGTGAGCTTGCTGGAAGCAGACTACTCCAAACTGTCTGTTTCCTGTTTCTATCCTACCACTTCTCCCCTCAGTCTGAGCAGCTGTGACTTCACCTCAAACAGAAGCTCCTCGGACCCCGGGTACTGCCTCTTCCTCTCTACCCATTCCGCTGCATCCACATACCTGTGATAATCTTTGATAATCTACTGAATCGGGCCCTACCCCACCCACCTCCTCAGGCACTTGCTTCTCTTCTTTTTGGAGGTGGCAGGGCAGAGCAGTGCAGTTACAAGCTGAGGGCTTAGAATTAGGCTGGGCATGGCCTTCCATATCTGCCTGCTGCAACCTTTCTTTCTGGACTGGGTTTCTAACTGGAGACACAGGGTCACAGCAATGCCAATCACCAGGGTGCACAAGGCATGTGCAGTCGGGCCTGGAACATCTAAGTGTTGACCAACATCATCACCCTCAGCTCTACTGGCTTTTTGTCCTTCACTCATAGATATTTCCAAACACCATGCTCCCCATTTTTTTTCATTAAAAATACTACCACACACTATATTCGTCCTGGGGCACCTGGGTGGCTGAGTTAAGTGTCTGCCTTTGGCCCAGATCATAATCTCTGGGTCCTGGATTGAGCCCCGCCTTGGGCTTTCTGCTCAGCAGGGAGTCTGCTTCTCTCTCTCCCTCCCTCTGCCCCTCCCCACTGCTCATTCTTTCCAGATAAATAAATAAAATCTATAAAAAAATATTCATCTCCCTACTTTTTTGGTTAAAAGTTGAAGAACATGGAAACTACAGATTAAAAAGTAAATGCCCTCTTTCACTTACTTGCCTGCAATGCATACTCTAAGAAGTGGCCACTATTGACCGTCTGATGTGAAAAGACTCTCTACGCCACAGTAACCTGGTTTCTAGTTCTATCACTTCACAGAAACTATCCTGCCAAGGTCAAGTAATGTCCTAGCTGCCAGGCTTTGTGTAGCTCCGCTCTACCATTGCCTCTTCTGGCCTTGCCGGGATATGGCAACCACATCTTCTACTGCTTTCTGTCACACTGTCTGCTGGCCTTCTCCTTGCTGGCCCTGCCCTCGGGATTCTGTCTCCAGCCCCGTTTGCCCCATTTCTCACCCTTACCACTACGTTCCAGGTAGACATTTGTGCCGGGGTGTTCCACAGCTCCCTTCACATCAGCAGGCTGAAGACGGTGAGCACTATTTCCTGCCCTAGTAACAATCCTAGCAGGAGCTACATCCCACGGTGTAGGTAGTAGCTATCTTCTCTGCTTTAAAGATAACAAATGGGGGCTCAGAGAAGTAAATTTCACATGGTCACACGGTAAGGGGCAGAGCCATGATTTAATCTGGGCCTGCCTTATGGCTGAGCCTGGCCTCACGACTGTGTGCCACTCTGCGTCTCCCCACCCTAGATCAGGCTGCCCCTCACGCTACCAAAGCCAGAAATGGGCATGGCTGCAGATTCCACCATTTCTTCAATTAATGCAGATACTGACAAGCGACTGCACCAAGTTCAGAGATTCCTTAGGTTTTAATCCTCAACCCAGCAACGGCCTCTGTCCAGTCCCTAGGATTCTGTACTGCAGGGGAAGAAACCACGCAAGTACAGAGTTTACTGGCTGCCCTGCTGTATGAGGCCCTGCTCATACATTTCTGGGTGCCACCTTCCACGAGGAGCAGTGACAGGAGGAATGACTAGGGAAATGGCTGGATGGCCTATGATCTAGGCAAGACCTCGGGAGGTCATATTTATTGGAAGAGAAGTCACTCTGGGCAGTCTCCAAAAGCTAGAAATTACATAACCTTATTACAAGGTAGACTTTTTGTCTAAGATACTGGGGAGGGGCAGGGGGAACAGGGTGCTTCTGAAAACAGAAGGTTCGTATTTAATGTGAACATGATGACTACTTGCAGGGGCCTGGGGTAAGCTTTAGAGAGCATAGAAAGGTTCTGCCCAGCTAAAAGCCTATGGTTTTATGACACACCACTATTTTGCAACCTGGAGATCAATGCCTACCTTTTAAAGTTCATTTAAGAGGCTAGTTTTCCATAGGTATGTTACACTTCAATAAAAGCACTTACTAAAAAAAACAATAAATAAAAAGATTCTGTTTCCTTCCTTCTCTCCAAACAGAAGCAGTGGGAAGGATAACAAGTAGAAAGGCCACTCAAGGGATGCCTGGAATCACTGTGTCTTCGTGGGCTCGAGAATCACTAACGATGTGGTGGTACCCATACTGCACCATTAAATATCTTTTAGTAGGTCGACTCTAAGACCACTGTGATCATTAAAATTATTTTTTAAATTTTAATATTTATGTTCCAGATGAATGTCCCTGAAAATAAAAATGGACCTATCACACTGTTGTTTGTGGACTATCTTAGGCATAGGCAGTGAGGTATTCAGTGTGACTGCCAAATTCTTTCTGGTAAGAAATGATAATATAGTCTCTCATGGTTCACAAACTGAGGGCTTCAGAGAGGAGGTGGGTGGGGGACTGGGATAGGCCGGTGACGGGTATTGAGGAGGGCACATATTGCATGGAGCACTGGGTGTTATGCGCAAATAATGAATCATGGAACACTACATCAAAAACTAAGGATGTACTGTATGGTGACTAACATAATAAAAAATTATTATTAAAAAAAGAAATGATAATACACGTTTATTTTATTCATACCCTCAATATGGGAAAAACTCATTATGTACCTTGATCTAATAAAAAGAACTTTAAGGATTCATTTACTATTACTCTGAAAATTACCCTAAAATAAGTAAGCTCTCTTAATAATAAGTTAGCAAAAAATACATTTCTCCGGAAAAAGTTAAATAATATTCAAACATTTTACTATTTTGCAAATCTAAATGCGTGTAATTCTAAGAGGACTCTATGTAACTAGTCTTCCTATCACTGGGACTAGGAAATTCTCTAGTAGAAAAGTCCTGGACTCTGAGACATTGGGTTTCTTCTGGTCTCTCAGAATGGCCAAGTTCCTTGTTCCCTGTGTAAACGAAAGGCAAAAAACCTCGCTGGTATGCCAGTGAGGGAGGTCCTGAAATAGGCTTAGAATAATGTGTACTGGCAGGGCTGCTACGGGAGAGAGAGGAAGATGCAAAAAGTTCAGGCTGTGAAGGGATTAAATTGAAATAGAGCTACAGGCCATTTACTGGTCTTTATATTTTGATTTTGGAAGTTACCAAACAGCCTACCTCTGTGTATGTGTGCTATGTAATGTCTAAGATGAATCCCAGTGCACCCCTCCCTCCTGGTGTTTATGCTCTGTGGAATTCTCTCTCCTGGAGTATGGGCTGGACCACATTTCTGATGAGCAGAACACTGCAAAAGTGATGTGATGTCACTTTCAAGATTAGGTCGTAAGAAACTGTGACTTCTGTCCTGCTAGCTTGTTCTCTCTCTTGCCTTCTAAGCTTCCTTGCTCTGGTGAAGCCAACTGCTTTAAATGCCCTATGGAGAGGACCCACGAGGCTGGTAGCCACAGCCAGCAAGGAACTGAGATCCTCAGTCCAACAGTCTATGAAGAACTGAATCCTGCCATCAACCACCTCAGTGAGCCTGGAAGCAGATCCACCTTCAGTTGAACCTCAAGATGACTTCAGCCCCAGGCAACACCCTGACTGCTGTCTTGCGAGCCAGAGAACCCAGCTGAGCTGCACCCAGGTGCCTGACCCCCAGCAACTCTGAGATAGTAAATGTGGGCATTTTAAGTGACAAAGTCTTGGGGTAATTTGTTACTGAGAAACAGGTAACTAATACAGCATACAGAACTCCAAAGCAGGGATCAGCAAACTTTTTCTGTAAAGAGATAGATAGTAAATATTTTCAGGTTTGTGGCCATTATGGTCTCTCGCAGCTACTCAACTTTGTTGTTGTAGCATGAAAGCAGCCATAGACAATACTGAAATCGATGAGCATGCCTATGTTCCAATAAAACTTTATTTATAAAAACAGGTGGTGATTTGGCCCCCTGGCTGTAGTTTGCCAACCCCTGCTCTAAAGTTGCCAACCCCTGCTCTAAAGTACAGGTTCTGTGGGAATATTATTATTTTTTAAAGATTTTATCTGAGTGAGAGCAGAGAGAGAGAGAGAGAGACAGAGTGCATGAGCAGGGATAGAGGTAGATGGAGTTGGAGAGGCAGACTTCCCCACCGAGCAGGAACCTGGGATCATGACCTGAGCTGAAGGCAGATGCTTAACTGACTGAGCCACCCAGGCACCCTGGAAATATTATTTTTGAGTTAAAATGGTCTCCATTTCACCACTGTATTACAAATTAGTTTAACAACAACAACAAAAAGCTCAACCTATCACAACACAATAATCACAGACAGTTGAAAATAGAAACAGATGTCCAATTGGTAAATAACCTAAGAAGTTAAAATATTTTTTTATGATAAATGGATACCTCTCTATTTGCATCAGGTATGGAAAAGTTGAAGTCCAAACTGGAGGTAAATTTGAGCCAGAAGAACACTTACTAAATCAGCTGTTTATATCACAACTTCGATCACAATAGCTCCTTAATCACGTACCCGCTTCCCCCTCAGGCATCACGCTTTTCTGACAGGGAGAACGGATGATTACCTTTGCTTTTTGACAATGGTGATGGCGGCTGCTCTGTAAACACTTCTAGGGGTGGGGAGTCATGGTGGTCGAAGTCTTTGTCCATGGCTTCTATGAGACTGGTGATGTCTGAGTCCTCTGAGCTGTGCCGTGTGCTGCTGGCACGTTCTGGGTGGGAAGGGTGTGAGAGGGGGGCGGGTGACAGCCTTTCCAGCTGCGGGTCCTGGTGCTGAGGCACTGGTGGTGGTGGTGGAGGCGGCGAGTGCTGCTCCAGCGGGCTGTGGACATGGTGCTGACTGCTGTGCTGGCTCTGTTTGGCTCCTTTGGACTTTCTGCCTGCTGCATGACCTTGGGCCACTGCGTTTGAATCTAAGACAAGGGGGCTTGCTTTGCTAGCAGATTGTGCAGAAGTCCTGCTAGAGGTACTTGAGCTGTTTTTTGCTCTGACGTTTTCCACGTCAGCTGAGTTTCTATTGCTGTGACTGCTGTGGGGGTGGACCGGTGGGCCACACTGCTTGTGACTCCCTCCACTGGGTCGGGATGACGAGCCGCCTACTCCACAGAACCCCCTACTGTGACCAGGGTCACAGCTGAGTGTGTTCAAGCTGAAAAAAGGACCGAATGCAGATCAGTACATAGCAACTTACAAAATCTAAGATTAAAAAAAAATTTTTTTTATCTCATCAAGATAGCCACAAGAGAAATATAAAGTACTCTAAGGTGAAAAAAAACCAGCAAGAAATGGGATACTTTCCACAATTTTACAGGTTCTATTCTATCTGAAAATTTAGGATCAAGTCAGTGATCTAAGAATATTTTAACCTTCAACAGCACAAGAAAAACATGGGATCTGTTGTGAGTTCTAGTAGAGAAGACAGTTATACACAAGAGATTGTGAAGTAATTAGAATTAAGATTTCTTCCCCCTTGAGCAAAGATGAAAAGAAAAACTTATTTTTTCTTTTAATTATATCAGCAACATCTATGTGTACTAAGAATTTATTTCCAGCATGTGAACATACTTTCCTTCAGATGAAATACCAACGATTCTCCTGAGATCAAATGGTCTTCCCACATCAAAGGGTGGGTTCGAGGCCTCAAAGGATAGTCGCCTTCGAAATGGCTCCCAAATTCCTTGAGCTTCTAAATAGGCTGTTCCAATTACCAAGAGAAACAGTGCACTGTAGGGGCAAGAAGGTGGAGAGTTGGGATTCATGTTAGTGTAAGAGTAACAAAATCTGATATTAAAGGCAGAGCTTCTTGGTAAAGTACAACAGGATATAAAAAACCGAGATGCCTGTGACAATTTTTACTGGACTGGACAAAAACAAAGTGTTATGGATAAAAGCTCATTTTTATAGAATGCCAACTTACATGGAGGCTTATATAGAGGAAATAATTACTTCTATCAGAACAGACACTCGGAAGATACTTTTTTCCTTTTACCAAGAAGAAGCTTTTACCTTGCGGTTTTAACTCTCTAGACCAACTCTTTTTCCCTTAAAGGATGTGTGGGGTAACCATGTAAATTTAGAGGCAAGTGTATCAGATTCTCCAAACACATAAATATACTGAAAAAAAGATAAGCTTGCTGAGGATTAAAAAAATATTTCTCACGTTTCGTGTTGCTTAGGTCTGTTTTCAAAAAAATATTATATAATGTTGAGTAAGTTACCTGTGCCCAAATCAAGTAACTTTACCTGGCAAATTATGAGTGTTTTTTTTTTTTCCTTTAAGAAATTAACATGTACTTAATTCGTATGAGAAATTTTAAAGGTAGAAGACTTTTGCGTAGCCACTCAAGCGGGGTTCAGCTCTGACTGCTCCCACTAGCAGACGCAGGCTTGATCAAGGCAAAAAGGTCTGTCCTGCTTGCTGACAGATTCCCAGCTCTCAGAACAGTGACTGGCACACGGCGGGCATGCGAGGAACAGTGTCAAGTGATGCCTGAATACCAACCTCAAAAGAAGACACAAGTACCTCATGATTCCCGAGATGATGATGTACAGAGCCAGCTCCCAGTTGGGTCTGGGTAGGGCTTCTGCACAGGTTGCTAACATATGGTATGGAAGGGATGCATTCAATACAAATACAAATTCGGAGCCACTGGTTGTTATAAACTTCAGTTCACGAATAACTCTAGAAGCTGTGAAATCAGGAGTAAACCTGAAACAGAATAGCGGCAGTTAGACTAGTTTTAAAAATACACCGCAGCAGTTACATATAAAACCAGTCCCACACACCGTTGAAACCTAACAGAGAATTTTAGAGTTTGGTACTTCTATCCGACTTCCTCATTTTAAGATGGAGAAAAAGCATTATCCTATGAGATTAATAACAAATACAACAGTATTCTGTCGATAACTAAAGCAACTGCATGAAAAAGAACAATAATCAGCATAATTATTAATTCAGGAAGCACCCTCTGAGCTTCTCTCCCTCCCTCTGCTTTTCTCCTTTATCTGAATCCACTCTTTTCTCTCAGGATATATTCCCAGTAACGCCTTAAAAAACACACACACACAGAACTTTTCCATCCTAGCCCTGGTGATCTTCTCTTCATCTCCTGCAGTACTGCTTTCTGGCCTAATTATTTTATTTTTATTTTTTATTAACTGTATGCTCTCTAACCAGATGATCGGCACCTTGAAGAAAGGTCTTTTATTCTCTACTGTACCTTTAGGTACCAAGCACTACGCCTTACATGAGTATTATCATTATGTACTGAGTGACAGTCCATTGAAGATCATGAAATTATCACTCAATTAAGGGGGCAGAGGTTACATCTTATTACATAAACTCGATAATCTAACAAGTTATAGCAATTACTTGCTAAAATAGGCTGCAGCTATTCCTGATACAGGCATTAACACTGTCTTCTGACCAAAACATTATGCTCTCCTCCATTGTACAATATGGAAAAACTACACATGTGTGATACAGGGACCGCTCTATTACTGAGACTGAATTTATAACCAATTTCCTACCAATACCTTATGCTTTAACACAACCCTGGAAATAATTCTGAAACTGGTTTCTAAGATTATCTGATCCACTTTGGATATACAGGAAGTTTCACAATTTTGAAAACAAAGATATGAAGAAATAACTGACGATTAAGTGGAAACAAATCAAAGGAGTAGATTTGTGGATAAAGACCTTTTTTTGTGAGTATGAAAACATATCTTTGCACAGTTTGAACAACTGTAGTATTTGAGGTTGATGAGAAGCTGGTGATTCACTACACTTCATAAGAAAATACTTACAATATGATTATGTCTTTAGAGGCATTGGCACTTAGTGCAAACTCCTGACAATTAACAACTTTAAAGCCATATCCCTCACATGAGTATCCACTGACTTCAATGGTTTCGATGTGAATCTGAAGTTGCCCCGTATTCTCTACTTTAAATGTTCTTTTCAACGTGAAATTTGGTTCTCTTAGTTTCAAACCTAAAGGAAAGAAAATCAAGAGTGAATATAAATCTTGTTAGCATGTGCTCCAGGTCCAAAGGATTATCACATTCTCCATAAACATATGCCAAACATCATGAACCACCGCCTCATGCCAAAGGGATTAGCTGGTACCCAGACTTCATCAGGAAGTACTCCACTTTGTCATGTCATTTTAGAAAGCAAAAGTTTAATTGTGCTTTATTTTTCATACTCAGAGTAAATCATCTAAGACATGCAACGAAAACTGAACCTTTAAATCTCTGAAGATCCAAATCAAACAACCCTGAAAGCAAGTCAGGGTATTTCATTAAAAATCTTAAGTATTCATCACTAATACATACATGTACGCAAAGAGAAATACTCTTCATTTTTGGGGAATTATTTATTTTTGGAAGCCAACACTGAAAGTTGTGCCCCTGAAACTGTTAGGACTACTTACTATCTGTACAATCTTTCAATAATGCTTCTGTGATTTTAAAGCGTAAGGAACTCCCGGGGCCTGGAAGCTTGCCTGCCACCCTCAAGTTCTCAGTTGTTCCTTGTCCTTGGACCATCACAGCATCCAGCACAGTCAGGTTATTCCTATGCAAGAAATACAGAATTTTCTCCCATTTAATTTGTATAATAAATTATAAGTTCACGTAAATTACAGATAATTGATCTATAATTTTTACGGCTTTTTAATAAACCATGTAGAAATGAATATGCTAAACTTCAGAGTGAAACATTTACATTTTAAGAATTTAAAAATCTTTACACACAGAGAAGGAAGAGCTTTTCATTTTTAAGAGTCACACATGGTACAGTAAGAACACTACTCAGGTTTTCAAGTTATAAACGGAATCACAGAGGTACATTTCATCAGGTGTGGTATGGTGTGTGTGGTTTTGGACAAAGTGAATACCCTATTTAATAAATCAGACACACAACCTCATATTAAAACAAATAAAGTAGGACTTCTGAATAAGTACTAAAAATCAACGCACACTTAAATCACAGAACATACCTGATTATGATTAGTGAAGAAACAGTTCTATTGTGAACTGGAGTAAACTTTACTTTGACAGATTTCTTTTCTCCAGGTTTTAAAATTAGGTTTAAAATTGAATGTCGAGAGAGGCCTTCTGTAAACCCTGTTGAACTCTGCAGTGGATGAGCCTTGAATCATTGGGAAAAGAATAGAAGTCACTACTATATTCTTTGGAAAGAAGTTTTTTCCTTTATCCCATCCACAGCCCAGTACTAGTTTCTTGAATTGATCGAATGTGTGAACAATTTTACCCCTCATGATTTAGATACTGGTTAGCTTGCAAACAGAAGTGGGCAACAGGTGATGACCCTTCTCATTGTGCATTAAGTCCCCAGAAGGGCTTTGATCCCCACGTCACCAAAGTCCCCATATTTGTACTAGGCATTTATTTTTGTATACATATCTTCTTACTTTTAACATTAAAAATTTTTGAAATGTAATACACATATATAAAAAGGACACAAACCTAAGAAGCATAGCTCAATGTTTTAGCACAAAGCAAACAGCTGTGTAACCAGCATCCAGCACCCTGAAGTCCTATGGTTGCTGCTCCCACCTTCGGCCAGTTTTCCTGTTCCTTCACCCTCTGATGGCTATCAGCTGAAGGGTCTTCAGGGTGTATCAGATTTTTTTTTTTATTTGTAAAAATATTTCCAACTCATATCAATCTATCTTTGAATTTTATTTTGAAAGCTCAGCACATAATTACTGTTTAACACTTGATGACTGACAGTTTAAATAATAGGTTTAATAGATGGCTTTTTAAAATTTTTTTATTATGTTATGTTAGTCACTATACAGTACATCCTTAGTTTTTGATGTAGTGTTCCATGATTCATTTTTAAAAAATAATTTTTGTTATATTAGTCACCATACAGTACATCCCCAGTTTTTGATGCAATGTTCCATGATTCATTATTTGCATATAACACCCAGTGCACCATGCAATATGTGCCCTCCTTAATACCCATCACCAAAAAGATGGCTTCTAGACAGGCAGTTACAGATAAGATTTAAATATTCGTTTTTTATTAAAAATACCATAGTTCACTTAAGGATACACCGTTCTGATTTCTAAGCAACATTAAGTTAAACTTTTTTGGGGGGAAGGGTTGGCAACAGTTGGCTACAAATGTCCACTGCTCTTCATGGCTCTGCTAACATGTGGAAGGGGAGTGAGGTTTGCATGACTTTCTGTTCCACTTGGCATAGTTAGGTTCAAAACATATACATCTATCTACTTGTGTTACCATAATTCTACAAACATAACTTAGAGTCAATAGACTTCATGAAGCTACTACTTTTTAACTCATGCTTCTGAGGCAAAACACATTCTTTTGCATCTAACATTCTTTTCTATCAATGTTTACTAGGACAACAGAATATCCTGACTGCTCCAAAATGGTTGGTCAATAAGTTCTCTTTTAGATAAACTATTCTGAGTAACTGATGGACACATTATATACTCTACATATATTTCCAATAAATACTAGCTAATTTCAAGTCTGATGACTTGGCAAACATTTGAGGATGTTGTGATACCTCAGGAATATCATTAAGGCCTCAATTAATTCTCAATAATTCTGCAGTAGTGGCTTTTTAGAGAGTGACCAATGGGACCAACAGGGATCTCAGAATCTTTTCAGGGTATCCATGGTGTCAAAATTATTTTCGTAACACTGACAGATGCTATCTGCCTTTTCCACTGTGTCGACATTTGCACCAGTGGTCAGCAAAATCAATGCGGGTAAAACAACTGACCCTTCAGCTTGAAGTAAGGCAGTGGTATCTACCTTCCCTACTGTCTTCTTCACTGCCATGTACCTGTAGTTAAAAAAACATTCTTACTGATTAAGCAGTTAACGATACAAATCTTAATAAACCCCAATTTTTGGGCACATGCGTTTTTAGTATTGTTTGATAAAATGGGAAGTATGCATAAAGCACTCCTGCTGCCTACTGAAGCGCCATGTTGTCTTGAAAAGCTATCATTTGAGATACAAACTGAATTAGCTGCTTTTCTCATGGAAAACCATTTACAGTTGAAAGAATGATTGACAGTCAATCTGTGGTTGTTCAGGCTTGGGAATTTGGTAGACATTTTCACAAAAATGAAGTGCATCTGTCCAATTAAGGAAAAATAACTGAAGTATTTGTTGCCAATGATAAAATTTGAGTGAGAAAATTCAGAATTTTGGAAAACTTGAATCTACCCCTGTGAACTTCACAGCTTTCCAACAGTTAAAGAATTCCTTGATGAGATTGGTAGTTATATAAATGAATATGATTTTTGTGGATTTTGTAGAGTGAATCATGTCAACATTTGGAAGCTCCGCATATCTCGGTGAACCAATATTTTCCAAATGACTGATACATGCTGTTAGAAATAATTAAAAAAGCAATTAAGACACTCTTCTTTTGTAACTACTTATCTGTGCCAGGTCAGGTCAGATACGTGTCATATACTTCAACCAAAACGATGTATCATGAGAGACTAAATGTAGAAGCAGTGGGAATCTATCGGTGTACTAGGTCTGAGCGCCATTAAAGGGATCTATACAAATGTAAAACAATCTGCTCTTCTTGCAAAAATCTTTTTGGGAAAACACAGCAATTTTAAAATTTTATGTTACCTATGCTAAATGGAATGAATTTATTATTATTACTTTAAATGAATTAAATCAATATTTTAAAGATCTTTCAGTTTTTTCCCCAGTTTTGAGAAATAATTGACATACATCACTGTATAAGCTTAAGGCATGACGATACAATTTATATATATTGTAAGATGGTTACCACAACAGGTTCAGCCAGCATTCACATTCTCATACAGATACAGTGAAAAGAAAAGAATGAAAAAAAGAATAAAACGAAAAAAAATTTTCTCCTTGTGATGAGAACTCAGGATTACTCTCTTAACAACTATCTATTATACAGCAGCACTGGCTATAGCCAACATGTTGTACATCACATCCCTAGCACTTACTCGTCCTGTATCTGCAAGTTTATACCTTTTGACCACTTCTCTCCAAATCCCTCGTCCTTCGCCCCTCTGCCTCTGGTAATCGCAAGTCTGATCTCTTTTTCTAGGAGTTTGGGATTTTTTCTTTTTTAAATTCCACATATAAGTGAGATACAGAACTGCCTTTCTCTGTCTGACTTATTTTACAAGGCATAATACCTTCAAGGTCCATCCATGGTGTCACAAATGGTAGAATTTCCTCGTTTTTTATGGCTGAATAATATTCCATTGTATATGTGTACACACACACACACACACACACACTACAACTTCTTTATCCACTCACTCATTGATGGACACTTAGACTGTTTCCATGCCTTGGCTATTATAAATAACACTGCAATGAGCATGGGGGTGCAATATCTTTTTGAGTTAGTGTTTTTGTTTCCTTTGGATATATTCCCAGAAGTGGAATTTCTGGCTCATACGGTAGCTCTATTTTTAATTTTTTTGAGGATCCTCCATGCTGTTTGCCACAGTGGTTGTACCAATTTAAATTCCTACTCTTCTTTCCACATCCACAGCAGCATTTGTTATATCTGGTCTTTTTGATAATAGTCATTCTAACAGGTATGAGATGATATCTTATAGTGGTTTTAATCTGCATTACCCTAGTGATGTTGAGCATCTTTTCATATATTTTTTGCCCTTTTGTAGAAAAGATCTATTTTAATTTTTAATACGGTGAATACTGCTAGATGTAACACACATGAACAAAAAACCTTTGTAGTCATGAATAATTTTAAGACTGTAAAGGAGTCCTGAGAGTCCTGAGACCAAATACTTTGAGGACCACAGGTTTTATAACCACTATAGAGAACTATGATAGAATTTATCCTAATTTTACCCTAAGATCTAGAATTTCATATTTAGAATACATTTCTGAGATCTAGAGTATTCTTATTCATCTTCCTAACTCTCACAGTGCCTACACTTCAGTGTTTTATACCTTGTAAATAACACTGAAGAACTTGTATTTGATAAGAAAAAAAGGTAAATATTAGCTCATTTACTTTTTATGTGTATTTCCTCCCTTATAAAAGCAGAGTGAAAGGACTTTCTGATTATTGAGCTTTCTAATTATCTGGAATCTAAATAACCTGGAGCTTATTAGGTTGTTATTTTATGCATGGAAAAAACCCGCCATGAAAAGATTCCAAGAGAAACGCAGGAGACTAGAATATATGACTGCCTACGTTTCAGTCTGGTGTTCTATTATTTGCCAGAAAAAAGATATATTGAAAATTACTTTCTTATGCAAAATTGACTTACAGACAATATAAAAACCTACTACTCTACAAAGGTTTAGCTTACACATGCTTTATAGACTAAAACACAAAACTATGGGAAAGAACACAAGTATTTCAAGAACTACAGAATATCTGGTTTGACAGGCTAATTAGGGACTCCTAATCAGCAATGACCATGTGCCATGACAGTATGGGCGAGGGCTCTGGAATCTGAGAGAACTAGACTTGAATTTGGTCCTGCCAGTTATCACAGGTATGAACTTGGGCACGTTCCTTCCTTTTCCTGAGCTTTGCTTTTCCCCAGCAACAGAACAAGGAAATACTTACCTCTTGGGGTAGTTAGTAATTGCTCTGCCTGGCTGCTGTAATGATCACATGAAATTACAAACGTGATTTTACCTGGTATAATGCTGAGACACACTAGATGCTCATGAAATACTGGGAAGCATTCTTCAATACAGCCCCCAAATACTAAAAACCTTCTCACTGCTTTTCTTTCCTGGCCTCCTTAGCCACAGATTGACTTATCTAGTCAACATTCACCACAGTCTTCCCACACACCAAGGAACCATTTGAAGGGCTTGCCATGAGTTTAATCTGTTCAATAACTATGGGTCTGGCACTAACGGAGCTTACAATTTTATTTGGAAGTATCCAAAATAAAAATTTAAATGACCAAGCTCAATATTTTGAAGCTTAATGAACATAAATTATGTTGGTATATACCTCGTTTAGACATTCTCAGGGTTTCTGGTAGCCATTATTACACACCTTCGTGGACTGAAGGAGTGATGCCTGCAAACAGGGACCTTCTACCCAGTGTGCCTCATGTTGATCTGAATCCCATTCATTCCTCCAGGGGTTTTTTGCCTCTAAAATAATTATTGGACTGCTCTGACTTCTTCAGTAACTTGCCTTTCAACCAAATTTAAGGATAGTCAGTAATTTCCCTCCACATTTGTAATGATCATATCATAGAGTTATTTCTTAGGGATAGTATGAAGTTTACATACTTACACTGTTTCTGAAGACTTGGAATTCTAGTGTTCTTAAATCTATCTTTGCCACTTTACTCAAGTTAAACCTAAAAATAAAAAATGTACATATTTTTCTTTATAAACAGCATCATAATTAAAAGGTAATTAAAGTAATTATCAAGTTTGTATTTGATTTGCAAATTACCTTTTGGCAGATTCTGAGGTCAATATTACCAGATTAATAGCCTTCCAAAAATTAAAGGTCACAACTTATAGTTAATATTTTGTTCATTTTTAAAAACTAAAATACTTAAAAGGTTCCACTTGCTTTCTCTTCATAATCATTTACTTTTTTACATTTTTTTAGAAAGGAATTCAACATTACTTTTTCTTGTCTTAAACTGAAAACTCTTCTAGATACTTAACACATTATCAGTATCTCTCCCCAGAACCTCCTCTCAATTTTAATTACGGATCTAGAATTTCTCTAAGCCAAATCTATAACTGTACGAGCTGCAATGAAGTTTTAAAATGTGTAAAATAATAATTCAATGCTAATATAGAACATTTTGATTATTTAAAGCAGTGCTTACCTTGATATTAACTTATCTACAAAGACTGAAGGATTGGAATATAAAGCCAGAGGAATAAATTGAATATAGACAGGAACATCTGCAGGATTTTCTAAAGTAATTTCTTCTTCCTTAAACAAAGTAACAAAACAGTAAATGAAAGGTGTCCACAGTTAAAAGTAAGAGTAGATACTTTATAGCCCTATTATGAATTTCCAAAAACCAATGTTACTCTGAATACTTACTGAGGAGCAGTTTGTATTAGTAAGTGGAAATTTCAAGTGCCGGGGTGAGCTAATTATAGAAGGCCAGGAGAGCTCAGCAGTGATTTTTGATAGTATATTTTTTTGAAGGTCTGTATTTACTTCAAACAAAGCGCTCAATCTAGAAAAAATAATTTGTTAGTTACTATATCAAAATGAAATATTTGAGTTTTCTGAAAATAAGAAATTCTATTAGGCTTGTATACTTGAGACATTTTACTCTGGCCCTGAATAAATATAGGTTTATTACTTCTGACATTTTAATATACTTTTAATAGACATGTATGAAGATGTCTCTGTTTTGGCACAAAGAGTTGCCAAAGTATCACTGATCACCTGTCTTGGTTTTGTACTGAATATGTGAAGGATAACATATGGTGTTAAAGGATCCTAAAGGATCTTGCAGCCTAGTGGAAAGATCTAGAAACCAACAGCAGGGTGCTGATGAATATTCATCAGTAGAACTTATGAAAAGGCAGTACACTGCTTGGCATATGGCTTTTTCCCCCCTGAGATTAAAAAAAAAGAGGGAAAATCTTGATATGCAATGAGGATGCCAGTTGAAGTGGTAATACATATGAGGGTTTTGCACAGATATATGTAAAGTTTTCAGCAATATTCAGGGCCTCATTTGAATATTTCCCTACTTACCAGTATTCATAAGCCAGCTGTTTAGACCTGAATAACATATTCACTAAGGAAATAATATCACACACAGGGCTAAGGTTCCTGGGCCCAAACACTGAAACCCACATTAACCCACAATACTCCTGAATTGTGACACTCTAATATTGGTAAGAGTACAGGTTTTATAAGGCTAGGAACAGAAATTCTCTGTAACATGCATGGTGACAAGGGAACACAAAGGCAGGAGCAGGGAGAACGCCACAGTCACTGTGCACCTGGGATACGACGGTATGGGGCAGGTGGGAAGCCCAGCTTCTTAGCTGTGGAGCACTGGGCACACAGGGAGGAAGGCAGAGGTTTTGGTGGGTGGGAGGTGAAGAGGTTCTTCAGCAGCACTCTAAGTTATCTATTCATAATGTTAACATTTAGAGACTGTCTATACACTGTAAGGTCTGTAATGGAAATGTAGGGGACCAAGAACTAGTGAGTTCATTAGAAGTCTCTCTCCACTTATTTTCACTCTTTTAAAGTAGAAATTTAACTTTTTTGTCTTAAGAAAACTTTTGATAGTAGATAGTTCAGATACACAAAACCCTCAGATTCAATCACTAATGGTTTGAAAAATTTATTTGGATACTGACAAATACATTCAAATTAGCCAAGTGAAGAAGAGCAGTTTTTATCAGTTATCATATTATCAATATTCTAATCAAATTCTCTTCTGGAGCACAAGAAAGATCGTACTTCTAAACTGCTGAGGAAGGGTGTTCCTGCTTTTAAATCCAGGTGTGGTAGTGATTTGTCATTAGCACGTTTTCTGCCTGCCAATGACGTATGGCTGAGCCTTAATGAACTGGGCTCTGGGTACCCCTTAAGGGCTCAGCACTTAGAAAGGGAGGAGGCAGCTCTTTTCACAATGAGCAAACGGACACTGGTCTCCATCACAGGATTAAACCTAGGAAATGTTGTCTTTGCCTTTAGCAGAGGTCAGTGGTAGGTAAAAACTTTCTCATGCAAACGGCTGTATCTAAGGTGAACAGTGCATTCATCCTCTATAAAGACAACTTCAAGTGGTTCTTTGATTTTAAGGAAGTATCTAGAGCACTGGAGAAAAGAGAAAAATGGTAGTGTGTATATTTCTGAGCAACATGCAATTAAAATGGCAATTCAAGATGCCTCATTAATAATTTTCTGAAGATGAGATATTATTTTCTTAGCTATAGAGAAGTAAACATTAGAAAGTAGGATCAACAGAGACATTTCAAACTTGTAAAGATAGTTAAACATACTTAAAGCAAAACCACTCACCTATGACCTGAATTTTCCTTTATTCCCATCCATCCTTTGAACAGGCTTTGATGCAAATCCCAGTCAGCATCCCATGTGTCTTCCTGCATGGCTACACCAGGCTGTACTTTGGGTTCGGCTAAAATAAGGAAACATTTGTTATGACAAACTCAGCCCTATCAATAGGGCTCAGCCAATCAATATCCACTTGTCAATTTCCCTCAAATGATTTCCATAGTACCAAGGGATAGAGATGGACTTTCAAAGTGGCAGCCTTTCATCAAAGAATATTTTGGGTGGAGTGAAGGGGATGAGAGAGAACAGCAAGATAACTTACATTTGGATAGAAAAGGCAAGCCAACATAGCAATGATCCCCACACTGCAGTCCAGGATCAAAGTAAATGTTTGCAATCTACAAAGAGGCACAGGAGAACCGTGAATCCCAAATCCGCAGAAGGTCACAGTAACACAATACTAACAGATGGGAATCCTCAAATACAATGTTTTCAAACCTTTGACTTTTTTCCTGGCTCCAAGTCTTCCTTATTGCCCCGTAATCGTTTGTAGTAAAATCGCACATCTTCTGACAAAGATCGTATTTGTTGTATCTTTACCTTCTGTGAGAAGGAATTCATAATATTCAAGCTTTGATGAACTATTTTCCCCTGAAGGAAGGAAACAAACAAACTCATTAGTATATGGTTGGATTTTCTTAAGAGCACAAAATTTAGACCTAACAGACATATTTTTCAGAAACCAAACCCCAAAAGACACAGAATTTTTATCACTTGATAATCTCTAATTTTGTAATCAGAGGCCTCCCTAATATATCTATACTTTCTCTCTCTCTCTCTCTCTCTCTCTGTGTGTGTGTGTGTGTGTGTATGTATATTTATTTATTTGTTGTTTTCATGGCCTGTTATACAAAATTAGCAGGACAAATCTCTGTCATCTTGTGAAAATGAAATAAAATAAGAAAGTAAGATAAATGTTCACATTTGTTAAAATAATGAAGCTGCCAACAAAGGTAACAAACAGAGATAGCTTTGAATAAAGGAAATGGTCATTGTCAGTTTGTTAAGCAAGGTTTGTTTATGCCAAGGCCAGGCTGCTCTCAAAGCATCCAAATTCAGGATGAAATAATTTAATTCTGAAGTCAAAAGCCAAACAAGACAAAAAAAAATCAGATTTATTTTACTTAGGAAGCATCTTCTTTTTAAAAGAGAAATATCATTTGTGCCAAAAAGAAATTAGGCATCTTTTAAAAATACAGGTTATCAAATATCTTAGTAACACAGCAGACAGATTAAATCACCAGATAACCAACGATTGTTCTTATCAGCTGCATGTTTCTCCTTATGATAGGGTATCAGATTTTAAGTAAAAAATTAAATGATTTAAATAATCCTCAATAATAATTATATTATAGTTTTTACTTTCTTTTGAGTAAAGAATTTTATCTTATAATCAGATTCCTAGTCATTTGAAGAAGTCTCCAAAATGACCGTACCCACTGAGCTAATATCTGGTATTAGAAGACACAGAAGTTAAGAGAGTACACAGAAAAAAGAGTTGAATGAGGGTTGAGGTTAAAAGTAACACTCATCATTTGCAGCCCAGCCAGAGGTAAACACAGCAGAAAGGTATCAGAGGTTGGGTATGCTGCTGGGGCAGGGAGAACACAGGAGGAGGAAACACAAAGCCTTTGAAAGCCTGAGCCTGGCCTCTAACCAGCTGTGTCTTCCTGGCTTGCATCGGTAATAATCACTTTGCTCAAGTACATGTCTTGTCTCTCAGGGGTGTGTGAGTGTGGGGGCAGTCAAAAGAGGTAACAGATATAAAAGTTCATTTTATGATGGTATTCAAATACTAAGTATTAAACCACGAGTACTTGAAATGCTAATTTGGATGTACTGTTTTCATCAATTGGCACTAGTATACTCCAATGGACAAGAGATTTTACAGAACCTGGTGACTGTTATGGAAAGAATGTGAACCCCCCCCCCAATACATTGAAATTCTAACCCTCAATGTGATTGTATTAGAGGTGGGGCTTTTGGGAGGTGATTAGGTCATAAGGTTGAAGTCCTAATGAATGGGATTAGTGAACCTAAAAGGGGAAACAAACTGAGGGTTACAGAAGAGAGGAGGGTGGCAGGATGGGGTAGCCAGGTGGTGGGTATTAAGGAGGGCACGTGTTGTGATGAGCACTGGGATATGCAACTATGAATCGTTGAACACTACATCAAAAACGAATGATGTATTATTACTATATGCTAGCTAATGGAACAATATCATCATCATCATCAAGTTGAGACAAAAGAGCTTGCCCTCAGTCCCGGCTCTTCTGGCTATGGGACGATATAGTGAGAAGACAGCCATTTGCAAAACCAGGAAGAATGCCCTCGCCGTACACCGATCTGCCCGGTGCTTTGATCTTGGGCTTCCCAGCGTTCAGAACTGTGAGAAATAAATGTTTGCTGTTTAAGTCACCCAATCCATGGTAATTTGTTATAACAGCCCAACTAAGGCAGTAACATCAACTTAATTTGTGATTCCAAGTAAATATCTGGTCATGTAAGCCATCTGAGGATGTCTAAAAGTTTGATCAGCACCTTGTTTTTATACAGATGCTTTCTCATTTACTCCATCCATGGGCCTTTCACTGTGCCATCTACTGAATTATTCCCTTCCAGGATTTATGCTGTGTTTAAGGAGATCATTGATTGAAAAGGCAGTTGAAGAAAGGAACAAGGTCTTTTTGGATAAATAATGAAGTTGAGTTCTATGTAGTCAGTGCAAAGTGGAATGACAAGAAGACAAAGAATTAAGAATCAAATATGCTGAACCTATGAACTCGAAATTGATCTTTTTAAGGTGCTAAATTCTAAATTTAGGTTTTATTGTATATAGCATTAAGATTTTTACAACATAGTTTTCTCATAACCCACTACGTCTCCTTCTACAGGGTAAGGGACACTTCTACATTTGCCCCCACATCTCCTGAACTGACCACATCACCTTCCTGCAAAAGGCGGCAAGCTCTTGGTTTCCCCGTTTCTTTTCTCTTTATTCTCTAGGTTCAAACTCTAAGTCATATTTTTGACTCTATCTACCATACCCATACCTGCTTCAATTAATAGGACCTTCTCAGGATAATTCAAGCACAGTTCAAATCTGAAATGTCTCTTGCCTAAGGTCTCTTCTCCATTATTTTGCTCCTTCATCCACCATTTACCTACTAATTGCCTGCTTTGGGGATAATTATCCCTTTCCTCTTAGAGGATCTCAGAGTCTCACTGGGAAGACCAACACATAAGGCAATATTTAAAGCACATGTGAGGCTTGCTGCAAGAGAGTAATTTAAAATCATTCCAAGATCATACATGTAACACTTAGTAACCATCTAGTGGAGTCAAGAAATCTTCAGAGAGGAGATGACAATGGAATTGAATCTTGGAAGATGTGAGTTCTTTGACGGTAGGGGAAGAGGAAGGGCATTCAAAACAGACTAACAGCCAAGGCTTAGAGGTATGAAAGGGCTTTACTGCCTCTGCCAACGCCCTAAGCTCAAATCTCCTCCTGACACTTTTCATATGGACTATGAACAGAGTCCCCAGATTGGCCTCAGGCACTCTACTGTCACCTCCTTATGCACCCTATATCTACTTCTGCCAGAGAAACAATGTTTAAAGCTCAGCTCTAATGATGTCAAGCCTCTGCTTAAAAACTTTAGATTTTCATGGACTTAAATGCATTGATTTTTTTTGGTGGTTTTCTTTTTTTGAAAAATTTTTAAATTATTTTTTAAATAATAATTTTTTATTATGTTATGTTAGTCAACATACAGTACATCCTTAGTTTTTGATATAGTGTTTCTTGATTCATTATTTGCGTATAACACCCAGTGTTCCATGCAATATGTGCCCCCCTTAATACCCATCACTGGCCTATCCCAATCCCCCACCCCCCTCCCCTCTGAGGCCCTCAGTTTGTTTCCCAGAGTCCATAGTCTCTCATGGTTCATTCCCCCTTCTGTTTACCACTCCTTCATTCTTCCCTTCCTTCTCCTCCCCATCTTCCTATTTCTTATGTTCCATAAATGAGTGAAACCATATGATAATTGTCTTTCTCTGCTTGACTTATTTCACTTAGCATAATCTCCTCCAGTCCCGTCCATGTTGCTGCAAATGTTGGGTAATTGTTCTTTCTGATGGCTGAGTAATATTCCACTGTATATATGGACCACATCTTCTTAATCCATTCATCTGTTGAAGGGCATCTCGGCTCCTTCCACAGTTTAGCTATTGTGGACAATGCTGCTATGAACATTGGGGTGCATATGGCCCTTCTCTTCACTATGTCTGTATCTTTGGGGTAAATACCCAATAGTCCAATTACTGGATGATAGGGTAGCTCTATTTTTAACTTTTTAAGGGACATCCACACTGTTTTCCGTAATTTTTTTTTCATACTATCACTCCAACATGTCATTTCATCTTCTCTTAAAATTTCCCTCTATTCTTGTCAAACTGGGCAACTCACTGCTACATAAAGCCATTTCAGACTTTACTGTCTCTGTACCTTCAGGTTGATCCCAGGGACCTGAATGCAAGTTCTTACCACCCCTCTCTGTCCTGCCAAAAGAAATTCTAAGCCAGCTCACATGCACCTTCATCCATTACATGTATATTTCACTCACAGCACTTCATTTTTACACCTTTTAGGGTAATTTCTACATCCTGCTTTACATTTATGAATCATGGGCCCATTTCCCAATCTAGATAGAAAACTTTTTGAGAGAAGGGACTATTTTTTATTCCTCTTTATACCTCCTATGGAACCTGGCTCAATGTCTTACCTTAAAATAAGCTACTAATAAAGAATAACTGACTTTACTGTTGGAATCTAGGAACTTAGAGGTAAAGGCAAAGAAAAAGATTACAAAAAAAAAAAAAAATCTATAAATTAAATCTCTTACTGGAAAGGAAGGTGGAAGAACCATATGTTTTGGGAAGCAAGTCAGCGAACCCACCGCAATTACAGCCTTCACAGGAATTGTTAGGATCTGTGGAGTGAAGAAGCAGACCATAAAGAAATTAAGTGTTTAAGTCTGAGATTGATCTTGACCATTATTGCATTATTTTTGAGGATGTAAAAAAAGTCATCTTGGGACTTATACTAGTAATAACCAACTCAAAAGCAATATTAAAATTACCCACGAAAACTTTAATTTGATCAATGTACTCCATAAAATGCTCTGAAATACAATACATTTCCATGTATTTCTCAGTGACTCATTGAAAACATGGTAAATGAGATGAAACAATGGGGAGGGAATGAAGAATAGATTTTTCATAATATAGGTAATTTTGTAGACTATTAATTTAAGAAAGTCAAATTGTACTCCTAAAACAATGTATGCAACACTTAGCATTTTCTAGAGTTATATAGTTCTGTATTTTTTGTATGCAGCAATAAATTAACATCAACTTAATTTAAAAGAGTTGAACATTATAGATGTTGAATATCAACTCACACTCTGTATGTAACTCACAAAGATACTTAAGATATTTTTTCCTAATTCTCATTTTTATCCATACTAACAAAAATTTGTCTTAGCTATGAAATGTACTTACTGCTCTCATGAGTGATAAACATGAATTTTTCACTTTTGGAGGTAATTAATTTGACACACTCCCAACAACCTATTATTATTATATATGATTTACACAATTATAATTAAATGACCAGTTCTATTTATTCCGAATTAGCTTTCTTTCATGTGGGGGCTGTATGGCTGAAAACAGTTAGGAGACCAGTGGAAGCAATTGTTGAGTTTAGCAGTGTTCGACTTCCTGAAGAAGTTGTAAATATTAAATTAAAATACTTAAGTGTGGCAGAAATATATCCATTCAAAAATCTCATTGAATGCAACATGTTAAACACCACAAAGAGTCTTTCAAAAGCTCAATGATCTTCACTCTGCCCTTGACTTAGAATGACTCATGTAAATACAATCGTAAGAACTCAAATTAAGATGTGATTTCTTGATTGTATCTTCCTTTTTGGAAATATTACACAGTAATATATTAATGATTGCAGAAGAAGCAATGACCTCATTCAGGAATTTCAGTCAGGATCTGTGCAATGCTATAACTATGTGTAAGCAGATTTCCAACAGAGCAATTATGAATGTGCCAAAGCCATTTTTCTGAAGTTGTTTTTAGTTAAGAGGTTTGGGTTTTATCAGAAAACTAGGAGCTAATGAACACCAAGATTTTGTAACTATTCTCAAAAGCTCAGTTTTTAAGGTATGAAACAGGTAAACTATAACTTTATCAGTAAACTCAGTTGTTTCTATAAAAACAAAAAAGGACTGAATTATCAGAAAAACCGCGATGACATGTATCTCATAGTCTTTACCTCATAGTCCGTGGTGATCTGTATGGCTCCATCATGAATCCCTTCCAGTTTTTTTGCAGTAAGTTTGACTCTGAACACTGCAAAATAGCCTGAAGCTAATATTACCTGTATGTGGTAGAAATGACATCATTCATTAGCCCTGTTAGCTGCAGTTTCCTATTAAAACGGTAAAGAACACTATTTGTGATGACCTGACCTCCAAATTCTAACATATACTGTGTGACACTGAATTATAATACCATCTTGTACAAATATCTCAAAATAATGCCCATTCTTAGATGCTTATTTACTACATTTATTCCATGGGCCACCAAGAAAACTGGCTCCCTGAGGAACAGATTCCCATCTGCCAAGACGGAAAGGGGTATGGTCTTCACATATCATGCGTGTACCTGCACCGACAGAGAGGGTAAGGGCTGGAGCGAAGGAGTCAGATCCAAAAAAATCATCACCAAGACAGATGTCGAGGGACTTACCCCCTTCTTCTAGGGGGTTTTATGGCTTCAGTCCTAAATTTAAGTCTTTCATTCATTTTGAGTCGATTTTTGTGTGTGGTGTGGGACAGTGGTTGTCCACTCTCCTTCTGTCAAGCACTTTTCAATTGTGAAATTTCCAAAGAAAAGTAATTCATTTTGTGAAGTTGCACTTTAATTATTAGTTATATTTTATCTAGAATTCATAGTTACCTTAAAATAACAAACGTTGATTGACTAAACATACTCACTTTCTCCTTTTAAGAAGTATTTTCTGTGTGTATGGTGACATAATATAATAAAAAAAATTTAAAAAAAAAGTATTTTCTGTGTTGGTTTTGTTTAATTCTAATGCTTTCTACTCTACTGTGTAGAAATATAATAAAAAAAATTAAAAAAAAAAGTATTTTCTGTGTTGGTTTTGTTTAATTCTAATGCTTTCTACTCTACTGTGTAGAAGGCCCAAATCAGAACACGGGTCTGAAGAACAAAGAATTGCTGGCAATGTGTGTTTCATAAGGAACAGGATGATAATTTAATTCATAGCTTTGGGTTTTGGGAAAACAGCTGAAACTTAAAGCATTATAAGCTTAAAAAAAAAAATCATTTCGTGGAGTTGCTATTTTGAAGTTGGCACCTCACTACAACTTCCTATTTTAAGAGTTCGTAACAATGATCTCATCTTTCTGTCCCTCGTTTTTAAATTTATAGTTTTATATAAAAGCTAATTCTAAAACTCTAAATTGTCAAATGGGCTTTATGTTATTAAATGGACCTCTCAAATTTAAATAGCATGTGTTAACATATGCTATTTATTGCTAAGAAATGATCCAGATTTCTAGAATTATTAGATTTATAATGTCTTACTAGGAAACAGTAAAATTCAAACAGCTGGGAGTACATATACATACGATTTTACACTAACTTTACTGTTTGAAAGAAACACATTAATGGCTGGCTTAATTATTACCCTTTTCTGGCATTCTATTTTTATTAAAAATAAAACTTCAGCTAGAGTGACAAATATTACTTTTCATGGACATATACTTGTTTTAAAAGGAGGCTTTATTTTTGAATCAAATTTAAAACATTATAAATTATTAAAATATAAATAGCCATAAATTACCACTGTTCACAAATATTATGGAGCTTGAATGCTACATAGCTGCAATTAGAATATACCTTATTTAGTAGTTTTCCACTTTTTCATAAATCATCTTCCAAGTTTCTACACACAATCATATTTATAATTTTTTATTTACTTTATATTCAATCATAAAATCATGATTTACTTTACGTATTTGACTGTATTTGAAATCATTAATAACACTATTACAAACATCTTCATTTTCACAGCTTTCGGCTCTTTTTAAAAAATTTTAATACTTTTTATTTATCCTAATATATCTAAATTATTAACACTTCAACATGTAACCAATATTAAAACATTATCAATATTTTAATATTATTATTAACAGCTTACAATCCCAAACTAAGTCTTCAAATCTGGTGGGTATTTGACACAAGACATCTTAACTGAGACTAGCCACATTTCAAGCGGTCAGTAGCCACATGTTAATTAGTTCCTACTGTCTTGGGCAGCACCGTTTTATACCAGTAAGCTTTTAGCTCTTTAAATTACTTCTATGGGAAGAATTCTCAGGAGTGGTACATATTGCCAAAATGCCCTCTAAAATAGTTATTTTGGAGGGTCCTTCTGGCACAAAGTATTTAAATAAATTTTTATAGCTTATGGCATTCCACGGAAGTGTATTTGTCAACCATCAGTGCATAAGGACATTTTCTCTCTGTTTTGTACGACTGCCACAAGAAATTCTATCCTTAACTTACAGATGAGATATGTCATGCTCCTTCTCACACAAGGTTATTCTACTCATTCTGTTCTGAATTGGTATAAACTCCAAGTTCCATTTCCAGTAGGGGTAAGGGCTTTGACTGATATATCTGTTTTTTATTGTTTCACGCTCTTTTATGACCAAATGTACATATTTATGACAGAGTAAAAGTACATGGGCAGATCTACAAAGGGATCAAACAAGGTTTGTCTCACAGAAAACTGGCCAGAAATATTCTGTATAATCGAAAACACTTTCTACCAATGTGCAGGGACGGCTATCTCTTTCGCCAAGTAAATTCAGTGAACACAGGGTTAGTTTAGTATCAAAGTGAATTTCTCTCGTAATGACACTTGTATTACAAAAAGATTATTTAAATTTTCTTTGTTATAGAACTTTCTATGACAAGGTAGAACTGTGTCTTAGGAATAGTCTTTTGTTTGGGGTTTATTTTTATTTATTTTTGAAGATTTTATTTATTTACTTGACAGACAGAGAGACAGCCACTGAGAGAGGGAACACAAGCAGGGAGAGTGGGAGAGGAAGAAGCAGGCTCCCAGCAGAGCAGGGAGCCCAATGCGGGGCTCGATCCCAGAACCCTGAGATCACGCCCTGAGTCGAAGGCAGACACTTAATAACTGAGCCACCCAGGCGCCCGTTTGGGGTTTAGACATACAGCTAAGTTTAAGGCAACAATAAGAAAGTTTACTTACTGATGACTGGTCTGATAAAGAGGATTTTTCTAATTCTGGAAGGCTTGCAATGATTGTACTCCTGTTGCCTCTTTCAGTAGCTACGAGTTCTATTGATAAACCGTCTCCTATGATGTGCCAACTTTTTATAGCCAACTTAAAAAAAAGAGAAAGATATGAAAGGGATTATTGTGGCATGAGCATAAAATACTTAAATGTGATTTAGAATAAAAACAGATTTTTTTTTACCTCAATTGGATTGCTGTTTATAATTGCAAATAAAATATTACTTGCTTCTGTAGCACTCAATATGCCAAAATCTATGAAACGTTCCTCTATTTTGGGGGGTAATACAAAGTACTGAAAAGATATAAAAGACTAGATCAAACACTAAATCACACTTTTATAAAAGCATGTTACCAAGAGAAAGTAGCTATATGGGCATACTAAGATTTCTATATTTTATGTCAATATATACATATACACACAAATATAAAATATAATTCAGAATTCTGTACAATGAAGTATTTTCAGTAAATCAGAAATGAAGACATTCATAGTCTCTATGGAGAGTCCCTTCTCTGAAGGCACTTAAAAGAAGCAGGAAGCTAAAGGACTAGGGAAGGGTAAGTAAAATCCCAGTGGATTGGGCAAAAAGTCCTCGGTCTCAGTAAACATTATGTATTCATGAGAGCAGCCAAAAATATGTAATCACTCAAGCAAAACAAATGAAGAAGGAGTGGGATAATATTGAAAAGTCCCTCCAGCTCTGACATTCTTATTGATGTTGGCTTTTCGGAGAACTACATCTCTGTATGTTCTAATTTTCTTTTTACGTTTCAAATCTTTCTTATCAGTCTTATTTCTTATCCAAAGTTCTTTCACTGATTATCCTAAGGATAGCTTAGTTTGGATTTTTTTTTTCCCGGCTTATTTTCTCTATTAGAAAGACCTTAATATTCTTTCCTGCTATTCTAACCGTGTATCTTCATCACCTTACTTTCTTCTTTATTATTTGGTTCTTTTCTTTATGCTGTATTTCCTGGTTTCCTCTTTGCCCTCCTTGCATTATTTTTTCCTGCTTATTATTTTCTTCCACTTAGTTTGCTTTCAGTTTCCCCGTGATTACAACACTTTAAAAGCAAAACCAAGAGAAAGTCCAACATGGAAAAGATCTAAGTGCCAACTGTAACAAAAGGATTCATCTGTGCCACAACAAGAGATGGCAACTGGGAAGGCTGAAAACCAGTTATCCTGAAAGTACGGAGAGGAGGGATTAGAGCAACTTGTAGAGTTCAGAAAATGGCAAAGTTAAAGCATGTACAAAATGACTGCCTAATAATACCTGAACACACAAAAGATGGCCAGGAGCTTAAATTTTAAAGGTAGACAACATACTTACATCTAAAAAGCCTGTATATACCCGCACAGGTAAATGAAATTTAGAAGCATTGGTAATAAGCAAAATATTGTTATCTATGTGCATGGATGATGTGGAGGGCATAAAAAACAGAGTAAAAATGTATCCTGATTCATTTGGAAGAATTAAGACTGGTTTGCTGAAGTTGTGAACCTAGGAAATGAGGGGAGAGAAAAAAACAATGGGTCAGCATCATCTAGTTGGTAGATTAGTAAAATGAAAAGTGTGGGGGTTCCCAGACATACTTTAAACATTGTTTTGGCTTCTTCTGGCAGCAACACATCATGAATGAGGATCGCAAAGCTGAAAGTGTTAGTCAGGTAAATTGGCCTTTCCACAGGGTCAGCAGGACTGTCTCGGATGTGAAATAATGTGGCAGCATGATCAAATCCCAAATAACTATTTGAAAAAACATAAAATAAATCATTTTTATCTCTATGCGTTAATTGAAAATCCAAGTTCTTCTGTTGTAATAATTTTACATTTAGCATTAAGGGCTATTGCTGGAGAATCAGAACTATGAATATTTTAGAGCTTGGGCACATGATTTAAAACAAAACAGATTGCAAAACATTGACATGTAATACAAAGAATTATTCTCTATTGAATTATATGCAATCAAACAATTAAAATCAAGAACGTATTAACAGAAAAGTTTTAAGCTACTTAAAAAAAATCATGTTTCTCATTTAATTGCAACCAGCTTTGTTAAAATGAGTTCCTACCAAGTTGGATATTAAACTATTATTGTTTCATGTATAATCCAAAAATGAACTACATATATTATTACCCATTTATAAAAAGTTGTAATTCTAGAACACTGTTTACGAGTTTATAAAGGAATAGAAATGATTTTGTTTCAAGTGCCAATATACTTTAATAACAAGCCACAACCACTTGTATGTTACAAAAGGAATTACAGAAAGGAATTAGCTCCAGTGACTTAAATGTTTTTAAAAATCATAAATTCATTTTTCTATTGTATTACTGAGTCACTAAGACTTGATTTAAGCCCAAATCATATCATCCCGCTTATCTTTTTCTTCTAAAAAAGTAAAAACTATAAAGTGGAAGTTGTTCTTTTCAACAATAATTTCATGGAGTTTATGTGAATTTGGCTACTACTTTTGCCAAGGTCAATTAGTAGGAAAACAGAATTTACTGATTAGTGAAAAGTTATAAAGCTTATTTTAAAGAGAAACTCACCCATCTAAAACTTCTGCTTGATATGGTATTTCAAGTTTAGAATAACTCTTTTCCTTTGCTTTAACAGTTATTTTCCCAGAAAACTGAGATGGTTTTTTTGCCTTTGACGCTAAGAGGAAACATAAAAAAATAATCTATCACCTTTGCTACCAGAGTTTCTACAGAGGAGGATGAGAGTGACTGTAGACTGACAAAATCTTTTAAAAACAAAGTTGAGCTTTCAGATTGGCGAACAGGAGACTTTTACAACATTTTACATCGAATATCACTTCTTTCATCTAGAAAAGGGAAAAATATTTTAATTTTCCTGTAATGGGATTAAACAGATAAGGAATTAGCAAGTGCACGCAATCTTGGAGGAAAAACACTGTGTTTGAGCTACTTCCCTAGAGCCGTAAGCTGTGGCTTTCCTCACACCAGCGCTTCTCACACTGGGCACTGTTAACATTTCCGGCCAGGTTAGTTCTTTCTGGGGTGCAGGGGCTGTCCGTCCTGTGCACTGGAGGATGCTCGGCAGCGTCCCAGGCCTCCACCTGCCAGACAGCAGTAGCAGGCCCCAGATGAGACAACCAATGTCTGTGGACACTGCCAAATGTCCCCTGGCCTCGGAGGCAAAACTGGCTCCCACTGAGAACCACTGGTTGACAGCTGTATCAAGAAATAACATTCCGTGCATGCCAGAGTCTTGTTATAATTATCGGCAAAGTAGCATGGTATAGAAAGTGTCCGTTGTTGGGAGTTCTGACTTCCTGTTTTAGCCAACCCTAACTCATAGTATAAGACTCTCCTGGCCATCATATTGTCCTCAGAGATGAAGTAAAATCTTTCAATTTTGTAGCAGTTATGAATAATTCCATCTGGAATTACAGAAATAGATTCAGTTGGATCCATTCTGGGCACCCATTAGATGTTCCTTTCAAAGCAAATAAAGAAGCTATTTTTCTTTATCCCGTTTAAGGTACTTCAGGAACACTTCTAGTTAGGAGAAGAACTTATGTGAGTTCTGCAAATGTGTGTTATCCAACTTTAGCACAAAAAAAGAAAAATAAAAAAACGGTATGACATCTAGTATATGGCTATGTACAGATAGTGATTTCAGATTTTAAAACCCCCATTAATCTTCATTTCTTTCTGCTTGCTGTGTAGCCATTACTGGGCTTATTATTTTAGGAGGCTGTACAATATTCCTACTATGCACTGGGGTGGTAGAAGGGGAGGTGGGATGTGAAAGGTGGAAGGATTTTCCCATGATAAGAAAAAGCATTTTTAAGAAATGTAGCATTTGCTTTAAAAGATGCCGTTCCTTTTATTAATGTTACATAATTTAAGAAATACTTTTTTTTTAGAGTCTGTGATCTCAGAAGAACCAACATTACTGACATTCATTTATCTCAAGAAAGGAAACATTCATTGGGTTGTCAATTTAGGAGCTGGAGAAGAAGAGCTTGGAAGAACTATCTAGAACACCTGCTCTTGGTGCACACTTCCCCACTGCTTGAATTTATCAGAAGGATGGATCCGAAAAGTTCTCGGGGTCAGGAATTACTACCGGCGGCTCTGCTTGGTGAGAGAAGAGAACAAACTTGCTGATGCTGCTACTGGTAGACATGACTGTGGTATCCCAGCAACAGAGAAGACAATTTATCACAGATCTGGAAATAACTGGGGCATCAAAACCTTCTACAATACTATTTCTTGAGAGCTGGGTTATGAAGGTATGCCACATATTTAATCCTGATTTCTTTAGGAGTTCTCTTTGAGCTCACAGAATGAACACTAAAGCTTGGCACCCAGCCTCTGCACTGCTCCAGATCCTCCCCAGAGCTCTTCATGTACAAGGAGGAAGCACAGATGTTCTCACAGACACTGTTCAGAGTCTTCCAGTATTCTGCTACACTCGGTAGGGCACAGTGATCAAATGCTCTCTTCTGATGAGTGTCGCTGCAAAATGTGGGCTATGAGCAGAGGTGGCTTCATCAGAAAGCCAAAGGGTAAGTTTCGGGGCTCCTCACTTGAAAGGGCCCTTATGAGAAAAGTCCCATTTGAGTGTCAGTTCTCATTAAGTACAGTTAAGTAGCCATTAAATCACTATTTAAAAAATTTTGTGACAGCAAACTCAAATGTTGTAGTAAAGTGGGCAAAGCTGAAAAAGAACATGCTATTAAAATATGTTAAAGTCTGGGTTAACATTTCAAATGTCAAAATATATAAATATACATGTCTGAAATAACAGCTCTCTAATTTGACAACGCTATCATAAAGGCTATTATTTTAGGTTAGGCAGAACTGTCTGCCTTGTTTAAAAAGCCAATAAATGAAACCGTTATGGAGAATACTTTATTCCTATTCTCAAATTCCAAATATGCTTCTGAAATTCAAATACATTATCACTCAATTACAAAAAATAATGACTTCATAATTAAGGCAAAGCTTACTAGGTATATATGTGAAAACCCGGATTACAAAAATTTAATTCCAATCCTAATGTATTTGTTAATACTAATTTCAGTTTATGAACTTACATTTTCTTTCATGAAGCAATCAAATAAGAGTTTGTGATGGTTTTAGAAGATAAACCAACCTAAGCAGTAATAAAAAATCTGACTAAAATGATCAGTGTTTCTATATTAAGATATCAATACACATGCCTTCTGGTTTATCAAAACAAGATAACTTCATTATAGAGAGAAAGCTGAATACTTACCATCAAAACTAATACTTGCAACCTTGGTATATTTACTTTCTGAAGCTTTTAATGTAATGGGTTTAAAGTGTACCGTTATAGCGTCATTTTGTGGTGTAGGTCGAACACTCTGCAAACAGAAAGATATATATAGCATTATTTTAGTCCAATGGTTCAGTTACACTATACTGGAGAGTGTACTGGAAAAGTGAAGTGGAATCAAAATTGGAAAAGTTTAACTTTACGTGCTTCCTTTAAATAGAATAGGCCAAACTGACACAACTTCACATTAATTTCATTAGAATATCTTCATGAAATAAAATGATGGCCAGAGGAAAAGTGTATGATAGGTTAGTGACTATACACTTACTTACCTAGTATACAAACTAGTACACTAGGTATGAATACATAAAACAGAAAAGAAAGGTATTTTTTTTTTTTTTTTAAGATTTTATTTATTTATTTGACAGAGATAGAGACAGCCAGCGAGAGAGGGAACACAAGCAGGGGGAGTGGGAGAGGAAGAAGCAGGCTCCCAGCAGAGGAGCCTGATGTGGGGCTCGATCCCAGAACGCTGGGATCACGCCCTGAGCTGAAGGCAGATGCTTAACCGCTGTGCCACCCAGGCGCCCCAGAAAGGTATTTATTTTCTAAACAAGTGTCCAATTCATATATGAGAGAAGGAGACGTGAAGATTTATGATAGGGTCCGTCTTTTTTTTTTTTTTTTTTAAAGATTTTATTTATTTATTTGACAGAGATAGAGACAGCCAGCGAGAGAGGGAACACAAGCAGGGGGAGTGGGAGAGGAAGAAGCAGGCTCATAGCGGAAGAGCCTGATGTGGGGCTCGATCCCATAACGCCAGGATCACGCCCTGAGCCGAAGGCAGAGGCTTAACCGCTGTGCCACCCAGGCGCCCCTATTTTTTTTTTTTTTTTGATAGGGTCCGTCTTAACTCCCTAATACCAAATGTAATATCCTGACTGTATGAAGAATGAACATGAATTTGGGAGCTGGTACCCCTCTGCCAAAGTAGTTTTGCAGATCCACTGTTGGTGGTACTTTATGTCTCTAGGGTGTGGCTGTGCAAGCGCGCTGTCACCAGGCAGGGCTGTGCTCCCAGCTGCAGGTCTGAGCAGTGGGGAGGGCTGAAGGGCTGTGTAGCTTGGGGAGGTCTGAACAGTTTACCTTTAAAAAATAAGATCTTTCTATTCAACAACTAAACCTATAATAACAAATACAGTAAAAGCTTGCACTTTTGGAGCAAGCTAGAAAAATGCATTTTAAGTTGCAGTTTTTTTTTTTTTTTTAAGAATTTATTTATATGAGAGAGAGAGCGAGCACAAGCAGTGGAAGGGGCAGAGGGAGAAGCAGACTCCCTGCTGAGCAGGGAGCCCGATGTGGGCTTGATCCTAGGACCCCGGGATCATGATCTGAGCTGAAGGCAGACGCTTAACGGACTGAGCCACCCAGATGCCCTAGTTACTTTTTTTATGATCCTTACTGACACAAAGCATTTTTCATTGGAAGGAACCCAAAGATCCCTGTTTTACAGATGAAGAGAACCTTGCAATATGGAGTGATGTTTCAATAGCTAGGCATCAAGAGGTGGGGCTGGAAACCAGGAGTCCTGACGTGGTCCAGGGTCTGGGCCCTTCACTTGGCATCCTATTGCCTAACCGTGTGTCAATGAAGTCATGGTATTGTACACAAATCTTGATCAGTAATCTTCCTTTAGAATTCAATTAGAATCCAACTTGGGTCTCAAAACCCTTTTAGGGTTTTTGCTAAATTTTCAGGGGCTTTATAAACTTGTTGTCAAAGCCTGAGGCTTCCCACAGAAAGAACACAGTTCTCTTCTGTAACACTCACCAGGTGCACCTCCTAACACCGGCGTGGTCAGATCCCTGCAGGTCACCAAGTTCTTCCTCCTGGCTCCCTACCCACCCTTTGAGTTGATCCATGAAAGTTGAATCTGACTAAACTGAATGAAGGGCAGTTGCATGAAGGCCTAAGAAGCGCCTGAGAAGAGTATGAAGAAAAACTGCTCCTTTTGCATTGTGTCTGCGATCATAGGGAACAAAGCTGGTTATACACATCATGATTGCAGATACTGCTTTTATACTAGATGGTGGGGCATCTCCCTTCTCACTGCTGCTTCGTCTTTATTGGGCCTGAAATAATGGCCCTAGGGGTGGTTCTGCAGTTCTCTGAATGGAAATCTTAATAGCCTGAGCTCTTGGCCTCAGGCTCTCTCAGTATTTTATCTTTTTTCTGAATTTCTCATTTGCTTTTGAATCTCTAATTGGGGCTGCAAGTGGATTTGTTCATACTGATATATTTATTATCAATAAGCTTGCTGTTAGTAGCAATCATTTAAAATACAAATCTCTTCCTTCCTTGAAGGTTGTGTGTGCATGTGTGTGTTATTTTTAACAATAAAACAAAGCAGTTTGACCTGTGAGATAAACTACAAAATGGAAAGGTTTCATATACTATCCTACTACCCTAATTCTTCTTCCAAAAGAAAGGAAAGTAGTATATGTGAGAGTCCCATAGTGATCGGTTTATGCAACAAAAATATATTAACTATTTAACTAGAAGTGTTAGTTTGAGTAAGCTGCCCATCTACTCTGGGCCTTATTTTTTCTGCTTGTAAAAGACCAGGATTGGATTGGGGATTTTCTCAGATTCCACCTATCTACAAAGTTTTTTAATTCTATTAATTTTATTCTTTTTTTAAATGACCTACTTTTATCCTGAGGTCAAGATTTGTTAGAGAGATGATTAGATAAAGCTCTGTAGTTTGCAGAGGACTTCCATGTGCTCTACTGAATGTGACAGAGCAGCAATGAAATCTTGACCATTTTCAAACATGCTTAAGGTAACAGTTCAGTACTAACAACCACAACACTTTTTGAGTGTTACCAGCCTGCACAACACCATACCAGAAATAGCTAAGCAATAGTATTTATTAAAATACAGTCACTGTAAGTTGTTGATGGGAATGCAAACTGGTGCAGCCACTCTGGAAAACAGTATGGAGGTTCCTCAAAAAGTTAAAAATAGAGCTACCCTTTGACCCAGCAATTGCACTAACTAGGTATTTACCCCAAAGGATACAAACACAGTGATTTGAAGGAGCACACACACCCCAAAGTTTATAGCAGCAATGTCCACAAAAGCCAGACTACAGAAAGAACCCAGATATCCATCGACAGATGAATGGATAAAGATGTCATATGCATATACGATGGAATATTGCTCAGCCATCAAAAAGAACGAAATCTTGCCATTCGCAATGACGTGGATGGAACTTTCAATTATGCTAAGTGAAATAAATCAGAGAAAGACAAATACCACATGATTTCACTCATATGTGTAATTTAAACAAAACAGGGGAAGGGAAGGAAAAATAAGATGAAAACGGAAAAGGAGGCAAACCATAAGAGACTCTTAACTATAGGATACAAACTGAGGGCTGCTGGAGGGATGGTGAGTGGGGGGGATGGGGTAACTGGGTGATGGGCATTAAGGAGGGTACTTGATGTAATGAGCACTGGGTGTTGTATGCAGCTGACGAATCACTAAATTCTACCTCTGAAACTAATTACAATATATGTTAATTAAACTGAATTTAAATAAAAAAATAAAAATATATAGTCACTGTAAGTAGTAAGATCTTAGAATACTTGATGAAAAATGTTTTACTCACATGAAACATATTACTTTAAGATTTTCCTTACCAGAGGAAAGTTTTTATATTCAGTATTATTATCCTTATATATATATTACACCAATATGAGCAAATATTCAACTGACTTATCTTTATACGAATGATCTGAATTGTTCACTTATTATCATTAAAAAAACCCCAACCCTAAACCAGTTAAAATCCATTTTCCAAGGAAACAAAAACAAAGCCAAACAAACAAAACACTTAAATAGTTGGCTCATTCTGGTGGCTTTAAAGGAAAAATAATACATAATCATTAACTTGTATTAAGCATATTTCCACTAACAATCTGTTTTAGTATCAGTCACTAACTGTTGCTTACTAAAGATAATTGAGAAGTGGAAAAAGTATGGCAAGAGTCCCAGGAAAGGCAGCTTGCACATGTTCTAAATATAGTTCCAGCCTTTTCTCCTGCTATTCATACCCAACTAAAGCTCAATAACTCTCAAGTGAGATTCAAACGCCCAGGACACTCTAAAACTATTTATAAAAACATTTAAGCAAGTAAGGAAAATAACCTTTCAAATGTAACAACTGTATTTTTAACAACAGGTACACAAATTCACTAGAGCTCATATTAAGTTGACAGTGGTAAAACTGACAAATATATCTGTTTTTTATTCATCATCAGTAAGGAAACTTCATGCAAATGTTCCTCTTAAGATACCTCAAGCAAATTTATTCCACCATTTATGCCGCATTAACGTTTTCGAAGTGTTGAGGAAAATCATATTCTCAGCGCTGCATTATAGACAATCAATGCCAGGTAGCCTTGAACCTGTACATCTTATCCATTTGCAGGCAAGAAATTTTTATTTTGAGATACTTCCTTCAGGAGTTCCATATCTAGAAAGATGAAGAGACTCTGAATTCCCTGAAGGGGAATTAAAAAACCCTCCAGCTTCTGGTAATGCCTAGCTCATCCTCAGATGTTATGTATATGTGAAACACACAAAGGCAAGGACACTTCTAAAAATGTGTCAGTCTTTATGTCTGGCACATTATGCAGAAAAATAGAGGAAAAAACCTTAGGAGGCTCTCTTAAAACTCAGTTTCCATGGAAGACGGGCCTGTCCCCTGGCTGATAAGGTAAGAAGTCTAAGCTAACATCATCTCAAGTGGACCAGTGCAACAGATTCCTAACTCTCTGCAGCGCCTTCTCCACAAAGTAGCTACTATGAATCAGATGATGTCACTCCCTTGCTTAAAATTCTGCAATTTGGTGTTGCACTTATAATAAAATCTAAACACCTCCCAAAGCCCAGAAAGCCGCGATAAACTCTCTAGTCCTCACCTTTTACATTCAACCCTTCCTTGTTTCCCGTGACATCCAAAGCTGTTCCTGACTCAGGCTTTTGCACTTGCTGTTCCCTTTGATGGGAACCTTTGTCTGCCAGCTTCTCTTACAGGTGCCAACTTCTTACTCCTCAGTTATTACCTCAAATGTCAGCTCCTCAGAGACAACCCTATCTAAACCATCTCCCTCCCCCACTTACATGCCATTCTGTTTCTTTTTTTGCTAGACCTTGGTTCGATTTATAATTATGTTGTATACTTGTCATCAGTCTCCCAGCTAAAAAGTGAGCTCAATAGGGGTGGAAACCTTGGTTGTCTGATTTATTGCTGTGTTCTCAGTACCTAGCACAGAGGCAGCCATATAGTTGACGCTCATTAAATATTTACGGGGTGAATAAAGGAAGAATGAATGAGGAAATAAGACGAAACTACCAAAACACTGGCAGAGTTTAGGCTCTGGATATTAGAAAAAAATGCATACACAGGTAGCTACAGATGCAGATATACAGACAGATATTATAGATCAATAGGTTTTTAGAAATGCTAAATATGAAATTAAAAATGATATATTTGTAAAGACTCAACTGGTGTCATTATATACTAACATACTTTCAAGTAACTTTGAGTTTTCATGATTGAAGAAGTTGCTTTAAAAAAAAAAAGGCTCTGATTCATTTTCCTTCTTTGGAAAACTGGAACCTGTGTATGTTATAGGACTGTTGTATTAAATAAGGTAATCCATGCAAAGAACCTCGCATAGTGCCTGACCCATAGTAAGAACAAAAATGTTGACTTATAATGTATCCTAAAACTCCTGAAGAGAAAGGTGGAACATTGCCTCTTTCCTTCTCTGTTATAACTGAATTGAATGCTATGGTATTTTTTCATTCATATTCTTAATGATTGATAATTTCATTTTTAAAGAAAATGTTTATTGAAAAAGACATTTTTTAAAAAAGATTTTATTTATTTATTTGTCAGAGAGAGAAACAGAGAGCACAAGCAGGGGGAATGGCAGGCAGAAGGAGAAGCAAGCTCCCTGTTAAGCAAGGAACCTGATGTGGGGCTCGATCCCAGGACCCCGGGATCATGACCTGAGCTGAAGGCAGACGCTTAACTGACTGAGCCACCCAGGTGTCCCAAAAAAGACATTTGTTTTGACCCGTTCACTGTATGTAAAAAGTTAGACAAGATTGCTTGGGCTAAGTAAAGGCATTTTCTCATCAAATCTCTAAACCCTTTGGAGAAGTGACTGCAGGTATGAAGTCTGCCCAACATGAAAATTCCCATAATGACCCTGCTCTGTGCAATGGCGTCCCACAGATGGACAAACAGCATGGAGAACACACAAAAACAAAATTATCTGACATCTCCAACTGAGGCAAGAGCCAGGTGATCCATCAATGACAGCCAGTGTCTGCCCTACAGGCGAAGAGCTGCCGTCGGCAGCGAGAGAGGGATCTCCAAATGTGCTGCCAGGAGGCTGGGCTAGGAGGTGCTTGCCCAGTGGAGAAAGCACTCGAGCTTACCCGAGAGAAAAAGGGCTGGGAGGAATGGTACATACGTGACCAGGGATGAAATAAATGGGCTCTACATAGCCAACCGGGATAAAGAAGAAATCAGTATCAGAAAGTTCAAAGAAGATAAGTAGGTTGTAGCCAAAACAATCTAAACAAATCTAGCAGAAGGAATTATATGCTATTACAGAGGAAACTCGGATAAACTAACTCAGAGAATTTTGAACAAAAAGAATCACAATTCCAGGTAAAGAAAGATTTTAAAATGTTAATACAGAGCAGTGATACTGAGGCCATCGCATTTCACTGACTGGTAAAACCTAAAACGTGTGTGTATTTATGGTTGGGGAGGGAAATCTAACTAATGGGTTTTCTAATTTTTTAGTTTGCAAATGTGAGAATGATGGTGGCAAGGGAACAAAGGGGATCTCCTACTCTCTCCATCTTTATTCATTAAATAAAGGATGTTTTAATGGTAGACAAAGAAAAATAGAGAAAATTAACAAAACCAAAAATTAGTTCTTTTAAAGATTTTATTTATTTGACAGAGAGAGAGAGATGGAGAGAAACAAAGAGAGAGCAAGCAGCAGACTCCCTGCCAAGGAGGGAGCCCGATGCAGGACTTGATCCCAGGAACCCGGGATCATGAGCTGAGCCGAAAGCAGACGCTTAACTGACTGAGCCACCCAAGTGCCCTCCTTTAAAGGATCAACAAAAGTCACAAACCTTTAGCTAGACTGACCAAAACCACTTCTTAAATACAGAAAAGACTAAATTCCTAAAATCAAGATTATGAAAAATGGGATGTTACTACCTATTTCGCAGGGACAAAAGAATCGTAAGGGAATACTATGAACACTGGTACACCGACCAATTAGAAACTTGAGACACAATGACAAAATCTCTAGGGAGACATAAGTCACTGAAAGTGAGGCAAGAAGAAATAGAAAATCTGAATAGGCCTAAAGAGACTGAATTTTAAAACTTCCCACAAAGAGAAGCCCAGGCCCAGAGGACTTCATTGGTGAATTCTATCAAATATTTGAGAGGAGTTAATACCAGTCCTTCACAAACTCTCCCCAGAAATAGAAGAGGAGAGAATACTTCCCAACTCATTTTATTTGAAAACAACAACACAGCTATCCACCACCTTTGTAGACAGTAGCTATTTTAACGTCAAACAAAGAAAACAAGCATATTATTGAAGAACAGTCCTTGTCCAGAAGGGTGTTCATATTAACATACATACAACTCAAATCTTTATAAACATTGACACTGTTCTTATTTTGCTCATTTTTCCAGACTTGTGAAAATGTCAATACAGTTAAAGAGACAAAACCAGTCACTAGACCCTCAATATAGTAACAATCAGCATTACGTATTTAGGAACATGTAATTAATTATTGCTATAAATAGGAATTACAAAGAAATCGTACAACAGAAACATTCCTTGTAATATTTTCTTATGTAAAAGGTCATTACTGAAAAATGTGCTGTTAGTTTCATTCCATAGAGACTTTGATGACAGTCTTTTCAAAAGCTGAATTAAAAAAATCAAGAAAGTCACTGAATCAAAAAAAAATGAATGTATTTTTAAAAGCAAGCATATAAAATTATATGCACTAAAGTTGCTATTTAAGAAGAAAAATAAAAAGAACAAGAGATATAATGCTGCTGCTCATGCTTTTGTGTTTTGTTTCAATGGTATCAGGGTGGCCAGGTCAAGAGAGCTGTTCCTTGTCATCTGTGGTGAGGTCCCCAACCCTTGAGAACCCCTGAGGAGAACGGGTGTGAACCACAGCTGACCCAGGCAACTGCATCACGGGTCTCTCTCAGCCTGCCAACAGTGGACAGGCAGGAACTCCAAGGGGGGTTTCAGCCCACTGTAGAGTGGGGGAAGCTCTCTACCAGACCCCATACCCCCAGTTCTTCTATCTAGCAGGAAGAAATACTAGGTCAGACAGCAGGACACTGCCTGGACTACGACCAGTGAGCACAGTTACTGTGCATTAAAATATGGTTACCTGGGATGACCGTCTCTCGCTCCCTTATTTAGGGTTTGTAAACTCTCCTCTCTTTGGTTTACTCTACCAGCTGGCTGTAAACTCTGGGTTTGGCCATGGATAGACAAAGGTCCCTTAAGTCTCATGCCCATTTGATGTATCTCATTTTATCAGAGTTCTCTGAATTTAGGCTTCTGACATTAGCACAGGTTATAATAAAAATATACTGCTTTCTTTTTCCATTATTCCCTATATATGTATCTTGGGGACTTCACCAGGAGGTAAGGTTGTGAGCCAAAGCAAAATTCGGATATCTTTCTCTTTTTTTTCCCCTAAAATTGTGTAATGGCTCCCCAATTCCACTGTGAGGCCTAAAAGTCACTTGTTCAATGTGCATGTGTGAGGGGAAGAGATGACCCTGGTTTGTAGTCTGCTATCTAGTATGCTGTAGTAGCTACCAGTTAAGAGGGTACCTTGGACAAATATTAACAGCATTCTCACGTCACCTACCATATCTCTTTGCTTTATTATTATTTCTCTTCCATACTCATCTGAACCCGCCCCCCCTTTTTACTTACCCATACCTTATGTCTAACAACTAAACCTGATGGAATCCTCATAACCTGTTTTTCTTTGCACACGGCACACAGCCTAAGATTTACTAGAATCCACAAGCCTCTTATATGACTCTGCCTGAAGAAGAACCTCAGGGACTTTGGTTCAGACTTAGCTTGGGGCTGATCACCTATTTTTCTTCTCATCTTTAAAATCTGGTGGTTAGAGACAGAATAGGTTTCTCACATCACACTTAGAACCCAAGTGTCACCAGGCCACCATAAAACAGAATACTTTAGAGTAAGAGTTTAATTATTTTTAACTTTGTCATAAGTTTAAAAACAAAGAATATATAAATTAGGAGAAAACAGGTAAAAACTTACTGTTATTGGTACATCTTTTGTTCCTGAATTTAGTAAATGAAGGTTTAAAACTTTTGGTAGATCTGTTAAAATTGAAGAAAAGAAATATTTCTTTAACAGGTGTGCTTTACAGCAAGCTAGAATTTTTACCTTATTAGGTGTCAGATTGAACCTATTCCAGAATGTGAAAAAGAACTACGATAGCATTAATAAAAAGAATGTGATTCCACCTAACTCCTAGACAGCTGTCACTTTATTCATAGGATACTATGTGTTATAAGAACTGCCCTTCCTAAATAACCAGAAAAACAAAACAAAACATATTTCAGAGGAATTAGACATTATTACTACTCTTTTAGTTTTCCAGGAAAGCATAAGGAAGCAAATTAATAATGTGCAACGTGAAATTATCACATTAAAACCAAATCTAATTTTCGAAAAGGGGTCTTCAATCCTAAACAACCAAATTCTAATTATACATGGCCACAGAAATCCCAAGTTATAAGTATTTCCACTTTTTCCTTAATAGTCCGTAACTTCAGTGATTTCAATTTTAGAATTTGAATACTTTCTTTGACCATCTAGGGCAAAATTTAACATTATGTTATTATAATTTAACTGAATAATTAATAATATCAATTAATAAAATTAATAATATAACAGAATAATCCATTTCTAAGTAAGAATCCAGAAATAAAGCTTTTTATTTCTTTTATTTTACTATTAAAAAAAGATTCAGCATAACTGAATATGTGATAAACTAGATTCAAAAACTCAGAAACTATACCTTCTGCCTCAATCTTCTGTTTAGAAGACTTCACTTATCTCATGATCTTGCTTTCCTGCCTGGTAAGCAATGGTGTCCCTCAGAGGAATGGGGTATGAACCCGTGAGGGCTCTGAGTTCTCAACAGTAGGTTTCTATGAGATCATGTAACCCATTGAAAGGTAACTTTCAAAGCTGAGTTACCAAGGAGCTAAAGTAGAGCCAGCCATTCAGCACTGAATAGAGAGATTTTTTTTTTTTTTAAAGACTTAGAAAAATATTGTCTCTTTTCTTTACCTTGTGTTCGTAGTGTACCAAAATCTAACATTTCGGTTGAGGAATAAATTCCAGGAGCTTGGAAGAGAGAAAATAAACCATCAGATTTTACTTTGTCCAGAGTAAGATGTACTGAAAACAAAACCAACACATTTGCAGCTCCTTTGGTTTTCTACTAACCTGTTGTAACTTCTACCTCAACTGGAAGAATGATAAACTCTGTGCTGTCTGAAGCATTCGTCTTTATTCTGATGAAGGCTGTGTGATTATCTGCTTCTCTGGATGAAAAGCTGGCTCTCATCACTCCCTTGGTTTCATAAGGAGGAATCTCCTGACAAGTTAACAGACCATAATGTAGCACAGCTTTTGTAATGTTGCAAAACCACCACAGTTTAGTGAATAAGATGAGAATGACTGAAAGATGCATTATTATTTCATACACCTACTAAGAAAAAAAATACATTGCCACTTAAACAAATATATTCCATGGATTGTAACACACTCCAATTTTGAAGAACATTAAATATATATATATAAAAAAAGCACATCTTAGAATTGGTGAAGCATGGTATTGTAAAATTGAGCAAATGAAAGAAATAAAATTATCTGAAAACAAATTGCCAGTTGCAAAATTATCATTAAAAGACAGAATTAATCTGTAAAGTCATTTATTCTTTAACATGATGCTTGTGCATATAATTCAGTCCTAAAATTCTCTAACAAATAGACACGTCATGATTGGAGGGAAATGCTTTTCCAGAAGTCTACAGGAATCTCTTTAAATAATAACCTAGAGAGCTTAGACCCATCTGTCCTTTCATTTAAACGGAACACAACAAAGCTTCCTGGGAAAATCTAGAGTTCACCAACTGCTTTCAGTAAGGCTCTTAGCAAGTAAGATAGCAAACATTTTCAGGCCTGTAATGAGAGAACACTCAGAAATACACTAGAAGGAAGATTAATTGGGCAAAAAAAAATTTTTTTTTGAGATGTAATTCTTTTCCTGATTTTACAACGATCTGGCTTCCTTGGGACCACCAGAACTTCTCTGCAAACACCTTTTGGCATATTTGAGGAGATCCCTGTGATACAGAATTTTTGGTCTTCACTTACCTCTATTCTCTTAACTTTTTAGCCTCAAAGTAGGAAAGAAGTGATTGGAACCCTCCTGGGGCCACTAGAGATGCACCATCCACTTCCCCATCTCTAGGGAGCTGACTTGGTCTCTGGGCTTTTCTTATGTACACTGTAAATGGGCTGAGGGTGAGGTCAAGGCCAATTGACTTTTTTCTTACTCTAGGTTTGTAGGAATAAGAATAACTTTATCTTTCCTTGTAGCCACTGGGAGTATTAAAACATTATGCCATCTCTGCTACCGTTCATTATAGTTCTTAGCTAATTAGAAATCTGAATTCTCTTATGTTTGTTCATTAGATACCAATTATATTTCACAGTAAATTCTTAGTTCTTTTATCTAGAATTAGAATACAAATTGAATAGCTTATAGTTAATCCTCTGAAGCATTGTTTTATATACTATTTCTCCCAAAGGTTTTTCAAACAATAACATAATTTCAAGACAAAACATTTTTATGAAAGGATATAAATGAACCATCCATTACAAATTTCTATCTGCTAATGTGTTCCTGTATCTGAGGAGTTAACCAAATCCCTGACAAATTTGTTTCTAATTGTGCAAGTCAACATCCTAAAAATGTCCCTTCCGCATCCCTTCCTTGGTTGAGACTGGTCAGAAGACAGAACAAGAGCTATGTGTGTTTAATAGAGCAATTAATAAATGAATTTGACCTTCAGAACTTACTCATAGCAGTAAAGTCTGTTGTCTTCAATTATGGATGAGGAGTGATCTGAGTGCCCTTGGTACAGGAAGTGCATTTACTATGCCTTTCCCCTCTTTGATTAAGGCATAGTAGATAACATTTAAAGAAAAACCATCCTATGGCAGGAAACTTTACAAATAAGGTAGTTGCTATATATTCATTGATTTGGTTAATATTTGCCGGGTTCTTGAAGAAAAAGTGGTTCTCTAAGCATTGACACAAACTAGCGTTAAATATTCAACAATACTAAAGGTGGATGTAGATCACCTAAGAATTTTTAAAATCTCCTAAGTTGTCACGAGGGCTTGACTACATTCCCTCTGAAAATGTCATCTCTATCAACGATAAGTCTGCATGTTCAATTCTCTACCTCAAACATATAATGGATTCTTCCCACAGGGTTATTATTATTTTTTTAAAATCTTAGTATAAAGCACATTATAAATGATCATATTCAGAGACAACTTTACCAATATAATTCTGTGAAAGAATAGTTGAACTCTCTTCCTATCCACACAGTGGGTTAAAGCTCCCACCAATTTTGTTCACTGCTCTTCCCAAACATTATTACTTACACTGTTCTCGCCCTGTATCATCCAATTTTCAAATATATCTAATGTAAATTTAAAATTAAGATATAATTAAAGGAAAGTCACCCACATTTATACAGGTGATAAACGTGGTATATAATTTCTGGTGTATCTGAGAAAATAATTGGTCCCATGTGACCACACAGGAGAGAACAATACGCCGGCACTCACCCACAGTTTTCTGGTGCCTCCTTGTTGACCTGTTGGAAGTTCTAAGTGAAGATCTCCTCCACTAGAGTACATTTCTACAACCTGTGACAAAAGAGCACCTGATGGTTAAGTTCGAAATCATATTCTCAATGCAAGTGATTTGCTGTTAAACAGAAATAAGTCTGACACCCTGTGTCTTAGAAAAATTTAAAAACATTTGCAGATATGGAAGTAGGATAAGTATCACGTCTTATTGTGGGAGTCAGTGCTTCATATGTTTGACCAATCGTGATTATTTTTATTAAAACAAGGTAACTTTCAAATATTAAACTTAGAAACAATATAGTTACATCAGATATTGGATTAAAGAAAATCCATTCATAGAACACCTTTTATTTTTTCAAAGGAAAAACAGTTTATGGAAATACAGTTTTTGTACTTCTTATAGTAACAGCGCTTTTTTAGTCACACATTTATATCAAGATTTAGTAGAAGATCTAACAAGTACTATAATTGTGAAATAGTGAAGAATGCGTCATTCTGGGATATATGTAACATTTTTAATGCAGTAGGACAGTATTTGGTTTCTCTTGATGGCAAAAATCACAGGAACTGTAAATAACACCTCTGTGGCCTGTATCCATACTCATGATTTTGCTGAGATATAGCTGATGTACAATGAACATCCCATATTTCAAGTGCACAACTTGACAAATTCTGACATACATAAACAGGCGTGAAACTACCACTGCAATTAAGACATTAAATATACTCATTATCTCCAAAGTTTCTTCATGTCCTTTGCAATCTGTCTCTCTCTGCCCCCTCGCGCCCCCTAGGCAACCAGTGAGCTGCGCCTGGCCACTCAAGATTAGTTTGTACTTCCTAGAGCTTTATGTAAATGGAATCATACAGTATGCACTCTTGTTCCTGCTGCTTTTACTCAGTGTAATTATTTTGAGATTCATGTTGTCGTATGTATTAAAATGAATTAATGTTCATTTCTTTTCAATGTTATGGCTATGCCACAATTTTTAATCCATTCACCTATTGATGGACACGTGGGTTGCTTCCAGTTTTTGGGCATTACAGATAAAGCTGCTATGAACACTGCGTTTCTGTTAAGTCTTTGTGTGAACATCTGCTTTCTTTTCTCTGGTAAATACCTAGGGATAGAATGGGTCACATGGCAGGAGACTTTCCTTTAAAGGCAGGTAACCCCATCTCTTAAAAAAATAATATACTTAATATTTTATTTGAAAAAATTAAAAAAAATATTTTATTTATTTTAGAGATAGAAATAGGGATAGAGAGAGCAGGCGTATATGACTAGGGGAAGGAGTGGAGGGAGAGGGACAAGCAGACTTTGCGCTGAGCACAGAGCCTGCTGCAGGGCTTGATCCCAGGACCCTGAGATAGTGACGTGAGCCGAAATCAAGAGTTGGCTGCTTAACTGACTGAGCCACCCAGGCACCCCAAGAATACACTTAATTAAATACAAATTTGGGATGAAATAAAAGAATGGGTGGAAGACCTTCACTTGTTTTATCATGTAATTCAGGGGTACATAAAACAAGACAAAGCAGGGAAAACAACAATACTTTAGTATAAACTTAAAGGTTTTTGGTGTATGTTGTTGTTAAAGTAATACATTTAGCAAAGACTAATGAACTAAGATTTTCTCTGAGTATTATTACCTGCTTTTTTTTTTTTAAGGTTTTATTTATTTATTTGACAGAGAGAGACAGCCAACGAGAGAGGGAACACGAGCAGGGGGAGTGGGAAAGGAAGAAGCAGGCTCCCAGCAGAGGAGCCTGATGCGGGGCTCGATCCCAGAACGCCAGGATCACGCCCTGAGCCGAAGGCAGACGCTTAATGACTGAGCTACCCAGGCGCCCCTATTACCTGCCTTCTGATTTATTACAGTGTTCTCCTTTGGCCCAGTTGTATTAATAGTGATACCACCTTAACTGATGGAGTGACTGTAGAACCTTTTCTGAAAAACCAGAAGACATCACATATTATTTTGTTTAATCTTCCAAGGTATTAAGGAAATAAGTGTAACAATGCATGGAAACAGAAGATTCAAAGGTAGACTACTGATTACAGGAAAAGGAATAAGGAAATGGGGACAGAAAAAGGCTACATTATAAAATTCAGAGGAAAGATCACATTAAAACTAGGAATGCGACATATTCCTGATTTTAAGTACAGTGCTATTTCTTCTAATTTAACAATGTATAGAAAAAAAAGGAAGCCAACAATATACTAAGAATATAATTTATGTAAAAGAGATTTGCACAAAGAGTGTTTATTTTTGTGTGTCCACATATATACATGCAAACACACTGAAAAGCGTCTGACACCAAGATCATACGGGATCGTATATGTGAGGAGGGGTTTGGGACTAGAGCTGTGCTAATACAACAGTTATCAGCTACATGTGGTTAAATTTAAAATAACTGAAATAAAATCAAATGAAATGTTCAGTTTCTCAGCCACCCTAGGGCACAAATTCAACTGTGCATTAGTGTCACGTGGCTGGTGGCTGCTGTACTGGACAGAGCAGATACAGATACGTCACGGAAGAAAGTTCTGTTGGATGGCACTGGATTAAAAAGTGGAAATCAAGAGGGCTTTTACTTCACATGTTTGAATTGTAAACACTTTTTTTCAGTGAGAACATACTCATGTTGTGTTTTATATACAATTAACAAATCAGATACAACTTCTTATTTACAGTACTTTCTTAAATTTAAGGATAAGACTAACGACACAGTATAACATAGAACCATCAGGTTAAGAGTGCCTTCCAGATAAATAATCTATACTGGTTCTAAGAGGGCAGTTTTGGTTTTTCCATTTGCTCTCCTGTATGCTGGTGAAAAGTCCAATGTGATATATATTCTTCATTAAAATGTAATAACTGGAAAAATCCTAGATTAACAACAACAACAACAAATATCAGTTGACTGAAAACAGACAAGGAAAGCAAGCAGCAGGAATTGATGAGATTTCTTTATTATTTGTCATAAAAATTAGTCAGAACAGGGAAAACACACCATTACCTAAAGTTAGCCAAAAGGATATAAATGATCAAGTGATGATGAAGAGGAAACACTTTTCACTTGTAAAAACAGGACAGAAAAGCATTTTTTTTCTTTCTTTTTTTTTTTTAAAGATTTTATTTATTTTTTGACAGGGAGAGAGACAGCCAGCGAGAGAGGGAACACAAGCAGGGGGAGTGGGAGAAGAAGCAGGCTCCCAGCAGAGGAGGCCGATGTGGGGCTCGATCCCAGAACGCCAGGATCACGCCCTGAGCCGAAGGCAGACTTAACAACTGAGCCACCCAGGAGCCCCAGAAAAGCATTTTCTTCTTTTGTAATGAAGATACGTAGCTAAAAATCATTAAAATTTGGGCAGAATATTCTTATTATTAGCTTTGCTCACTGAATGTTAGCCAAGTGTCAGGGAGAAACCCCTTTCTTGCTAATTTAGCATATAATTTCACAATTCATGCTCTAAAAATCTCACTATACTCTTCCTCACTTTCTCCTTATCTGTGTATGAACACTTCTACTGGGGGGGGGTGTGTTCTGGGATGACAGGAACCATTTTGGTTGTGAATGCTCTGCAGTTTACCACAATATGTAGTGTTTTCCCTCCACTGGTCACATTCAAGCTACTGTTAAGGCCTGCAGCACTGGTTCTAAAGAACTCTGGGTGTGGATATTATGGACTATTCTGGAAAGTAACCATGTCACCTTCCAATCAGATGACACAATGAGAAGCTACGGTGGCAGCAAATGTCACATAGTGCAAGTCACTGGGGATGTAGGGTGGGGATTTTAGGAAGTACATGAAGGAGCAACACCAGCCGCTCCGCTGTGCAAGAGACAAGGAACTAGTGAGGAGATTTCAAACTTGAAAATAGTCAGTACTAACAGATTAAGATCAGGAATTGGACTTTTTAAATAAACTCTGAGAAACAAACAGGTCTTCAGAGGGGAGGTGGGTGGGGGAATGGGATAGACCGGTGATGGGTAGTAAGGAGGGCACGTATTGCATGGTGCACTGGGTGTTATACACAACTAATGAATCATCGAGCCTTACATCAAAAACCAGGGATGTACTGTATGGTGACTGACATAATATAATAAAAAAAATAAATTTGCTTTTAATCGTGATTCTATATTACCCTTCCCTTGGACTTTAATTTCCAGGCTGCCATTACCAAAAACTTATTATTACCAAAAATGAGTATGAACTGTGTTTTAAAAAATTTATGTTATCCTAGAAAAGTAGTGGCCTTGTGTAGCTGAAACCTCTTAAGTTAAACGCAGAGCTATTAAACTCTAATACCAGAGAAACCACAGTTTTAGAAGTGGTTCCAAAAATTCAATACCTGGACTATTGTAATCCAAGATTCCAACCACAGCAAGTTGCACTAAAAGAATACCCCCACTCCGATACATCCATAAAACCCCAGTATTTAAAATAGTCTTGAAAACTCTAACAAACAGAGATTTCATGCTAAGTATTAATTTTTGCCAAAATGAAACTCATTCAACATCACCATCATAAACTCACCTGTAAAGGCTCACTGTGAGGATTGTGTATATTTATTATAGGTGAGAAACTGCTATTCACAGGGACTCTGGCCCCAAGGAATGGCCTCAATCGATATGGGTTTGGAACTCCAACACCAAATACCTATTTCAAAGATGAAAAAAATGCAATTTGAGTTGCTTTAGTAACTAACTCACTAGTAACTAGTAAGTCTTATTTAGATGGAAAAATCTTAACCACCTTTAAAAAGATCACACATGTAGTTTCTATACTTGATTTGGCTACATACTTGATTTACTACATATATATGTGTATTCAGAATTATTTCTATAATATCTCAGAAATTAAAATGATAGCAGTACTTCATAAGCTCATAGAATAGAGAAAAGAAGAAAATAGGGAATCAAAAGATTTCCTTACTCCGACCATACGGAGATGGATTTAGGGCCCAAGCCAGGTATCCAGGTCATACCCACATGGGAAGGCAAGGCCCTGGGTTGATTGACTAAACAGGGTGAGCCAGTCATTCAAATGACAAATATTTATTAAGTACCCATGATGTGCTAGGCACAAATATATACATAGTGAGTGATTTAATAGTGAATAAGAAAGATAATATGCCTGTCATAAAGCTTATATTCTAGCATGAGAGGCAGACTAGATAACAATAAAAAAGTTCTAAAAAACAGGTAATGTGATATAGAATAACTGGATGGGGTGAGGCTGGAAATATTCTTTTAGAGAGCATCGTCAGGGCAATATTCTCTGGGGAAGTGATGTGAGCTGATGTCACCAGCAAGATGAGAAAAAAAAGCCAGCAATGAGAGTGTATTCAGGCAAGGGGAAGTATACAGAGGACATAAGGCAGGAAAGGGGTTGACTTGTTTGAAGACCAGGAATAAGATGAGAAGAAGGGTCAAATGGGATGAGGTAGGAGGGCTATATGGGAGTCAGAACCTCAGAGCCTTGTTGGCCTTAGTCAGAGGTTTACATTTTGCTCTAAGAGCAATGCGACAACATTAGGATTTCCATGGGGAAGTTGACTAGATATGATTTATGTTCACAGAAGGTCACTATGATTACAGTGAATGATGGCCTATGGTAGGGACTGGAGAGGTGCAAGGTTCTGTTGGAGGATACTGTGTCATCCAGTGAGAAGCAATGGCTTAGAAGAAAGCAGTGGCAGTAAGAGGACAGAGGTATACAGACTCAAGATATATTTAGGTGGGGGACTTTGTGAAAGACTAGATGTGGAGAGGTGAAGAATGACAGCTGGACACTGAAGCTCTCCTTGAGGATGACCTGATCACAACCCTCAGGTAGTCCAGCTTGGCCACAACCACCCAGGCAACTGGGGGTGCCTCTGTGGAGCAAAGGTCTTAATAGTCTTAGGATAGTCTTCACATACTCAGCAGGAGCTTGTTAAATGAGTGTCATCTATACGGCACTTCAAAGTTACTCATCTTTGCAGGCTGCCTACTAAACAACCATTAAAGATTTATTCACCATACATAAACACAAGTGCCTGACTAATCAGTTTACTCTGACGCTAATTTTCAAGATACACGGTACGTTCTGGGTCCTGGAGAAGACTGTTGAAAACAAAATCATAAAAACTGTCAACTAAGACATTAGCTAAGTAAGGAGTTAAACCAATGTGCTCCAAGCGCAGTATAACACAGTAGTTACTAGGATGGTCTTTGTAGGTGCAAGACATGGGTTTGAATCCCTGCTCAATAACCTACTGGTAGCATAATTTGAACCAATTATTTAGACTTTCTAAACTTCACCTTCCTTATCTAAAAAAATGAGGATAATGGTATCTATAATGCAGGCATAAATGCATGTAAGGTATGTAGTATAGTGCCATATAAGCAATTCTTCTTAAAAATCTTGATAACCTTGATATACAAAAATCTTGATTCATAAAACATTAACAGCTTTTAATAACCTAAACAATTACACATAAAAAGAACAAATTTTAAATAATCATTTACTAAAGAAAAGCAGGCATGTATATTTTAATCTTAAAACTAATATCAAGTATGCTTCATCAACGTGCAAAATTTTAAAAAAATTTAGTCAGTGTACAATATTTTTACTATTATTTTGCTAACCAATCTTACATTAATGCTTTAGCTGTAGCTTTAAAAAACTCTTCAGTCTGATTTGAATAGGGATAGTCATAGATAACCACAGTGAGTAAAAATGCTCTAAGTCTATTATCCCTGAGTTTTTAAAGAGAGTTCTTGATAGGCTGTCATATGATACGTCAGAGATGAGCATAAATAAATGAAAGTTTTAATCCCGGTTCTTACCTGGTAAGTAAATACCCCATGATTGGATGTGTTAATAAATAAAGTATTTTCTACATTTCCCACTACTCTTGCAAGAAAAACTACATCAAATGATGTATTTCCTCCTGGAAGTATTTTCTGAAAAAGAAGAGCAATAAATAAACTAATAACTAAAAAATCCAATAATGCTGACCACAATTAAATAGTTCTTTAAAACAATCATCTTAGAATCATTTCCATGAACTAGGTTCTCCCCCATGAAGGTTTAAGCTTTAAATTATTCTATAATGGAAAATAATAAAAAAGATGTCTTCATATTGATGTCCACAGTCATATAGCTTTGTCAATTACCAGCCTAAAACCCTGTACAGCTGATGGTTTCCTTAGATTCTGTTCATTCAACAATCACTAGGCTGGAATGAAGTGCCTAATTATGGCTGTTCCCTCATCACATAATCAGGCAGGACTCGAGCCAAAGCTGAGCTTCTTATATAGACGTACTATTCTACTACTAAGCAGCAATTTGTACTATTTCGAAGAAGAAATAAGCCCAGGCCTCAATCCCTTGACCTCCGTCACCCATTCACACAAGGCACTGTATGGGCCCACAACTTAAACTAGGAAAGAAGGCAGGGGTGGCAGTGAGGTGCAGAAACTCACTCTTGTTATTTTGTGCAGATTGAGGATGTCACTGTAGTTAGTGAAATAAAACTTTATTACAACAAAACAATTGGGCTACTCCATGGACTTCAAGGGACTATGACTGCAGTTCTATTTGCAGTGAAGCCTTACAATGCAGAGTCATCAACCTCTCTTTCTGCCTCTATGGCTCGAACTCTAAAATGCTCCCCAGATTGTAGCTTAAAATACATGGCATTGAGATTTCTGGCTTTACTTTAGGATGCAGAAAGCTGGAAAGAGCATTTCCCTTGCTTATCAACAACTAAAAGAATAATCTACAAAATCATAACTTTTCTTGAACCTATCACGGAGTTTGTGTAACAAGTAGCCCCAAATTTAAGGAAAGACAAGCACCTCCGAAGAAAGATGGAATATCTTGGCTCACCCATGGCAGAGAATGGGAAGATGAGGGTACCATATAGAGTAAGATACATTCAGCTAAGATTTTTACACTCTGCTAAAAGCTGATAGCAGGCTAAAAGGAGAGTTGTATCTGCAGACACTAGATGGAGGTCACACTTGAACCATAGTCAGTAACAGAAAGATACTTGGTAAATCTCTAAGTACCTTGAAATCAACACACTTCTAAATAAACCACTGATCAAAGAAGTAGTCACAGGGAAATTAAAATATTTTGAATCAACTGAAAATTAGAACACAACATATCAAAATTTGTTTGCTGCAGCTAAATCAATACTTGGAAGGAAATGCACAGTATTACATGCTTATTTTGGGAAGAAATGCTTCAAATCAATAATCTATGTTTCCACCTTGAGAAACTAAAAAAAAAAAAAAGAGTACATTAAACCCAAAATATACAAAAGGAAGAATAGACAAAAGCAGAAAGGAATAAAATAGAAAATAGCAAAAAGTCAATAAAAGCAAAGATAACGCTTCAAAAGGTCCATAAAACTGATAAAAACCTAGACAAAATAACCAAGATTAAAAAGGAAGAAGACAAAAATATAAGAAACTGAAATATATACCTTTTACACATAAAAAGGATGATTAAGGAATATTACAAACAACTGTATACCCTAAATTTAATAACTACAAGAAATGGACACATTCTTTGAAAAACACAATCTGCCAAAGCTCATTCAAAATGAAACAGATGCTCAGGACAGACTTACATCCATTAAAGAAGTTTAATTTATAGTTTAAAACCTTCCCACAAAGAAAAGCCCAAGCCCAGATGCTTTCATTGGCAGAATGGTAGAATTCTCTATCATCTATTGAAGGAGGAATTAATATCTATCTTACGTACTTTACAGCATACAGAAAACTTTACAGCATACAGAAAAGTAGGGAATATTCCCCACCTTGTTTTATTGGTTCAGCATTACCGTGATACCAAGGCCAAAGACTTGATGAGAAAAGAAAACCACAAGTCAATAAGCCTCATGAATGTAAACCCACAATCAACTACAAAATATTAGCAAATTAAATCCAGTCAATATATAAAAAATGGTAATATATCATATGACTAAGTGGTTTTTATCTTGATAATGCAACTCTAGTTCAACATGCAGAAGTCAAATCAATGTAATTGATATTTTCAACTTACTAAAGAAAAGTCAGATAAGTCATTTCAAAAGGTGCATAAAACAAATCGACAAAATTCAATATCCACTCATGATTCAAAATCTCAATAAACTGGTCAGTAGAAGAGAAATTCCTCAACCTGATAAACAGCATTAAACTACCAGTTTAATTCACGGTGGATGACTGAATGCTTTCCTGCCAAAATGTGATCAAGGCAAGGATGTCCTCTCATGACAGCTGATCAACATTATATTGGAAGTACTGGTCAGCGCAATGAGGCAAGGAAAAGAAATAAAAGGCATACACATTAAAAAGTAAAAACAATCTGTCTTAATTCACAAACAACATTGCTGTCTATATAAAGAACTCCAAAAATACCTTCAAAAACCCTCCCAGAATAAAAGAGTTTAACCAATCACAGGAATCAAGGTCAACGTATAATGATCAATTGTATTTCCACATACTAGCAATGAATTTTAGAATTCTAATTTTTAAAAAGCATCATTCACAATCACACACACAAATACTGAGGTGTAAATCTATTAATGTGCAAGTTCTATAAGATGAAAACTACAAAATATTGCTGAAAGAAATCAAAAGAAGCCTTTAAAAAAATGGAGACATACTGTGTTCATGGATCAGAAGACTCAATACTGTTAAGATGGTAATCCTCCCCAAACTGACTTATATATCCAATACAACTGTAATAAAAATTTCAGTCTAAGGAGAAAAAGCTGCATGCAATGTGAGATAATATCCTACAGCAGAAAAAGTACATTGCTGATAGGAAAACTGATGAAATTCATATATATTTTTTTAAGATTTTATTTATTTATTTGAGAGAGGTGAGAGATGAGAGAGCGAGAGCGAGCACAACCAGCAGGGGGGAGGGGCAGAGGGAGAGGGAGAAGCAGACTCCCTGCTAAGTGGAGAACCTGCCCTGGGGCTCAATCACAGAACCCTGAGATCATGACTAGAGCTGAAGGCAGATGCTTAACCGACTGAGCCACTCAGGCGCCCCTCATAAGTTTTTTAGTAATATTGTACTAATGTTTATTTCCTTGTTATGATAATTGTATTCTGATTATACAAGATGATAGCATTAGAAGAAACTGGGTGAGGGATACAAGGAGACTATCTGTACTTACTTTTTTATACATTTAAGAGTACTTCAAAATAACATAATAAAAAAAAAATCCCAGCAAGATTTAAAATAAAAGAAATTGACAAGCTAATTTCAAAACTGAGATGGCAAGAAGAGGGAATAGAAAGAGCAAAACAGGGGCGCCTGGGTAACTCAGTTGGTTAAGCATCTGCCTTTGGTTCAGGACATGATTTCCATGTCCTGGGACTGAGCCCTGTGTTGGGCTCCCTGCTCAGTGGGGAGCCTGCTTCTCCATCTCCCTCTGCCCTCCACACCCCCACCCCCTGTGCCCATGCTCTCTCTCTCAAATAAATAAAATCTTTAAAAAAAAATTCTTCAAAAAAAAAAAAAGAGCAAAACAATTTTGAAAAAAGAAAAAAAAAACTGGAGGACTCACAGCATCTAAAAATTATTTAAAAGCTACAGTAAACAATAAAGTGTGGTACTGGTGAAAAGGTAGACGTTTTAGAGTCTATTAGATACGTATTAGAATGGAGACCTACTGTGTTCCAGACATACTGAGAGTCCAAGAAACAGACCCACACTTATGAGGTCAACTGATTTTTGATAAAAATGCAGAGGGATTTCAATGAGAAAGAATAGTCTTTTCAACCAATGGTGTAGGAACAACTGTATGTTCATATGCAATACAAAACGAGCTTGAGTCACAGCTCATACCATAAACAAACATTAACTCAAAACAGATCACAGACCTAAATGTAAAATCTAAAACTATTAAACTTCTGGAAGAAAAATTGGAGAAAATTTTTGTGACCTTGGTTTGGGCAAAGAGTTCTTAGCTACAAGTCCAAAAAGCATGACCCATAAAAGAAAAATTGATAAAATGGACTTCATGGACATGAAAAACTTGTCCTTGGAAATATTCTGTAAAGAGAATGAAAAGACATGCTGCAAACAGGGAGAAAAGATTTGCAAATCACATATGTGATAAGGACCTGTATCTAGAATACATAAAGAACACATTTAAGAAAACAAACAACCCAATTAAAAAGCAGGTGAAAGAATGGAGCAGACTATTTCACCAAAGAAAATGTATGGATGGCAAATAAGCAACTGAAGAGATTTCACCATCGTTAGTCAGTGATGAATGTAAGTTAAAATAAAAATGAACGCTATTTGAGTGACTAAAATTAAAAACAAGCAAACAAAACCCATCCTCACAATACTAAGTACTAACAAAGATGCTGAACAACTGGAGCATACATTCATTCCTGGTGGGAATACAAAATAGTACACTCACTATGAGAAACTAGTAAGCATATACTTAGCGTAAGACCAAGCAATTCCACTCCTGAGTATTTATATAAGGGAAATGAGGAAAAGAAAATTTATGCTCACAGAAAAATCTATACATGAACATTTATAGTGGTTTAACTTATAATAACTCCAAACTGGGAGGAATGTAAATGTCTTTAACTGGTGAATGGATAAACAAACTGTAATACTGTCATCCAATGAAATATTACTGAGCAATAAAGTGGTACAAAGAACAGATACATCCAACTACATGGATACTGTGAAATGCATTAGGCTAAATGAAAGAAGGCGGACTCAAAAAGCTATATACTGCATGGTTCCATTTATATAACCTCTGGAATAGGGTATACTCAGAGGCTTGAGTTGACTGAGTTGTCAATTACATGACTATGAATTTGTCAAAACTCAGAACTATACATTAAAATGGGCGAATTTTACTGAAAGTATACTATAATAAAAATATTATATTTGCACATTCACTCAAGCCAGTATTTTAGCCTGGACCTTTTTTATAAGGGTCTCAGTTTTTATAAGGGTCTTCAGTTTCCTGGAGTGAGGACAAATAATTGAATGTTTAGGTTTAACTACTGGTAGGCAAGAGTAAACTCAAATCTACATTAAGACAACAAAAATCTCTAAACAAAATGGTAATTTCACTGAGCACAGGCAGTCTGTCCACACTTCCCACTGTTGTGAATTTAACTCTAAGGGGTCATGTTGCTGGTCACCTAGTTATCACCTTCATTACTCCTCTGACAGTTGAAGGACTCATTGCTGACACCTAGGGGCACAGAGAGGCACTTCAAGTCTGTTTGAGAAAAGAACGTCATTTTTCCCATCTAAGATGCTAGTGCTTGTCATACAGATGCTTAATTTTGTAAATCACCAAGGGGAAAAAAAAAGGGAAAAAAAACACACTAAAAAATGCAGAGCTAATCAGAAACTTCACATTTTAAAGTAAGGCATGGGGATAACAAAAACCTCACAGAAAGGGGCAGTGAAGAAATCTGTATGACTCACTCTGGGTACTGCATTGAGGGAGGAAAACTAATTTACTCTTAGAATTTCAAGTATAGCTCAGGACTCATGCAGGTTTATAATGTGATTACATATTGGTGGTACTGGTGGTCCCTCAAAAACCTCAAGCAGTAAATGTTTAGTTAGCAGTGTGGGGACCACCAGTGCCGTCACTCTGGGGGAAAATGCAACTTCAATGCAAGCTAACATTGACAGTACTACGCCCTTCATCGTAAGATGTGTTTCAAGTTCAGAGACATAAAAATGTTGAAAACACTGTTTTAGAATCAATGAGTATGGTATTCCTGTTTGACAGCAGTTCTAATGCCAATGAAGATATTCAAAAGGGCTGTGTTTACCACAGGGAAATTTATCCAGCCAGAGAAAAACTGGTATCCTTTAAAATTTTTATGGGAACTTACGTATATATTTAAATAGCATCTTTCAAAAGTCCATCTAAATTCAAAAAGGAAGGAAAATTATCATGGAACACTTAATTCTTAGTATAACCTCTTGCTACTACCAGAATTGGATATCTAGTCTTGAGTAAGTAGGTGATGCATTGGAGACCTGAGTTTCTAGTTCTGTCACTAAGAAACTGTGATTTTGGCAAGTCATTTAACCTCTGTAGGTTTCAATTTGTCCTAAATTCAAAATGAACCAGTTTTATTAGATGATCTCTGAGATCCTAATTATCAAAGAAACCATAAACATGACCAATCTCACTGCTTAATTCCTATGGAAGATGAGGCTTTGCTTCATGATGTCATTTATATGAGGAGGGGCGGCGAAGAGTCTAGAAATGAGAGTATAAGTTCTCTTTGATAGTTCTCAGTATCTATCAAGACTTGACTCCACTATTATTTCAGTACTTTAAGAAGAGGCTGAGACAGAACAAATATTTCCCTTCTTCTCCTCCTCCTCCCTTCTCTCTCCCTCCTCCCCCTCCTCTTTCTTTTAATAACAGGGAAAATCTAATTCCAAGTGACACTTAAGGATGTAACAAAACAGAACAGCAGGCTCAGAAACATAATCTTCCCATAGAATTCATCAGATTTGCTACAATTTATCCTTTTGTCCCCTTTCCTGCACACTTTCTAAATTAGATGAATTTGGTGTGATAAAAAATTAGGAAACAGTATAAAAAGTAATGAAGAACAAGCAAGGTGTGCTAGCTTTAACTTAACATTACCTGCATCTAAGTATTTCACCTTTGTACCACTGCTTAGTCCCTGGCCGGCTCCCTTGGGAGGCTCATCCAGGTCTACGACTTCACCAGTGACTCTTAAACTTCCATTTCAAATCCACTCTTTTCCCTTATAATCTAAACTCAGACGCCAACTGTCAGTTGGCACTTGTACCTGGATGTCTAAGAGACATCTCAAATCTAAAACGTCAAAAACTGAGCTACTGATTATACTCCCAAAATCTGTTCTACCCTCAGCCTTCTTCATCCCAGTTGATGGCAACTCTGTCCTTTAGTAGCTTGGGACAAAAACTATAGAGTCAATCTTGACTCTTCTCTTTCTCTTAGTCCCACATCAGGAAATCCTGTTGGCTATGTCTTCAAAATATATCACAAATCCAACAGCTTTCTTCACTTCTTCACCCTTGTCAGAGTAACTGTCTTCTTACCATGAGGTACTGCAATAGCTAATGTAACTAGTGTCCCTGATTCTCCCCTTGTTCTTCTGCAGTCTCTTTTTGATAAACAGTGATCCTTATAAATATAAGCTATCATTTTATTCCTCAGCTCAAATCTGTGAAGGCTTCCAATTTCAATCAGGATAAAAGCCAAAGTCCCCAACATAGCTTCTAAGGGCCTTGACAGTTTGCCCCTCCCATCCCCCTTCATTTCTCTCACCCTTGGGTCACTCTGGTCTAGCCACACTGTCCTGTTTCCACACAGGCATGCTTTCACATCGGAGCCTTTGTGCTGCTTGTATCCTCTGTCTGGAATGTTCTTCTTCCATATATTCCACTTCTTTCCATTCAGTACTCTCTCTCACCTCCTTCAAGTCTGTTCAAATGTCACCTTCTAAATGAAGCCTGTCCTGACTCTATTTAAAATTGGAGGAGTGATGGCAGCATGAGATGTCAGCATAACACTGTCATGGTAGCATAAGACGTTCCTCCTTTTTGCCCTCCTTTTAAAGCTATGGATTAGAAATCCATTCACAAACAGAAGTGCTTTTGTGGGAATTGTGGGATTCAGCACCATATGCCAGGGGACCTGGGAGTTGTCTCGATCACCTGTGCATCTGGTAGTAGGTGGGCAGACTTCAGTATGGGCTGCAGAATCAGTGCACTTGCCCCAACCACTCTTGCCACGGTGAGGAAAAAACCTGCGGAGTGCTGACCTAGGCAGATACCCATACAAGACAGACGTTGCAGAAGTCCAGCCTTTCTGGGGACACATTCCATTATGCCACTGAAGAAAAAAAAATGTTTGGTCACAGTGGAAACTGTAAGAGGAATTTTCCCAGTGCCACTCCCCTTTCCCCTACTCCACCAAAGCATCACTCCATGGAAATGAATTATCCAGAAGTGGAGGGAAAAGGAGAGCAGTGAGTGAGTACCCGACTACCCCAGTTGTGCAGGGCATGTCAGGAGAAACCCATTTCTTTCCAGCAGCACCCAGAGTACAGAGGCAGGACCCCCAAAACTGGGAAAGAGAAGAGAGCAGGAAAGAGACAGATAAGAACAATCAAGGGGCATTAAGAGTACACAGTTGCTGGTGACTGTGCTCAGGACTTCAGCAGGAAGTCTGCCCATAAACCTCTGGGAATACTTCGTCTGTTGATACTCTCACTGGGTCTATAGGCATCCCAACACCCTAGTGCTAAACCCACATGTCCTCTCACTCTGCAGCTGGCTCCTCATGCTCACTCCCAAGTGCAGTGGTGAGAGCAAGTCCAATAAATGGACTGTTATCAGGAAAACAGCAGGATGTGTGGGCAAGGGAGAAACCACAAACTTGAGTACCACCTCCTGGAAAATCTAAAAGATGGAGAAAATCCAAACATAACAGCACCAAGAAATAGTATACCCCATCTGAAGACAACAAGTAAAGATTTAGGAAGGGGTCTGCTACCTCAAACATAAAAGCAGAAATGCAAAACTACAAGGAACATGAAAAATCAAAAAACATGATCACCAAAAGAACCGTAATTCTCCAACAACCAAAAGCACAGATTTTTGCAATCTATCTAGCTGGAAAAAAAAAAAAAAGGGAACTTCTTTGAATCTTTTAAGATTTTATTACTTGAGAGAGAGAGAGCACAAGGAGGGGGAGCAGCAGGCAGAAGGAGAGGGAGAAGCAGGCTCCCCACTGAGCAGGGAGCCTGGTGTGGGGCTCGATCCCAGGACCTTGGGATCATGACCTGAGCTGAAGGCAGATGCTTAACTGACTGAGCCACCCAGGCACCCCTCAAAGTAGTTCTTTTGAACAAGCTCAGTGGTGTACAAGAAAACTCAGAAGGACAATTCAATGAAATCAGGAAATAATACACAAACAAAATGAGATATTTAACAAAGAGAAGAAATAACAAAAAAGAACCACAATGAAATTCTGGAGTTTAAGATTTCATTGATTGAAATGAAAAAAAAAAAATGCAACAGAGAGCATGTATGGCAGAGTAAAGCAAAGAGAAGACAGAATAAGTGATCTAGAAATTTTGAATTATCCCACTAGAACAGAACAAAGGAAGAAGAATTTAAAAGAGTGAAGAAGTCTATTGAATCTATGGGAGTACATCTAAGAACAAATATAATAATCAGAGTTCCAGAGAAGAGAGGGAGAAGGGGGCAGAAAGTTTATTTAAAGAAATAATAGCTAAGAACTTCCCAAACTTGAGGAGAGGCCTGGACATCCATGTTCATGAAGCTAATAGATCACCCTATTATCTCAATGCAAAAGACCTTCTCCAACATATGGTATAATGAAACTGTCAAAAATCAAAGACAAAGAGAGAATCCTAAAAGTGCCCAGGGAAAAAAAGATTGTAATGTATAAAGGAACTCCATGAGGCTGTTAGTGACTTCTCAGCAGAAACCCTACAGGCCAGGAGAAAGTGGGATGAGATACTCAAAGTATTGAAAGAAAAAACTGCTAGCCAAGAATAGTCTTGTCTGACAAAGTTATCCTTCATAAGTGAAGGAGAAATAATGACTTTCTTGGACTAACAATTCACTGGTGGTGAATTCTGAGGGAGTTTATCACCACTAGACTTGCTTTGTAAGAAATGTTTAAAGGAGTTCTTCTAGCTGAAATGAAAAGATGTTAATAGTGATACAAAAACATATGGAAGTATACAACATACTGGGTAAAGGTAAATATACAATGAGACATAGAAAATCCTAATTCTGTAATAGGATGGTGTGTTAACCACTTAACTGTACCAGAAAGACTAAAGAAGAAGAGTATTAAAAATAATTGTAGCTGTATAATTTGTTATAATTTGAACACATAATATAAAAAGGTCAATAATGACATCAAGCATATAAAAGGGGGAAGAGTAAAAGGTGAAGCTTTTATACAACTGAAGTTGCTATCAGCTTAAAATGGACGGCTTTATAAGATGTTTTATGTAAGCTTCATGGCACCAAGAAGCAAAAAAAAAGATTCACAAAATTTAAAGAAGTGGGAAACAGACTGGGGGAAAAAATCACAAGTCTATAAAGGCAGGCAGAAATAGAGGGAAAGATAATCAGTGGAAACACAGCACAATCAAAAAGCCATTAAGAAGACTGCACTGTAAATCCTTACATATCAAGAATAACTCTAAATGTAAATGAATCGAATTCACCAATAAAAAGGCACATAGGGACTAGATAAAGAAATGAGACCCAGCTCTATACTGCCTACAGAAGGCAAACTTCAGCTTTAAGGACAAACATTGGCTCAAAGTGAAGGGCTGGAAAAAGACATTCAGTACAAGTGGAAACCAAAAGGTGGGGGGGTGGGGGTGGGTATGCTTGTATCAGATGAACAGACTTTAAAAGCCAAAAATGGTAACAAGAGATAAAGAAGGTCATAATATAATAATAAAGGGGTCAATGAATCAAGAGGATATAACAATTATAAATATATATGTACCCAACATCGAGTACCTAAATATATTAAGAAATATTGACAGATTTGAAGTGAGAAATTGAAAATACAATAACAGCAGGGCACTTCAATACCCCACTTTCACCAATGGATAGATCATCCAGACAGAACACCAACAAGGAAATGTTGGACTTGAACCATACATTAGACCAAACAGACCTAACAGACATTTATAGATCATTCCATCCTACGGCAGCAAATACATGTTCTTCTCAAGTGCACAGAAAACACTCTCCAAGGCAGACCATATGACAGTACACAGAACAAGTCTTATGGCAAATTTAAGAAGACTGAAATAATTCCAAGTATATTTTCAGACCATAATGGTATGAAACTAGAAATCAACAAAAGGGAAGCTGGAAAATCTACAAATGTGTGGAAATTAAACAACATACCCCTGAACAACCAAGGGGTCAAAAAAGAAATCAAAAGGGAAACCAAAAAAGAAACAAATGAAAATGGCAACTCAACATATGAAAACTTATGGGATGCTGCAAATGCAGTTCTAAAAGGGACTTTATAGTTATAAATGCATATGTTAAGAAAGTAGAAGCACCTCAAATAAACAACCTAACTTTATACCTCAGGGAACTAGAAATAGAAAAACAAACCTAAGTACAAAATTAGCAGAAGAAAAGAAATAAAAATCAGAACAGAAATAAATAAAATAGAGACCAGAAAAACAATAAGGAAAAAAACCACTGAAACTAAGAGCTGGTTTCAAAAATATAAAGCAAAATCGGCAAACCTTTAGCTACACAAACCACGAAACAAGACAATACTCAAAGTCAGAAGTGAAAGTCAAGTGAGACATAACAAATGATATTACAGAAATACACAGGATCGTAGGAGACTAGTATGAACAATTATATGCCAACAAACTGGATAACCTAAGAAATGGATAAATTCTCAGAAACATACAACCTACCAAGAATGAATCAGGAAGAAACAGAAAATCTGAACAGACCAGTGAGTAAGGTGATTGAATCAGTAACCAAAACCCCCCAACATAGAAAACCCCAGGAAAGCTGGTTTGACTAATGAATTCTACCAAACATTTAAAGAAGAATTAATGCCAATCTTTCTCAAGCTCTTCTAAAAAACTGAAGGGACAGAATACTTCAAAACTCATTTTATGAAGCCAGCATTACCCTGAGACCCCAAAGACAGACAAGGACAAATAAGAAAACTATAGACCAATACCCTCGATGAATACAGATGCAAAAATTCTCAAAAAATATTAGCAGACTGAATTCAACACACATTGAAAATACTATATACACCATGACCAAGTAGGATTTCTCCTTGGGATGAAAGAATGGTTCAATATATGCAAATCAATAAATGTGATACACCATGTTACCAGAATGAAAAAGATCAAATGATCATCTCAATTAATGTAGAAAAGCATTTGACAAAATACAACATATTTTCAAGACAAAAACCCTCAACAGATTGGGTAGAGATAGGACACAACTCTATATAATAAGGGCCACATATGGGGGTGCCTGGGTGGCTCAATCAGTTAAGCATCTACCTTCAGCTCAGGTCATGATCCCAGGGTCCTGGGATTGAGCCCTACATTGGGCTCCCTGATCAGTGGGGAGCCTGCTTCTCCCTTTCCCTCTGCTGCTCCCCCTGCTTGTGTGCTCTCTGTCCATCAAATCAATAAATAAAATCTTAAAAAAAAAATAAAGGCCACATATGAAAAATCCATAGCTCACATCATACTGAACAACAACAAAAAAAAAACAACTGAAAGCTTTTCCTCCAGATTAGGAACAAGTTGAGGATGCCCACTCTCACTATGCTTACGCAGTGTAATAATGGATGGCCTAGTTAGACCAAAGAGACAAACAAATAAATAAAAGTCATCTGAATCAGAAAGGAAGAAGTAAAATTGTCATATTTGCAGATGATCTGATCTTATATAGAAAAAAAATCCTAAATAAAGACTCAACCAAAAAACTGTTGGAATTAATCAACAAATTCACTATATTTGCAGGATTTAAAATCAACATACAGAGATCAGTTGTGTTGGTATAAACTAACAATGAAACATCTGAAAAAGAAACGAAAACTGTCCTGTTTACAGTGGCATAAAAAAATACTTGGGAATAAATTTAACTAAGGAGGTGAAAGATCTGTACAGGTGCACCTCATTTTATTGAGCTCCACTTTATTGCACTTCACAGATACTGCATTTTTTACAAATTGAAGGGTGTGTGGCAACCTTGTGCTAAGCAAGTCTATCGGTGTAATTTCTTTTCAATAGCATTTGTTCACTTTGTGTCTCTGTATCGCACTTTGGTAATTCCTGCAATATTTCAAACTTTTTCATTATTCTTATATTTGTTACGGTGATATGTGATTAGTGATTATGACTCACTGAAAGCTCAGATAATGGTTAGCATTTTTTAGTAATAAAGTACTTTAAAATTAAGGCATATACTTTTTTTTAAAGACAAAATGATACTGCATGCTTAACAGACTACGGTACAGTGTGAACATAAATTTCATGTGCCCTGGAAAACTAAAAAAATCATTTCATTGTGATACTCACTTTATTGTAATATTTACTGCAGTGGCCTGGAACCAAACCCATAATATCTGAGGTATGCCTGTGTTATGAAAACTACAAAACCTTGATGAAAGAAACTGAAAACACAAACAAATGGGGAAGATATCCCATGTTCATTGATTGGATGAACTAATATACTGGTAACTGTCTGTCAAAATGTCCATACTACCTAAAGTCATCTATAGAGTCAAGGCAATCCCTATCAATATCCCAAAGGCATTTTTTACAGAAATAGATAAAACAGCCCTAAAATCTGTATGGAACTGTAAAGACTCCCAAGTAGCCAACACCATCATAAGAAAGAACAAAGCCTAAGGGATCACACTTCCTTCTTTCAAACTGTACTATGAAGCTGCAGTAATTAAAACAGTATGGTACTAGCATATAGACCAATGGAACAGAATACAGAGCCCAGAAAGAAAACTCCGCATATGCAGTCAACTAATATTTGACAAAGAAGCGAAGAACACTCAATGGGGAAGGGTAATCTCATCAACAAATGGTATAAGGAAAACTGGATAACCATGTGCAGAAAAATGAAATTGGATCCCTATCTTCCATCACTCACCAAAATTAATTAAAAATGGATTTAAGGCTTAAATATAAGACTTGATACAATAAACCGCCAGAAGAAAACACTGATATTGGAGTGGGCCATGATTCTTTGAATATGACACCAAAGGCACAAGCAACAAAAGCAAAAATCAGTGAGTGGGGCTATATCAAACTAAAATACTTCTGCATAGCAAAATAAAAGGTCAACAGAACAAAAAGGAAACCTATAATATGGGAGGCGATATTGCAAATCATGTCAGATAAGGGGTTAATATCCAAAATACATAAAGAACTCATACAACTCAATAAAAAAAAACCCCAAAAATCTGATTAAAAAAAATGGCCAGAGCAACTAAACAGATATTTCCCCAAAGAAGACATAGCCAACAGGTATACAAAAAGATACTCAACAATTCTAATCATCAGGGAAATGTAAATCAAAACCACAATGAGATATCACTTCATAACTGTTAGAATGGCTATCATCAAGTAGAGAAAACAAGTGTTGATGAGACCTGGAGTAAGGGAATCCTGTACACTGTTGGTGGGAATGTAAACTGGTTCAAAACAGTATGGAGGTTCCTCAAAAAATTAAAAATAGAACCACCATATGATCTTGCAATCCTACTTCCAAGAATTTACCCTAAGGAAATGAAAACAGGATATTGAAGAAATAAATGCACTCCCATATTTACTGCAGCATTATTCACAATAACCAAGATATAGAAACAGCTCAAGTGTCTATCAAGAGGTGAGTAGGTAAAAAAGACATGGTACACACACACACACTCTCTCTCTTTCTCTCTCTGCATGGAATATTACTCAGCCATGAGAAAAAAAGAAATCCTGCCATTTTTAAACAACATGGATGGACCCTGAAGGCATTGTGCTAAATGAGATAAGCCAAACAGAAAAAGACAAATACTTTCTGCTATCACTTATACGGAATCTAAAAAAGCCAAACTTGTAAAAACGGAGAGTAGAATGGTGGTTACCAGTGACTGGATGATGGGGGAATTGGTGATATATTGCTGAAGGGTACAAATGTAGAAGAAAAAGAAGTTCTGTAAATGTAATGCAGAGCACAGTGATCACAGACAACATTATATTATAAACTTCAAAGTTCCTAAGAAACTAGATCTTAATAGTTCCCACCAGAAAAGAGAAATGATAATTATGTGACATGATAGAGGTCTTAGCTAACTCTATGGTGGTAATCATATTGCAATACACAAATGCATCAAATCAACACACTGTACATCTTAAAGTTACACAGTGTTAAAGGCCAATGGTGTACCTAAAACTTAAAAAATGTTAAATGTCCATTACATCACAATTTTTTTTAAAAAGAAAAAATTGGACAACACCTCCCACTGCACTCCTAATCCCTTTATCTTACTCTTTTTCTCTGCTCATCATCTAATCATCTGCTCATCATCATCTAATATTTTATAAAATTTACTTATTTATTACTGTTGCCTCTCCTCTTGCTGCTGCTGTCACCCAAACCCCTCCAGAAGTGTAAGTGAAGAATGTTCGTTGTTCAGGGATAAATCCAAAGTGCCTGGCACGTAGTAGGCGTTTAAGAAATATTTGTTAAATTAATTAATTCCTTATTTCCACACAGGTGGTAAACTATTTTCTAATTTAAACTTTCTTACATGTTTTAAATTGCAAAAGTAGTTAAGTGCTTATTTTACTTGGAGATACAGTGCGAAGATGTATGAAGAAACCATTATTACAACAAACCTTCCCCCATTCTCATCCTTTTCAGCTTACCAGTTAACCCAGTTTACCTATCTGTACCTTACTTTGGCTCTTAATAATATGTCCAAATATGTACATATTTTCTACTTTTTATAAAAATGGCATCATATTCTACTCTACAACGTTCTTTTCTTACACATTAACACATGTATCATAGTATTCTGTATCAATAGATATGGATCGATTCATTCTTTTTATTATCCACATAATAATTTTCCATACTATAGCTAGATCACATTTTGTTCAATTCCCATTAACATGCATGGATATCAGAGTTTAACCTGAAATAGAATAAATAATGTACAGGCTTCTATATCTAATTAACAATAGTCATTAATATTCATTAATGACCTTCAAGCCATGAGAAGAGATTATTATATTAAGCATAGTAAAATACGTGGGCTAAAACATTTAATTTTAGTCACAGATTGAAATAATGTTTTCCTTGTTAATCTTCAGATTATCTGAAAATTTAATGAATCAAAACGTTCTAGATAATCAAGAAAAAATAAGTTGTGTTTGCTTACTATGTCTGTAAGGCACTACATTTTTATAATTCTTACCATAATCAAAATTTGACTATTATAACAGAGTATTAAAAAAATCTGTATTCTTTGATACAAAACATATATTACATATTTTATGGTCAATACACAATACAGTCAAGAAAGATGAACAGGTCTAAATTGCAGTCTTAATATTATGGAATTTTAAATTGTAAGTATAATTAACCAGACAATTATAGTTAATTAGCAGGTATTACAAATAACAGATAATTATTAGAAGTAATATATAGAAAAACAAATTGTCACACAACCACATTCCTTATTACCCTTATTCTTCTTGATTTTCAGGTTAAAACAAAACCTTACTAAGGGGTTTATTTGCCTGTGGGTTATTATATGGTTATATAAAACTTGGCCTTTTATTTTATTTTATTTTTTTAAAGATTTTATTTATTTATTCGACAGAGATAGAGACAGCCAGTGAGAGAGGGAACACAAGCAGGGGGAGTGGAAGAGGAAGAAGCAGGCTCCCAGCGGAGGAGCCTGATGTGGGACTCGATCCCAGGACTCCGGGATCACGCCCCGAGCCGAAGGCAGATGCTTAAGGACTGACCCACCCAGGCACTCCAAAACTTGGCCTTTTAAAAAAAATAACTACTCTTTTCTCTACTTTCTACTGGTTAGTTAATACAGAGATGATATTGGTAAATAACTGGAAACTTAAATGAGTTACAGAAAATGTTCTATTCTCAAGTAAATAAGATCTGACCAGGAATTCTGTAGGTGACAGAGAGTTAAAATAAAATTACAGAAAGGGTCTGCTCTCCTGGACATGAGAAGACTCTTTTCATCTTTCACCAAAGGCTCTTAACATAGGCATAAAATTGAAGTGGAGGGGAAATAAGGTTATTTCTTCCTCCAAGAGTTCATTCCATTTCTCCCCTCCACTTCTTGAGCTGCTGGAGTCTACACCTTACTGCAGGAAATTAAGATAGAAACCAAGAAGAAGAAAGTAAGAGAAGACAGCATAGACTTTGGCTATCTTCTTATGAAGCTAAATCTAGGTGACTTGACTGTAGATTTTGATAGGTCTATTTTTATTGTTTAATTCCATCTTCTGACAGAGGAAAACACATACTGATTTTTAATTTATCCTTTGAAAAACACAGTTTATTTTTTGAAGAATTTTCAGAAAAACTCTTCTCTTTGCATAAAGTTCATGTATAGAAATAAGTCCCCGGGAGAGTAGCTCGGAAATGTCAAGCTAGTGGCCGTGAGCTTGTTTTGTTTGGTCTACACCATCTGTCTTTCTAAAATTGAATTTATTTTCAATGTGTAAAAACTGGAAGATATCATATAAAAATTCCTATTTCTGATTCTTCTTGGAACATGAGAAGAACCGGGCACAGGCTTACATTCCCACACGGGAACCACCGGCTGGAGCTCAGTGTGGGCTGATCCCTTTGGACCGGCCACGTGTTCTCCAGGTCACCCTCATTCCACGTGGCCTGCTTCTCTCATTTACATTATTTATATGGTCCCTGTTAACAACCTGTATTTGTAACTCTTGATCTAGTCTATGTCTTACGATAGAAACATGAAAAAAGTGAAAACCCTGGCCTTTAACAAGGGTGAAGCTTAGGTGTTTAGAAGCAATAAAACGTTGCTTGAATTAGCAAAGAATGTTAATGAGTTAAAAATAAAATCTGTAGTGCAGTTGTGAACTATTTTTAAACTGTTTCCATTTTCACTTCACTATTTTGCTCTTTAACCCAACATGTCTCTGCACATTGGCCAGGCCCAGAAGCTGAGTGGTTGCATTTACACAGAAGTGCACGTCTATATGCAGGTGGTAACATATATGACCCACACTGTAGCTTAATATGATACAGATCAGGCCAATAGAGCACCTAGACCCTCACCTTGGTTCTTGACATTAATTGCATGATAGAAGCAAAACTTTCTGGAGTTGAGCTCTTTCTTCATTTGCATAATGAGGGCACTGGACTGAATGAATACGTAAGTCTCTCCCCAGCACAGGCATTCTATTTTTTGAGAACATCAGCATGTTTATAAAAGCTCTGAAAGTACCTTTTAGGTAATGACAAAAAATAACTCCAGGAAAATTTAATTAAAGAAATATTTTAGAAAAGGGGCGTTTTCCGTGAGTACTACAAAAATAAAATTTTTATTACTGAAAGTAACATGCTAACTCATCAGTTCCTTGCTAATAAAATACTTTTAGATTTAAAAAAGCCAAAATTATGTCATTTTATTTTTTACTCTGGAAGTTGCTAGCTAAGGACAACATATGATGAGATAGGATTTTTGAAAGGAGGAATGTAAAATCTAAATAATTTGTATAATTTTAGCTGCTTTAAAAAAGATCCTTTTTATTTGGTCATATCTCTTCAAAGGAGTCAGTGGAAACTCTGGGAAGATGAAATTAAGTTCTACTCATTTACCTCCCTCTGATCCTTGCTATTTAGCTTTTCTGGAAGCTCATTTATTAGTTATTTTAGCAGCCTATCTATTAAAGCTTAATGTACGTATCGTCTCAAATTCAAAATTTTTGAAGACCCAAGTTTTTGGTCAGATAATTTTTTTTTAATTACAAGTTTTCATACTATCTACAGAAATGATTACAAAGTTAAATTTTAGAGGATACTTATGGTATACAGAACTCTGAAATAGCCCCCTAAATTTCCTGCCCTAATCTCTGAGATTGTGACTATGAGGAGATGCCATATCTGTGGTTATTTATATTACACAATAAAAGGGATTTTTCAAATGTAACTGAGGTCATTAGTTAGTTGACACAGTTCATCCAAAAGGAGACTATCCAGGTAGTTCTGACCCGATGACACGATTAAGGCAGAATTTTCTCCACTGGCGGTGGAAGAGGAAGCCAAAGAGACCTGAAGCATGAGGGAGCTATGACGCATTACTGCTGGCTTGAAGATGGTGACAAGCAATGTGGGCGCCCTAGGGAACTGAGAGAGGTCCTTGGCCAAGAGCCAGCAATGAAATGGGGACCTCAATTCTACAAGCATAAGGAACTGAATTCTTCTGACGATTTGAATGAGTTTGGAAGTGGATTTTCCCTGAGTCTCCAGTCAAGGACTCAGCCCAGCTGACATCTTAATTATAGCCTTATGATACTCTGAGCAAAGAGCCCACTGGACTTACAACTTAGAAAACTAATGTGCTAATAAGTGGGTGTTGTTTTAAGCCATCACGTTTGTAGCAGTTTCTTATGGAACAACAGAAAACTAACACGGTGCTGAGGAATTACTTATTATTAAAAAGGAAAAAAATCAAATAAATATCTGACTGCTACATTTTTCAGAGTGCCTAGGTTCAAAGTGGAATTGTTAAGTTGTTTCATGTTGAGAAAAACAATGTGTGTTTAAGAGTAGAAGTGATAATTCTTAGGAAATGAGGCAAACTGTAACCCAAAACAAATATGAAACATTCACATTGGATTTTAATCACAGCAAAGGGAAATTATACATAAAAAAATCTAGATATTTCAATTTCAAACTCAAGGGTAACATTTATAGTAGAAATACTTACCCTATTTTGAAAAAATGATGCATGAAAATGTGATGTTGTAGCAGATATTGATACTAAAGTAATAGTTTCTTCAGAACTAGGATTATGTAAGTAAACTTTTTCCATTTTTGGCATTCCAACTGGCCTGTAAAAGCAAAAAACAAAAACAAAAACAAACCTGTCATAAATACTTCAAAGATTATTTCTAGTTGTTAAAAAAATTAAAATATCAAAACTATGGGACAAATACATATCCAAACACATAAAACTATTTATTAAATTGGTTTATATTTAAAATTACATATGAAAATGCATTCAACAAATACACAGTGAGTGCCAATTTTATGTCACACACCGAGCCAGGGGCTGGGATATGATGAAGCAAATCTGCCTAGAGGAAGCTTACAGTCTAGTGAGGAAGAAGGCAGGGAACAAAATGGTCAGATCCTTGCATTGCTTTCTGTAATACCACCCTGCTTCCCTACTAATTCTGAATCATGTCCTCTTCTCCCCAAATTCCACTGATACATGCTCTTTAATTTAGGAGAAACTGAGTGGCAACGTTATGTGAGCAGATCTGCCTTATGAGTTAGGGGCTACTATTGTCCTCATTTAATAGGTGAGGATACGAGGCACAGAAAAGTTACTTAACTTGTCCAAAGTCATACCTGGAATCTAAATTTAAATACAGGCCATCTGGCTTTAGTCCATGTTCTAACCCATTATAACTATACTGTCTCCTCTCAAAGGAACAACATAAAATACACACTCAGTGGTCTGAAAGCCACAGATCCATTTTAATGTTCTCCTTGGCATCCACATTAGTTTGTTTTAAAAGTGAAATCTTCTCAGTTATGTAGTCCATTGAGTACATACACAGCTAAGCTTAGTTGTACAGGCCTCCTAACTCCTCAGCATCAGAAAATTCTGCATATATATTTTATCTCTTCTTAATGCTCTCTAATCATTTAATTGGCACCAGTCTTACTTCCTCAACAAGATTATCAGCACCTTTCAGACAAAGGTTACATTATATGTGCACCATGTATTCCCCATGTTATCTAGCACAGGCACTTGGTAAGAGTGTGCATGGGTGAGCTTGCTCCCTTCACTCTTCCCCAGTGGAAATTAAGATCCTCCCTAACCTGACATCACTCAACCTAAAGAAGTAACTAACTCCCTATATTTTCACAGCCTTCCAACCTGGCTCAGGCTGGTTTCATGTGAATGGCCCCCATGCCTTAACCAATCTCCTTGCTCTGTATTTTCCTCCCTATCCTTTATGCCAATCCAAATCCTCATTTTCTAATACAAAAACAACTTCTTTCACAAGGTCCTTTCCTCAGGCAACTATTCTGGTCCACGTTTTTATTTATGCTACTGCTCTCCTTGAATAGCCCACCCCCATACATACATAAACAACAATGCTGGAAAACCGTAGAAGCTAGAGAAAGATACTGATTCCAAGGCTTAACTGAAAAACAGTAAGAAACCCCTGGGGGAACAGAGGGTTGCCTTGAACTAGCAGGCAGGAAAATGTGAGGGACAAAGAATAGCCTAAGCTAACAATGAGAGGCTAGGGTAGAGGAAGTCTTCAAAACTATTCTCCATTTCCTTCCCTGCTTGCCTTGGGACAATCAGAGCCTGCCCCTTCAACCTAGAATAGCAGAGGGGTTTATAGAGGTAAGAAGCTGATAATCAGCTACCCTGGAGCATACCCACCTCTAACTCCTCTCTTTGGTCCTCCAAAGATCAAGGGCTGTTTGATTACAATTTAGGAAGACACCTTTTGCCTAAGCACTATCAGATAGAGTGGGGGCCAACATAGGACAATTAACAGTTTTTACACATATGTGAGCGTGGAACTGGATCTTTCTACCTTGGGGATCATCGCCCTTCTTAAATTCACAAGGCTCAAGGACCAAAAGGCTTGGTATTCTGCCTTTCCTCAATATACATTACAAGACAGGAGCTCTTAAGGGCACACATCAAAATAACATGATTTGTGAGGAATATAATCAATTAGAAAACATACCATGTTGTGGTAAACCATAGTGTTCCCAATCTGGTGACAGATCCTGTGAGAGGATTATACTTCTCCACTTTGTTAATATTAGGCGTGGCTGTAAGATTTTCTTTGGCCAATGAAATGTGGGCAAAAAGTGACATATAACATAAGTTTTAAAAGTCATCTTTTATGCTTTCCTCTTGTATATTGTTCCAAGAAATGGCATTTCTCAGATAGGAGTGCTGATTTCAGTCTACATCCCACAAAGATTTTGGGATTGGTTGTGGTCATAGTATATATAACTCGGTAAGTTCTGAATAATACACATCTGAAGTTGGAAAAGTTGAACCAAGAACTAAAAATAAGCACAATGTGATATACTTAAAGGAGATATGGCAAGACATTAGTAAAACAAAGAAATCATATAGAAAACAAAAGAAACTATTATAAAACATAGTATAAAAACATAATGTATAAAGGTAGATAAAAATCTATTAGTGAGTTGGAAGATCAGACTGACAATTCAGTTCAGAATTCAGCAAGAAATGCCCCCAACAGGGGAGGAGCTAGATACATAAGCCAACTCTTAACCAGAATAAAGAGACATATAGATAATAACATGTTAATAGTAGGGGACCTCAACACTCCACTCTCAGCAATAGACAGATTGCCTAAGCAGAAAAGCAACAAAGAAACAAGAGCTTTGAATGACATACTGGACCAGATGGACCTCATAGATATATACAGAACACTACACCCAAGAACAACAGAATACTTATTCTTTTCAAATGCACATGAAACTTTCTCCAGAACAGACCATATACTGCATCACAAAACAGGTCTCAACTGATACCAAAAGGCTGAGATTATTCCCTGCATATTCTCAGACCACAATGCTTTGAAAGTGGAACTCAATCTCAAGGAAAAATTTGGAAGAAACTCAAACACTTGGAAACTAAGAACCATCCTGCTCAAGAATGATTGGGTAAACCAGGTAATTAAGAGGGGATTAAACAATTTTGGAGACCAACGAAAATGAAAACACATTGGTCCAGAACCTATGGGACACTGCAAAGGCGGTCTTAAGGGGAAAATACATAGCCATCCAAGCCTCACTCAAAAGAATAGAAAAATCTAAAATGCAGTGTTTATATTCTCACCTCAAGAAGCTGGAGCTGGAACAGAAGAACAGGCCTCACCCAGGCACGAGAAGGCAGGTGATCAAGATTAGAGCAGAGATCAATGAATTAGAAACCAGGGGCACAGTAGAGCAGATCAACAGAACTAGAAGCTGGTTCTTCGAAAGAATAAATAAGATCGATAAGCCACTGGCCAGACTTATTCAAAAGAATAGAGAAAGGACCCAAATTAATAAAATTATGAATGAAAGGGGAGAGATCATGACCAACACCAGTGAAATAGGAAAGATCATTAGAAACTTTTATCAACAGCTTTATGCCAATAAATTAAACAAACTGGAAGAAATGGATGCCTTCCTGAAAACCTATAAACTACCAAGACCGAAACAGGAAGAAATTGATTAAACAGACTGATTAATTATGAAGAGATTGAAGCAGTGATTAGAAACCTCCCCCAAAACAAGAGTCCAGGGCCTGACGGATTCCCCGGGGAATTCTACCAAACATTCAAAGAAGAAATAATACCTATTCTCCTGAAGCTGTTTCAAAAAATAGAAACAGAAGGAAAACTACCAAACTCATTCTATGAGGCCAGTATTACCTTGATCCCCAAACCAGGCAAAGACCTTATCAAAAAGGAGAATTACAGACCGATATCCCTGATGAATACAGACGCCAAAATTCTCAACAAGATCCTAGCTAATAGGATCCAACAGTACATTAAAAGGATTATCCATCATGACCAAGTGGGATTCATCCCTGGGATGCAAGGGTGGTTCAACATTCGCAAATCGATCAGTGTCATAAATTATATCAACAAGAAAAAAGCCAAAAACCATATGATTCTCTCAACAGATGCAGAAAAAGCATTTGACAAAATACAGCATCCTTTCCTGATTAAAACCCTTCAGAGTGTAGGGATAGATGGTACATTCCTCAATCTCATAAAAACCATCTATGAAAAGCCTACAGCAAATATCATTCTCAATGGGGAAAAGCTGGAAGCCTTTCCCTTAACATTAGGAACACGACAAGGATGCCCACTCTTGCAATTATTATTCAACATAGTACTAGAAGTCCTTGCAACAGCAATCAGACAACAAAAAGGGATAAAATGTATCCAAATTGGCAAAGAAGAAGTCAAACTGTCTCTCTTCGCAGATGACATGATATTCTATATGGAAAACCCAAAAGACTCCACCCCCAAATTACTAGAACTTATGGGGGAATTCAGTCATGTGGCGGGATACAAAATCAATGCTCAGAAATCAGCTCCATTTCTATACATGAACAATGAGACCGAAGAAAGAGAAATTAGGGAATCCATTCCATTTACAATAGCACCAAAAATCATATGTTATGTCGGAATTAACTTAACTGGAGAGGTAAAGATCTATATTCTAGAAACTACAAATCACTCTTGAAAGACATTGAAGAAGACACAAAAAGATGGAAAAACATTCCATGCTCATGGATTGGAAGAATTAATATAGTTAAAATGTCTATGCTACCCAAAGCAATCTATACTTTCAATGCTATCTCTATCAAAATAGCAATGACTTTTTTCAAAGAACTGGAACAAACAACCCTTAAGTTTGTGTGGAACCAGAAAAGGCCCCGAATCACCAAGGAATTGTTGAAAAGGAAAAACAAAGCTGGGGGCATCACAATGCCGGATTTCAAGGTATACTACAAAGCTGTGATCCCAAAGACAGCATGGTACTGGCACAAAAACAGACACATAGACCAATGGAACAGAATAGAGAACCCAGAAACGGACCCTCGGCTCTTTGGGCCACTATCTTTGACAAAGCAGGAAAAAACATCCGGTGGAAAAAAGACAATCTCTTCAATAAATGGTGCCGGGAAAATTGGACAGCTATATTCAAAAGAATGAAACTTGACCACTCTCTCACACCATACACAAAGATAAACTCCAAATGGATGAAAGACCTCGATGTGAGACAGGAATCCATCAAAATCCTAGAGGAGAACATAGGCTGCAACCTCTTTGACATCGGCCACAGCAACTTCTTTCATGACACATCTCCAAAGGCAAGAGAAACAAAAGAAAAAATGAACTTGTGGGACTTCATCAAGATAAAAAGCTTCTGCACAGCCAAGGAAACAGTCAAAAAAATCTAAGAGGCAGCCCACGGAATGGGAGAAAATATTTGCAAAGGACACTACAGATAAAAGAGTGGTATCTAAGATCTACAAAGAACTTCTCAAACTGAATACATGAGAAACAAATCATAATATGAGCAGAAGACATGAACAGACTCTTTTCCAATGAAGACATACAAATGGCTAACAGACACATGAAAAAATGTTCAAAATCATTAGCCATCAGGGAAATTCAAATCAAAACCACACTGAGATACCACCTTACGCCAGTTAGAATGGCAAAAATTGACAAGGCAAGAAACAACAAATGTTGGAGAGGATGTGGAGAAAGGGATCTCTCTTACACTGTTGGTGGGAATGCAAGTTGGTTCAACCACTTTGGAAAACAGTGTGGAGGTTCCTTAAAAAGTTAAAAATAGAGCTACCCTATGATCCAGCAATTACACTACTGGGTATTTACCCCAAAGATACATAGTGAAGAGAAGGGCCATATGCATCCTAATGTTGATAGCAGCATTATCCACAATAGCTAAATCGTGGAAGGAGCCGAGATGTCCTTCAACAGATGACTGGATTAAGAAGATGTGGTCCATGTATACAATGGAATATTACTCAGCCATCAGAAAGAACTATTACCCAACATTTGCAGCAACATGGACGAGACTGGAGGAGATTATGCTAAGTGAAATAAGTCAAGCAGAGAAAGACAAATATCATATGGTTTCTTTCACTCATTTATGGAACATAAGAAATAGCAGGAAGATCGGTAGGAGAAGGAAGGGAAGAATGAAGGGGGGGTAAACAGAAGGGGGAATGAATCATGAGAGACTATGGACTGTGGGAAACAAACTGAGGGCTTCAGAGGGGAGGGGGCGGGGGACTGGGATAGGCCGGTGATGGGTATTAAGGAGGGCACGTATTGCATGGTGCACTGGGTGTTGTATGGAAGTAAAGAATCACCCAGCATAAATAATTATGATAAAAAAAAGAATTCAGCGGGGTGCCTGGGTGGCGCAGTCGTTAAACGTCTGCCTTCGGCTCAGGGCATGATCCCGGCGTTGTGGGATCGAGTCCCACATCAGGCTCCTCCGCTGGAAGCCTGCTTCTTCCTCTCCCACTCCCCCTGCTTGTGTTCCCTTTCTTGCTGTCTCTGTCAAATAAATAAATAAAATCTTAAAAAAAAAAAAAAGAATTCAGCAAGAAAAAATAATATATATTTAGACTATTTTAAAAGAAAGAGCTAAAAAAATGAAAAAGAGAAGCAGATATGTGGGGCATAACTAGAAATGGTAATATTTAGAAGATGAACTATAGGAGTATTTAAAGAATATAGACAAAATTAATGGGTAAAATCCACACTTAAAAAAATGACAAACTAATTCTTTTTCTTTAAAGATTTATTTATTTGAGACAGAGAGAGAGTGGGCATGCACATGCGTGGGAGGGGCTGTGGGTGGTGGTGGTAAAGGAGTAGAGGTAGATGGGGAGAGAATCTTTAGCAGATCGTACTCAGCGAGGAGCCCGAGCCAGGGTTTTATCTCACAACCCTGAGATTGTGACCTGAGCCAAAACCAAGAGTGGGAGGCTTAACCGACTGTGCCACCCAGGCACCTCAAATATAAACTAGTTCTTAATTGAAAGGGTTTATGAAGTGTCAACAAGGAGAGATAAGGAAACCCTGTACTTAATTAAACACAGTAAAATTTAAGGAGTTGCAAGAGTTCTTTATACAATGTGGATATAATTGTCTTACGAGATTTTTGTATGTATTTTTTCCTATTGTGTGGAGTCTTTTCACTTTCTCGATGGTATCACTGGCAGTACAAGTTTTTAAATTTTTATGTAATTCAATTTGTATTTTTTGTTTTTTATCATTTGTGCTTCTGGAGTCATATCTAAGAATCCACTGCATAATGGAGCTACAGTCCAATGTTTTCTTCTAAAGATTAGTTTAGTTTTATTACATTTCCATTTAGCTCTATGGTACACTTTGAATTAATTTTGTGTGAAGCAGGGATCCAACTTAATTCTTTTACCTGTGGATACTCAGTTGTCCCAGCACCATTTTGTGCAGACTACTCTATCTATTTAATTGTTTTGGCATCCTTGTCAAATCGGCTGGCAATAAATGTAAACTTCTATTTCTGGGATCTAAATTCTTTTCCATTTATTTATGTCTATCCTTATGGCAGTGTCACAGTGTCTTGACTAAAGCTTATAGAAAGTTTCTGATATTGGGCACTGAAAGTTCTCTCCTGTTGGTCTCCTTTTAAAAGAAGGGCTGTTCGGATCCCTCTTATTTCATGTGAATCTTAAGGTCAGCTTGTCCATTTTTACAAATATGTCAATTGGGATTTTGATGGGAATTGTGCTGAATTCAAAGATCAATTTAGGGAGTATCAACATCTTTATTTGTGTTTTCTCATCTATGAATACGAAATGGCTTCCATTTATTCAGCTCTTTAATTTCTTCTGACAATGGTTTGTTGTTTTTAGTATATAGGTCTTATATTACTTTTGTTAAATTTATATCTATGTATTTTATTCTTTTTGAGTTATTATAAATGGAACTGTTATTTTTTTATTGCTCATTGCTACTATATAGAAATATAATTTATTTTGCATACTGATCTTATATCCTGGAACCTTGCTGAAGTCACTTATTCTAATTTTTTTTAAGTGGATTGCTTATAATTTTCTATATACAGAGTATAACATCCAAAAGTAGAGATGCTTTTACTTTTTCCTTTCCAATCTGGGTGCCTTTTGCTTCTTTTTCTTGCATAACTGTCCATTTCTTATGTAGGGGGAAATCTTTCAGTCTTTCACCATTAAATATGATGTTAGCTGTGGGACTTTCATAGATGTTCTTTATTAGGCTAGGGAAATTCTCTTCTATACTTAGTTTTTTGAGCGTTATTACCCTGAAAGGATGTATTTTCAAATCCTTTTTGTGTGTGTGTGTTTACTGACATGATATGTTATTCTGTCCTCTATTCTATTAACATGATGTATATTTACATTAATTGAATTCAGATGTGGGGCTTGTCCTCATGATCCTGAGATTAAGACCTGAGCTGAGATCAAGAGTCAGATGCTTAACCAACTATGCCACCCAGGCACTCTGGCATATAATCCTTTTTATGTGTTTCTGATTTTGGTTTTTATTATTTTGTGGAGGAATTTTAACAAAAGGGTATTGGTCTGTAGTCTTCTTGTAGTGTCTTTGTGAGATTTTGGTATAATGGTAATGCAGGCCTAACATACTGAGCTGGGAAATGTTCCCTCTTCTATTGTTTGGAAGAGTTTGTAATGGATTGGTATTAATTCTTCTTTGAATTTTTAGTAGAATTAATAAGGCTTTCTGTGCATCATGGTTCATTCTGGGAAGTTTTTTGATTACTAATTCAAACTCTTTACTTGTTATAAATCTATTCAGATTTTCCACTTCTTCTTAGGTCAGTTTTGGTAATTGGTGTCTTTTCAGGAATTTGTCCATTTCAACTAAGTTAATGAATTTGTTAGCATATAGCTGTTCATGGTATCCCCGTATAATCCTTTTTCAAATTTCTATAAGGTTGATAGTAATGTCACCTCTTTCATTCCTGATTTTAGTAATTTGAGAGTCTTTTCTCTTTATGCCTTGGTCAAGCTAGCTAAGGGTTTGTCCATTTTGTTGCTCTTTTCAAAGAACCAATTTCTGTTAATCTTCTCTATTAATCTGTATTTTATTTATTTCTACTCTAGTCTTCATTATTTCTTTCTTTTTAGTTATTTTTTACCTTGTTTTTCTTTTTTTGGTTTCTTAAGGTGGAAGTTTAGGTTTCTGATTTGAGATCTGTTTTCTTTGCTGATTAAGACATTTACAGCTAAAGTTTCTTCCTGGGCAATGCTTTTGCTGCATTCCATAAGTTCTGCTGTGTTATATTTTCATTTCACTCATCTGAAAGCATTTTCAATTCCTCTCTTGGTTTTCTTCTTTGATTCATTGGTTATTAAAGAATATGTTGCTTAATATCTCAAGATTCTTTTTTCTTGCATTGCTTTCCAGTTTATTGAATTAGAGAATGAAGTTACCAGAAAACAAGCTTTGTATGACTTCAAGACTTACTGGGGCTTGCATTATGGTCTAGCATATGGTCTATCCTGGAGAACGTTCTATGTATGTGTGAGTTGTAAGTACTTTGGTGTTGAGTGGAATGTTCTATAGATGTCTACTACGCCTAGGAGCTCTGTACTGTTTTCAGGACTTGTTTCTTTTGTTACCTCTTGCTTAGTCTATCCATTATTGAAAGTGGAGTACTAAAGTCTCTATTAATGCTGAATTGTCTATTTTTCCCTTCAGTTCTGTCAGTTTTGCTTTCTACACTTTGGGTTTCTGTTGTTAGTTGAGTCTTGCTTTTTTAATCTGAAAATCTTGGTCTCTTAATTGGTGTGTTTAGACTATTTATATTTAATGTAATTATTGACATGGTTAAAGTACCATCTTGCTAGTTATTTTCTATTCTGTCTCTTCTGTTTGTAACTCTTTTATATGCATAATTTTCTAGACCCAGCCCAATTAAACTAGATATCAATAACAAAAAGATAACTCCATTCCCTATAAATATGTAAGCAGATCAATGCATGTGTAAATAACCCATGGATCAAAGACAAAATCTGAATAAAAATTAAGAACTATCTGGAACTGAATGAAAATGAAAAAACTTAACTCATTAAAAGCTTATATAATACAGTTCATTCTGTGCTTACAGAAAAGTTCATGAATTTACATCTACATATTTGAAAAGAAAAAAACCTAAAAGTTAATGAGTTAAGCATCCATGTCATTAGAAAAAGAATAACAAATTAAACCTAAAGAAAGTACAAAGAAAGAAATGATAAAAGTAAGAGTGGAAATCAATGGAGTAAAACATGTAAAATAGAGGTGATCTACAAAGTGAGAAGTTCAGGCGTGCCTGGGTGGCTCAGTTGGCTAAGTGTCTGCCTTTGGCTCAGGTCATGATCCCGGGGTCCTGGGATCAAGTCCTGCGTCGGGCTCCTTGCTCAGTGGAAGCCTGCTTCTTCCTCTGCCCCTCCCCCCACTTGTGCGCATGTGCTCTCTCTAAGAAATAAATAAAATCTTGAAAAAAAAAAAAAGAAGTTCACACGTCTTGGGGGTAAAAAACTAGTAAGCTGATAATTACCTGATAAAACTGAGAAAGAAAAAAGAAAGGGCACAATTATCAATATCAGCAATGATAAAAGGAGTTACAGCTACAGATGCTACAAACATTAAAAGAATCATAGAATGATATTAGCAACTTTATGATAATAAATTTGAAAATTATCTTGAAATTGCCAAACTCCTAGAAAAACATAGCTTACCAAAACTGGTAAATTAAAAAAAAAAAAATAGGTAAGCATTACAAAAAATAAAACTACTAAAGGGGCGCCTGGGTGACTCAGTTGGGTTAAGTGTCCTACTCTTGATCTCAGCTCAGGTCTTGATATCAGGGTTGTAAGTTCAAGCCCCACATTGGACTCCACACTTAAAACAAAACAAAACACTACTAAAGGAATTAAGTTCATAATTTAAAACCTTACCACAAAGAAAATTCCAGTCCAGGAGTACTCTCTACTGGCAAATTCTACCAAATATCTGAAGGTAATATTCTACCAACTATTTGGAGGGGGGTAAGTGAAATGCAGATACAAAATGGGGAAAAATGAGGAAGAACTCCATGACTCTGGATCTGAGTTGGGAAAATATGAAATCAGAATTATCAGTATGAGACATGATTTACATATATGCATTTATTTTTTAATTAAATATTTTTTAGAGAGAGTGAGTGGGGTGGGAGGCACAGGGAGAGCGAGAGAGAGAATCTTAAGCAAGCTCCATGCCCAGTGTGGAGCCCCACTCACAACCGTGAGATCATGACCTGAGCTGAAATCAAGAGATGGATGCTTAACTGATTGAGCTATCCAGGTGCCTCTACATATATGCATTTATATGTATGCATATGCTTCTCCACAGATCTGTTCACACAAGCCTAGAAGCGATGACACCCAGAGCATTAAGTACACTTGGTGTCCAGATATGGGTTTGAAATGTTATTCCCCATTAAAAGAAACCAGGACTTCTTGTACTTTTGGCTAATTACAGGTCTAGGACAAGGAAAAGAGAAGGAAGTCCAAAATGTGTTACTGAATCAGAAAGCAAAGAATGTTCAAAGGTTAATGGGACATATCAAAAAAAGATAGGAATCAGCTTAACCAGACTTCCACTGGGAAAATATAAAGAGATGGATACTCTAACTTAACAGCAATCAGAGAAATACAAAATTAACAATGAAGTATCACGTTATCCCTGTTTAACTAGCAAAATTAGAAAGTTGGCTAATGTTAAGTGTTGGTGCCAATATAGAGGATGTGGAACTACAGGAATGCACTTGCACTGCTCTTAGGGGTATAAAGTGGCACAGATATTCACAAAAGCAATCAGGCTATCTAGATAGTGAAGTGTACTCACACTCTATGACCTATGCATTCCACTCCTGGCCTTATATTTCAAAAGAATTCTCATGACAGTCCATAAGTGATCCTGTAAGAGGATATCATTGCAGGGCTGTTTGTGGTGGTAGGGTATCAGAGGCAATGTGTTTAGTCACTGAAGAGTTATGGGTAAAATGTGGATACTTTGCTATGGTTAGAAATAAGAGAACAGATGGACACCTAACAAAAATGGACCTTTAAAAAGGTAAGAAACAGGGGCCCCTGTGTGGCTCAGTTGGTTAAGCGTCTGCCTTCGGCTCAGGTCATGATCTCAGGGTCCTGGGATCAAGCCCCATGTCCTTGCTCAGCGGGGAGTCCGCTTCTCTGTCTCCCTCTGCCTGCTGCTCCCCCTTCTTGTGCTCGCTCTCTCTCTGTTGAATAAATAAAATCTTTAGGAAAAAAAAGGCAAGAAATAGAATGAACTATGCAGCCACTAAGGAAAACAGTATGGAGGTTCCTCAAAAGTTAAAAAGAACTACCATATGATCCAGCGATCTCACTTCTTCCCATATCCAGAGGAAATGAAAACAGGATCTCGAAGAGATATCTGCACTCCCATGTTCACTGCGGCATTGTTCACAATAGCCAAAATATGGAAATAACCAAAGTGACTGTCAGCAGATGAATGGATAAAGAAGATATGGTATGTATATATACAGTAGAATATTATTCGGCTATGAGAAAGAACATCCTGCCACTTGTAACAACATGGTGGTCCTTGAGGGCATTATGTTAAATGAAGTCAGACAGAGAAAGACAAACACTGTACATCACTTATATGCGTAATCTAAAAAGGCTGAACTCATAGAAACAGAGACATGTTTGTCAGGGTACAAACTCCTACTTAGAAGATGAGTAGTTCTAGGGATTTAATGTCCAGCATAGCAATTACAGTTGTTAATACTGTATTATATACTTGAAAGTTGCTAAAATGCTTAATGCTCTCACCACAAAAGAGAAGTGGCAATTAAGTGATGTGATGAAGGTGTTAGCTAACCCAGCAGTGGGGGTTATATACTATACCCTACTATATATTTGCAATATATAAGGATACCAAATTAACATGTTGTGTACCTTAAACTTATACAATGTCACATGTCAATTACATCTCAATAAAGCCAAACGCCCCCCCCCCAGAATGAGCTATATCACAATATTTGGATACTAAAATATAATTACATAAACTAAAAATATATAATAATACCTACATGGGTGACAGATGTAAAACTACATATATATCTTATGCATTTTTCTGTGTGCGTTATTTCATGAAAAAAGGTAAAGATAGTGATATGGTAAAGTAATGAGAATACTCTGGAAAGTAACACTACTCTACAGTTGTTAAGCATCATCACATAAAATGAGAATAAAGCATTTAGAGGGTTTTTTTTTTCCCCCTCATTTGTTTAGAGTGACCTCATCAGTCAAGATGGTTTTGCTATGTGAATTGTTTACTTGAGGTCAATGAATCAAAAGGTATTTGCTGAAGGCCTATATTTGAGCCAGCTTCATAATGATGTTGGCTTATTTTTATAGTTGATTCTTATATAACTGTATAATGCTCAATCCTATTTAGTCAGAGTGAGCCCCATATACCCATATATTAAATATGATCTCTCAAGAATTCAATTTTGAAAGTACTTTAACAAATGTTACATAAAATAGAATATTACAGAACTCAGGGTAGGAAGTATTATAATTAAACGTTACAAAAAATAAGCTCAAAGGTGATTTTTTTTTGTCCAAGTAGAAATTTTAGTCTGTTTCCTTATAGGTTTTTGTCTAACTTCCTCATTAGGACTTCAGTCTTTTTTTTTTTTAATCCTTAAAGTTAGAAGTTGGTCAGAATTTCATGTATTCAAACTGACTTAATACAGTCACATTATTTCACTTTTCATAATGAATTCTATTATCTAAATCAACATCAAAATCTAATTTATCACCATTTTACTCAGTTCTGCAGCTTTATCTACAGTTTAATCTTGATTATTTTCAACATTTTTATCATTTCTAAAATGGGATAACAGTCTCTTCTTCCATATCACACAGAAAAGTCAGATTCATCTGCGGAAGGTTCACCAATCATGTAAATAAGAATTATTCACTGTCTTTTGTAACATTTAACACATTTTAATGGTTTTGATAATGGTCTGTACTGTGGTTTATTTTACACATCATTTGATAATTTCTTTATAATGATGACGTGAAGTTTTGCTGTTGTGGTTAATGTTTTCCAGTGCCTCTAAGGACTAAACACCAAGTCTTATTCCCCTTCTGAGAGCTAATCAATGCAGATGCTACCACTTCTTGCCACAAGCGGGAAGGATGTGGAACCAAAAAGCTGGTCCAAAATCATTCCATGGCTTACAGCCCAGCCACTACAAGGTCCAAAATCTTTCTGTGGCTTAATAGTCCAACCATGAGGAAAAAACACAAAGGTGGAATCAGGACTTGGTCCTGAGGCAGGGATGGAGGGGTATCCACAGAGAGGCTTATAACAATACATTTAGGGTTAGGAAGTAGGAAGCTGAGTGCCCTCAGAAGCTCTTCAAACTTTAGTGGAATTCCTCTTGCCTCTGGTAAAAGGAGCTAGACCCCTTAATCAACAGGCTCATCAATCCCAGGTGTGTGTGTGGGGGGGTGTCACAGGACCATGAAAGTAGGGAAGTGGGTACAGATCCAGCTGGGGCCTCAAATTTTGGGCATGATGCTACAGGGAGAAGCTGTATAAAGACAGTATGGAAGATAAAATTATTTTCCCTCAAGCTTTATGTAGATATATATAGAACAACAGTACACAGAAATAAAAATGGCCTTACATCCTGAAAGTTTACCACTAACAAGCTTTCATCAATAAATATGCTCTTTCACAATTCAAGTGTTCTGTAGGCTAACTGGCAACCAGTCATTCACCTCCCTATGAATTTGATTTACTTAATATTTTCCCTCTTGTGTTCTCAGTATAATCAATCTCAGTTAAGATAAAGAAGACAGAGTATAAGATGGACAGGTAGTTTGGGGGATCCTTCAAGAAGACAGGATTGAAGATGGACTGCTGCAGGAGAGGACTTCGGGTAAGGAAGCAAGCTGGAAAGTACTTGGAGCCTGGAAGCAGCAAGTGGATCAGAATGGTTGATGTGCAATGCTGCTGAGGGTTGCCTTGCCCTTTTTTTTCCAGGGATCAAAGAGGAAAGGCCCTGGCCACACCCTACAGAAATGAACCTTTGCTCAGAGGAGACAGGTTTTCTACTTATGCTGTTCAAAGAGGTTCGGAGTATGAGGAGCAAAGGAAAGATCTCAGGAAGGGTGTCAGTAGGCTACTCTAGTTATGCAGGCTCAGACAGAGCAGGCTTCCTGCCGCTCTGGGCAGTCCACGCCACAGGAAGCAGAGGGAGTCCTCCCTGAACAGGCCTCATATAAACAGCTTCCCCTGGCCCTCCCTCTCCTCAGTTCCCTTGGGGATGTGAACAGAATCTATGATAAAGTGGGAGACTTAAAAGAGAAGTCACACTAAATCACGGAAAACTTTGGTTAAGTACTAATGCGTGCTTACTAGTAAATAAATAAACAGTGCCTTAGTTTTCTGCAACATAACAAATTACCACAAACTTAGAGGCTTAAAGTGATACCCATTTATTGTCTTACAAGTCTTTAAGTCTGAAGTCCAGGCCCAGCGTGACTGGGTGATGTGCTCAGGGTCTCACTCACCAAGCTCAAAGTCCTCTTCTAGGCTCAGGCAGGTTATTGGTGATATTTAGGTTGCTCTCAGTCCCTTGCATATGGCCCTCTCCATTTCCAAACCGGCACAAGAAACTCCTTCACATCAAACGCCTCTCATGCTTGAAACCACTGCATTTCTGTCTATGACTGCTACAGCCAAATGTTGAGGGCTCATGACATCGGCTCCGGGCCCAAGATTATCTCCCTACCTTAAAGGTCAACTGAATTGGGACCTTAATTACATTTCCAAAACCCTTTACAGCAACATCTAGATTAGTGTTTGATTGGGAGTGTGTGTGCATCTTGGAGGCCAGGATTTGGGGGGCTATCTTAGAATTCTGCTTGCCATAAGCAGCATGTATGACTGCTTGGCTAGACAGGTAAGATTCAAAAATAAAACAAAGATTTTCAAATGTCTGCAGCACTGGTTCTGTTTCTACTGTCAGCTACTCCAAAGACAGCAGGAGGGCCAAAGGGGAGGCTATGAATTATTTATAGATAAACCAAGCAGAATCAAATATACATGGCTGTTCTATGTGCTGTTTGTGCACAGCTCCTGACTGTCCATATTCCAGAAGAGTCTGAGGTGCAAAAGAATTAGGGAGAAGGAGCTATGAACTAGAGACCAGCCTGGAAAGTAAGCCGCAATTTTGTGCTCAGTGGCAAGTTTCCCATGCCACAGAAAGACAACGCAATGCCAGGAAACAGCTGAAGAAATGGCTGAGCAACTACCCTCGGACAAACCTTATGAATGACAGTGACACAGCACCCTACTGAACACAACTTTTGGCAGGAAACTGGGCCGAAATCAATATGCAGGACTTTGTAGCACTCAATTACCACAAAATCCGAGCACCTTCTTAGACACATTTGAGATTGGGGGCTGAGGGGACTGCTGGTGGAACAGCTAGAAACTAAAAAAGCAAAAAGAAACCAAACATCCCTTTAGAAAAGAGAACCTACTTGATTTTATCAGAATATGAAAAAGTGATAAGAAACACCTTCCATGAACTGAATTTAACTTGAAAATAAAGACCTCTGTTTTTAGCAACAGACTATTCAATAACTTCCATTTTTTAAGCCATTAATTAGGTCTCCATTTTAAGCTTTAGATTTGAAATCAAGATTTTCTGCACTTAATAATTACATAAACCAAAGAACTCAGTAAACCAAGTTTCCACCCAAAACATCTTTCACAATAAATGTCTGAAAAAAGGAGTTGTTATGGAAACAGAAAAATATTTAACAGCATGGCATAAATAACTAAGAGGGGTGCAGAGGGATGGGGGGAGGTGGTCATGCCCAGACTGTTCCAACTAATTGTTACAGAGAGAGCAGGGAAGGGAGGGAGAAGGGGAAAGAGGTCGAATTAAAGAATAAATTTAAATGTAATGGATGAAAAACAAAGAAAGCCTATTTCTGAAGAAAGTTAACTTGATTTACTGTGAAAGAAGCTCTAGAGGGCAGTAGGGATGCTCAGTGTCGTGAGAGGAGTGAGTACAGAGGGGTTTGGAAGGTGGTCAGGGTATGTCCTGGAGCCGCATCCTCGCTAAAGGGCGTGAAACTCTCCCAGAAGCCCTGGATGACCATCAGATGCAACTTAGAATGGTAAATTCTATCCAATTTAAAGCTTTTCCAGGTACTGGAAAGGGTATTTTAAAATTATGAGTGACTTCTGGTTTAGCAAAAAGACCACAAGCACATAAGGCAAAACTTCAGTGCATGAGTCAAGGTGGTAAGCAATGATAACTCTGATAACAATTTTTGGAAAAAAAATTATAGTGTTCTGTTAAGGATATTCTTCTCAAGTCCTAACATGACTGCTATACATATCAAGTCAATGAAACATTTACAGCATGGGCATTAAGTCAATACACTGCCAGATCAAGAAGAAAAGGCACAGCAAATGTTCAACATAGTCTGGCAAAAACACTTGAAAATGTAAAGTTAATTTAACTGAAATGAAGAAATCAACAGGCAATCTTGTTGGACTTAAAGATAATGTACTGTATGTAAGTGTTAAGTATGAAATATGTGCCAGAGATACAAAGATAAGTGAATTATCTTCATAGCCTGGCCTGGAAGGGAAGCAGACATCTAAACAGACTATTAAAGCAATAACCAGCGTGCGTGCTGACGGAAGTTAGTAGATGTCATGAGTAATGAAGACTCTGATTCTATTTTTGATGTTTGATTACTGACAGTTTTCAAGCCCCACAGTGTCTCCTTATCTCATATCCCATAACTGGGCAAGCCAATAAGAAAGCCTGTACTCTCGCTCTTAGATGCAGTGAGAAGCTCAAACTTTTCAAGTCTGCCCCAGCCTCACCCCCAACCACAATAAAAGTAAGCCGGTCTCCCCTCTCTGCTCTCAGGCCATTTTTCCCACTTGCGCTTTGGGAGCCCACCCTCGTCTCCCCAGAATGCTTTATTATGTGAGTATAACAAACATTTCTGCACCCTCCTCAGGTGTGTGCATGTGATGTCATCAGTCTTGACTGCTGAACCAAATTTTAGGTAGGGATCCATTCCACTTCTGTGGGGTGAACACAACACATGGAAGCAGAGAGAAGGCAGTTTCTACCTCGCTAGGCAGGCTGGGGAAGGTCTGCTACAGAGAGAGAGCTATACTCTATAGTACTGAAGGCCATTAGGGATTCAACAGGCCAAGGAGGTTGTAGTGGAATTCAGCTGGAGTAATTGCCCACTGTACGTACAATTTCTCTTCACCGGGTAAAACCCTGATAAACACAGGACAACACCCAGAAAACATGTTCACTATCAAATGCCCCCCTTGTTTGACTGATGGGGTAGATACCTGATCTAAGCATGGGTGATGACTGCACTCTCTGGAGATTTTTCAAACTAAGGAAAAAGAAGTTCTATGCTGTGATGGAGGGAGGCTACAGAATCGGAGTCTGAAGAGCGCTCAGTAGATTTGTTCTCATCATTGTAGGAAAAAGATCTTGGCAGTAGGAGAGAATAAGCCAATACAGAGTAAGGCAGAGCTGCGAGACAGAGAAGACTCCTGGTGCTGGTGGATACCATGGATCCTGTTGTCCCTGGATCACCGTTGCACTTCCGACCTTTCTGTAGATTTATTACGGGCCTCGGTATTCCTTCCAATACATGTTCATTTTTGCCTCATCTAGTTTCAGTCAGATTTCTATCACTTAGAACCAAACAACTGAATCACTGACCAAAACAGAGGGAATAAAGGCACTCTGTAATTATTGTTAATTTTCTTACAATATGAATAGTGATAGTGTAGTTATGTAGAATGTCCTTATATATGGAAATGCGTGTGGAAGAGTACAGGAATAAAATGTTATTATGTCTACTTTCAAATGATTTAAAATTGACAAAAATATAAATATGGCAAAAATCTTAATTACTGAATTTAGGGTAAGAGTATATCCATTACCTGTTCTTTCTCCTTTGTTTTGATTATATGAAAGCATCCATACAATTCTTTTTAGAGGGGAGACTCAAAGTGTGTACAACACGCCTAGAGCTTAGAAAGGTCACTTACTTCAAGACATGGAAAGTAGTTGTCCACAGGGGTGGCTTAGGGTGGGGAGGCTTATAAGAAAGGTAAAGGACATATTTTATGTTGAGAAATTTAGCATCTATCCTAAAGACATTAGGAAACCATCAAAAGATTTTTTTGTGGGAAAGAGTATAGGAAATGACATGATTAGATTTGGATAGTAAAAAGATTTCCCTTTTGACAGTACTGATCGTAAATTGGAAAATGGCAGGCATATGGTAAGAGTCTAGATAAGAAGTGATGAGGCCCTGAATTAAGAGGAGAAGGGTAAGAAATAAAGGTTAGAGAAGAGCAAACATGAAAAGTTGATAGAATTCTGGTAATGGATTTGGTGGGGGAAGGGATGGAGTGCTTTGAGGTAAAGGAAAGAATCCAGGAAACATTAGGATTTTTGGCTTTGGTGACTGATTTATTCCATTCATGGAGATTGGAAATAGAAAATTTCCAATTTCCAAAAAAAGCAAGAGCAGGGCACATTGACTTTAAGGTGTTGCTGGAGACAAAGGTAAGTGTTTGGGAAGAGGGGCGAGACACAGGTTCAGAAACCATAGGCATATGCCAAGGGTATGGAAGAGAGCACCCCATGAGAGAGTGTGGAACTGCCTGAAAGAGGCTGAGGAAAGAGAAGCAGCTATAGTTAGGGGATAGAGAGGGAACAAAATCCTGAAAGAAACTAAGAAAAAATGGCTTAAGACACAGGAAGAAAACACAGAGTAGTTCACAAGGGTAGAGGCCAAGAAAGATCAGAGAAGGAGGAAGTCAGTGGTGCCACGTACTCTACAAGAGACCAAGAAAGACAAGATTATTAAGGTCACCTAACAAAAAATCTAAAGTACGGCAGTTCCAGGGTCAATTAATTCTGCAGTTCAACACTATTATCAAGGACGCAAGTTCTTTCCATTTTTCTACTCTCAGACAAATTTTGCTGGTTTTATTCTCAGCCTAACACCTCTGATGGATTGTAAGATGGCTGCCATAGTATCCCAGGCATCGCATGCAGACAGCATCCAGCATGGAAGACGGGAAATTCTTTCTTACGTCTCTTTTTTAGAGTTGGTGGAAAAAAACAAACAAACCGTATTCCCAGAAATCCTTTAGTAGACCCAACCTCATATTATTGGGTAGAACTGGGTCACATGTCCACCCCTGAACTGATCATAAACAAGAATGGGAGTATTACAATGACTCAGATTAATCAGGAATACTCCTGAGCTGGAGGAGACAGGTCACTTTTCCTTAGGGCTGGATAACTGAAAAAACCTGGGGTTGTATTAACAAAAAGGTGAGGGGGGATGCTGAATAGGTAACTAACGGGCATGAAAGGGGGCCACTCCGTACTAAGGTATTCTAATCTGATTTTTTCCACATAATAATACTTTATTTAACAAAGAGCAGGGATTTTTGGAGGCAAAAAGACAAGTGGTCAATGCAGGAAAAAATTCCAATCAAGTAAGCTTTATGCTTCTGAGAATGGAAGAAAGCCAAACATACAATAACTTTAAAGGAGGGTGTACTCTAAAATCTCTCTTGATTTCTTCCGGCAATCAGTTACTTCCTAACCCACCAATAATTTACCTTCTGCAGTGAAAATGCACAACTTCACTTTCTTTGTACTAGAATTTCTACTCATAAAAAGAAACTTAGCTCTAAAATGGCTAGGCAAATTCTTCCAGTCACATTGCCTATGATCTTCTAGGGTCAAAGTTCTAAATTTAGGAACCTCTCTGCTTACATCCATCTGGTTATATCATCTGTGGTCTATCAACTTGAGTGGGCTGAACTACAGTCCCCAGAATTCCCACATACATTTCTGCTTCAGGTGGGTTATGTGTGATGCTTTCTCCTGAGAATGGAACACGGAAGGGAGGCAGCCGCCATTTTGTAGCATACAGTGTAACTTCTCCCAGTTATTCACTCAAATACCAATGCAGGTGCTGCTGGGAAGAGGTTCTGCAGATGTAATTCAAGTCCCTAATCAGATGACTTTAAATTAATTAAAAGAGAGATTAGGTAGGCTTGTCTTAACTAGTTGGAAGCCCTTTCAAAGAGAACTTAGCCCTTGCCTGAGCTAACAGACTCCAAACAACAGATGGATCTGCAACTGCTTTGCTTCCTCAGGATCCTCCCTGAGAGCCTGCCTGTGGACCTCAAGCTTCAGCACTTGCCCTTGGGATTCCAGCCTACTCATGATCGTCCCTTCCTGACAGCCTGTCCCTGTACACTTAGGGTTTGCTCCCACAACTGCATAAGCCAATACACAAAAACTCCACACACATACACACATATATACATACACTCACACACACATACAATCTGACTGACTGAAGCCTAATACACACGTGTTCACATCTGCCTCCAACTCCTACTTCTACAGATCCACTTCTACCTTTGTGAGATAAAACCAGCTCCATTCAGTGCTCTCAGACTGGATGCAGAAAAGTTTAAGATGGTAGATCGGTTTTCTTTTTCTTTTGTTTCCACTATTTTGGAGCAGCAAATACATTTGCTGGCTTATGGAATAATTCAGTATACCTACCATATACCTTTCCTGTGCTGTAACTAAGAAATCATGCTATGATTCAAGTAATTTTCTTCACTGTATTACCTGGCCCTTGTTTGCACTGGAGTTCACCTGTCCATTTGCACACCTTCAATAAACTTTCACAGTTTCTCTCAGCTCATGAGATTTCGGTTCCAGTCTCTTATAGGAAATCCCATTTATATCCTCTCTAGTCATACGTTAATTTGCTTATTCCTATCAGTTCTCTTTGTTAATGACACCAAATTATTCTCTAGCCTAAATATTAAATGAAAACCTTTATATTCTGCGTATCGTTTCATATCACAACTCCATTCTCAGGACTCTCTCCTGAGGATAAAGTTAAGGCGTGTTTAAATCGTTAGTTTCGGCAATGATTGTAAGAACAAAAAGTTTAAAACGATTCAAAACAAGAAATGAATTGAACAAATATATCCATACAATTTGATGTTCTTTAATACCATAAAAGACAGTAACAGATAATTCAATGCGATAAAGAAAAAACTGCACAATGTATTATGTTTAGAAAGCAGGTTATACAACAGTTTATGTTCAGAAAATACGGTTATGTTTTTTGTGACTCAATAAATAAATACAGATGCACAGAAGAAGGACTTGAAGGATAAAAGCTCAATGTTAATGTTTCTGAGTGGCTGGATGGCTGGTAATTTCTTACTGTCTTCTTTCTCCTGGTAAGTATTTTCTAAGCTTACTACAGTGGACACGCACTGCTAGTGTAATAAGCAAAATCCCAGAAAGTTCTGTAGTAGTGACTTAATAACCTGTGGCCTAGAGCAGGAATTCTTCACTACCCCTGAAGAATCCAGTATGGACTCTGAGAGATTTGTCTAGAAAACCCCTTAACCTGTGTGCACAATGCTGTCTGTATGTGCAACGCTGTGTGCCTTTGTGTGCACTTGGAGAGGTGAACAAAGATGTTCACAGCTTTCATCTAGTCCTCAAGAGATCCATGATCAAAAAAGGTTAAAACCACCAGTCCAGAATCTTGCATGACCTTACCTCAATTTCTCCTATTTCTGGAGTGGGGCATTATTTAAAGGGTCCAGGGAGAGATAATTTGGAACAGAAATTCCCAACTCCTATTCAGGCATTTTGTATAGCTGAAAATGTCTTTATCTCAAGTGATATATAAAATTTGTAAAACTCTCTCAAAAAACAAATTATAAAGTAAAAAACAGCTGGGTGTAACTTCTGACAAGATCTCTCTAGAATGGTTACTGTTAAGCTTTCCAATAAGAATACTCTGTGTTTGAGACTAATGATTTTGGCGTTGTATGCCAACCTCCTCTCCTGGCCCTCATGCGGCACCAGAAATACAGCTCATGCCCTAGTCTCAGAATGGAGTTTGTTAGTCTCTGTTCTGGGCCACTCTAGGGCAAGCGAACATACTCCAAGAGAATTTTACTGTAGAGAGAAAACTCACTAGTAGTTAGAAAATAATGAACTCTTTTATGGACATCAAAATATGTGCCATGTTTTATTAAATATCTTGCATTTGACAGAAGGAGACTGTGGGCGACACATTACTGTGACTGGCTTAAGGCCTCTACGTTATGCTTCTTGCCATCTTGACATTGTATACCTAAACCGTTTTTGTAAGACAGAAATGATAGTGATATGTTTCCCATCTGAACTTTATGGTCTTTAAATCTAACACCCAGAAGTCAGTTTTACTTACATAATGACTATTCCAAGATACTGATTCCATCTAAAGTGCACAAAGAACCACATAAACTTCTCTCTGTACTCCTACCGCTAAAATCCATGATCTGTGTAGGAATATAATCTTAAAAGATGGGAGTTGCTATCAGATACCTTATTTTTTATGCTAGCTACTCTCCCATTCTAACTACTCTACCATGGTTCTGAACAAATACAATTAGGGTATTTAATTATTCCAGGTTTGAGAATGTAAATAAATTACTTAAACTTAATGTGTTTACTAGTAAAAAATGCTTAATTACAACTTTGACAACAATAAAGAAAATTATAACTTTCACTTACTGAATCAAATAGATCTATATACAGTTTCTCCACCACTTCCCTTTTAAATTCTTTTTTTTTTCTGCTAGTTTACCAGGGTAGCATTGTGGTAGCAGTAATATCACCAAAGTTCTCTTTATCTATTTGCTGAATTAGATTGGAACCAAATACAGGTAAAGACTTGTTTTTTCCTTAGTGTATCTCAGATGTGCAAAACCTGAGACTCAGAGGTAGAAGGGAAGCCAGAAATATGGTTTGAGGAAGCAATTCTGTGGTTGAACCACGTCTTTCTGCAGGATTTTCTTTCGTTTGCTCTTTTGGGTTAGTGATAATATTTATTTGGTGATATATAGAAGTCTGTACTTTGAAAGCACAATCAAACAAATAAATAATATATCTTTCTATATCCACATGGGAAATTTTAAATAGTAGAAGTGGAAATGAATTACTAATCAGAAAAGTAACCTAAAAGTTTTACGTTGCTTCTGAAGATAAGATCCCATGATCCAGTGACTTAGTTAGGTATCTTTCAAACTTCAAAAGTTAGTATTATATGTTAGACTCATAATAGATACTTGCTTCCCATTTTCAAACCGTGTTCAACAACACTGTTTTCCTGATGACTTGAAAATGTAACTTTCTCAGAGAGATAACACAGGTAAAAAGCAAGACAAACACATGCATAAAATACACATAATAGTTTAATGGGAAACTATGGTCTGAAAATTTTAAACTTACTGTTCATGGAAATCCAGCATTGGTGGCTCAAATCGTATAGGTCTGCAATTACCCCGGTACAGAGATATACTGTAAGTAAAAAGAAAAGAGCATAAGAAACAATTCTTTAAAATATATATATATATATATCCCAAAACTGAAGTCAGACACTTCAGTTTTGTCACAACAGAGTATCTTTACGCAAAGTGTAGTCTAATGTTCTATTGGGAAGGTGCGTTACTTTTCTTATTAGAGGAAATCAATAAATGTATGTTTTTAAAAAAGAAAAAAAAAGAGTATTTTTCCTATTCAAAGGTATGTGAAAACAAAAAATGCTCAAGTAGACCCAATGTTGAAATTTACTTGGTTGAAATAGTTGATAACAATATATCTTAATATGTTCACTTAGATTTTTTTTGATACATGCACAATGAACAATAAATAGTCAACACAACTACACATACTTGGCAGACAATATAGTGTACAGACAAAAACCACAATCACATTTTAACTAGAGTGGCAAAGGAACTAAATAAAAATGACTTTGGGGATAGAAACTTTTAAGAACTGAAGTATCTTTTCCATCTGAGACTTTAGAACACACTGATCTATTTGAGTAGTATTTCTCACTATCCCAACTTGATACTAGAACTTCTCACTAAAACCAGTTTCTGAACAGCAAGCCTCCTAGTCATCACCATGACCTAACAATGATGAGATACAGAAATGACCTGGGGGATGGGGAGATGTCCACATGCCTCAAGTCATCTGTTTAAGTACAGAGAAAGTCAGAAATTCAGTAAGCCACTGCAGTTTCTAAATAGTAGATGTTTATCTTTTTGTTGTATTTTAAGAAATGACGTTAGAGCAAAACCATTCTGTAAAACTTTATTTCCATCAACACAATTCAGAAGAACACAAGCTTCAAATGATATAGTAATTTAATTTAGGAAATACAGGACAGACATTAGAAATAGACAAGGACATTCAGAATACATAGGAAATTTGGCCTTAACTCAGTTCTTTAAATAGTCTAAAGTATTTAAAGATTAAACAGTCTGAGTAGTAGAATCAAAGCACTAAAAGCAATAAAGTCTTAAGGTGTTTTAGCTTGATAATCCCAATATGCTGAACAGAAAAAAGGAAAAACACAAGGAGGAAAACAGCAAATGTAAGATTCTACTTTACTGAAGCATAAATCTAAAGACACTGGGACAGAGGCGGCATAGTTCCCCACAAGACAGGAGCCACACGCAGCAAGAGGTACAGAATCTACTCCCTCCTGATTTCTGCTCTTCTTAGGAATATAACAAGGATACTCTCTGGCACCTTTATTTATTTATTTATTTATTTATTTATTTATTTATTTATTTATTTATTTTTGGGGCACCTTCTGGCACCTTTATTTATTTATTTATTTATATTTATTTATTTATTGGGCACCTTTAAAATAAGAGATGCCAATCAGCTCATTAGATTCAAGGGTGTGAAACCCAAACAATAAAATCTTAATCCAATCAAGGGGGAAAAGTATAATGCATGAAGTAAATGTGTATAAGTCATTAATTCATATATATAAACACTGACTGTATTAGATGCTAGAGATATAAAGAAGATTAAGATACAGTTTTTTTTCCCCCTTTATAGAACTGAGAATCTATTTCCCAAGTTGTACATGGAAATGTCTAAAGTGGCCAGGCAAGGTAAAAATAAAACAAAAACAAAACCATACACACTGTGTTGATTCAACACAAATATAATGAATGCCAAGGGGGGGCTGTCTAGTGGCTGTCTAGTGAAAACAAAGTAGAGAGCCTGCTCTCATTGCACTAACATCCCAGTAGGGGAGACAAAGGCAGAACATAGTAGGTAATATGGGACAAATAAAGACAAACCAAACGCAGTAGGAACAGAGAAGGTCTCTCTGAGGAGGGACGTTGGAGCCGAGACTTGAATGGTGGAGATGTGGGGGAAGAAAGCAGATCTACTTGGCATGCTGAGGAAGAGGGCTGAAGTGGCCAGAGTGATGGGAGGGAGGGGCTGAGATCAGAGAAGTACGAAGGCCAAGTCTCCTTGCAGGAATCTGGATTTTATTCTAAGTGTAACAAAAAGCCTCTATAGTGTCTTCTGCAAGGGAAAAACATATGACACATCTGAAAAGGTTAATTCTGGATGCTGTGTCAAGAAGAGATTGTAGAAACCCTAAAGTAGAAGCAGGAAGTCCTGCAGTAGTCCAGACAAGAGGGGATGGTAGCAGTGGTCTTAGGGGGATCACAAGGCAGGGTGGTGAGAAGTGGCTCTTATCTCAATATATTTGGAAGCTAAAGGCCACAGGTCATGCTGATGGATTGATTTTGGAATGTGAGAGAAAGAAGAGAAATCAAGGTTAACTTAATTCTAAAATTTTGGCTTGAGAAACTGGATACAGAGTCATGACATGGGAAAAGTGGGTTAGAGATGAGGAAGGATAGATGGGTTAGATGTTCAAGTGTATTTATTGTTTTAGACATTTAAATTTGAGATGTCGTATCTAGATGAAATGTCAAGTAGGCAGCTGGATATACATGGGTATTGCTTTGTATTAAAAAGTTACTGATTTTTGTGTACTGACCTTTTACCCCAAGTCACTCTGGCAAGTTAATTCTAACAGTTTGTCTACAGATACCTTTAGATTTTCCTGGCACTATATGTGCTGCCAAAATGGTCATTACCTTGGGTTACCCCTGTAGATAAATTGTCCCCTTTTAAATCCCTAGACCTTGTTTTCATTTTTTATGCCTTGTGTGGGCTAAGACCTCCCAAAAAATGCTCCACAGAAGCAGTGTCCAGCAGTGTCCAACAATTGTCATTTACAGATTTCTCACAAAATGTGATAGAGGGATCAATGCATAAAAGATGATCCCCTCATAAATGTGTATTTTCAAAACAATAGCAGATTTATGTCTAAGGAACAGTTTAATGTTTGAGTGGGTACAACGCAAGTTGTCACAGATATAACCTTATTAAAAAAACCAAAAATTCAATAACATAGCTGACATGTATCCACAGCTGACTGAGATGTTTGCTGCTATGCTTATTTTCAAAGGGGATGGCATTATTTAGCAATTTATTAACAGAAAGCAAATGTCTGCAAATCTTTAATATTGAAAAATAAACTGGGGCAGAAATAATGTGAAAAATAGTACTCTGCCAATTTCAAAGAGACAGAATCTGAGACATTGTAACAGAATAGTGCATGATTTTATGCTTTCCAGTGATTGTATTTGTTTGAAAGTCTCAAATATTTTTATTCTTATTATTTACTTGGGGGTAAGGAGATGCAAAAATACTGTTTTTTTTTTTTTTTTTTTTGATGTAGTGTTCCATGATTCATTGCTTGCGTATAACACCCAGTGCTCCATGCAATACGTGCCCTCCTTAATACCTATCACCGGCCTATCCTTCTTTTCGGTAGTGCAATTGCTGGGTCATAGGGTAGTTCAATTTTTAACTTTTTAAGGGACCTCCACACTGTTTTCCAAAGTGGCTGACCCAACTTGCATTCCCATCAACAATGTAAAAGGGATCCCCTTTCTCTACATCCTCTCCAACATTTGTTGTTTCTTGCCTTGTCAAATTTTGCCATTCTAACTGGCATAACATGGTATCTCAACTAGATATCGTCTTTTGTAAAGTGTCTATTCAAAGTTTTTATACTGGGATGTTTGTCTTACTGAATTATAAGACTTCTTTATAGATTCTAGATACATGTCCTTTATCAAATATATGTACTGTGAATATCTTCTCCCTGTCCCTCCTTTTCCTATTACAAATGGTGTCTTTTGGGGAGTGATACCATTGAGATGGTGACATAGGTTGTTGCTAACTTCAGTCCCCTTCACAGGAAGATCAATTAGCAACTATCCATGGACAAGACACTGTTGTGAAAATTCCAAAACATAGAGGTAAGGGTGAAGAACCTCCCTGGACCACAGAGACTGAAAAGGACCGTCTATTAGAAAGGAGAGGAATGGCTACACTCTGATCACATCACCTCTCCAAGGCAGGCATTGAGCCACCTCTCCAAGGCAGGCATTGAGCCATAGGTCTCCTGGGCCTACAGTTTCTCCAGAGGGAAAGAGACCAAGGTGGATATCCAGCTCCCTTGGTGTAATGGGTTGCTTCCCAGAAGGCCCACTTGGGTCTTGCCACAAGAGGACAGGGGGAATCTACAGGGGTGAATCTGTGGGTCTTGACCCCTGGAAATCATATTGGGATACAGAGGAGGACAGGATATACAGGCAACCAGCACTTGGAAGACTGCCCTCCTCCTTGCAACAACACCCAAGTGGAGATCCTAGCCAGTGGCTATGCCCATCTGCAAAGTCAAGCTGGCGGCCCTGTCTGGCCAGGGATCTAGGTGGACATTTCCACATGATTTGGGTCCCCACCCAATGAGCCATACCAGCCACGAGCCTGTTTTACAGCCTCACCTGTAAGCAGGTGGGCTGGGAAGCAAATTAAAAGACCTGCTTAGGGTTGACTATAACCTCCAGCCCCACCCAACCAGGAAGCCTAACTAGAACATCTGGGAAGCTGCATAGCTCAACCAAGAAAACAGCCCTGTTTAAAATGGCACTTGAGCAGAGAACTCAGCCCATGGCTCAGCTTACCTGCAGAGCTGAGCTGGTGGTCCCATCTGGCCAGGGAGCTTGGTGGGCAGCTTTGCTAGATTCAGGTCCCCAGCCATCAAGTCATAATGGTATGGAGCCTGTTTTATGGCCCCATCCGGGCAGGGAAGCAAAATCATAGTCCTGCCTAACTGCTGAGTATAGCACCCAGTCCTGCCCAACTAAGAAGCTCGTATGAGCAGAGAATCCAGGCACTGTGGAGGCCATGTTCCAGCTGTGCATGGACAGGGAACCAAGTCAGTAGTCCTATCCAACTGTTACCAACCAGTGACAACCCTGCTGACATCAGAGCCCCAGTGACATCCTTGGGCAAACAGTAAGCCCTACTTGCCCAAGGACACTATCAGCTGACTCATTAAGAACCCCAAGTTAAGCTGATTGAAGAACCATCTCTGCAAGGACACACAGACAACTAAACAAAATTTAAAAAAATGCATGAATGAAATGAAAAGTTCAACAAAGAAATAAAGGACTTCTATTAAATGAGTTATATTTAATATATAAAAACAACAACCAAAAAACAACTACCTGTTGTTTGTAAAACAACAATCAAACCGAAATCCTAGAGATGAAGAATATACCATGACTGGACTGAAGAATTCAACAGAAAGCTTCAACAACAGATCTGACCAATCAGAAAAAAGAATCAATGAACTGAAAGGTCATTTGAAATTATCCAATAAGAGGAGCAAAAAGAAAACAGAATGAGAAAAAGCGAGGAAAGCGTGCTGGATTTATGGAATAACTTTAAGAGAAACAATATTTATTTATTTATTTATTTATTTATTTATTTATTTATTTTTAAAGATTTTTTAATTTATTTATTAGACAGAGATAGAGACAGCCAGCGAGAGAGGGAACACAAGCAGGGGGAGTGGGAGAGGAAGAAGCAGGCTCATAGCGGAGAAGCCTGATGTGGGGCTCGATCCCATAACGCCGGGATCACGCCCTGAGCCGAAGGCAGACGCTTAACCGCTGTGCCACCCAGGCGCCCCTAAGAGAAACAATATTTAGTTGATCCTTAAGCAACATGGTTTGAACTGCATGGGTCCACTTATATGTGGATTTTTTACAGTATATTACTTTAAATGTATTATCTCTTAAGGTTTTCTGAATAATATTTTTTCTAGCTTACTTTATTATAAGAATACAGCACATAATACACAAAACACACAACATATATGTTAATCAACTGTTCACGTTATCAGTAAGGCTTCTAGTCAACATTAGGCTATCAGTAGTTAGGTTTTTAGAAAGTCAAAATTATATGTGGATTTTCAAATGCATGGGGGGTTGGTACCCCTAACTCTCTCAACTATAGTTTTCAGTGTATGGGTTTCAAAGATTTTTTCATAAATTTATCCTCAAGTATGTAACATCTTTTGAGGCTACTGTAAATGGCATTTTTCTGTAACATTTTACTTTTGCACTTGTAATACAGAAATAGAATTCCTGACACTGACTATATGTATTTTTCAATCTTACTAAATTCATTTATTCTCATAGCTTTTTGTGCATATTCCTTAGGACTTGTATACAATCATGTTATTTGTAGACAAATACCTTTCTCTTCTTCCTTCCCAAACGCATCTGCCTCTTATTTCTATTTTTTGCCTTAATGTACTGACTAGCATATCCAGTACAATACTGAGTAGAACTGATTAAAGTGGACATCCTTTTCTTGCTCTCAATAGAAAGAAAGCATTCAATCTTTTACCATAATGCTTTTTTTTTTCTCTCCCATAGATGCTCTTTATCAGACTGAGGAAATTCTTCTCTATTCCTAGTCTACTGAGTGTTTTCAATCATGAATAGATGTTGAATTCTGTCACATGCTTTCATTTCAATTTTTAAAATTTCCCAAACTGTCAATGATTTCTAATTTAATTCTGCAATGTCAAAGAATATAATCTGTGATTCCTGGGTGTATTGTTTAATAAATATCTATGAAGAAAAATATTTATAAGGTTACGTTCATTGATAGTGTTGCTCAAGTCTTTTATACCTTTACTGATTTTGTCAGTTATTGACAGATGAGTGTTGCAATCTCCAACTATAACTGTGAATTTATAATTGTGAATTTACCTTAATTTGTTTATTTTTTCTTCATGCATCTGGGAGCTCTGATATTCGGCTTATGGAGACTTAGGACTGTTATATTTTCATGATGAATTATCTCTTTTACAATGATAAAATGTCTCTCTTAACGTCTGATAATATTCCCTGTCCTAAAATCTAATTGGTCTGATAGTGTTATTCCCCACCCCATCTTTTTACTTTTAACTTACTTGCATTTTTTATACTCAAAGTGCGTTTCTTTTTAAAATCAAATCTCCCTGACCGAAAAGGAGAAAATATTTGCAACACAGGACTATTACCTCTAATAAGAAATGGTTTAAAATGGAATAAAGATAAAAGGTCCTATAGAAAAATATGTAGAATAAGCACAGACAATATCAAAAGATAAATATAAGCATGGCATAAAATATGTAGAAAGATATACAACCTCATATTAGAGAAAGACAAACTAAAACTATATGACGATAGACTTTCTCACCTATCAGACTGAAAAAATTTAAAAGTATGACAACATATTCTGTAGGAAAAGCTGTAGGAAAATAGGGACTCTAATTCACTGATGTGGGACATGCAAATTGGCACAGCTCTTAAAAGAGAATTTGGCAATACTAACAAAACTACACATGCATTTACCTTTTGACTCAATAATCCCATGTCTAGGAATTTACCTAACCATGTACTTTCAAAATATGAATTACATATGCACTTACCTTTGACTCAGAAATCCTATTTGTAGGAATCTATTCTGCAGATAACTTTCAAAAATATGAAAATACATATATACACAAGGCTATTCTTTGAAGCACTGTTCGCAACTGCAAAATACTAGAAACAAATTGCTCATATATAATCCACGTCCACATAATATGGTACCCTGCAGTCCATAAAAATAATGAGAAAGGTCTCTATAGGACATACTTTTAAGTAGATCAAACAAAGCACAAAAAAGCATATACTATGCTTCCTTTTGCAGAAGAGGTATAAAAAAAATCCACGTGTTTGACACTTTTGTATAGTTCCGACTTTTTGAATTCTACTGTTTCATATATTTAAAATGAGTGAGTCTTCAAAATGGAGGTAAAAAAATCTCAAATGAAAAAAAAAAAAAAAAAAACAACCAGAAACCAAAGAGCCAAACTTTCTTTGGAATGAACATAACCACAATGCAGATGAGGGTGGAGGGGGCAGGGCAGAAGGATGGAGAGAAAGGTGAAGAACACACAATACATGTAAATTTTGAGTAAAATATTTTGACCATATACACTCAAACTGAACAAAATAATAAATTCTAAACACTGTACTTCCAACTAGTAGGTTTGTTTTTCATGGTGGTATGAATTAACCAATCTGAAACGAATTTATTTGTATTCTAGGGTTGAGCAATCAAGTCTATATATTCTGTGGATAACTGGAGCCAGATTTCTCCTTGCTGGAGAATATACAGACACAAAAAGGGGAAGGGCAGAAGGAACAGTGTAGTGGTGTATTAAAACTGGAGTTATCAGTAACAACTCTTGGTTTTTAATACAGATACAGAAACAGATGTGTGTTTGTGCACACATACATACATAAACATTTCTTCCTAACTCTAACAAGGTCTAGAGACAATGACACCTCAGTTGCAATGATACCCCTGCAGCATGAGTACACAAAGCATACAAATCTTAGTTTGTAAATATCCTCCACTAAAATGAAATCTCTGAAGAAGTGGACGTTCCAGGGCTGGGGCAGGAAAATTATGAAGTAAGCCTGGAACATCTTGACGTTTCAGAAAGTAAGGAAGTGTTCAATGAATGGGGACATGTGAAAATCATACAGAATAGACCCAAACAAAGTGGTCAATTGATTTATAAGGACAGTGCTAAGGTAATCCAATGGGAAAAAGACAGTCTTTGCAACAAATGGTGGTGAAATAATTGGATATCTATACCGATAAAAGTGAACTTTGACCTTTACAGCTTGCTTGCATTAGAACGTCAACAACAACAAACAAAAACAGAAAGAAAGATAGAATTAAAAAAAAAAAAATCAACAGAGCAGTAATTTCCAGGCAAGACTCATCAGTGGATGCTATAACTAGTGAGAATTTGATGCCAAACAGCGTATCTACATGGTTTCAAGGTACTTCTTTGCAAGGTGTTTATTACAAAGGAAAAATGGAACAAACAGACATCTTGTGCCTCCCGATAATCAGAGGAACTGAGCAAGACACAATTTTAAGTGATACTCCTGCCAAAAATGCATAATCTAAAATGAACCATGAGAAAACCCAAACTAGGATGTTTGCCTCTACTTTAAAAAAAATGTCAAGGTCGTTAAAAAAGACAAATCAACTGTTCCGCATTAAAGTTGAGACTAAACAGACATGAAAATTAAATATGACTGATACCAGCTTGAGGCTTGGACCAAAAAACAATTTCTTTTCTTTTTAAAATAAAAATTACCCCAATAATGGGACAACTGACAGATGAAAATAAAGTTTATAGATTAAATAATACTATGTGTGTCAGTGTTAATTTACTATTTTGATATGTATCCTCTGCTTTTATAAAATTAGGTCCCTCTTTATACGAAAAATATTCTAAAGCTTTTAGGAGTAAAGGAGCAACATATCTATAACTGATTCTCAAAAAATTCAGAAAAACACTTACATATACATTATATGTATACATAGAAGGAGAGAGGAGGAGAGGGAAGAAAAAGGAAGGAGAGAAGAGGTAGAGAGGGAGATAATAAATGATAAAGCAAATGCAAAATGGTAAATAAAGAGACTCTAGGTCAAGGGTATATGGGAATTTTTGTACTGTTTTTGCATTTTTTTCTCTAAACTAAAATTATTACAAAACAAAAGGTAAAAAAAGTAAATGTAATTTGAAAACTAAAGTACACTTCTTATAGATGGCATACACTTGGATCTTTCTTTTTTTAATAAAGTCTGAAAACTGTTTCGAAACTGTTCACATTTATTCTAATTTTTGATATGGCTGATTTCAGTCTACCATCTTGCTATTTGTTTTCTATTTTTTCCATCTGTTTTTTATTCCTTTTGTCTTCTTTATCTGCTTTCCTTTAGATCAAGTATTCTTTTAGTATTCCACTTTCTATCCATGACTGCTTTATCTGTTAGATCACTTTGGGTTTTTCTTTTTAAATAATTTTAATATATATTCCAGTATTTGTTTCTCTTATCATAGCCTAACCCCAAGTAATATTATACCACTTTACATATATGCAAGAACTTTACAACTTAATTTTCCTTCCTCTTGTCCTTTGTGCTGCCATAATACATGTAATGTATACAAGTTATCAATTCCACAAAACATTGTAATTATTTTTGTTTTTAAAAGTCAATTATCTAAAAAAAGTTTTAATAAGAAAACATGTCTTTTATATTTATCCACATGTTTTCACCTTTTCGGTGATCTTCATTATTGTGTCTAGAGCTGTGTTTTCATCTGTAATGGTTACATTTCTTATAGTGACAGTCTGCTGGCCACACATTCCTAGCTTTTGTCTGGAAATGTATTTGTGGAGGATATTTCTGCTGGATATAATATCCTGGGTTGACAATTTTTCTTTAATATTTTAAAGACGCCATTTTGCTGATTCTGGGTTTGCACTGTCTTTGATGAAGTGCCAGCAGTCATTCTTAGCTTTTGTATTCCTATGTGTAATTTATTTCTTCCTGGCTGCTTTTCAATTTGTCACTGGTTTTCAGCAACTGGAAATATTATGTGACTTGGTGTGGTTTTCTTTGTCTTACTTTTGCACTGGGTTTACTGAAGTTCTTCAACAGCCCTCCCCCACCCCCAATTTCTAGAACTTAATTACCTGTGTTAAATTACTTGCCATTGTACCTTAGGTCACCAGGGGTTTGTTTATTCTTTTTCTAGTCATTTTTTTTCTTCCTGTGCTTCAGTTTGGGTAACTTCCATCACTGTGTCTTCAAATTCACTTTTTCTTTTGTAATGTTTATGTTGTTATTAATCCCACTCAGTGAAATTTTCCCTTCAGAAACTGTATTTTTCAGCTCCAGGGATTCCATTTTGTTTTTTTGCAATGTCCATTTTTCTTTCATTATATTCAAGTTTTCCTTTAAATCGCTGAACATATATAATGGATGTACTAAATTCCCTGTGTGCTACTCCCATCATCTCTGTCATTTCTAGATGTTTCTATTTTTTTTTCTTTCTTTTGTATGGGTCCATTTATTGGTTCTCTGCATGTTCAATAATCTTTGATAAAAAGATTATTTCTATTACATTATTATTAAGTTACTTTCATTTCCATATGAATTTCAGAATTAGCTAGATTGAAGGCAATTTCTACCAAAAAAAAAAAAAAAAAAAAAGCCTGTGGGGATTTTGATTTTGATTGCACTGAAATATATAGATCAATCTGGAGAGAACTGACACCTTAATATTGATTCTTCTTATCCATGAAGACACTGTTCTCTCTCCACTTATTTGGGTTTTCTTTATTTACTCTTGGTAATGTTTGGAGATTTCAGTGTACAGGTCTTGCACATCTTTGGTTAGACTTATCCCTAGGTTCACTGACTGCCAAAACTACCAAGACTAGGCTTTGCCTAGGAAGCTGGGGCATATGAGGTCTGTCATTCAGCTGCTGAGCACACCGAAAAAGCTCTCTAGGACACAGAGCTGTGTAGGAAAAGGGGACTGTTCTTTTCACCAGCTGCCCATTCTGATGCCCATATTTGGAAAGGGTGGCAGGAGGAAGAGAAACATCACCTGATTGCCACCAGCCACTCAAAATAAGCCTCTACAGCCTGGAGCCTATGGAAAATGAGATCTGCCAATGTTCTCTGCCTGCCACATCCAACTGGAATAGCTGCCCCATCCCAGTGAACCGGGGGAGATGGGAACATCCACTCGTCTGCCAAGCCCACTGAAACACTTCTTGTGCGAGGCAGAGCTGTGGGTGCAGTCTCTAGCTTGAATGCTATGACCTCCCACACTGTTCTTACCACGTTTAGATAGATTTTGTTGAATAAATATTTCTCAATTCATTGTAAGTCCTTTGAACAATCTCCTGATACTCTTTGTTAATTTTAATCATCTTAACAAATGCTTCTTAAGGGGAGAAGTCCCCAAGCTCCTCACACCACCATTTCAGAAATCTCAATTCTGTCACACTTGTATTTAAGGTGAGAATAATGTGATTCTTTAAAAAAAAATAAGTGAAGTAAACTGGCCTACTCAAAGGAGCTTACCAACATCTGCTTCTGTGGTTTAATGCAAAGTTAATCCTATCTTTACTTAAGCTCACTTCTGGTAAATTGACTTCCTACCATCAACTTACTACAGTCTTCAAGATTTATGCAAAGTAGTACTTTTTTTTTTTTTTTTGCATTATTTGTCACTTCATTTGCAGCTAAAAGCTCCAGGGCTAGAAAATAAATCAAAGTACAAACCAAAATGAAATCTTAAAAAACAGCTTAAGGACATTCCCTTTAGCTTTTTCATGAATTTAAAACAGATACTAGTGAAACCGTAAATATCAGCAGATTTTATCTTCCATTAAGATATTACCAAGTTTTGGATCTAACTACAATCTTCTAGATATTTATGGCTACTACAGGCAACCAAAATAGTTGCACTTAATGAGAAGAAAATTATACAGTCAATTAAAGAATCCCAACCCCACCTTAATTTGAAAAGTATTTCCCAGCCCAATATTTTTGGCTTATTTCCCAGAGATATCAGGGAACTTAAAGGTTCTAACCTGATTCTTCTTATGAACATTAAGTGTATACACACACAGACACACACATATACCCTTCTTACCTAGCTGTATACACTAACATTTTCAGCTCTTGTAACAACAATAACAACAACAGTACCATTGTTTCCAACCCAAGACCTCTGCATTAGCTGTTCCTCTGTCTGAAATGCTCTTCCCTAAGACTTTCACCAGGTAAGCTTAAACACCATTTCAGAGAAACCTTCCTTAACATCCAATCTAAAGAAGCAATGGAGTCCTGTCTATTCCAGACTACTCTCTAGCTGAGTTTATTTATTTAGTGGCTTACTGTCTGTTTTCCTTGAACTTATGCTCCACACCAGGGCAGGAGTCTTAGACTATCTTGTCCATCCAGCACTGTAGCAGTTTTAAAATAAGTGCACAGATTCTCTGATACTCCTCTGTTCAAGAGATGGAGCTTAATTCCCCTGGCCTTGGGGGTGACTTCTTATGAATGGAATATGGCAGAAGTGATGGTGTGTGACTCTAAGACTCAATTTCAAAAGACACTGTGGCTTCCTCCTTAGTTTCTCTTGCATCACCAGCTCTGGGGTCACCAGCTGTCATGATGTGGCAACACTCAAGCAGCCCTATGGACGATTCGACATGGTGAAGGACTAAGGCCTCTCGCCAACAGCCAGCAAAAACTAAGGCTTTTTGCCAAGAGTTGTATGAGTGAGCCATCCTGAGGAGGATCAGATCGCAGGCCCAGGCCTTCAGATGGGGGTTGGTCCCTGAACGGCCATCTCAGGAGGGATTCTGAGCCACAACTACTTCACTAAGATGCTCCTAAATTCCTCACTCCCAGAAACAGGAAGATGATACATGCTTGCTGTTTGAAGCTGCTAGGTTTGGGGTAGTTCATTACATGGCGAGAGATAACAAATACAATTACTGAGTCACCAGTTCTTACAACAAAGCCTGGCATACATGAAGATCCCAGCAAATGTTTGCTGAATGACTGGGCTAGTAAACTGTCAAACACCCACAACTTACATTCATATAACATTTTAAAGTTTGCAAACTACAGTTGCCCAAATAAATCTTTTCATTTGATCCTCACAACCTTATATAAATGCATAACCTTATATCATATGTACGATATATCAGGCAGAGGAATAATCTTCTCCAGTTTGCAAATGTAAGTCATGCTCAGAGCAGTTAAATAGTTGCTTTCAAGGCCCCACAGACGGTAAACAGAGAACTCAGGACTTTTGATTCCTAATCTTCCACCACAGGGCTCCACAATCCTAGGAAAAGTCAACCATAAAAGATGGCTTCATGTCATAAACTATTAAATCATCACTGGTATTTATTATAATATTTTGGTGTTCAATTCAAATAAACACTGATGAAACACTATATGCACATCCTCCACCATTCTATCATAGAGCCAACACATGCTTTTTTTTTTTTTTTAAAGATTTTATTTATTTATTTGACAGAGAGAGAGAGACAGCCAGCGAGAGAGGGAACACAAGCAGGGGGAGTGGGAGAGGAAGAAGCAGGCTCATAGCGGAGGAGCCTGATGTGGGGCTCGATCCCATAACGCCGGGATCACGCCCTGAGCCGAAGGCAGACGCTTAACGACTGTGCCACCCAGGCGCCCCCAACACATGCTTTTTAAACAAAATATTACCATGTAATTGATAACCACATTAAAACAAATTAGAATGAAGGAGAGGAATAGAAAAAAAGAGTATCCTGGAAAATTGTGTTTTCCATGGTTTTACTTCCCACAATTCTGAGGTCATGAAAGCAGTAGTTTATTCCCTTGCAAAATGTCCTGAAAGCCCTTGGAGCCAAGCTTGTCCCCAAAACTAACGCAAATGATAATGGTAGGTGGCGAGGGGGAGAAGGGAGAGGAAAAGGCAGGAGAGAAAGAAATGGCAGCCAGAGGCTAGTATCTACCATTGTACTGCCATACAATCCACTAGCTACAGAATCATTCTATTAGCTGAGCTTTTCATGATACAAATTTTGGCCCAAGAGATCATGTACAGGAATTTTAAGAAAGGATGGGGCTGAATCTACTGGCGTACTAATAAAGCCAGGAAGCAAGCAGCATGTGGATTCTACAACTGGGGAGCACACACAGTGACAAACTGATAAAGAAATGACTAGAGAAGTTCAAAAGACAATGCGTCCCTCCCAGCAATCTAACGTTCAGTGGACACTGGTCATGCCCCAAGGAGAGACTGGTCAAGGCAGCAATCTCCAGAGGCGGAGACCAGGCTCTGGGGTCAGAAGCCAGCCTTCACCTCAGCTATGACTTGGGTCTTGCGGATTGTTCTGATGATTCAAGTGAAGCGCATGCCTGTGTCTTATGTCCCTTGATCCCTACGAGCCTTTATAAATAACATCCTTTTCAAGTGCGCTGCTTTCTTCCACAAAGCAGGCTGTGTTTTGTCACTTCGACACATATGCTTTACGACCTCATCAGAAGGGATGTCTTCATTGCCCTTCCAAACGCCTGAAGACAGGCGCTATTGCACACAGTCCCAGCACTGAGCAGATACTTTCAGAAACTTCAAGGAATACTGGCTAAAAAAAGAAAATCCAGGGAATACAGAAGAACTGCATACTTGCTATGCAAATGGAGTGAACACAACACAGGACTGGTAATCAGAAGATGATGAATTCTAACTGAAACTTTGCCACTTTAACCGTGAGCATATTCCTTGGTTCTAAGGGTCTCAGCTTCCTCGTGTGTCAAACAAAGGGCTCAATAAGACCATCTATTAGGGTTTCCTGTAATTAGAATCCTCTGTAATCATATAACTCTCATCTTAGTCAAATGTTGAAACCCAAACCCAAATGTTGACATTTTTATAGAATAGTTTGTTTTTAAACTGAAAAAAAATTATAATTTCTGTTGTTCTACAACCACACATTTTATTTACAACTTCTGTTGTTACACAGAAGTTACATACTTATATTTTCATTCACATTTTATTTTGCATTTGCATTACACTTATTCTTACTTAAATGAGAGCTCTGGCAGCGTTTACTTTGTGCAGCCCTAAGCCACACATTAAAAAAACCAGCTAAATGTGTGCAAGCTATGTTCTGATCATCATGTGCTTGGTAAGTACGGAGGCTGTATTTGCTTTTCCACGTTACACGTTTGAAAATGACTTATTAAGGGTGATTCACAAATACGGTCCTTTAGTTTTTTGTTAGTTGATATGAGGTTCAAAATCTAAATTTAGACCTGTATACTGTTATGGGTTGAACTGTATCTGCCCCCCCCCCATTTGCATGTTGATGCCTTAACCCCTGATATGATAGGTTTTGAGAGGTAATTTGGTTTAGAGAAGGTCACAAGAATGAGGCCTTCATGATAGCGTTAGTGCCTTTAAAAGAAATGACACCAGAGAGCTTGCTTCCATTCTCCCTCTCTGCCATTTGAGGATAAAAAGGAGACAGGAGCCATCTGTAAGCCAAGGACAGAGCCCTCACTGGGGAACCAATCTGATGGCACCTTGATCTTGGACTTCCTGGCCTCTAAAACTGTGAGAAATAAATGTTGTTTAAGCCACCCAGTCTATGTGGCATTTTGTGACAGCAGCCTGAGCTAAAACGTATGTTTAGTACCTAACCCAGTTTAATACCCATAGGGTATGCATACCAATTTGAACCCAGTAGTTTATTTAATTCATGATCTTGGTCAAATTGAGGGCTTCGGGGCAGGGGGGGAATGGGATAGGCTGGTGATGGGTAGTAAGGAGGGCACATATTGTATGGTGCACTGGGTGTTATACGCAAGTAACGAATCATGGAACTTTACATCAAAAACTGGGGATGTACTGTATGGTGACTAACATAATATATAAAATATTATAAAAAAATAAAAATAAAATAAAAAAGAACAAAAAAAAAGTGAAGTGTGATGGTTTTAAAACATATCTGCAAATCATCTGATATTCTTGCCATAGATAGGTAGGAGTCATTCCCCTCACCCTATTCCCCATCCCCACATCTCCCCCCCTCCCCCATGCCCTGAATCAAGACCAACCTAAGTGACTGGTTGAACAGCAGCAGCTGACAGAGGTAACAAACACTATATGACTTCAGAGGGAAGGTCAAATAAAGTGATAGATCTTCTACTGGTTCTCTTTGGGATGTTCACTCCCGAAATCCAGCTGTCATGCTGTGAGGGAGCCCAAACAAGCCTTTGTGAAAAGACCACACAGAAGGGCCCACATGCAGGCATTCTATGTGACAGCCCAGCTGAAGTTCCAAGTAACAAGCTAACATCAGCATGTGAGTGAACATGCCTCCAGCTCTGGAGTCTCCCCAGCTGAGGCCCCCATCATCATGGAGCGGAGACAAGCTGTCTCTGCTGTGCTCTGTCTAAACTCCTTGCTTGCAGTCTGACGGCATAATAATATGATTGCTTTATGCCAGTAACTGGTGTAGTTTGTTAGGCAGATGTGGATCACAGATAAGTGGAACATGAGATCAGAATATAATTATGTATTGATGTAAATTCTTCATTATACTAGGAAAATAACTTAAAGCCAAATCTTGATCATGGGTGAATAACATCATCTTCATAAATGTAGCCAATAAAATTTCATAGCTAGTTTCCTAACTGCTGGAATAAAGTAACAGTGAAGCAGCACAAGATAACAGGTGTGCTTTCTTCCCACTAGCTTAGCTCTAGAGGAGTCAGAGAGTTCTAGGGTTCTCAGATGCTCATGCCAAGGTGGCATCAAGCTAGACATGTAGTGTTCTGGAAATAATCCACCCGGTGCCAAAAATATTTGGGAAGGGGTAGAGGGATAGAGGGGTGGCGTTATGCTTTGTAATACAAGAGCAGAGAAGTCTACATCTTACTGTAGCAGTGGGTGTGTCTTTTGGGTAGGGTTCATGGGTAAAGCAGGTCTCAAGAGGGCATATAAAATTAGGCAGACGCACAGAACAATGAGGAAGTAGGGCCATGTTACTGCAGATCCGAAAGAGTGAAAAGAGCAAAACCAGTGAATACTGAAGGCGTTTCATTACTGTATTTACGAAGTGGAGTTTTAATTGTCTTAATCTGAGTATGTGCTACTTCTCTCTCAGTACAAAGTTCTTTGCTGATGCAATCTGCGTTTCCCTGGCCTGAGGACATTCAAGGATATCTAATTCACAGCTCTCATTCTCCTTTAAATACCAGGTGCAGACCCTCACTGCGTATGGAAAGGTTATCAGGATAGTAACTTTCTTTTATATTGTCTCCCTTTAGATGTGGGAAGCTACCAAAAGACCAAAGAATTTGGATGTGAGGAAGCTATCTTCAAATTCACATGCATGTACATATTTTCATAATATGTGAGGGTAAAACAACTCTCTTGTTTGTTATCATAGAGAAGCTGTGTTCAAAAGGGGTCTCTTCCAGTCACAAGACTGGGTTTCACTGCTCTGAGTTCCTCCCCCAGGGGCCTGTAGGCAGACACCTTGTGGTAACTGAGGACAGAAATAGTCCATAAAAGGCAGCAATAGCCACGAGAAGTTACTAGGGAGTTACAAAGCTGATCCTCCCCGGATATGATGGGAAGAAAGGCTCAGATCTCAAAAGGGTTTTCCATACTTGAAATACATGACATAACATGATTTTTAACTTGCTTTTCCCTCTTCACCAAAAAAGCTGGTGCAAGAGAAAGACAGCATTGCTGGAATCCCTCAAAAGGAACTGAAATTATGTTAGTATCTTATTAAATACATAAAATTTTATATGTTATAAAAAATATATATATATTCATTCCTTCCTTACCTCTTCTGTTGATACGAACTGAGTCCAAGTGTTGTCTCAGTCTGTGAAAGGAAGAAAACAACGAAAATACTGAAAACAAACCTTTCTACTACAGACATACAGAACATCCAAAATATACTGCAGTTTCAACTTTGATCTTATACTCACTTAGAGTTTCAGGTTAAACCCAATCCTTAAATCATAGGAAATGATTTGTCACATTATGTAATTCAAATGAAAGAATAATTTGGGATTAAATTTTACACATGAAAAGAATACAAAGTAATGTGACTGATTTTTAAAAGTTTGCCAAACCAATACATCCTCTGAGAAGAGTCCTCTCTACAACCACATTGTGAGGCTACCTGTGCCTCTCATTGCTCACTGCTTACCGACTGTGTGGCAAGTGCCAGTGTACAACAGTTCCTGCCACCAGGGAGCTCAAGGTTGTGGGGGCAGAGCAAGAGGGAGACAGACTTTTAAAACTAAATAAATACAGGTGCACCTGGGTGGCTCAGTCGGTTAAGTGTCTGCCTTCAGTTCAGGTCATGATCTCAAGGTCCTAGGATTGAGCCTTGCATCGGGTTCCCCAGAGAGTCTGCTTCTCCCTCTCCCTCTGCCTCTGTGCTCTCTTTCTCTCAAATAAATAAATAAAATCTTTTTAAAAAACCTAAATAAATATGAAAGAACTATGAAAATGTTGGAAAGGTGCTGTGAAAGAGAATAAATAGGTGATGTGCTTCAATATGACATGAGGGAAGGCCTGTCTGAAGAGATCGCATCTACACTGAATGTGATCAAGTGTAAAAAAGCTGTGTGTGGACACAGGGCCTGTGTGGTGGTGCATGCACACAGGTCCGACTTCAGGAAAGAGCCTGGACGTTCAAGAAATAGAAGGTCTACTTGGACGGAGCTCAGAGGGATGGGGGAAGAAAAGTAGAAAATGAGGTTGGAGGGCTGGGTGGGGGCTAGACTATGCCGTGTCCTGGTAAGAAGCCACGGTAAGAAATTTGGAATTTGCTCTACTCTAAGTGCAATACAAGGGATCTGAAGGAGTAAGAGAGAGAGAGACAGACATGGTCTGATTTAATTTTAAAGACACTATTCTGGTGACAGTGCAGACAGGATGGTGGAGAGGAGAACAAGACAGAAAACAAGAAACCAGTAGACAATTGAGGAAGTTCTTAATAATGATATGTGAGAAAATGCCAAAACTCTAAGGAATACCATCAGTGAACTTATCCCAAAAGGTTAGCTTCTATGTGGTAATTAGAAAAAGCAGAATTGTGGAATTATTTTTCCCATTAATATATATTATTTTGCAATGGTATTCTGGAGACTGTATCTGGAAGAAATATGGCAGATGTGGGAAAATGTCCTTATTGTGCTCGGGTGATGGTGAAGTGTCAGGATGTCTGTAATTTCTCTAAAATGTTTCAGCAATATGACTTGCATGTGCATGGAAGTACCTGTGTGTATAAAGCAAATACGGCAAAATGTTAATCTATCTCAGTGTAAGTAAATGGGTATTCATTCTCAACTCTTATTTTCTGTGCTTAAAAATATGTTTAACTTTTCACTATGAAAAAAAATTTTAAAGAATTTATTTATTTATTTGAGAGAGAGGGAGAGCAAGAGAGAAAGCACAAACAGGGGGGAGGGACAGAGGCAGAGGGAGAAGCAGACCCTCCGCTGAGCAGGGAGCCTGACCCAGGGCTCAATCCCAGGACCCTGAGATCATGACCTGAGCTGAAGGCAGATGCTTAACTGACTGAGCCCCCCCCAGGAGCCCCTGCATTTTTTATTATGAGAGAAAACGTTTGCAAATTATATATCTGATAAAGGGTTAATATACCAATATATAAAGAACCACTACAATTCAACTTTGCTATTCATAAACAGCAAATAAACAAATCTGATTTAAAAAGGGGTGGGGTGCAGCCTGGGTGGCTCAGTTGGTTAAGTGTCTGACTCTTGGTTTCAGCTCAGGTCAGGATCTGAGGGTCCTGGGATCAAGCCCTGCATTGTGCTCCGCTCAGCGTGGAGTCTGCCCCGAGTCTCTCTTTCCCTCTCTCTCTGCCCTTTCCCTGCTCACATGCTTGCTCTCTGTCTTAAATAAATAAATCTTAAAAAAAGGGGTGGACACCTTGATAGATGTTTCTCCAAAGAAGATATAAAAATGGCCAATGGGCCCATGAAAAGATGCTCGACATCACTATTAGGGAAATGCAAATCAAAACTACAATGAGATACCACCTCATTACCACCAGGATAGCTACTATCAAAAAACCAGAAAAAAACAAGTGCTGGTAAGGTTGTGGAGAAATTGCTATCCTTGTGCACTATTAACGGGAATGTAAAATGTGGTGCTGTGGTGGAAAATGATACACTGGTTCCTCAAAAAATTAAACACAGAATTATCACATGATCCAGCAATTCCACTTCTGGGCATATACCCAAAAGAATTGAAAGTAGAAAGGAGGGACTCAAACAAATATGTGGACATCCATGTTCATAGCAGCATGGTCCACAATAAAGTGTGTTAGTAATCCAAGTGTCTACCAATGGATAAATGGACAAACAAAAATGTGGTTTATAAGTACAACAGAGCATTATTCAGCCTTAAAAAAAGGAAGAAAATTCATATGCTACAACATGGATGAACCTCGAAGACAAAGTCTATACTAAGTGAAATAAACCAGTCACAAAAGGACAAATACTACATCATCCTATTTATGTGAAGTACTTAGAATAGTCAAACTAATAGAGATAGGTAGTAGAATGGTGGTTGTCAAGGGTTAAGGTGAAGGGAATGAGAAGTGATTGTTAATGAATACAGAGCAGTTGCAGTTTGGGATAATGAAAAAGTTCTGGAGCTGGACGGTAGTGATGCAAAAACAAATATGAATGTATTCAGGGTCACTGACCTATATACAATTAAAATGGCTAAAACTGTCATTTTTATGTTCCTATATTTTACTACAATTTTTAAAAAAGCTATAGAAATAAAGACAGTGTGGAGCTGGCATAAAGATAGAAAAATAGGTCAAGAGAACTGGAGAAAGTCCAAAAATGGACTGAAGCATGTACAGTCATTTGATTTTCAATAAAGGCATCAATGCAGTTCAATGGAGAAACCTATATCTTTTCAGCAAATGGTGTTGGAACAACAGGACAGACTTATGTAAGGGAAAAATGAGCCTTTATCCTTATGTCACACCATGTACTCAAATTACTTTTATACATATCATAGTTTTAAGCATAAAAACTAAAATTATACAGCTTCAACAAGAAAAGACAGGAGATTATCTTTGTAATCTTGGAAACAAAGACTTCACGAACAGGACAAAAGCCACTAACTGTAAAAGAAAAAATTGACAGACTGGACTTCAAAAAAATTTTTTTAAATATGCTCACCAAAAGACATTGTTATGAAAATGAAAGGGCAAACCGTATACTGAAAGAAGAATATTTGCAAACCACATATTTGATGAAAGACTTGTATACTGAACATATAACTTGTGAATATAAATAAAAAAACCATACCATTTTCAAAAATAAGCAATTATAAAATGTCAGCTAAGCGCATGAAAAGATGCTCAGTGTGTTATTAAGGAAAAGCAAATTTAAACTATAATGATATACTAACACCTATTGTAATGTTCAAAACTGAAAATACACCAAGAGATGGAAAGAATGTGGAGCAACTAGAACTTCCATACATTGTCAGTGGGAATGTAAAATAGAACCACTACTCTAGAAAAAGCTTTGCAATTTTTTACAAAGTTAAACATACCCTTATCATATGATGATGCCACTCCACTCCTAGATATGTGCCCAAGAGAAACACAAGAAAAACACGTGCACAGGAATGGTTATAGCAGCTTTATGTTTACAGCATGTTTATAGCAGGTCAATACTGGGACAACCCAAATTTCTGTTAGCAGGTGAATGGATAAATGAATTGTGGTATATCTATGCAATGGAATACTACTCAGCAATAAAAAAAGAATAAAGACTGGGAATCTTTCTTTTTTCTTCAAACATTTCTTTATCATTTTACAATGAATATATTATTTTTAAAAGAGCAGAAAATAACATTTGAGCAGGAAAAAAAGAATAAACTGATAATACAACATAGATGAATCTCAAAATAATTATGCTGAGTCAGACACCCACCCACCCCACCAAAGTCATTCTGTGTGAATTTATTTATATAAGATGGTTTATAATATAAACTGACAGTAACAGCAGATCAGTGATTGCAACTGCCTAGAGATGGAGAGTGAGGGTGGAGGGATTACCAAGGGTCACAAGAAAACTTTTGGGTGTGACGGATATGTTATCTTGATTGCAGTGATGGTTTCACAAGTGTATAAATATTTAAACTTTTCAAACTGTACACTTTAAACACATACAGTTTATTGTGTGTCACTCATACTTCAATAAAGAACGTAACCTAAGAATTCGAGACCTTGCAAAACTCTGTGGTTCTCATGCGAAGTTGACAGAAAGGGAACTCAGAAAGTTTATCACCCATGTACACTTTCTTAAGGGGGAAAAAATTCTTCATGAAGACAATCTGGCAACAAGATTACTCATGAAGAATTGCAAATGAGGAAGCTGTCTTGTGAAAGATAGGCAGATGGTCACGGTAAAGGAACTGTGGAAATAAGATTAGAAAAGCAGAAAGTAAATGTTGTTTTTAAAGTGAAAGCCACAAGATAGAAAAATCATTTAATCATAATAAACAAGAATAAAAATCTCAGCACATGCCAACAAAACACCCTAAGTATTGAAAGAGAAAGATCACAATAGACACCATTATGTTTTTGAAGTAATTTGAGAAGTAAAGGTTTAAACATATTTTAAATGTACATCTGAAAATTAAGCTCCTAAATCAAGACAGAGAAAACAAAAAAGATAAAAATTAGATGGAATAAATATATAGTATGATTAAATAAGATAAATCGTCTATTTAAAAAAGACAAAAGGACTGTGTTAGGAAACCAAAGCCCAATTATAAACTGTAAATACCCAATACAAAATGATGCAGAAATGTTGACAAACAATGGGCGAAAACAGACAGGGTAAATGCCCCTACCCCCCAAAAAGGGAAGAGAAAAGGCACACGGATAAGGGTTACAACATTAATAATCTTACAATGAAAAGATATGCGAATTTGTGGCCTTTAATTTGTATTTTCTGGGCAGATAATATGTTTGAGCAGTTTTCAAGTGTCTTTTGTGCCATCTGTACATCTTTTTCAGTGAAATGTCTGGTCATGTCCTTTGCTGATTCTGACTGGATATTATTATTGAGTTTTGAGAGTTCTTGATAAATTCTAAAAACTAGGTCCTTTGTCAGATATATGGCTTGCAAATATTTTCTTTTAGTCTATATTCTGGCTTTTTCTTCACATGGTCTTTGGGACAGCAAGCTTTTAATTTACAAATTTTTCCTTTATGGATTGTACTTCTGGTATCAAGTCTTTGGTCTCAAGAACTCTGCTAGTCCTATATCCTGAAGCTTTTCTCCAATGCTTTCTTCTAAAAGTTTTATAGTTTGATGTATTTTTTGCATAGTTTTATATTTAAGTCTACAATCATTTATGAGCTAATTCTTGTACAAGGTTTGAGAGCTGTCTGTATATTTTAATACCATTTTAATAACTTTTGGTGTTCTTTATCCCTAGTTTTTAAGGCTATTTTTTGAGCCAGCTATTTGAATTTTTTGGTACCATTTATTTTTAAAACAGAGGGTATGAAATGGTAAAGTGAAGAGAGTACAGAGTCAAAAATGGGCATGAGACGGAGAGCAGATAGTTCTGAGAAGACTCAGAATTTGAAGTAAAAAACAAAAACAAAACCAAAGGACCTGTGTTCAAATACCAGGTCTGTTCTCACTAGCCAAGTAACTTTGGGTAAAATGTGAGGAGGCTTCCTGTCAACTGTGAAGAGCTATACAGATGTTAGCCTCTGATGAGGACCTTCTAGTGTCCCACACATTTCCCCACCTCCAACAATAGGCAATTAACTTGACACGATGAGAAATAGCTACTCTGGGCACAAAATTGTTGTTATATTGCAAAACTGACTATGCAGAATGAGAAATCAAAGCTATGTCTGCAGAGAAAATCAAGGAAAAGAAATAAATCGAAGTATTAACTTGTATTACATTTGGGTACTGGGATACAAGGATAACTCCCAAGTACCCACTTTACTAGGCACAGTGGTTCAGAACTTAGGCTTTAGAGTCCAAAAGCTTGGTTTTGAATTCTAGCTTTACCACTTACTGGTCACATATTGGGTTAATATCTCCCCTGAAAAATGATCATATAATTAATAACTATCTCATGTATTTAAGAATTTAAAAGAGTACCTGGCACTTGGCAATATCCAGTAAATACTACTTACAGTTATTTACTGTTTTTCCAAATTTTCCATATTTTTTACAAGCATATATTTCTTTTGTAATAGAACCACTTTTTTAAAAAAAAGAGTACTTTTATAATTCTGTGTATGTCAAAATCATAGCTCCCTCTCCCTTTATCTTAAGAAAATAGTAAGGCCATTCCCAAGAAAATTTAGAACAGTGGTTGATAATCTACAGTCCATAATCCAAGTCTAGCCTGCCACCAAATTTTTGTTTTTCCTTTTTTTTTTAATTGTAGTAAAATACACATAACGTAAAACTTACCATCTTAACTATTTTTAGTTTTATAGCTCAGTGGCATTAAAACATTTGCAGTGTTGTGCAACCATCACTACCATGTATCTCTAGAACTCCTTTCATCTTGCAAACTTGAAACTCTGTATCCATTAAACAACTCTCCATTCCCTCCTCCTTCCATGCCTGGCAAGCACCATTCTACTTTCTGTCTCTATGATTTTGACTAGTCTAAGTATTTCATATAAGTAGAACCATACAGTATTTATCTTTTTGTAACTGACTTATTTCACTTAGTGTACATCCTTAAGAATCATTCATGCTATATCATATGTCAGGCTTTCTCACCTTTTTAAGGTTGATAAGTGTTCTATGTATAAACCTCATTTTGTTTATCCATGCACCTGTCAATGGACCCCTGAATTGCTTCCATGCTTTGACATAGTATATCATCCTTTTTACATGATGCTACACTCCGTTTGCTAGTCTTTTGTTGAGGACTTTGCATCAGTGTTCATGAGGGATACTGTCTGTACTTTTCCTTTCTTGTCGTGTCATTGGTTTTGGGATCAGAGTAAGGCTGGTATCATAAAATGAATTAGGAAATGTTCCTTTCCTCTTACATTTTTTGGAAAAGTTTGGGAAGGATTGGGAGCTTTTCAAATGTTTGGTGGAATTCACCATGAAGCCATCAGGTACAGGTTTTCTTTGTTGGGAGATTCTGGATTACTGATTGACTCTTCTTACCAGTTATACAGGTCTCTTCAGATTTTCTATTTCTTTATGATTTAATTTTGGTAAGTATTGTGTTTCTTAGAATTTGTCATTTAATTGAGGCTATCCAATATGTTGGTGTACAACTGTTCATAGTACTCTCCTATAATCCTTTTTATTTCTGTACAATCAGTAGTGATGTCCCCACCTTCATCTCTGAATTTAGTAATTTGGCCTTCTTTCATTCTTAATCCACATAGGTAAGACTTTGTTGACTTTGTTGATATTTTCAAAGAACCAATTTTTGGTTTCATTTATTTTCTCTATTTTTCCTATTCTCTAGTTCATTTATCTCTGTTCTAATCTTTATTACTTCCTTCCTTTTGCTAGCTTTGGGTTTAGCTTGTTCTTATTTTTATAGTTCCTCAGGTTGTAAAGTTAGGTTACTGATTTGAGATTTTTTTTTTTTTTTTTTTTTTACATAAGCATTTACAGCTATAAATTTCCTCCTTACCACCACTTTTGGTGTTATCACAGCTTTTTGGTATGTCGCGTTTTCATTTTCATTCATCTCTCTACAGTTTCTAATTTCCCTTGTGTTATTTCCACAAATTTGAGAATTTTTCAGTTTTCCTTCTGCTACTGATTTCTAATTTCATCTTCTTGTGGTTGGAGACGATACTCTGTATGATATCTATCTTATAAATACTGAGGACTTCTGGGAAAATGGAAGAGTAGGAGGATCCTTAACCTCACCTCTTTCCCACAGACACACCTAGATAACAGCAACATCAGTGTAATTAATTAAGAAAATGATGTGAAGACTGGAAGAACAGACTTGGCATAGTTAATTGTAGAGAAGAGGCCACATTCAAAAAGGTAGCAGAGTCAGAAACGTACTGTACGGTGACTAACATAATATAATAAAAAATATTATTATTAAAAAAAAAAAGAAATGTAGTCGGGAATCAATCTGCCAGCAAGGCTAACTAACCACAAGCAGCAGGGACACAACAAGCACGTGGAAATGATAAGAACAAACTCCATACCAGGAACCCCAGACATGGGGACTGACCCTAAGAAGATAGGACCACATAACATTTGGCTTTGAAAACCAGTGGGGCTTAACTTTGTAAGTTTTACATTCAGTGGAGCTTAACTCTGGGTGCTTTAAAAATCAGCGGGCTTAATTCTGGGAGTGCCAGAGGGCCTTAGGAAACTGAGTCCCTGGCTTCAAAGAGAAAACAAGACAAACATCCCATGGAGATACCTCACAGAAGCAGCAGTTTGAAAAGCACCTGGGGTATATGTGAAGGTGACTTATTTACTAAAACCAGAACATGTGCTGGAGGAGCAGGAATCTTTAAGAGACTTCTTTAAGAACAAAAGAACTTTCCATCCTCACCCTCCCACATAGTTGAACACCTGTGGGAGCTAGTAAAAACACCCTACTTGCTAGGACTGTGCACCACACACTAGCATTTTCCTGCAGATCTGCTCCATCCAACCTGCCCTACTTGGTAAGAGTCCCTTCAAAGTGGCTCCTGCTCTGTTCCTTCCAGCAAGTAGACCTGGCAGGGACCAGTACCACTCCAAAGTAACTCCTGCTCTGGGAAAAGGGGAATATAACCACACACACCAGTTTGACTGCAGGCCCAGCAGGTGAACTGGGAGTAGACACCTGATCTGACTGCCAGCCCTGTCCAGCAACAAAAACCTCTCAAGGGGCACCATGACACAGCACTGCAGTTCCATGTAACTATGGACCGGGGAAATGGGCTGTGGGCAGGCATCTGGTCTGACCACTCGATACCACCCAACTACAAGTGCAAGATGGCCCCAGACTGACTCCTTAACAGCACAGGGACCAAACTGTGCCCCAAACTGGTAAGGTGGGCAACTGCAGCTGAATGCACTGAAAGCAAACATAGCTCAGCCACAACAGTAGGGCACACGCAACCCACACAGGAGACACCCCTGAAGCACCTGGTTCTGGTGAACATGGGTTACCGTGCTACAGGGCACCAAAGAACTCTTCTTCTGAAAGCCACTTTCAAAATCAGGAAACAGGGCTGATTTTTCCTAATACATAGAAACATACACAGAGTTAAACAAAATGAGGGACAGAAATATGTCCTAAATGAAGGAACAGGACAAAAAACACCAAAGGAGTTACATGAAATGGATATAAGCAATATACCTAATAAATAATTCAAAGTAATGGTCATAAAGATACTTAGTGGACTTGAGAAGAGAGTGGAGGAGCTCAGTGAGACCTTCAACAAAGAGATAGAATATATAAAAAAGAATCAATCAGAGATGAAGAACTCAATAATTGAAATAAAAAATACACTAGAGGGAATCAAAAGCATATTAAAGGAGGCAGAAGAACAGATCAGTGAGCTGGAAGAGAGAGTAACGGAAAACAAACAAGCGTCTGAAACAGCAAAAAGAAAAAAGTAAAAAATGAGAATAGGATAGGCGAACTCAGCAACATCATTAAGCATAGGATATCTGCATTATAGGGATCTGAGAAGAAGAAAGAGAAAAGGGGGCAAGAAATTTATTTGAAGAAATAACAGCTGAAAATTTTCTGACTCTGGAGAAGGAAACAGAAATCCAGATCTAGGAGACAAACCCCAACAAAATCAACCCAAGGAGGTGCACACCAAGACACATAATAATTAAAATGGCAAAAACAGTGATAAAGAGAGAATTTTAAAACCAGAAAGAGAAGTAGAAAGAGAAAACGGGGAACCCCAGAAGGTTGTCAGCTGATTTTTCGGCAGAAACTTTGCAGGCCTTAAGAGAGTGGCATAATATCTTAAAAGTGCTAAAGGGAAAAAACCTGCAATAGAAAATACCCGACCCAGCAAAGCTATCATTCAGAACAGAAGGAGACAGAAGGAGTCTCCCAGACAAAAGTTAAAGGAGTTCATTGCCACTAAACCAGTCTGACAAGAAACAGGAAAGGGAATTCTTTGAAAAGAAAAGGCCATAATCAGGAGTAAGAATTATGAAAAGAAAAATTTCATAGGTAAATGCAAACATAATAAAAGTAGTAAATTCATCACTTATAAAAACAGTAAAGACATTAAAGCACAAACACAGTAAAATCAACTATATATATAAAAATGAGTCAAAGGATTCACAAAATAAAAGGATGGAGAGTATGGCATTATATACATAGAATGTGGGTATAGAGGAGTAAAAATTTAGTGCTTCTAGAATCAATTCAAACTTAAGTGATCATCAACTTAATATTTACTGCCATCTGCACAAGGCATGTATTTTAACCTAATAGAAACCACAAATCAAAAACCTGTAATAGATATGCAAAAAATTGAAAGGAAGGAATCCAAACATATCAATAAAGAAAGCCATTAAACAACAAGGGAAAAGAGCAAGAGAAGAAAGGAACAGAGAACTACAAAAACAACAATAAAACAAGTTAACAAAATGGCAGTAAGTACATATCTATCAATAATTATTTTCAATATGAATGCACTAAATGCTCAAATCAAAAGACACAGGGTGATGGAATAGATGATCAAGCAAGACCCATCTATATGCAGCCTACAGGAGACTCATAACCTAAAGACACATGCAGATTGAAAGTAAAGAGATGGAAAAATATATACCCTGCAAAATGAAATTAAAAGAAAGCTAGGGTAGCAAACTTTTATCACAAACAATAGACTTTAAACAAAGACTAACAAGAGACAAAGAAGGACACTATATAATGATAAAACAATCTAACAAGAGAATATAACAATTGTAAATATTTAGGCACCAAACATGAAAGCACCTAAATATATAAAGCAACTATTAACAGAAGAAGTTGACAGTATTACAGTAAAACTAGGGGACTTTAATACCCCACTTACATCAATGAATAGATCATCCAGAAAGAAAATCAACAAAGAAACAATGGCTTTGAATGACACACTGAATCAGAGGACCTAAGAGATATATTCAGAACAGTCCATCCCAAAACAGCAGAATACACATTCTTTTTAAGTGCACAAGGAATATTCTCCCAGATAGATCATGTTAGGCCACAAAACAAGCCTCAATAAATTCAAAAAGACTGAAATCATATTATGCATGTTTTCTGATGACAACAGTATGAAACTAGAAATCAATCTCAAGAAAAAAATGTGCAAAGAACACAAATACATGGAGGCTAAAGAACACGCTACTAAACAATGAATGAGTCAACCAAGAAATCAAGTAAGAAATAAAAAAAATACATGGAGGTAAATGAAAATGAAAACAATGGTCCAAAATGTTTGGAGTGCAGCAAAAACTGGCAGGGTAGATTATAGCCATACAAGCCTAGCTCAAGAAGCAAGAAAAATCTCAAATAAGCAATAAAACTTTACACCTACCTGAGCTAGAAAAAGAAGAAAAAGAAACAAAGCCAAACTCTAGAAGAAGGAAAGAAACAAGATTAGAGCAGAAATAAATGAAACAGAGACTAACGATATAACAGAAACTATGCAACATATTAATGAAACCAGGTTCTTTGAAAAGATCAACGTAAGTGATAAACCTTTACCAAGACTCATCAAATGAGAGAGAGAGAGAGAGCAAGAGAGAGAGAGAAAGAAGACTCAAATACATAAACTCAGAAATGAAGGAGGGGAAATAACAACTGAAGCCACAGAAATACAAAGGATTATAAGACAGTATTATGAAAAATTATATGCTAACAAATTGGGCAACCTAGAATAAATGGATATATTCCTAGAAACATAAGCTCCTAAAACTGAATCTGGAAGAAAGAGAAAATTTGAACAGACTCCTTACTTGCCATGAAGTCCAATCTGTAATCAAAAAACTCCCAGCAAACAAAAGTCCCAGACTAGAAAGATTCACCAAAGAATTCACTAGGTGAATTCTACCAAACATTCAAAGAGTTAAAACTGTTTTTCTCAGATTATTCCAAAAAATAGGAGAGGAAGGAAAGCGTCCAAATTCATTCTACAAGGCCAGCATTACCCCAATACCAAACCCAGATAAAGACACTACCAAAAAGGAAAACTACAGGCCAGTATCTCTGATGAACATAGGTACAAAAATCTTCAACCAAATATTAGCAAACCAAATCCAAAAATATATGAAAAAGAATCATTTATCATGATCAAGTGGGATTTATTCCAGGGATGTATGGGTCATTCAATATTTGCAAAAGGATAAAAACCATATGTTCATCTCAAGAGATGCAAAAAACCCTACATTTGACAAAGTGCATCAATTCATCAAGAAAAGTGTAATCTTAATCTCCTTTATTTCTCCCATACCCACCCACCCACCTCCTATCTGGCCGCCACCAGTTTTTTTCTTGTATTTAAGAGTCTGGGTTTTGTTTGTTTCTTTTTTTCTTTGTTTGTTTTGTCCTCCAGGTTGATCCATGTTTTTGCAAATGACAATGTCTCTTTTATATAATCACCTCCTTTTGTCTCTTGTGACAGTTTCTGACTTAAAGTCTATTTTGTCTGATGTAATAGCCACTCCTGCCTCTTCTAGTTACTGTTTTCATGGAGTATCTATTCCCAGGTCTTTTGGCATATGTGTGTCCTTAAAGCTAAAGGGAGTCTCCTATAGGCAGATTATGGTTGGATATTGTTTTTTAAAAAATCCATTCAGCCCCTCTATGTCTTTTGATTGGAGAATTTAATCCATTTACATTTAAAGTAATTATTAATAAGTGAGGACTTACTATTGCCATTTTGTTAATTTTTCTGGTTGTTCTGTAGTACCTTTGTTCCTTTTTCCTCTCTTGACACTCCTTTGTAATCTGATGATTTTTCTTTTGTATCGGTATATGCTTTGATATCTGTTTTGTGTATCTGCTATACAAGGTTTTTCATTTGTGTCCACCATGAGGTGTGGATAAAACACCTTATAGTTATAACATTTTATTTTAAGCTACTAACAATTGAGCTTCAATCACATATGAAAACTACACTTTTACTTCTTCCCCATTTTATGTAATTGATGTCACAATTTACATCATTTATATTATGTATCCATTAATAAATTATTACAGCTATAGTTATTTTTCATACTTTTGTATTTATGCTAGAGTTGAAAGCTTATACATTCATGCATTTTCATGTTGCTAACTGATATTTTTTTCATTTTAGCTTGAATAACTCCCTTAGTTTTTTTTTTTTTTTGAGGCACGTCTAGTGGTGATGAGCTTCAGCTGTTGTTTGTCTGAGAAAATGTTTATTTCTCCTTCATTTCTGAAGGACAGCTTTGCCAGATACTGTATTCTTGTCAGTTTTCTTCTTTCAGCATTTTGAATACATCATCACATTCTCTCTTGACCTGAAAGGTTTCTGCTAAGAAATCAGTTGACTATCTTATCAGGGCTCCATTGTGACAAGTCGTTTTTCTCTTGCTGCTTTCAAAACTTTCCACCTTTGACATCTGATGATTTGACTATGATGTATTTCAGTGTAGAGCTCTTTAAATTTAACCTATTTGGGATCCTGTGGACTTTATGAATCTGGCTCTCTATTGCCCTCCCAAGATTTTGGTACTTTTCAGTCATTATTTCTTTAAATAGGCTTTCTAGCCACCACCACAACCCACACCCCAGAACAACCACTATACATAAATAAAATATATAATATATTGGTTCACTTGATGTAATCCCCTAGTTCCTGTAGGCTTTCTTTACTCTTTTTTAGTCTTTTTTCCTTTTGCTCCTCTTCCTAGATAATTCCAAATAACACATCTTCAAGTTTGCTCATTCTTTCTTATGCTTGAAAAAAATCTGCTTCTGAAACCCTCTAATAAATTTTTTCAATTCAGTATTCCTGTTTGGTTCTTTTTAATTGTTTCTATCTCTGTTGATTTTTTTTCTCCCCATGAATGGGTCATACATTTCTTTGTATGTGTTATTTTTTCTGTTGAAAATTGGACATGTGAATCTAATAATGTAGTAACCCTGGACATCAGCTTCTCCCCCTTTCCTAGGGTTTGCTTTTTTAGTTTGTTTCTATTGTTTTTGCTTTTTTGATTATTGTAGGGTCCATCTATGCCAAAACTTAAGGACCTCGCAGATCTTTTATGAGCCTGAGGCTTTCCCTGAACATTTGTAGTAATTTTCTAATTTCCCCCAAATATTCATTTGTTTTGAATGTCCTATTCATTAATGTCTGGCTCCCAAAAGGGGAAAAAGAAAAAAATAAAAGAGGGGGGAAAGGCTGTTAGCCCTTTAAGTTTTCTGAGTTACTTCAGGTGGAGAACTTTTAATAATGGGTGGAGTTGCAACAACAGCTACCTTCTTTGTCTACACCTTTGAGATCAGAAGTAACAATCAGGGCATGGCTCCCCAGTATTTTGAGGATAAGCTCCTTTTTCTCCCACCATGGCTACCACAAGCTGTGTACAAGCTGTTCAGCGAACATGTGCACAGCTACCTGCCACAGGGTGGGTGGGTGGGAGTAGGTAGTTGTTTCTGAACTAAGAATTGAAGTAAAATTTACTTCAATTTACCCCCAAGCCTTCCCCTGGAAGTTGTAAGCCTTCAAAAGAAATTAGATTCTACCAATAGCACTGCTGTCTACATGGGGAAACAGATTCCTCCTGCTTTCTACTCCACCATCTTCCCAGAATCCTCTGCCTGCCACCAGTTTTGGTAAATATAAGTTTGGTTTTTTTTTTTTTTAAGATTTTATTTATTTATTTGACAGAGATAGAGACAGCCAGCGAGAGAGGGAACACAAACAGGGGGAGTGGGAGAGGAAGAAGCAGGCTCATAGCCGAGGAGCCTGATGTGGGGCTCGATCCCATAACGCCAGGATCACGCCCTGAGCCGAAGGCAGACGCTTAACCGCTGTGCCACTCAGGCGCCCCAGGTAAATATAAGTTTTATGACTATTCCTTATGCATAGCCTACATCTGTTTTCATAGTACAATGACAGAACTTGAGTAGTTGGGACACAGAACATTTCACACACAAACTCCAAAGTATTTAATACGTGGCCCTTTACATAAAGTCTGCCAACTTCCAACTTAGAAGAGCAACAGGAGTAATGTTACAATACTTTATTTCCAGGACCATTAAATCCCTACATATAAAAATCTTGACCTAAAAATCCAAGACAACCAACCTGACATGTCTTCTGATGAAAAACAATCAAAAATATACAACAGTATTGGTATACCATAATAGAATTCTGATGCTAACCACCTCAAGTCAGCATTAAAATCTACAGATTAAAGGGCACAGTCCCTAACAAGACAGTCCTTATGTCATATAACAACCACAAGTTAGGGATTCTAGGCCATGTGCACTCTGACCAACTGACTACAAATCTAGTGGGTTTCCATGATTCCTCCCCCTCAAGCTTAGAACTTAGAACTATACTCAAATTAGTTTTCTTCTAAAGAAACACATAGGGTGAGGTCTTGGAGGCCCCAAACACAGAACATCTGTGCCCTCTCTCCATGGAATCAGGGCATATCACTCTCCTGGCACATAGGTGTATAGAGAAAGCTCTATACAACTTCAGTGTCCAGAATGTTTATTGGAGTTTCATTACAAATGTATGATTTATTAAATCATTGGCCACCTATGTGACTGAACTCAACTTCTACCCCCTTTCTCCTTCTTGAAGGCATTTGGGATGGCTGAAAGTCCAAACCCTCTAACCACATTACTGGTTTTTCTGTTGACCAGCCCATTTTGAGTCATCTTATTAGGCATTAACTCAGATGTGATACCAGGGCTCATGCATAACAAAGACACTTCTATTACTAAGGATATTCCGATATTTGAAGTCTCCCTAGAGACAGAGACTAGCCATATTCTTTGTTATACAAAAACTACCTTGAAATATTCTTGCTAAAAAAGAAAATTTAATCTAAATCTGATCAAAACTATATTTAGCTAACAGCTGATAGAAAATCCACAAGACAGAAGTATGTTAAATTACACCAAGAAGACAATATAAGGTCAGCCTAGGTTGTAGGAAATCCTACAGACAAATGTAGGAAATCCTACAAACAAATCCAATTTCTTCAACAACAAAAAATGCCATGGGGAGGTGGGTTAAAAGAGATTCAGAGACATATCAATGAAATGCAATGTATAGACCTTGCTTGGATCTTGATTTAAATATCCAAATGTGAAAAAGAAATTTTTGAAATGGTGGAAGAAAATTGATACAGACCAAGTATTAGATGATATTAAGTGTTCTGGCTATCTAGTGGTGCATAATAAATCACTTCAAAGTTTAACAGCTTAAAACAGCATTTTGTTATTATCCTTCATGTTCTTTTGGGCTGACTGGACTCAGCTGGTTAGATCTCACTTGATGTTGCAGTCAGATGTGAGTTGTGGCTGAGTCATCTGAAGGTTTACAGGTGCTGCTCACCCACAGCGGCAGGAAAGTGATGATGGCTGGTAGGTGGGCACTCAGCAGACTGTAGGACTGTATGGGGGCTCTCCATGTGGCTTAGGATCCTCACGTCGTATCAACTGGGTTCCCAAAAGAAATGTGCCAATTTCTAGAGGTCCAAGAGACCCACATAAAAGCTGCTAAGCTTCCTATGAATGGCCTAGCATTAATAGTACCAGAATGCTGTCATGCTGTGTTCATCAAGATACTATTATTATTGCTATACTCAGTATATATTCATTTAGTTATCCACATCTTTTATTTTTTTGAAGATTATTTATTTTAGAGAGAAAGAGAGAGCATGTGCACGAGCACATATGTTGGGGGTAGGGGCAGAGGGAGAGGTAGAATCTCCAGGAGACTCCCTGCCGAGCAAGGAGCTCGATGCAGGGCTGGATCCCATGATGCTGAGATCATGACCTGAGCCAAAATCAAGAGTCGGATGCTTAACCAAGTCAGCCACCCAGACGCCCCTACATACTTTTATTTTTAATGCTCTTTACCCTTTGTATGTTTGAGCTTCTGAGGTCATTTACCTTCAGCCTGAAGAATATTTTCCTCCATTATTTCCTTTGGTGCAAATCTTCTGGTGACAAATTCTCTACATTCGTGTCTGTTTGAAAATGTCTTTATTTTTTCTTTACACGTGATGGATATTTTCACTGGGTATAGAATTCTTCTTTTTTTATTTTTAATGGGGGACTTTGATTTATTCAACAATACATCAACAATTCCTTGAACAGTGCCTGGCACATAGGAAATACTCAACAAATGTTTGTTGAATGCAAGAATTATTATAAGACTTCCCACAGAATTGCCCTGCCTATCTCTCTGGCCTTGTTAGACAACACCTTTACCTTTGTTTTTCTTTCCCCTACTAAAAAGTCTATGTATTTTTATTTTTATTATTTTTTTAATGTCTTTTTATTATATTATGTTAGTCACCATACAGTAATTCCTGGTTTCTGATGCTACTGGGTATAGAATTCTAGTTCTAAGTTGTTTTCAGTAAATTTTATTATTCTTTGCCTCCTATTGTTTCAGTTAATATATCAGCTGTCGGCTAATTCTAGCTTCTTTGAAGGTATTCTCTCTTTTTTCTCTGGTTGCTTTTAGAATGTATCTGTTTGCCTTTGATTTTCAAAAGTTTTACTGTATACTGTTCAAAGTTCCCTTAAAGGAAGGACTTGCCATCCAGCTATGAAAAAATGCTGCTAGTTATCAGCCCCTGACTATAGTCACTCTGGGATCAACCGTAGTGACTGAGGTAAGGCCAAGTTCTTTCTGAGCAACTCCCAGCCAATCAATGGGCCCAACAGGTGTAGCAGGGCCTGGCTATCTCTGTCCAATGTGGGATGCTTCCAAAAAGCAGTCTTTGCTCCAAAGTTCTCCACTGGGTTGGTCAAGATTCTGCATCACTGTCTGAGGCTCTCCCTGCCCAATCCTGTTTCCTTTCCCTCAATTTTTCACAGGCAGTAGCCCTCAAATAAATCCCTAGTACTCCTCTAACTCTGTCTCAAGATCTTGCTGAGAACCCCAACTGACACATATAATAAAGGATATCTATGGGGGGATGGAGAAAAATTATAGTAAACAACACACTCAACAGTGAGATGCTGAAGGTTTTATCTCTAAGACAAGGTATCAGAGTAGGGTCAAAGACACCTACTAAATACCACTTATATTCAACATCATACTGGTTGTAGCCAGTAAAGTGAAGCAAGAAAAAGAATTAAAAACTAAAAGGATTGGAAGGTTAGAAATACAATGTCATTAACCTCAGATTATGATAGTTTACAGACCTAGTCCAGAGCATCTACAGATAAGTTATTAGAATCATTAAGCAATTTAGCTAGTTTGCACAGTAACAGTCAATATATAAAAAACAACTGCATTTCTACATTTTATGTTGAGCCATATGAATTACCACTTTTATAGATGAGAAAAGGCAACAGAGCCCAGAAACAGATTCATGCATACATGGATCCTTGACTTAGGACTAAAGTGCCACTGAAGAATACTGGGGAAAGAAAATACTGGGGAATAGTCATTAAAGGGACAAGTGACTATATGAGAAATAAAACTATGACCTCACACCAATAACAAAGTCAATTTCAGTTAGAATTACAGCTATAATTATGAAAGGCAAAACAATAAATTTCTGTAATTTAGACAATAATACAGGAGAATATTTTTATGACCTTGGATAGGAAAATATTTCCTCAGCAGGACAGAAAAAGTATAAACTGTAATGGAAAATACAGCTTAACCTACATTAAAATTAAAGGTAAGAATTTTTGTTCACAAAGTCACCATTATGTGTGGAAAAGGTAATCCACCAAGTAGAAGATGTTTCTAATATATATAAGCGAATTGTATCCAGACTTATAAAGAACTCCTATCAAACAAGAGGGAAAAAGACATGCCACCCAACAGTTAAATAGGGCAAAAGATTTAACTGAGATTTCACAGAAGATATTCAAATGGTCAAATTAACATGAAAAGTTGCCCCACCTTATTTGCAATCGGAGAAATGAAAATTAAAACTACAGTAAGATACCATTACCCAGTCTTCAGAATGCTTTAAAAAAGAAAAATGAAGTATTGCAGAGCAATTCCTGATGATGGAACTGTGAACTGGAGCAAGCACTTTGGAAAACCAGATGGCATTATGTATTAAAATAGAAGATTCATAACCTATGTGCCAGCAGTTGCACTCAACTATACCAGAAATGCATAGGTTCACCAAGGGACAGCATTTATTTATAACAGCCCAAATTGGAAACAAGTGAAATGTCCATCAACAGCAGAAATGATATATAAATTGGGGCATATTCATATAATGCAATACTATTTAGCAAGGAAAAATGAATAACCATAGTCACACTCAACAGCACAGAGAATCTTGGAAACTTAACACTAAGAAAAAGCTGGAAAAAAAAGAATACAAATGGTATGAACCTCAAAAAACAGATGAAACTATAGTGTTTAGAAACACATGCTCAGATGGTAAGACTTCTAGGGAAAGAAATTATCATACACTTCGGGACTATGGCCAACTCTAGGGGATACTGACTGAGAGAGAGCTTCAGGGGGGAACTTACGAGAGTGTTGGCATGTTTTTAGTTTTTAACGGGGGTGGTGGTTGTTTATAGGTGTTTGCTTTGCAAAAAAAAAAACCCCACATTTTATGCATGTATATATGAATTATATTGCACAACAAACACCTTAAAGAAAAAGAAATAAATTAATCAAATTCTTAGATGTTTATACATTCCTTGGAAGAAGACACAATACAGGATCCCTAACTGGGTAGTTAGAACCATCTATACTTGCCTATGTCTAGAATGAACCTGATTCATCTTCTAGAACGCAGACCTTCCAATGGCTCCAACTGCAACTCCTTTTAGTTACAGAAACTAAACAACTTGTCTAGGAGCTCAAGTTATCCCCAATAACCTCTTTATAATTCCTGTTAAGTTTTACTATGGCTATCTCTAAAAATTAGTATCTTTTAAATGTAAGCTCATCCAAGAACAAGAGAACTACTAAACAACCAAACTATATGCTTACTTACTACACTTACAATTGAGTGTTTTGGTGTGTTGCAAATAACTGTCTAGTTAAGGAAGGCCTCCATATAGTCCTTTCCCGACCAACCTGACACAGAATAGTAGACAAACTTTCCACAATCTTTTCCCCAGCCTTCCTCTGAGAAGACTGAGAAAAGAGTTATTTCTATAACATGAACAACTTTGGCTGACTAACCACAGTCCTGCACCTGAAATACGGGCGCACAACAGAAGTGGAACTTGTTATCTATTATGTGTGTATGAAAAGATCTCTTAGACCCGAAATGTCTTCTAAGCATAACAATTAGGAATTTCTCTCTTTCCTCTAAGGCAACCTTGTTACTTAACCTCCAGGCAATAGAGCGATGGAAAGTATTAAGTGTAAGAGCTTTGGAATCAAAATTGCTTCTTATTTTTCTTGTATCCCTTATTAGTACTGAAATTTGGGGCCAATTAATGAACTAGCTGAGACTCCAGCAAGTACTTAAAAAATACTAGTTCTAGCTATCCCTGCCTTAGGTACCTAAAAGCCAGGTAGTGAGTAGAGATATTAGATGCCTATAGGTTCTGAGAACGACCAATGAGCACACAATGAAAAGAATATTTCTGTTTCTTGACCAAAGTGAGAAAACAAAATTATGTAGTCCTATAGTTATGAGCTTTAAAAAACAAAGCTCTGCATGTATTTTCAATTCATGAACATTATGGGGCTTGCCCTCCAACATCTTAAAATTCTGTTTATTGTTCTGGTAGAACAGTTAAAGAAAGAAAGAAAAAGGAAAATACAAAGCAAGCCTTTTCCTCGGGCTTTATCTTATTTTGTTTGTAAGAAAGTTAGATTAGGAAACAGATTAAGGCTCTTAGGTGTTATCTTTTGTTATTCAATCTTACAATCTATCAAAGGAATGGGTCAAGAAGAGCCAACCACTCACATCAGCTAGGAGTGGAATGACAGTGTGAGATATTTCTTGACCTGCACCCTCTATGGTGATGAGTCTTCTGTAGAGAAGTGGATTCCTCAGTGTCTGTGCTCCTCTTCAGAATTATTTCATCTTTCTATATTCTATATACCAAATCTTAGTAGCCTTGCCAAATAGGAATGGCGATAGCCAAAGCACCAACTACAGAAAACATGGGCTAAGAGGATTACTGTGATTTCTAATCATAACCTAATATTATTAGTGGTCACCCAGGCAATGCACTGGGAGGAACTGCACATGCGTGGTGCTGTGGAAAGAGCTCTGAAAGCAAAAAGGCTGGTTACTTACTGGATGTTGGATTCCTGCTCTAGTAATTGAATATTGAGCAAATTATTTCATTTCTATGAGCTAGATTTTCCTTATCTTTAAAAAACAAGGAAGGTAAATCTAAAGTTTCTAGCAAATTTTTTATGAGTTTTGGCAACTTTTATGGATTTATCATCAATTAATTTTCGGGGCTTAAAAAGTTACATGAGCCAAGCTGCATGAATGTAACAAAATTCAGGATCTGGGAAGGAATGGTCTCAGGCAAAATTCTCATTTTAAATAATGCAATACAACGGCTGTTGCTTTGACTCACTCTCTGATTTAGTTCTAATTTAATCTGAAAAAACTTGATATATATTCTGGGATAGGAATGCTACATGTACATACTTCTGTTCTAATCATACCATAAGAAACCCAGGAGTAGTTTAAGAAATAGTTTAACCTACTGGCAAATTGTCATTAGAAAGAATGACATTATGTCAACACCAAAATTGTTGTTCCTAGGAAATGTTCTATCAATATTAAAATGAACAATTTACATGTATCTACTTAAAAGGGTCTTTTTTTTTTTTTTAAGATTTTATTTATTTATTTGACAGAGAGAGAGACAGCCAGCGAGAGAGGGAACACAGGCAGGGGGAGTGGGAGAGGAAGGAGCAGGCTCCCAGTGGAGGAGCCTGATGTGGGGCTTGATCCCAGGACTCTGGGATCATGCCCTGAGCCGAAGGCAGACGCTTAACGACTGAGCCACCCAGGCGCCCCTCAAAAGGGTCTTATACTCTGCTACTTGGGGATAAATAATACACTATATATAGCATCTTGACATTAGACATACTGCAGGAATCTTAGTGAGATTTCATTGTGGCTGAGGTAACCAGCTGGTACCACCTACCCTCAACATTGTTCTTGTCTAAAATTACCTTTGCCAGAGAACTCTGAGGTCTCAACCTAGCTCCTGTCCAAGCATTTCAGCAAATTCAAAGATGAGTAAGTGACGTCCCAGTCCACAAACTCTTTCACAGTTAAGTCCATGTAGATAGGGACTGACAGCCTTCACCGACAGAAACACAAATCAAGCTCCAGAATTTAGTTCATAAAGGACATGGATTCTTCTTCAATCAATCAATAAAGGAGAATTTTCCCAGAAATTCAGTCCTGATTTGTCAGATCCTGCAAACTACCTAAAGGGAGATATTTAAAATAGTCATTCCTATCGGTTCTCCAAGTTCTCACCTTGCAACAGATTAAAGAACTAGAAAAAAGAGACTAAACTCATTTTCTAGTAAGGTGGCTTTACAAGAATTTGAGATCATTATATATCTTCAGTTTTTATTGTTTTTCAATATAAAAAGTTGTACAAAGACTTTTCTTCAAGTACCATGCAGACACTGCCTGCTGTTGTTTCTCAACATCTCTTATGTAAAGGTATGAATGATATGCTTATTTAAAAATCTGGAAGCAGGGGAAAAAGTTATCATTCAGAACACTTACGTGCTTTATTGTCAGAGAAAAAGAACCTTAAAACCCATCACTTTTTTCTTGTTCTCTTTGTCTGGTTTATTGTCTGAAATCTAAATTTATGATAAAATGCAAACAGAAATCTTACTTCAGGTCTCTAGCACAATTATTTTTTCTCTATTGCCTTAATCTAACTTTTAGTTTCCTGCCATTATTACAAGCTACGGGGAATGTTGTTTCAGAACTATTTAAGTCATGTACTTAGTTATAATTAAGTAAATAAATATATCATAGGCAGCATCATGTAAGAAAAAGACAAACAACCACACCTGGAGTGAGAAGACAAGAATTCTAATACTAGTCCCATTACCACAAAGTCATGGGATCTTTGGCACCTTTCTTAAACTAAACCTTGGAAAAATTGTGAGTCATGATACCAAATAGCACGTTATAATTACAAAAGTGGTAAGTACTATAAAACAAGCATAGGATATGATAAAAGTTTAGAAGAAGGAAGAACACACCTCAGTCATAAAAATCAGAGGGGCGGTTAAGAAGCCTTTACTCTCTCTTTCAGCTCTGAAATTCTAGAACTGATTTTTAAGTAGGAAGACTAAAATAGGTTTCATGGGGTATCTGTGCTAGGTCTGAAAGGCAGGACACCAGATTTGCCTTCCAATTTTATGTATTATATATTTAGAGATGTGGCTTAGAATGGCAAGTAGAAAAGATGATATAGATGTATATCTACAGAACTTATATTCTAGGGAAGTCTTCATCCAGATAAATATTCTGAGGTCTGACATCTGAACTGAGTGCTTCACTCACTGGTTCCGTACTTACAGAGCTAACCACCAATTCGAGTCCCTGATCTGATTCTCGCCACCAAACCTCCCAAAACCCCCCAGAAATATTTAATTTAAAAGAGAATTCATATAGCTAAGGAGGTTTTTATTACAAAATTGTCTGCATATAAAGCTCATAAAATATATTTCATAGACACCTGTTACATTTTTAAAAGATAAATAACAACCTGATATTATTCAAGGTTTGACACTGAGATCATTTTTCAACTTAAAATAAAATTACCTGTAGTAACCCTCCATCATCAAAACGTAGTACTTCTATTATGCTCTCCGACTGAATAAATGCTGTGAAGGAAACAAAACATACTATCACTTTACAGAAACATAAATCTGATTGATTTAAATAAATATCTTTTACCTTAAGGTTAATAAATACAATTATATATTTTAAAAAACACTGCTTGAGGGTGATGGTCAAAGAAGAAAATGCAATCCTTCAGGATTTTAGCAACTATGAAATGCTTTAAAATAAAACAGTACAAACCATTTAGAAAGTAGTTGTAACAACCTATAGGTTGTGTAAACCTCCGGCAAAATATACTCCTGCTATACTTCCAGAAAGTGCAAAACAAATTCAACTAGATGCGGCTGATTATTTTCACCGACACAAAACTGAACATATCACAAGCACACGGAAAAGATCATCAGAAGATTCTATTACCAAAAAAAAAAAAAAAAAAAAAAAAGATAAGCCAAAATTCCATATCATCTGCTCTTTTATAGTGATGACAGGACCTGGAATCAACAGTCAAAAGAGACTTGGAGGGAGAATGGGCAAGGAAAATGGGAAGGGGAGATTATTCCATTCCAAGAAACTATGTACAATGCGAAGACAAGATATTTAAAAAGCTCATGTACTTTTACCATATGATCTGGCGATTGTGCTCACAGGTATTTACCCAACTGATTTGAAAACTTATGTCCATACAAAAATCTACAAGTGATTCTGTATAAACAGCTCTATTCATAATCACTTCAAACTGGACACAATCAAGATGATGTTCTTCAACAGATGAGTAGATAGACAAACTACAGTACATCCACACAATGAAATATTATTCAGTGATAAAAAGTAAAATAAAAAAAAAATTTTTTGATAAAAAAAATCAGACATACTGTTTGATTCCAAGTATATGACATTCTGGAAAAGGTTATACTACAGAGATGGTGAAAAGACCAGTGCTTGCTAGAAGTTCGGGGGGAGTAAGGAAGATGTAAGTGAAGCAAAGGAAAGTTTTCAGAGCACTGAAACTATTCTGTATGACACTGGAATGGAAGGTACACAGCACTATGCATTCATCAAAACAGAACTTCAGAGTGAACCTCATGTATGCAATTTAAAAAATCATTTAGGAAACCAGGGAGTCCTGGGATGAAATGTAGACTATGACAAAATAATTTAACTATATTACAAATGTATGAAACCATCTTACTGAATGAAGTGGAGGAGTAGAGTGGAGAGAGGTGTTGACATAAGTAGTATGAAAGTGAGTGGAGGGGCGCCTGGGTGGCACAGCGGTTAAGCGTCTGCCTTCGGCTCAGGGCGTGATCCCGGCGTTATGGGATCGAGCCCCACATCAGGCTCCTCCGCTATGAGCCTGCTTCTTCCTGTCCCACTCCGCCTGACTGTGTTCCCTCTCTCTCTCTGGCTGTCTCTATCTCTGTCGAATAAATAGATAAAATCTTTAAAAAAAAAAAAAAGAAAGAAAGTGAGTGGAATCTGTAAGACTAAAGGTAAAAGACTAAGAGAAAAAGAAACTGTACATAAGCACTATACTTTAATTGATAAAGTTATTTCCCATGGGAGCTTGGGTTAACAATTCTGATGTCACTGTACATGTTCACTGGAACTGAACAATTAAATACACAGATGGTGAAAGTCAGACTTCTCACTACTGGAGTAAGAGTTTATACAAAAACAAGGGGAAGAAGCTATAATGATCCATGTGGTAACAAACTGAGTTGGCAACATGAGTATGAACTCATATTTATTTTAATATAGACAGTTATACATAGAAATATTTATAAATATGTGTATATGCAAGGATTAGTATACACATATTTTCTTGCTCTGTCCGTTGAGAGGGCCTTGAAATAATGACACCCCAGTAGCATAGTGCAGCCCTAATGCACAGATCTTGGGTTCTAATACCATTCTCCAATAAAAGGAACCAGGGCTTCTTAGAGAAATGGCTCAATCTAGGACCAGGGCAGGATACATACAACATGAAATTGGAGCACCTTATGGTGCCAGAAAGTAAGCAAGTGCTAACCATCCAAAAAAACCCAAAAAATCCTGTACTGATGAGAATTTTGTCAAAGGGATGTAAGAATTAACTGAAAGAGGTTCCATATAGCAAAACCCAGAACAACTTGAGCAATACAACAGTGTTGGATTACAACCCAAAATATAAATAGCCATGAGTCCATTCTGATATAAATAAATGACTGAATAAATAAATGGGAGAGAAGATACAAGACTCTAATTATTTAGAATTCTAAATAATTTCTGTATCTAGAAGACGGAGAGGATAACTCCCCATCTTTTACCAAGTGTGGGATGCACATAGGGACTTCCTTCCAAAAACAGTATGGAAAGGAGGGGGAAAAAGAGTAATTTTACAGTGGAGAAATCTGACAAATATTACCTCAGTCAGATGATCGAGGTCAACATCCTCAGTGAAATGTCAGGCTGACAGTATGTACCCTTCATATGACATAATAAAAATGGTACTTTATCTCTGTGGTCTTCCTCCCAAAATCACATAACCCCAGTCTCATTATGAGAAAAACATCAGACAAATCCCAACCAAGAAACGTTCTACAAAATATCTGAGCAGTACTCCTGAAAACTGTCAAGGTCATCGAAGAGAAGTAAAGTCTAAGAGACCGTCACAGACCAGTGCAGCCTAAGCAGACAGGACTACTAGATGTAATGTGTTAACTTGGGGGGCGGGGGGATGGAGGGGATCCTAGAAAAGAAAAAGGAAATTACGTAAAAACTAAGGAAATCTGAATAAAATATGGACTTTGTTAATAACCATGTATTAATACTGGTTCATTACTTGGAGAAAAAAAAAGGTACCACATTAATGTAAGGTGTTAATAATAGGGGAAAGGGTGGGGAGGACGGAAACTTTGTGCTATCTTTAAAATGTTTATATAAATCTAAAGCTGTTTTAAAATAGAAAGTTCATTTTGCGGGGGGGGGGGGGGGGGAGCCTGGCTGGCTCAGTCGGAAGAGCATGTGACTCCTGATCTTGGGGTTGTGAGTTTGAGCACCATGGCGGGTGTAGAGATTACTAAAAAAATAAAAAAATAAAAATAAATAAAATAAAAAGTTTACTTTTAAAAAACACCAAACAAAGGTATTTCATTTGACTTAATACAACATTCACTTACTCCTCTCTGTTGGTCTTTGAGTATTCATCAGGGAGGCCGCTTACTGTCTCATCTCACATACCTGGCTTTTCCAGTCTGACTAAAGCTGAAAGCCAAACAGCAAGTTAAGATACCAGCTAATTAGATTACCTTACCTAAGTGGATGGTATTTCTGCCTGCTGAGCATCACTTTTCCCTTGTTCTAGTAATCACATCCGATTTTATTTTGGGAAAGTCCTGTCCTCCATTTGTGTTTCTTCAACCCAGTGTCAATTTGCACCACTGCTCATTCCCCATCAGTTCTCAATGTAGAGAAACTCCGTAAATACTGAGTGCATGAGTGAAATCCCACCTTTTTTGCTCAGATGTAAGCACTGGTATTTGCATTTGTTGATGCAAATGATCTCTTTCCTGTTTGTTATCTAGTCCTAGCTTGTAGTTAGTTTCAGATTCATAATGTGAAGGTAAAAGGCTCTGCCTAGCTTACCCAGCCCATTTCCCTCCCTTCCTCCACCTTTTAACATAAACTGAAATTTAGATGATGATCCAGAAATATCTTTTTGTTATACTCCTGTTGAAGACAGATTTACTGGTGTAAGAACACAATGAACTAACAAGAATGAACCGAATAGCCAGATGCTTACAATGGAAGAGACAAAAAGTAGGAGCTCCTAGTTCGAAGCTTTCCATCTAGTCAGCAGTAAGAAAGTACCAGAAACATTATCTATTTGGAGGCTGCTACTAGAGTTATGATATAATGATTATCACCTAACTTCCCATCATCAAGCTAGATCAGACCTTTAGCTAACTGAAGAGAACTTAACTATATAAAGATAAAGGCAGCAACATAATTTGGTTGTACTGTATTTTTAATTAGGAGTTTTAAAAAAAACATGAATTACCTTAGTTGAAAAAAATGAGTAACAACTGCTGTTTTATAAAGTCCTAAAAGGAAAATACTGTGTTGTACATCATCAGTTTCCCTTAAAAGATGTAGAAATGAATAGGATTCAACTCAGGCATGAAATAAAGTAAGATATTTCACTTTAAATGGCCAGTTATCAGAACTTCAAATTTTATGCCTAGAAAAATACAACTGACGCTAGATAAGTACTTAATCATTTAATGTGTTAACAGTGTTAGGCTGTAAAATATAAAAAGTAACCAAAGCAAGTCAAATTCTCTTGTTTCTGGATTCAAAACCACAACTTACAGCTACTTCCTTTCCCAAGAAGTTTTTCCCCTAATTTTATATTTTAAATGAATCCCAAACTGTCCCAATGTTCCGCAGTTCAAACAGCAACCAGATGTAATAGAAATGAGAATAACACCTAATAATTATCATCACTATATTATTAGCCTTCAAACTAATCCTATGACACAGAAGTTATAGGTTCCATTTTAGAATAAATAGGCACAGTGAGGTGATGCTTGAGGTCACTCAGCAAGAAAAGTGGCTAGAGACAGACTATAAATTTCAGCCAAAGGACCCCAGAATCTATTTACTTACAAAGCAAATTTGACATTATGACGAATGGTAACTTGAAGCAACCTGATTTCTAAAATTAGGCATATATTTCCAATAACAAGTGAGAAAAGAAGGAAGGGATTTATATTTCTGGCTTTTATGATTTTGCAGGCATTAACTCTGTGAAGCTGGGCTCCATACGATGTACTTTAAGGTGCCTGTATCCACACACATCCCCATGCCGTCTAAGAGGAACAAAGAAAGACATTTCCATACAGTGTAAAAATCTCCATATGTCAGTCTTTAATCACTCACTTTCAAAACAGAAGTTGAGAAACCGAATTTGTTTACTTCCCTATTTCATTTAGCAATGAATGACACAAGAAAAACACCTTCGCTTTAAAGGCAAACCTTTCTCTACTATAATTTTTTTCTTTTCTCTAGAGATTTCTTTTCCTGAATGTTACAATCTGCCTGTTTTACATCTTCTAAAATAATTGATGAAAACAATGAATGTAAATAAGCAGTAGAGACATGTGTCGTATGGGTGTGTGTATGTGTGTGTGTCTTTGTACCAGGCATTGGGATCCTAGGCTGTCACCATGGATTCTCTACTTTCTAGCCTTAATGGTCTCCTCACCTATCAGGGGAGGAGGTTGGGCTAGTTAAGTGACTTTTTTTTTTTTTTTTTTTTTAAATAATCAGGAAGCCAAGAAAGGGCCACGCAGGCAGGACCTGGAAGGGCACTCAAATCCTGTGTCAAACAACCACCCTGCCTGGAATAGTCTTCTCCTGGCTAATGTCTTCTCCTCCTTCAAGTCTCACCCTGAATACCACCCCTCAGCCAGGTGTTCCATGACTGCCCCAGGCAGCTTTCTGTCATCCTCTATCATCTGTCCTATTCTAACTCATCACTAGTGCCTGGTTTGCTTGTCATCTAGTGCAAAGTCTGAAAAATGGCAGATAAAAAAACTAGTTAAAATAATGGCATTATTATTTCAGAATTCATCATCATTAATGATATTATCTCTTTTACAGTTACACTTGTTCAGAATTTTATTTCAACAAATGATCACTAACAAAAATTTCTAAACATTCTGGACTAGATTTGTGTGAGTCCCTTCTATCTGTAAAGATACTCTGACTGAAACCTTGTTTCTCCCCTCATTAATTTTCTTACCTGAAAGATATAATATACACCTAAGTTATCTTCTTCCCACATTAAAAGTGTAAAGGAATTCATATATGTCAAATTCTAATTTTACCAAGACCACTCAATATTATCAACCCCCTAAAAAGGCTGTGTCCATGTTATTTACTCCAACTCAAAATATAGATTTATGCAACTCAGATGTGCCAGATACACACCATACATCCAAAGAGGTGAGGCACATATTTTCAAAGTGATTTTATAGCTTATGATAAAATATCATAATTAATTTTCATTTTATTCTGAAGTGCTTAATTTATATAAAAAAGATCAATAAACTTAAGTTTTAAAATGAATGTCTGAGAACTACCAACTACTCATTAAATAAGCAGAAGAAAATCACTAATACACTGAAGCATATCATCTACTATGCTCCCCCCTGCCCCCCACCCAGCACAAGCAGGGATTAGCGGAAGCACCAGAGGCACTATATAAGACAAGCAGATCAAAATAACTATATAAAGTCTCTGAAAATTAAACTGTTCCGCAACCATAGTTCACAAAAGGATCTCTGTGGTAAGACTAAACAGGCTGTCTACCTGCTAAAATTAAAAATTTAAATAGTATCCAAACATAACAGAATCAACCCAAGTGTCCATCAACAGATGATGAATGGACCAACAAAACAAGGTATATAAATACAATGGAATACTAGTCAGCAATAAAAATGAATGAAGTTCTCACTCACGCTACAAACATGGATGGACCTAGAAAACATTGTGCTAAGTGAAATACTTAATATAAGCAAATTCATTGAGACAGGAAGCACATCAGAGGTTACCAGGGGCTGAAGGAAGGGGGGAGTGGGAGTTATTGCTTAATGGTTACTGAGTCTCTCTCTGGGATGATGAAAAAGTTTTGGAATAGATAATGGTAATGGTGGCACAACAGTGAATGTAATTAATGCTACTCTATTGTACACTTAAAAATAATAGTGAATTTTGCATTATGTTCAAAAAATTCTTGAGGACAATTAAAAAAAAAAAAACAAAAAACAACTACACACTACATCTCATTAACTTGGACCCCCCCCCCAAAAGTGCAACAAACTATTAACAAATTGAATCCAGCAATGTATAAAAAAATTATACATCATGACTAATGAGATTTATTTAAGTTGTGTAAGATTGGCTTAAAATTTAAAAACAATCAATGTGATTCACCCCTATCAACAGGGTAAAGAGGAAAAATTACTTGATCATATCGACTGAAACAGAAAGTGTATTTGAGAAAATCCAACACCCACTCATGACAAAAACTCTCAACAAGACTGGAAAAAAGTAGAACTACCTCAACCTTCAGATAATACCTTACTTAATGATTAAAGAATGAGACTAGGAACATCAGGGATGTGGCTCTTGCCATTCTTAACATAGCACCAGAAGTTCTAGTCACTACAACAAAGCAAGAAAAAGAAAAACCTATATACTGGAAAAGAAATAACACTACCCCCACTTGCAGGTTACATAACTGTCTATGTAAAAATCCCAATGACTCAAACGCAAACAAATAAAAAACCTGCTAGATCTAATAAGCAAATTTAGCAAAGTTGCAGAATACAAGGTCAAAACCCCAAAATCAATTGCATTTCTATATATTAACAATGAACATGTGGAAACCAAAATTAAAACCACCATACCATTTATAAATATATGAAATAATTAGATATTAAGTCTAAGATAACATGTATAGAATATACCTAAATATACTAAATGCTAATGAAAAAAAATCTTAAAAAGACCAAAATAAATGGGGAGATATACCATGTTCATGGATTAGAAGACTCAAAATAGTAAAGATGTCAATTCTTCCCACACTAACCTATAGATTTAATACAAATCCTATGAAAATACCGGGATGGTTATTTGTAGACTAACCAAGCTTACTTTAAAAATTAGATGGAAAGGCATAAACCCAAGAATTGCTAAAACAATCTTCAAAAATTAGAATGAAGTGGGAGGAATCACTCCAACGGATATTATATCTTACTATATCTATATCATTAGAGCACGCTTTTGTGGAAAGACAGACACATAAATCACTTGGACAAAATAGAACACCTAGAAGTAGAACCAAACAAATATGCCCACCTGATTTTGACAAACCTACAAAAGCAATTCACTGGACAAAGTACCACCTTTCCAAAACAAACAAACCAACAACAAAAAAGCAACTAGATATTGACAGGCAAAAAACAAAAAGAACCGTAACCTCACTTCTTTACAAAAATTAACACAAAACGGATCAGGGATCTAAAATGTAAAACTGTAACACTTTAAAAAAATAATTGAGAAAATTTTCAGGATCCAAGGCTAGGCAAAGAGTTCTTAAAATGACACTAGAAGCACAATTCAGGAAAGACAAAACTGAAAAACTGAACCTCATCAAAATCTAGAACTTTTACCCTCCAAGTACCCTGTTAAGAAAAGGGCAAAAACTACAAAAAGGTGAAAATTAAGGTGGAAATTTGTGTAAACATATTCAACAAAGGGCTAGAATCTAGAATATATGAACAACCCTCAAAACTGAACAGAAGAAATAATCCAATTAGAAAACAGGCAAAAGAGAGAAACAGACATTTCACCAATTTAAGTATTCAGATGGCAAATGAGTGCAAGAAAAGGGCAAAAACTACAAAAAGGTGAAAATTAAGGTGGAAATTTGTGTAAACATATTCAACAAAGGGCTAGAATCTAGAATATATGAACAACCCTCAAAACTGAACAGAAGAAATAATCCAATTAGAAAACAGGCAAAAGAGAGAAACAGACATTTCACCAATTTAAGTATTCAGATGGCAAATGAGTGCAAGAAAAGGCATTCAACATCATTAGCCATAAGGGAAATGCAAACTAAAACCACAGTATCAGAATGGCAAAGATTAAACTCATCTATCAGAATGTTAATATCCAAGTCAGGATAGTGTAGTATTCTTTGACAAGATGTTGCTATTTGGAGAATCTGGTAGCCTGAGGTGGTGGATAAAAGGCCAAATAATAACCTAACTCTACAGCTTTTTAAAAGGAAAAGTTGGGAATGAGATGTCCACAAGGGCTTTAAAAAGCTGACTTCTTGGGGCGCCTGAGTGGCTCAGTTGGTTAAGTGTCTGCCTTCTTGTCCTGGGATCAAGTCCGACATTGGCTCCTGGCTCAGCAGGGAGCCTGCTTCTCCCTCTGCCTCTGCCCTTCCCCTCTGCTTGGGTTCTCTCTCTCTCTTTCAAATAAATAAAATCCGAAAAAAAGAACACCCAAAAAACAAAAACCAAAAACAACCACCCCCCCAAAAAAAAAACAAAACAAACAAACAAAAAAACCATGACATCTTCCAGGCAATCTAGAAGGCAATGTGCAAGGGGGCTGCATATATACACAGGAAAAACCCGAAGGGCAAGAGCCTCTCGGCAAAGACTGGGAGAATTACTGGTTCCAGGCATTTCAGGCAATCTCTATTCAGTTATGACCATAAGACTAACCAAGCCAACTTCAGTGACCATGTATGACAAATCATACAGACTTAAAAGAATTAGTTCAGAAAAGACAAAAGAAACAAACAGCAACAACAACAACAAACCTGAGGAGAGGAAAAATCTGATTGCCAGTTGCCACATTACGTATTACTTTAAATGTCCAATTCTCAACATAAAGTTGAAGGCTGACCAACAAAAAATTCATTAATGAAACAGGCAATATGACTGCTGACCTAACAGAAATAAAAAAGAACCTTACAGAGAAGTGATTAAAAGAGAATAACTAGGAACAACTACACACTAACAACTCAGCCCAGATGAAATGGACAAAATAACTAGAAAAACACAAACTACTGAAATTAACTGAAGAATAAACAGAAAATCTGAATGGACCTATAACAAGAGGTTGAATTAGTAATCAAAACATCTTCCTACAAAGAAAAGCTTAGGGACATAAAGTTTCATTGATGAATTTTACCAAATGTTTAAAGAATTAACACCAGTATTTCACACAAACTCTTACAAATTATAAAAGAGAAGGAAACAGTTTCCAATTTATTCTATGAGGCCTTAATACTCTGATACAAATTCAGCTAAAGTTATCAGAAGAAAAGAAATTACAGACCAATATCCTTTATGAATATGGATATTGAGTTCTCAACAAAATGCAGCAAACCACACCCAGCAACATACGCTGATAACCAACATATGAAGATAACCTAAACAAATGGGAAGACATTTGGTGTTCATAGTCCATAAAACTTAATAATGTTGAGATTGCTATCCTCCCCCCAACTTTTCTAAATTGGTAACTTGACGCTGAAGTTCTCTTAAGAAAATGCAAGGGACCCATAACAGCCAAAACCATTTTGAAAAAGAACATAGTGGAGGACTCACATTTCTTGATTTCAAAACTTAAACTGCAAAGCTACACTAATCAAGACAGTGTGGTACTAGGAATAAAGATAAATATATAGATTAATGGAATAGAACTGAGAATCCAGAAAGATCAATCACATTTATGATCAACCAATTTATGACAGGAGTGCCAAGACAATTCAAAGGAGGAAAGGACAGACTTTTCAACAAATGATGTTGGGAAAACTAACTGCATGCAAAAAAATGAAGCTGGACTCTACCTCACACCACATGCAAAAATTAACTCAAAATTGATCGAAGACCTGAGTGTAAGTACTATAAAACCCTTAGAAGAGAATAGGGGAAATCTTCCCAACCTTGGATTAGGCAACATTTTCCAACTAAGATAGCTAAGCAATCAAAGACAAATACAGACACATCGGACCTCATCAGAACAAAAACCTTTGGGCTTCAAAGAGCACAATCAAGAAAGTGAAAAGATAACTCACAGAATGGGAGGTTTTTGCAAATGATCTATCTGTTAAGGGTATGTACAGACTACATACAGAGAACACCCACAACTCAATAAAAAAAAAAAAGACAAATATCTCAATTTTTAAAAATGGACAAGGAATTGGAATAAACATTTCTTCAAAAAAAGGTAATAGCCAATAAACACATGAAAAGACACTCAAGATCAGTCCTCAGAGAAATACAAATCAAAACCAAAATAAGATACCACTTCACACACTCTAGGATGGCTATAATCAAAAAGGCATACAATAATAAGCATTGGCGAAGATGTGGAGAAATTGGAAACCAGTAAGTTGCTGGTGGGAGTAAAAAAAATGGAGCAGCTACTTTCGAAAACAGTTTGACAGTTATTCAAACAATAGGTGAATCTGGGTAAAAGTATGCGAGTATTTTTTATTCTATTTTGATTCTGAGAAATTTTCTGGAAGTTTGAAAATATTCCAAATAAGAAGAGAAAATCATTTATGCAAGACTTATAAAATTTTGAATGTTTAAACACATTCACTCTTTTAAAAAGCCATATATCACACTATGGTAGATATCCTGTTGAAAATAGTGGTTACAGAGGTGTTTGGTATATTTACCGTTGGCACAGATTAACTTTGGCAATAATAAACTGCTCAAGTGTCTGTGACTACAAGTGGAATGATAGCCATCTTAAAACTGTCTGTTAAAATAATATGCCGACTCAGCTACTGTGCAGGGATTTTACCTTGTATGTATTTCCAATATGCAATCACATACTATAAGACATATAGCATATATATATAACAACTACATTGCATCCATATATACGCAACACGTAACATCACATTTTAACTATTAGAACATAATCATCCATATCTTATTATAGTTTTTATCGCACATGCCCAAAGAAATGACCAATATAAGAAATTAGAAAATGAAGAGCAAATTAAGCCTAAAATAGAAGAAAATAATAAAGAATATAAATCAATGAAATAGCAGAAAATAAAGAAAAATCAAAGAAATCAAAAGCTTTTTAAAATGTTTGAAAAGATGAATAAAATTGATAAACCTCTAGACTAGTCAGTAGAAATCACATATCAGAAACAAAAGAAAGAGAGACTGGACACAACTATACCTTCTATAGACAAAAGAAGACTAATAAGGGAATAGCATTAATAATTTTGTCTATTTAGTCAACAATTCAGATTATGAGATAGACAAATTCTTTCAAAAATTCAAAATGCCAAAGATCAGTCAAGAAAAAATAGTTAACGTGAATAGCCCTAGATGTATTAAATGAATTATTCTGCAGTTAAAAATCTCACAAAGGAATCTCTAGGCCCAGATGGATTAACTAATGAATTTTCCCAAATATTTAAGAAAAAAAATACCAATTCAACACCAACTCTCCAGAAATATAGGAAAGGAGAAACTTTCTAACTCATTTTATGAAGCCAGAATTACTGGTAACAAAAACATACACTTTAGTGGAAAAACTACAGACAGTATCCTTCATTATTATATATGCAAGAATTCTTATTAAAATTTCAGCAAATGTAATCCATTAGTGTACAAAAAAGATAAATACATCATAACTATGTACAATTTATTCCCCAAATGCCATGTTTGTTTAACATCCAAAATAATAATAATAATAATAATAATAATAATGTAATCCAACTTATAAGGCTAAAAAAAACCAAAAAACCCCCAGACATCTCAAAAGATGCAGGAAAGACATATGATTAAAATTCATCTTTCTTCCACGACAAAAAGATCTTGGCAATCTAGGAAACAAAAGGAACTTTCTTACACAATAAAAGTTATGTACCAAAGTCATAGCTAACAACATACTAAATAGTGAAAGACAAAATACTTTCCCTCTAAGATCAGAACAAAGTAAGGATGTTTCTTCTCACTACTCCTATGCAACATACTGAAAGTTTAGCCAATGCAAGAAGAAAAAATAGAAGTATGTAGAATTGAAAAGAGAAAATGAAATTGTCTTTACATACAGATATCATCATCTTCATAGTAGAAAATCCTCAAAAATCCACAAAAATTCTACCAGAATAAGATTAGCAAAGTGGCGGGATACAATGGCAACATACAAAAGCCAACTACATTTCTAATACTAGCAAGAAACAATTAGAAACTAAAATTAAAATCACTTACAATATCATCAAAATATATGAAATACTAAGGGATATATCTGACAAAACATGGCTGGGAGAAATGAAAGAATACCTAAATAAATGGAAAAATGTACCATGTTTGTGAATCAAAAGACTCAATATTTGTTGTTTTGTTATTAGTTAATTTATTAGAGAGAGAGAGAGAGAGAGAGCACTCAAGTGGGACAGAGGGAGGAGGAGAGAGATTTCCAAGCCGACTCTGCCCTGAGCACAGAGCCTGAAGCGGGGCTCTATCTCGCAACCCCAAGATCACAACCTGAGCAGAAACTAAGAATCAGAAGTTCAACTGACTGCGCCACCCAGGTGCCCCAAAAGACTCAATGTTGTTAAGACATCAATTCTCCCCAGTTTGACTGAGATATTCAGTTCAATCCTAATGAAAATCTCAGACCTTTTTGTAGAAATTTACAAAATGATTCTAAAATATATCAAGAAAAGCAAATGACCCAAAGTTTAAGCAAAGATAGTTTTGAAGAAGAAAATAAGCATCGGAGGACTTAGCACCTGATTTCAAGGCCTAAAGCCATAGTAATCAACTCAGTAGAACATTGAAACAGAGACAGCAGATAAATGGAACTGAATAGAAATTCCAGAAATAGACTCCCATATATACGGTCAATGGATTTTGACAAAGGTACCAAGGCAATTCATTTTCTCTAAACAATGCTGATACAACTGGATAGTCATATGGGAAAGGGGTAAAAAAAGAACCTCAATACCTCAACGCTTACAAAAATCAACCTGAAATGAATGATAGAACTTAATGTAAGAACTAAAACTCCAAAACTGCTAGAGATCAACATAAAAAATTTTAGTGACTTCAGGTTTGGCAAAGATTTCTTAAGTAGGATACAAAAAATCATTAACATATATAACTACATATAAATATAAAAAGATAAATTAGACTTAATTTGTTTTAAACTTTTCTTCTTCAAAAGATGCTGTTACAAAAGTAAAAATAGAAGACACGGACTAGAAATAAATATTTGGCAAAACATTTATCTGACAAAGGATTTGTGTCCAGAACATATAAAGAGCTCTTGCAACTAAATTTTAAGAAAACAATGCAATTTTTAAAATGCACAAAAGATTTAAACAAACATCCAAGCAAAGATACTATGAATGGCCCATGGGGGGAAAAGCATATGAAAAGATGGTCAAGATCCTCATTCAAGAAATACAAATTAGAAACACAATGAGGACACTAATACATAACCCACTGAAATGACTAAAATTAAAAAAATTCTTAACATATGAAATGTTGGCAAGGATGTGGAGGGACTAGAATTCTAACACACTGCTGATGGGAATATAAAATGATGCAACCACTTTGGAAAACAGGTTAGCATGTCTTTTTTTTTTTTTTTTTAAAGATTTTATGTATTCATTTGACAGAGAGACAGCATGAGCAGGGGGGAGGAGCAAGGGGAGTGGGAGAAGCTGACCAGGGAGCCTGATACAGGACTCCATCCAAGGACCCCGAGATCAGGACCTGAGCCGAAGGCAAACCCTTAACCGACTGAGCCATTCAGGTGCCCAGGTTAGCAGTTTCTTAAAGTTGCATTATGCCCCAGACATTCTACTCCTACATATTTACCCAAAAGAAAATGAAACACATGTGCATACAAAGATTTGTGCATGAGTATTATAGAAAGCCTTATCTGGGATAGCTCAAAAGAGGAAATCACCCAAATTCCCATTGAGTGAATGAATAAACAAACTGTAGTATATTCACACAATGGAATATTATTCAGCATTAAAAAGAAACAAACTATTAAAACATAAAATATCATGAATGAATCTCAAAATAATTATGCTGAGTAAAAGAAGGCAGACAGCAAAGGAGTATATACTATGTGGTTCTGTTTATATAAAATTTCAGAATATGCACACTAATCTATAGTAATAGAAAGCAAAAGGGAAGTTGCTTGGGTCTAAAGGGGTGGGAAGTAGATCACAAACGGTCACAAAGAAACTTTAGGAGGGTGCATTATGTTCATTATCTTTCGTGTGGTGATAGTTTCACCTGTATATACATGGGTCAAAACTCAAACCACATTTTAAAAGTGTACGGTTTATTATACATCAATTATACTGTGACAAACCTTGTTTTAAAAAGTCAAAATTCCTTTCTGTATTCTGCATGTGGTTTGTTTCTTTGGTTCTTTTTAAATAACAGCTTTTGAAGGATTCCAAATCACACCTCATGTTAACTATATGAAGGGTTTCCTTCGTAAGTACAACCATTCTCCTTTTCTTATTCCTTGTACCCGCATACTCAACTAGCCTGTTATACTGAAATATTTCCCCTCAGAAATAAGTAACTGTCATGTGATGATGATGCTACCAATCTCATCAAGCTAAACAGAATCTTTCTTGTAGAATATCTGAAATTTCAACAAAAACGAGACAGAAAAATAAATGCCTATCAAACCAATATTTACCCGTGGCATTAAAGCAGTGAGTGGGTGGGGCACCTGGGTGGCTCAGTTGGTTAAGCTGGTGACTCTTGATTTTGGCTCAGTTCATGGCCTCAGGGTCCCCAGCACTGGGGAAGTCAGCTTGGGGATTCTCTCTCCCTCTCTCCCTGCCCCTCTCCCAGCTTGCACGTGCGCATATGCTCTAACAAATAAATCTTAAAAAAAAAATAAAGCAGCGAATGGGAAAAAGGACTTCCCAGTAAAAAATACTGGCAAAGCTTTATATTCTACATTTTCATCTGGATGGCAATTATAAAGTATATACATATATAAAAATGTAAAAAGCCATATATTTAAGAATGTATATTCTTTAGTGAATATAAATTATGCTTCCACGAAAAAAAATTTGTCAACATTTGAGAGTACCAGTTCTATATTTCATAGACATTCCTACCTTCCCTCTCTGTGACTTATCCCAGACATGTCTCTGTGGCTTTGTAGCCCCAGTCCGCTCTCCAGTATGCTCTGAGCCTCATGTCCCTAAGCTTCCTATCCCTCTTGGTTCCCCTCCAGACTAAAGACCATCAGGGAAGGGGCTCTTTACAGGATATTTTCCTTCAGGTGGTAACAGACTGAGGAAGCAGTAAATCTCAGCAACCTAGCAGAAATACTGTTTTGACTTTTTTTTTTTAACATTAAAGGGTACCTCAGAAATCACACAGGAGAGGAATGAGTTCAGAGCCAGTGCTAGGACATTGGTTTGCTGATTCCTAGAGTCCACTATTTACACATCTACATCCTAATTTATTAGCTCAAGATTCCAAACGAGTCTCTTAACACAATGGAATTAAAAACTACTCAGTTGTAACCTTGTAACCTAAGATGGCTAAAATCTGAGCCAATAAATTCGAAAAGGGGAATTAACTTTAGTATTTTATGAGACACTGATGTCATCATAACAGCCTAAATTGCAGTAGAGGAAGTACAGTGAGGCTGGACATAGCCAAAAAACCAAGAGGAACTCATTTCCTAGAGAACATAGTTTTAGGCTTTACCAGAGTTGCCTATTTTAAAATTAAAATGACTGGGGCGCCTGGGTGGCACAGCAGTTAAGCGTCTGCCTTCGGCTCAGGGCGTGATCCTGGCGATCTGGGATCGAGCCCCACATCAGGCTCTTCTGCTATGAGCCTGCTTCTTCCTCTCCCACTCCCCCTGCTTGTGTTCCCTCTCTCGTTGGCTGTCTCTATCTCTGTCGAATAAATAAATAAAATCTTTAAAAAAAATAAAATTAAATTAAATTAAAATGACTGACCAATAAGAATGGAACCAAAGAGGGCACCTTGGTGGCTCAGTCAGTTAAGCGTCTGCCTTCAGCTTAAGTCATGATCCCGGAGTGCAAGAATCGAGCCCCTTGTTGGGCTCCCTGCTCAGCGGGGAGAGTGCTTCTACCTCTGCCCCTCACCCCGCTCTTGCTCTCTCTCTCTCAAATAAATAAATAAAATCTTTTAAAAAAGTGTTAAAAAAAAAAAAAGGAATGCAACCAAAGAGATCCAAATAAACCAACAACTCCAGTGATGGTGGAGGCTCACATTAAACACCACCCAACGTATTTTAAATAGCAAAATTCCCTTTGATTATGTGAAATTGATCTAAAGTGGTTAGAAAAGCACGGTCTTACTTAAATTTGGCATGTAGGTTCTGGTCCACTTTTGTGGTCTATAGTTCCAAAGACAATCTAATTTTGTAACAAGCCTTTGTAATGCTATGCTTATCTGTTTCATTCTTCTCGCCCTGCCTGAGCTCCCAGTGGATACTTTCTGGGGCCACACAAAGGGGTGGAAGGCACTTCCTGCAGCCCCATGGTAATGATTACATGACTGGGTGGAGGAATGCCAGGCCCACGGGTGGACAGCATTTACTGTGGCCTGTTCTCTTGGTCACCCCATCAGTGAGCTTCCCACACTCTATATCCTGGGGCTATGGCTGTGGGCAGATCAGGCCTATCGATGCCGCTGGGTAAACATCTCACTGCTAGGTCCCCCTTTCCTGGTCCTTTGGACAGAGACAGCAGATTTTTCTGTTCATCTGTCTATGTTGGTTGGCAATTCCAAGTTTTAGGCCCCTCCAGTTTGGGATATTTGGGAAATAAAAAGAAAATACAGGGAATCTATCATAGTGTCATCCTTCAAGTCCTGAAGTCCCTAGCCAGTCTACCTTCTTTCTACCTTTCAGAATCTTTTAATGATTGTCTATCAAGTTGTTTCCAAGGTATTTAGTTTTATTTAGAGGCGAGAACAGGGAAAAGTAAGCCTATGCCATCCCACTAAACCTAAAAAAGTAAATGCTTGCTAAAATTAAGATTTAAATTGACCCACTGTCTCCTAACAGACAACATGTTCAAGTACAATAGGAAATCACTCATTACACAAGACCACACAATGTAAATGAGAAAAGACAATCAACTGAAGCCAAAACCAAGATGAATCCAATGCTGGAAATGACAAAGATGTTAAAGCTGCCGAATATTAAAAAAATAAATAAAGATGCATAATACTGTTTCAATAAGTAGTTACAAATTCCCTTGAAGAAAATGATAAATACAAACCTCAGTAAAGAAACGTAAGTTATAGGGTAGGGGGATGGGGTAAATGGGCGATGGGCATTAATGAGGACACATGATGTGATGAGCAGTGGGTGTTATACCCAACTGATGAATAACTGAACACTACATCTGAAACTAATGATGTACTATATGTTGGCTAACTGAATTGAAATAATAATTAAAAAACATAAGTTATAAAAAATGTCAATTATATAACTGAAGGTTCTTTTTTTAAATTTATTTATAATAATATTTTTTATTATATTATGTTAGTCACCATACAGTACATCCCTGGTTTTTGATGTAAAGTTCGATGATTCATTAGTTGCGTATAACACCCAGTGCACCATGCAATACGTGCCCTCCTTACCACCCATCACCAGCCTAACCCATTCCTACACATCCCTCCCCTCTGAAGCCCTCAGTTTGTTTCTCAGAGTCCATAGTCTCTCAGGCTTCATTCCCCCTTCTGATTACACCTCCATTCTTTATCCCTTTCTTCTCCTACCGATCTTCCTAGTTCTTACGTTCCATAGATGAGAGAAACCATATGATAATTGTCTTTCTCTGCTTGACTTATTTCACTAAGCATTATCTCCTCCAGTGCCATCCATGTTGCAGCAAATGCTGAGAAATCGTTCTGATAGCTGAGTAATATTCCATTGTATATATGGACCACAGCTTCTTAATCCAGTCATCTGTTGAAGGGCATCTTGGCTCCTTCCACGCTTTGGCTATTGTGGACAATGCTGCTATGAACATTGGGGTGCATATGGCCCTTCTCTTCACTATGTCTGTATCTTTGGGGTAAATACCCAGTAGTGCAATTGCTGGATCATAGGGTAGCTCAATTTTTAACTTTTTAAGGGACCTCCACACTGTTTTCCACAGTGGCTGTACCAACTTGCATTCCCACCAACAATGTAGGAGGGATCCCCTTTCTCCACATCCTCTCCAACAATTGTTGTTTCTTGTCTTGTCAATTTTTGCCATTCTAACTGGCGTAAGGTGGAATCTCAGTGTGGTTTTGATTTGAATTTCCCTGATGGTTAATGATTTTGAACATTTTTTCATGTGTCTGTTAGCCATTTGTATATCTTCATTGGAAAAATGTCTGTTCATATCTTCTGCCCATTTTTTGATTTATTTGTTTCTCGTGTATTGAGTTTGAGAAGTTCTTTGTAGATCTTAGATACCACTCTTTTATCTGTAGTACCATTTGCAAATATATTCTCCCATTCCGTGGGTTGCCTTTTAGATTTTTTTTGACTGTTTCCTTGGCTGTGCAGAAGGTTTTTATCTTGATGAAGTTGCACAAGTTCATTTTATCTTTTGTTTCTCTTGCCTTTAGAGATGTGTCATGAAAAAGGTTGCTGTGGCCGATGTCTTAGAGGTTGCTGCCTGTGCTCTCCTCTAGGATTTTGATGGATTCCTGTCTCACATCGAGGTTTTTCATCCATTTGGAGTTTATCTTTGTGTATGGTGTGAGAGAGTGGTCAAGTTTCATTCTTTTGCATGTAGCTGTCCAATTTTCCCAGCACCATTTATTGAAGAGACTGTCTTTATTCCATCGGATGTTTTTCCTGCTTTATCAAAAATCACTTGCCCAAAGAGCCGAGGGTCCAGTTTTGGGTTCTCTATTCTGTTCCATTGGTCTATGTGTCTGTTTTTGTGCCAGTACCATGCTGTCTTTGTGATCACAGCTTTGTAGTACAGCTTGAAATCCGACATTGTGATGCCCCCAGCTTTGTTTTTCCTTTTCAACAGTTTCTTGGCGATTCGGGGCCTTTTCTGGTTCCACACAAATTTAAGGGCTCTTTGTTCCAGTTCTTTGAAAAATGTCATTGGTATTTTGATTGGGATAGCATTGAAAGTGTAGATTGCTCTGGGTAGCATGGACATTTTAACTATGTTAATTCTTCCGATCCATGAGCATGGAATATTTTTCCATCTTTTTGTGTCTTCTACAATGTCTTTCAAGAGTGATTTGTAGTTTCTAGAATATAGGTCCTTTATGTCTCTGGTTAACTTAATTCCAAGATAACGTATGATTTTTGGTTATTGTAAATGGGATGGATTCCCTAATTTCTCTTTCCTCGGTCTCATTGTTCGTGTATAGAAATGCAACTGATTTCTGGGCATTGATTTTGTATCCCGCCACATTACTGAAATGCTCTATAACTTCTAGTAGTTTGGAAGTGGATTCTTTTGGGTTTTCCGCATAGAGTATCACGTCATCTGCGAAGAGAGACAGTTTGACTTCTTCTTTGCCGATTTGGATACCTTTCATCCCTTTTTGTTGTCTGATTACTGTTGCAAGGACTTCTAGTACTATGCTGAATAATAATGGCGAGAGTGGGCATCCTTGTCGTGTTCCTGATCTTAAGGGAAAGGCTTCCAGCTTTTCCCCCTTGAGAATGATATTTGCTGTAGGCTTTTCATAGACGGTTTTTATGAGATTGAGGAATGTACCCTTTACCCCTACACTCTGAAGGGTTTTATTCAGGAAAGGATGCTGTATTTTGTCAAATTCTTTTTCTGCATCTATTGAGAGGATCATATGATTTTTGGCCTTTTTCTTGCTGATAAAATCTATCACAGTGATAGATTTGCGAATGTTGAACCACCCTTGCATCCCAAGATGAATCCCACTTGGTCATGATGGATAATCCTTTTAATGTACTATTGGATTCTTGTTGAGAATTTTGGCGTCCATATTCATTAGGGAAATCGGTCTGTAATTCTCCTTTTTGATGGGGACTTTGCCTGGTTTGGTGATCAAGGTAATATTGGCCTCATAGAATGAATTTGGTAGCTTTTCTTCTGTTTCCATTTTTTGAAATAGCTTTAGGAGAATAGGTATTATTTCTTCTTTGAATGTTTGGTAGAATTCCCCGGGGAATCCATCAGGCCCTGGCATTTTGTTTTTTGGAAGGTTTTTAATCACTGTTTCAATCTCTTCATAATTAATTGGTCTGTTTAAAAAAACAATTTCTTCCTGTTTCAGTCTTGGTAGTTTATAGGTTTCCAGGAAGACCTCCATCTCTTCCAGATTGCTTAATTTATTGGCATAAAGCCACTGATAAAAGTTTCTAATAATCCTTCCAATATCATTGGTGTTGGTTGTGACCTCTCGCTTTTCATTCATAATTTTATTAATTTGGGTCCTTTCTCTATTTTTTTGGATAAGTCTTGCCAGTGGTTTGTCAATTTTATTTATTCTTTCAAATAACCAGGTTCTAGTTCTCTTGATCTTCTCTACTGTGCTCCTGGTTTCTAATTCATTGATCTCTGCTCTAATCTTGATCAACTGCTTTCTCTTGCGTGGATTAGGCCTGTATCTCTGTTGCTGTTCCAGCTTTTTGAGGTGAGAATATAAAAACTGCATTTTAGATTTTTCTATTCTTTTAGTGAGGCTTGGATGACTATGTATTTTCCCCTTAGGACTGCCTTTGCAGTGTCCCATAGGTTTTGGACTGTTGTGTTTTCATTCTCGTTGGTCTTCACAAATTGTTTAAATTTATTTTTGATTTCCTGGTTTATCGAATCATTCTTGAGCAGGATGATGGTTCTTAGTCTCCAAGTGTTTGAGTTTCTTCCAAATTTTTCCTTGTGGTTGAGTTCCAATTTCAAAGCATTGTGGTCTGAGAATATGTAGGGAATAATCTCAGACTTTTGGTATCGGTTGAGACCTGTTTTGTGACCCAGAACATGGTCTATTCCTGAGAGTGTTCCATGGGCATTAGAATAGAATGAGTATTCTTTGGTTCTGGGGTGTAGTGTTCTATATATATCTAAGAGGTCCAACTCGTCGAGTATGGCATTCAAAGCCTTTGATTCTTTGCTTAGTTTTTGCCAGGGTGTTCTGTCTATTTCTGAGAGTGGAGTGTTGAGGTCCCCTACTATTAATGTACTTTTATTTATATGTCTCTTTATTCTGGTTAAGAGTTGGCTTGTGTATCTTGCTGCTCCCCTGTTGGGGACATATATATTTATAATTGTCATCTCCACTTGTTGGATACATCCTTTAAGAATAATATAGTGCCCTTCTGTATCTCTAACTATAGTCTTTAGTTTAAAATCCAATCTGTCTGATATGAGAACTGCTACCCCAGCTTGCTTTTGAGGTCCATTGGCATGAAAGATGGTATTCCATCCCTTTACTTTCAGTCTGTATGTATCTTAAGGTTCAAAATGAGTCTCTTGTAGACAGCAAATGGATGGGTCATGTCTTTTTATCCAATCTGCAACCCTGTTGTGTTTTATGGGAGCATTTAGGCCATTTACATTGAGACTGATTATTGAGAGATATGATTTTAATGATGCCATGTTGCCTGTAAAGTCTTTGTTTCTATAGATTGTGACTTTCTGTTCTGTATCACTCTTGAGGCCTTTTTACTTTTATAGAACCCCCTGTAATATCTCCTGTAGGGCTGGTTTCGTGGTTACGAAATTGGTCAGTGACTGGTGATTCTGGAAGGTCTTTATCTCTCCATCAATTCTGAATGACAACCTTGCTGGATAAAGGATCCTTGGCTGCATGTTTTTCTCTGAAAGAGCTTTAAAAATGCCCCCCCGCAACGCTTTCTCTCATTCCAGGTCTGTGTAGACAGGTCTGACGTAATTCTCATACCTTTGCCTTGGTATGTGAGAAATTTCTTTGCCCTGGCCGCTTTCAATACTGTATCCTTGGATCTAATATTTGTGAATTGCACTATGACGTGACGTGGCGTAGGTTTGTCGTGGTTGAGCTTGGGAGGGGTCCTCTCTGCCTCTTGGACACGAATGTTTGTCTCCCTCGCTAGATTATGGAAGTTTTCAGCTACAATTTGTTCAAATATCTCTTCTAGACCTCTGTTTTTCTCCACCCCCTTGGGGATGCCGATGATTCTGACATTGGAACGTTTCATTGAGTCAGTAATCTCCTGTAACCTACATTCTTGAGATTGGATTTTTTTTGAGCCAAGTTTCTGTTTTAGCTTTCTCTTCTGCTAACCCATCCTCCAATTTGCCAATACGTTCTTCTGCCTCATTCACCCTGGCCGTCAGAGCATCTACTTTTAACTGCATTTGATTCATAGAATTTTTAATTTCTGCCAGATTCGCTCTCATTTCCGCCCTTAGAGATCCTATATTCTCATTACTGTTTTCGTTAATACTTTTTTCAAGTCTACACATCATCTTGACCATTGTTACTCTGAACTCCATTTCTGATAATTTGGTTATATCCATATCCATTAGTTCTGTGGCAGAGGCCACAGACTCATTGTCTTTTCTTTGCTGGGGGGATTTCTCCTTCTCGTCATTCTGATCAGGAGAGGTTGCGGGGGTGCCCAGAGCCCAAATTATTGACCAGGACCCAGGCAGTGTGCACTTGTTTTATAGGGACCTTAGGGATGTGGGCTTCTTCATTTTTCAGCCTGCCTTCTGGGGAAGGGGCCTGCCGCGCTGATACTCAGGCAACCCTGTTTGGGTAGAGTCTCCGTGTCCCCTGCGAGCGGGGATGGGGATGGGCACACTGTGAGCCAGTACTTCCAGGCTTTTGTTCTCTGGCGGTTTTCTCTGGCGGTTTGCTGTGCCTCTTCTGAGAGTCAGAGCAGCAGTGGCCGAATCTCAGCCTCTGTCTCAGAACAGAGGGATCGCAGAAGGTTCTCCACTGGGCCCTTCTGGCCACTTAACTCTGTTTCTGTTGACGCTGCGAAACCCTACAGCGTCCCGGGATGTGCGCCACACAGCCGGTGTCCCAGCCCTCACTTCCAGGGCCGGCACGTCTCTGTCCTTTGTGTTGCTAACACCCCCAGCGGCCAGCCGCCCCTGCGTGCTCTGGAGCTCCGTTTCAGTCTGGTGGTGCGCGCTCCCCGGCTCATGGTCTCAGTCTGTTCTCTCGTGGGTGCTGGTCCGCGAGTCTGCCCGCTCCCCCGTGCAGGTGGCTACCACTTCCCGGCGCCCGAACGCGGCGGCTCCCTCCCCCTTCCGTTTATCTTCCGATATCTGTGTGTGGCTTCACAGCTCCCCGCTTCATACCTCAATCCTCCACCCTGGAGATGTTCATTTGTAGAGATCCAGATGTATCTTCCTGCATCTCAGGCTGATTCCGTGGATGTTCAGGATGGTCTGGTACCTATCCAGCTCAACTCAGGGGACCGGCTGAAAAAGGGGTCCCCTACTCCTCCACCATCTTAACTCCTTCCTCAGAACCGGAGGATCTTAACTGAAGATTAAGGAATTAAAAATAAAATTCTGTAAGATCAAAAACTCTCCAAATTTAGTAAAAGATATAAACCTACAAAACAAATCCCAGGCAGGATAAACCCAAAGAAGTTCATGTCAGGGCATGTCACAAGTAAACTGCCAAAAAATAGACAAAAGTCTTAAAAGCAACCTATGAGAAATGACATATTACCTACAGCAGAACAGCAATTCCTAGGGCAGTGGATTTCTCATCTGAAACCACAAAGGCCTAAAGGAAGTAGCAGAGTTTTTAAGTGCTGAAATATAAGCACTGTCAATTGTGAATTCTACTTCCAGCAAACCATCCTTCAGGAAAGGAGGAATAATTAAAATATTATCAGATGAAAGATGCCTAAAAACTTTGTCACTACCATGCTTACCCCTAAAGAATGGCTAAGGAAAGCTCCCCCCCAGAAAAGGAAATGATAAAAGTAGACCTGGAAATAAGAATAAAGAATGAGATTTTAAAAAATAGGGATAAATATAATAGACTATCCTTCTCATGAGTTTCTTAAATCATACTTGATGGGTGAGACAAAATTATAATGACACCTGCTGTGTTCAATGTATGGAAAGGAAATGCTTCAGAAATTATGTTATATTGTATTATATTATATTTATCTATTTATTTATCTATTTACTTATTTAGTTTAGGTAGGCTCCAGGCCCAGCATGGAGCCCCATGTGGGGCTTGAACTCATGACCCTGAGATCAAGACTTGAGCTGAGATCAAGAGTCAGAAGCTTAATTGATGGAGCCACCCAGGTGCCAGCAGAAATTATATTTTAAAAGGTGAGGAGGGCAATGGAATCTTAATGAAAGCAAGGTTTTTGGGGCACCTGGCTGGCTCGGTTGTACAGCGTGCTACTCTTGATCTCAGGGTCATAAGTTCAAGCCACATGCTAGGCATGAGCCTATTTAAAATAAAAAAAAAAATAAAAATGAAGGCAAGGTTTTAATACTACAAAGTGGTAAAACGCTGATATGAGTAGGTTGTGATGAGTTACAAATGGTAGTGTAATGTGCAGAACAACTATTAAGAAAAATATACAAAAACAATACACTCAAAAACAATATAAATAAAACAAGATGGAATCCTTTAAAAAAGGATTCTTTTAGGGCATCTGAGTGCCTCAGTTCCTTAAGCGTCTGCCTTCAGCTTGAGCCTTGCATTGTCCTCCCTGCTTGGCAGGGAGTCTGCTTCTCCCTCTGATCTTCCCTCATGCTCTCTCTCACCATATATTTCTCTCAAATGAATAAAAAATCTTAAAAAGAAAAACAAACCCAGTGATTATAACTGTAGTAACAACAACAACAAAAGGATTCTTTCAAAAAAGAAGAGGAAAATAAAACCAGAGCAAGTAGAAGGAAGGAAATAATAAATAAGAGCAAAAATCAATGAAACTGAAAACAGGAAAATAACAGAAAAATAACACCAAAAGCTATTTCTTTGAAAAAAAAAATCAACAAAATTGACAAGCCTCCAACAAGACTAACACACTAAAAAGAAAAGACAGAAATCACCAATACCAGGAATGAAGCAGGGGATAGCACTATAACTGCCACAGCCATTAAAAGATTAATAAGAGAATACGATGAACAACTTCACCCGCATAAATTTGACAACTTAAAAAAAAACTGACCAATTCCTGAAAACCATAAAATACCAAAGCTCAACGAAGAAGAAACAAACGGCCAGCATACATTTATACCCATTAAAAACACTGAATCTGGAAGATTCCCCCCCAAAAAATCCTTAGGCATAAATGACTTTACTGAAGATCTTTGTCAAACATTTAAAGAAGAAACAGCACCAATTTTACTTAAATTATTCTAGAAAACAGAAGATGGGAATACTTCCCAACTTTATGAAGCTAACATGACCCTGATACCAAACCAGACAAAAACACGATAAGATTTTTTTTTTTAGAACTACAGGCCAATATGTCTCATTAACTTAGATACAAAAACCCTCAACAAAAAACCAGCAAACTGAATCTAGTAATATATAAAAGGAACTAAACACCATGACTGATTAGGATTTATTCAGCATATGAAAGACTGACTGAAATATCTGAAAATCAATCAATGGAATCTACTACAGTTAAATAAGAAAACTGCATGATCTAAACACATGATGCAGAAAAAGCTTTTGACAAAATCCAACACCCATTCATGACACAAATTCTCAACAAAGAACAAAATGGAATTTCCTTCACTCTATAAAAGAGCATCTGCTAACATCATCATTAATAGTGAATGAATGATTTCGGGGAAAACGGGGAAAAAGGTGGGGATATTGCTTTCACGACTCTTATTTACCATAATATTAGAAATTCTAGCTGCTGCAGTAAGAAAAGTAAATAAAATGCACAGAGAAGGAAGGAAGAAAAAAAAACTGTCGCTATTTGTCGAAAGCATGACGGTTTATGTAGAAAACCCATAGGAAATCTATAAAAAACACCAAAACTCCTAGAAAAAGTGAGTTCAGTAAGGTAGTACGATATAACACCCCAAAATCGATAACATTTTTATATACTAACAATGAACATGTGGAAACCAAAATTAAAAACAAAATACCATTTACAATCAATCCAAAAAGTAAATATTTAGGTATATACTTAACAAAATATGTATGGGATCTGTATGCTAAAAATTACAAAATGGTGATTTTTTTAAAAAAAGATTTAAGTAAATGAACATATATAGTGTATTGAGTTTTTGATGTAGTATAAATGTCAATTATCCCAAAGTAGTATACACATTTAATACAATTCTTACCAAAAATCTCAGCAAGGTATCTTACAGACACAGACAACCTTATTCTAAAATATACACAGAAAGGCACATTCCCTAAAGTAGCTAAAATAATCTTGAGATATGAGAATAAAGTGGAAGGAATTACTCCACCCTTTATGAAGGCTTATTATAAAGCTAAAAGCACTCAAGGCAGAGTGGGATATACACATGGATCAATGGGATACCACACAGAACCCAGAAACAGACCTGCACAAATCCTTAACCGATTCTCACAAAGGTGCAGGAGTAACTCACAGGAAGGATCGCTTTTTCAACAAATGGTGCTATAGCAATTGGGACACCTATAAGAAATAAATATTCAGTATCTTAGAACCAATTTATTTTGCTTGTGCTAAGCAGAAATGTGAAAGTTATAAAATAGCTACAATGTCCCATCAGATAACTTGTTGATTATACAGATAATTCTCTCTCTCTCTCTTCTAAATTGCATTCCTTGTTTTAACTCATGTAGTGATGATCTTCCTATACTCTTATCAGTTTCGGGTGCAAATTAAATTCATGTTTCTTTCAAGGAACTGTTATAAATGACAGGTCATACTCCACACGTGGTAAAAGAATAAAAGACTTAAAGTTGGGAAAATTTCCTTGGGCACAGTAGTAATTGGGGGGAAAACAGATAAATGTCAAAATGAGAATGTGTTATAATTAGAAATAATGAGTTAAAGAATATTTCCTTTTTCAGTAAGCAGTGGAAACTAGACGTTTTAGTAAACATGATTTTTGTAAATATGTAATTTAATATTTTTATTCACTATCAGTCTTTAATAGCTTCTTTAATAGTTTATTCCCCACCTGACATAAATTTTAAGTTTAAAAAATTATTCAACGCATTAACTTAAAAACGAAATTAGATGTCCAAACGAATGTGAGATGTTTTACAAAAAGAAAAAAAAAAGTTGAAGACACCAATTTGGTAGGTTCCAAACCAACAAAAAATAAACAAAAATCCTACTATCCCCAAGTACTTAATGTTTTACTTAAATATAAATTTTAACAGTATTATGAATTCTAATTTGTTACTTGTTTTTAAAATCTACTCATATATTTTCATGTTATCATATAATTATATGAATATAAAAATGTCACTATACATATTTGTCCCCTCTGGCAATGAGGCACAAATCTTAAGTTACCTCTAGACTGTCCTGGTTTGCTTCAAAGCTCTCGGGATACTGTTTTTGGCACTAACCACTGGCTATAAACAGAAGGTACCAGCTAACTCACAGGATAGGAAGGGGCAAGGTTACTTCATGATCTCATTGTGGGGTGGGTCAATCACAAACCTAAACTTAAAAAAAGAAACAAGTTACCTCTTCAGACATTAGAGGAAAAAATGTGTTCAAGTGCTAAAATTTCTATTCCAAAAGGACATAGATTTCCTGTTTTGAAAATATGTTTTGAAAGTTTCAACAGGTTCCTACCTGTTGTCACAGCTGACAAGTATGTTGACAAGTAAGGAAGAAAATTTCATAATTAGGCCTCTAAGATACAATAAGCTAATGCCATAGTAGGTACTCTGATAATTTATTTTTAAAAAGCAAACAAGAAAACTTTTTAACAGGGAGATACTCCACACAGGCTAGGGGCTACAGCTAGACATTGCCTGTCTTCAAGGAGCTCCCAGACTAAGATGCATAAACACAAACAAGTAAATCAAGTAGTGGGGGCTCCTGGTGCACCATCACCCAATTAAGCCACAAGTCTTCAGATGCCTCCAAGCAGTGATTACATGTGAAACACAAGTGAGAGTCAGATAGGTGTGCTTTCCTTCCAAAAAGCATAATAGGCCAAAGGAATTAGAGGTATGAGAAATTATGGTACTCTCAGAAAACATTTATTAGGTCTGAAATTTAAGAAGCATTGGAGGAATTAGAGAAAAAGCTGGCTAGGGAAGCAGAGGCTGAGTCACACCCCATGCTAAGCCCTGGAAGTTCTGTGTTATTTTTCCCATTTTTCTAGTAACTTGCCCAAAGCCACCCAGCACGTAAACAGCAAGGTCAGGATGAGAGCTCAGTTCTGTTTTTCGATATAATTCAAGCTCAGGCTGCCTCTCAACAATATTCCATACTAAGGGGGGGGGGTGCTCTCAACATTGGCTTCTTGAAGGTAGAGGAATCCCACGGTGAATCAGTACAATAACTAACCCTTAAACTGATCATTAAAACAGCAGTTCTCAAAGGGTGGGTCCTTAGATCCCTGCAACAAATCCCTTGGTGCTCAGTAAAATGGAGATTCTGGGTCTACGTCTAAACCCACTGAATCCTATTCTCTGGGACTGAGCCTAGGATTTTGCATTTTATAGTGATACACACAAGCTTTGAAGATTGGTGATTTAAAGGCCTTTTCAACTGAAGTTAGGTGAATGACCAGATTTGAAGAGGAGTATGAAGAAAGGAAAAGGCTTACTTCAACCTCTGACTACAGGATTTGAGATAAAAATGACATATGCAAGTGAAAATGCTGATGCAGGCAGTCCCAGGACAGTATTTGAACTTGGGAAAAGAGGTCAGAACTGGAGACACTCCAAAAACAGAGATGAAAACTGAAGCTCATAAGTTTTAAAGTCACCAAGCAAGAAATGGTAGAGAACCCTAGTCTATACAGTTCATATATAGGGTAAGTACAGATAAGCCCATACAGTTCAATACAGGGCAGAACTTCCCTCAGGCAGCAATGGAGTTACTGAGAGTAGAGGTGTCTGAGAAAGAGGAACAGAAAAGCAGAGCATGTATCATGGAGGCCAAGAGAGGAAGGTTCGACAATGTCAAAAGCTATCATACAGAGAGGATGGAAGGAAAGGGAAGCAAAGACTAAAATAAGCCACGAGATTTGGCCAACTGGAAGCCACTAGTAAGTCTTAAGACAGGTTTCTGAGTGGCAGAGCAGGACAACTAGTTTCATGTTGACCCAATAATATTTTTTAAAAAAATGTAGTACATATTTTAGTTTACCTCAGTTGTCCACCCAAGTGTCTGATATTTTTGCAGTTCAGAATCCAATCAAAGATCATGCATTACAAATGGCTGTAATGTTTCTTTCGTTTCCTTTCAATCAGAACAGTCTTAAATATTTTTTGTCTTTGACAACATATTTTTAAAGAATCCTACCTAATGTTTTACAGAATATCCCACATTACTACCGCCTCAGGATTAGATTCAGACTGAACATTATTTAGATAACACTGTGTATCTCATCAACAGGCAGATATGTTGATTTGTCTGATATTATGGGTGATGCTAAATTGGATCATTTGGTTAATATAGTATCCACCAGATCTTTCCATCAGAAAGAGGTTGTTTTCCTTTTGTAAAAAATAAGTAATCCATGGGGAGAACATTGAGCTAGTAGGCATCTATCTAACCAACAACCTTTCTTCACCAATGATTTTAGCACCCACTGATGATTCTTGCCTGAATCAGTTATTACCCTGGTAGTTGTAAAATGGTGATTTTCTAATTCAGTCATTCTTTGTACATTTGCTACATGACATTTTTGGTAATTCCATTTTCATTTCCCTCCACACTTTTCATTTCTGAGTATCAATATAAACTCATGGATTTTTCTCCCAATATAATTGATCATTGTTACTATTCTTTTTTGATGCTCAAAATGTCCCAAATTTGGTCAAGTAGAGTCCCTTCGAGCCAGTGCTTGTGTCCTTATGATGTGTTCCCTTGAGCACATATTTGCTTGCTGGCACAAAAAAATAAAATGTTCCAGGATCGATCCACCTTGTAGTTTTCCTGTCTGAGCTCTACATGGTTTCCTGAAACAGCTTTACAAAAAGAAGAAAAAAAAAAAAAAAAGACCAATTCTATATAAATATTTCAACATTAGAGGGGAAATACATCTTAATTAATTTTATGAGGTCAACATTATCCTGCCATCAGAAATAGACAAAAAGGGGCGCCTGGGTGGCACAGCGGTTAAGCGTCTGCCGTCGGCTCAGGGCGTGATCCCGGCGTTCTGGTATCGAGTCCCACATCAGGCTCCTCCGCTATGAGCCTGCTTCTTCCTCTCCCACTCCCCCTGCTTGTGTTCCCTCTCTCGCTGGCCGTCTCTCTCTCTGTCAAATAAATAAATATAATCTTTAAAAAAAAAAAAAAAAAAGAAATAGACAAAAAATATTTCAAAAAACTAAAACCAATATCCCCCATTAACAATGATATAAACATGCTTAACAATGTTTCCCCATGTTGAGTCCAGCAATATTTAAAAAATAAGTAACATAATGACCAAATGAGGATAATACCAAGAATACAATGTTGGTTTAACGTTTTTAAAAAATGTTACCACATTATAACATATTTTTAAAAAGACCTATCTATAACCATCTCAACAGATAAGAAATAGGCATTTGACAAATTCACCAAATTGTAATGAAAACTATCAATGAACTAAGAACAGAAAGGAACTTCTCCAACCTGATTATGAGCATCTATGAAAAATGTGCTATTATCATACACAATGGTGCAAGACTGAACACCCTTCCCCCTAAAATTGAGAACAAGGCAAGAATGTCCATTGATGCCATTTTATTCAACATTGTTCTGGAAGCCTCAGTCATTGCACTGAGGCAAGAAAAAGAAGCAAAAAAGTGCAAAATACAGATCTGGAGTGACTGGGTGGCTCAGTCAGTTAAGCGTCCAACTCCTGATCTCAGCTCAGGTCTTGATCTCAGGGTCACGAGTTCAAGCCCAGGCTTAGCGTGGAGCCTGCTTAAAAAAGAAAAGAAAGAAAAGGGCGCCTGGGTGGCTCAGTTGGTTAAGCAACTTCTTTTGCCTCAGGTCATGATCCTGGAGTCCAAGGATTGAGTCCTGCATTGGGCTCCCTGCTCGGCAGGGAGTCTGCTTCTCCCTCTGACCCTTCCCATCTCATGCTCTCTCAAATACATAAATAAAATAAAAAATTAAAAAAAAAAAGAAAGAAAAGAAAAAGAAAAATGCATATAGATCAGAAAGGAAGCTGTAAAACTGTTCTTATTCACAGACATGATCATGTATGAATCTACCCAAAGTAGGTGAATCCCTGAATCTCCATATGAACATACCCTAAGAAAGGCATTAGAATTAATAAGTAAATTAATTAAGGCTGTAGGATACAAAGTCAACATACATAAATGAATTATATCTCTATATACTAACAATGAACAAATGGAAAATAAAATAAAAAACAATTCTATTTACAATAGCACTCAAATACATAAAAGAGGAATACATTTAACAAAATACATGCAATACTTGTACACTGAAAACTATAAAATACCACTTAACGAAATTAAAGACATAAACGGAGATGCACCATGTTCAAGGTCTGAAGACTGAACAGTTATGATGTAAGTTCTTTCCAAACTGACACAAAGATTCAAAGTCCCAACAGCTTTTTTCTTTTTTTAGGAAATTGACAACTTAAGGTTGAAATATATATAGAAATGCAAATAAACTAAAACAGCTGAAGCAATTTTTTAAAATAACAAAGTTGGAGAACTTTCATTACCTCTTTTAAAAGACTTATTAAGAAGTCTCAGTAATCAAGACCATGTGGTACTGACAAAATGACTAAATCAATGGAATAGAATTAAGAAACCCAAAACAGACATATACATATTGTTAACTGATTGTGAGAAAGATTAATTCAGAAAAATTAATTTCCCCCAATTAAGTAGGAGAAAGGAAGCTCTTCATAAATGGTACTGGAATATCTGAATACCCATATGCAAATAATGAATATTTATTCTTATCTCATACCAGATACAAAATTAGCTCAGAATGGATTATAAACCTAAATGTAACAACTAAAACCATCATATTCTGGAGGAACACACAGAAATAAATCTTTGTGACTTTGTGGTAAAATTGTGGCAAAAACTGTTACAGGTCTCAAAAAGCACAGAACCTTACACGAAAAAGTTGAAAAATTAGACTTCACTTAGCTTAAAATAATTGCTCTCAAAAAACTTAAAAAATGAAAAGTCAAATAATATACTCAGGAAGAAATTATATATATGATAATAAGAAATAAATAAAATAAATAATAAAATATTAGCTGTATATCTGATAAAAGAGTCACATGCAGAATATTAAAGAATTTATAAAAGCTAATAAGACAACTCAATAAAAATGAGGCAAAAGATTTAACTAGAAACTTTATAAAAGGAGATCCATAAATAGCCTAGAACCACATGAAAAGATGCTCGTATCATTAGCTCTGAGGCAAAAGCTAATTAAAACCATAATGAAATACCACTACACATTTACTAAAATGACTGACACCACCAAGAAGGCAAGGATGTACAGCAAGAACAGCTGGAAACCTCATGCACTGCTCGTGGTGATGTTTGACTGATTCCTAGAAAGGCAAAATAATCTTACCAAACACTCGACAATCCCACTCCTAAGGTATTTACTTACAAAAAGTGAACATATTTGTTAAAAAAAAAAAAACACGCAAAGATTTTTACTTGGATGTTCATAAAAACTTTAATCACATAGACCTCAATGTGAAACAACCAAAATGCCCATTAATAGGTGAATAAATAAACTGTAGTATATCCATATAATGGATCACTACTTGGCAATAAAAAGCAGCGAACTACCATGCACATGAACGAAACTCAAAATGATTATGCAAAGTCAAACAAGTCAAGAGAATGACTGCAGTACGATTCCAGTATGATTCCATTTATTTTGAATTCTATAAAAGGCAAAACTATGGTGACAGCATACAGATTGGTGGCTGCCTGGGGCCACTAATGAGAGGAAGGCATTGACTGCAAAGAGGCTCAAGGGAACGTTTTGAGATGATGAAAGTGTCCTGTATTACAATGGTGGTGGTTTCATAACTAGGTATGTTTGTGAAACTAATCAAAGTACTTAAAACTTGTGAATTTTATTGTATGCAAATTACTTCAATAAAACTGGTTAAAACATGAAAAAAAGAAGGTTGGCACAATTTCAATAAAATTCACTTATCTTACAGAGCAGTTTCAGGTACACAATGCTCTATAGCCATTTATACTCTAAATACCCCTAAGGCATACACTGTTACCTAGTTTTTGTCTTTTATTATCTCCTATGTAGTGAGGGGAGAAGAAAAGAGTTATGTTGCCCAATTTTTTTTAAGGTCTCGGGAAGTAGTCAGATTTAAAAAATTTCTTCAAGATTGCTAGAACAATTTGATTTCCCAGTTTAAAAACCAAATGTTTGTGCTACATCATGTATTTAAAAAGGTTTTACATCTATGCAAATGTATTGTGGTCAGTTTCTGTTAAAAGTTCTGTTAAAATATCTGGATATGGAATGAACTAATATTTGATAGAATCTTATCTCTTCAAATATAAACATTTTCCTCAATCTGGTTTTCTGACCCACAGGTATACTTGAAAGTGTCACAGGTGTAGTAATGTTTTACAACACTTCAACCCACCTCCAGGAAAACTGGCAAACCAAGCTTTCACATTCCTGCATGTTCTGCCTATAGGACAGTAGCAATCCCTACACACCCATTACTATAACACAGCTCAGGCAAAGGTCTTTCTTTCTTTCTTTCTTTCTTTCTTTCTTTCTTTCTTTCTTTCTTTCTTTCTTTCCTTCCTTCCTTCCTTCCTTCCTTCCTTCCTTCCTTCCTTCCTTCTTTTTTTTTAATCCTTTTATTATTCTCCCTGGTTTCTGATGCAAGGTTCGATGATTCATTAGTTGCGTATAACACCCAGTGCACCATGCAATATGTGCCACCCTTACTACCCATCACCAGTCTATCCCATTCCCCCACCCCTTCCCTTCTGAAGCCCTCAGTTTGTTTCTCAGAGTCCACAGTCTCCCATGCTTCACTCCCCCTTCTGATTACCCCCCTTTCTTTATCCCTTTCTTCCCCTACCGATCTTCCTAGTTCTTATGTTCCATAGATGAGAGAAATCATATGATAATTGTCTTTCTCTGCTTGACTTATTTCACTTAGCATTATCTCCTCCAGTGCTGTCCATGTTGCAGCAAATGTTGAGAAATCGTTCTTTCTGATAGCTGAGTAATATTCCATTGTATATATGGACCACAGCTTCTTAATCCAGTCATCTGTTGAAGGGCATCTCGGCTCCTTCCACGATTTAGCTATTGTGGATAATGCTGCTATGAACATTGGGGTGCATATGGCCCTTCTCTTCACTACGTCTGTATCTTTGGGGTAAATACCTAAAGGTCTCTTTCTTTTTCAATTAGAGTGCCTATGTTCCTGGACAAAAGAAAATAAAGAAAACCACCACCTAAAAGTTTCAAAATACTGCTCTGACATTTAGGAAATTGGGAGAATTGTTATGGCATTCTACTGGGTTTATTCAAGACTGACCTTTGACCCTTATTTCCTCGCAATTATGCTCATGTCACTTTCTATTACTGAAATTGGTATGCAAGTCACACACTTCCCCTTTAGAGTAAACTCAGTCCTACTGCAAACAATTACAGTCTGGGGGAATATAGTTAGGAAAGAAGTCAATATTTTCCAAAATTTCCTTAAAAGAGTCAAATAATTCTTGCTGAGGAAAGCAAAAATCACATGTAGCTAAGAATGGAGCTTGCTAAATATATAGTTAAGCTATAATGTCCTTGACTAAGTCAATCCTACTACAATCAGATTGTTTTATCTTTATACTACACCTTCACTTCCAGAAAGAAAAACACATCAAAATAAAACAACATCTACTGAATGCCTTCTACCTACTGAGCACTGAACTAGAAATTTGCATGCACTATTCTTATTTAATCCCAGTAAACCCTGGGAAGGAAGATATTAATCTCTAAAATAGGGAGACATTATCAAATGACTAAGATTATTAAAAATATATTATGAACTACTCTCAGGAAGATCTGGGAAAACACTGACTCACATAATCTTTAAACCCAGTCCCCTCACGTATAAAATACATATGTATTTCCTGTTACAACAGGCAGTAGTACTGTAGGTACCGGGCATATAATAGCCACCACTTACTAAGCACCTACTATCAAAATTATTTAAGGGGCTACTCAGCTATGCACCAAATGGAAACCCGAATAATGAATGTGGATGGTGTGACAAGTCCTGTGACTGGGCACCAACTCATCTGATCTCCCAAACAGCACAGATTATTTAAAAATTCCCTAGTGTAATGAAAATTACTGCTTCTGGAAATATGGAGAAATTCTCTAGTGAATTTTGATTTGTAAGCTGGCCTGTCCCTAGACAGGCTAACTTTGAAAGCCAGCTTCTACCTTTCTTTAGTCCACCATGGAGAAGTGATCTAAATGTAATTCTGAAATTCACATAAAGGTAGCAATAGATGGCACTGGCCAAGTTTCCTGGTGTGGCTCTTTCAACTGGATCTAAAAATGTAAATGAGTAGAGAAAGAACGGTAATGTAAGGATGATCCAGTAACAGAATAAGCAGAACCTAAAGAAAAAAAATTAATCAGAAGCAAAAATAGGAATTAAAGAAAAACTTTACATGTGAGACTTGCAAATTTTAAGATTTTATTTATTTATTTTAGAGAAAGTGCGAAGGTGCATGCACGCACTAGCAAGCAAGTTTGCGCACCCACGCTAGCAGGGGGAGGGGCAAGGAGAGGGCTAAGCAGACTTCCCGCTGAGTACAGGGCCCAAGGTGGGGGGCCTGGATCCCAGGACCCTGAGATCAGGACCTGAGCCAAAATCAAGGGACAGCTGCTTAACCGACTGAGCCACCGAGGTACCCTGAGACTAGCAAATTTTTACATTTAAATTGCCATCGTTAATTTAACAGGGCTAGCTATATTTTTTTCCCTTGTCATAAAACAAGTTTCTATCATGGATATCTCCTATGTTAAACTGCCTGATTACTAAGGCTGACGCAATGCATACACCAAACACGTAAACCTGGTAGAGTAAGTAGAGTGATTGCTTACTGTAACGTAATTCAGCAGAGGCGAAGCGTGCGCAGTGTCTGGCATTCAACTCAGCCGCAGTCTTTCTGGGGTGGTTAATAAGGTCTAGGAAGGCAATTTACTTGAACTACCTGATATTTTACTTTAAGAGAACCCTTTTTAGATTATCTTATTTCTTCCACTTTTCAAATCTATTTAAATGTCCTCATCTTAAAAGTACTCTGGGAAAGCAGAGTACAATACAAATAAAAAATATAAACTACTTGACAGGTATATCATCTCTTATTCAGCTCTGAGGCCTCAATGACCAACCCAGTGTCTGACACACTACTTAGCCGTCAATAAATGTTTGCTGAGCTGAATACATGGAATACCTTCAGACCAAGGAGTCAGCCTGGTCCAACTGAAAATAACTGCAATCTGGTTAGCTTGGTATTACACAAGCAGTCCAGACTGAAACACAGTATGAGTACGTACAGACAAAGAAGAGGTAGCACTAATCTAGCACTTACTACATGCCAAGCCCTACAGATGACCTCATTCAGTCCTCACATCAATCCTAGAAGGTAGGTACTACTACCATTCCCATCTAACATATGAGGAAGCTGAGGCATTGTGGGCTAGATAACCTCCCCCCGTCACAATCAAAGTGGTATTCCAAGGGACCTTTACGTCTGGTCTCTACAGGGAGGGAGATAGGAAGCCAAGCTCCATGCAAGACTGATCATTTATCAGGAAGACATGAGCTTGCTCTGACCAAACTTTTTCCAGGAGTGTTCAAAGGTCTAAATTCAGCCACACCCACTCACTACATTAAAAAAAAGTCACACGTGTTAGATGGGTGGCAGGGGTGAGTCGAATGGAACTATGAAGCAGTGTTTTGACTCATTATAAAACTGGGTTACGTGGATCCAGACCTAACATCCTTACTAGTATTGTTCTCTCCATTATATAAACTGACCAACATAACTTTATTTATACAATCAACCTAAGTCCTTCCTGTGGGCACACAACCTTGATACATATCTTTAACCCCACATTGTAATTATTTGTTTATGCCTGCCTCTCTAGCAAGAAATTCTTGGAAGCTAATGACTAGGTCTTACTCATAAACATATACCCAGAGCCCAGCGGTGTGCTCAGTAAAAACTGGTTGCATGAGAAAGACAAAGTAATAGAGAACAGGAAGTATAACTTAGTACAGTGTGTAAACTTATTCACATGCGACTACAGAATGGAAGATTTGAGAGGGTTCCATTTATTTAAATTCCCTGGGTACAGACCAACTGGCAGAAAGAAGGGAATAAAAAATCAAAACATGAAGATCACATGGAAATAAGGAATTTTAATAGATAATTAACAAATTATCTATAATTAAAAATTATATATTCACTAATCTGAAGCTTATAATGGGGAATTTTTCAAGAGAGTTGATATTGAAGGAGAGACGGTGATGGTAGATTTACTAAGCATTCTCAAACCAAAAGTTCAAACTCCTCAACAATCCATAAAATTTTTTAAATTTAATCTAAGAAAAAGACTCTAGAGTAAGTAACTTATCCAAGGTCACAGAGCTAGTAAGTACTAGAGCCTCAACACATTTCATCAAACCATGCTGTCTTCCCACATAAAACAACCTGTTGAGAAGTCTTAAACAACTTTTTATTTTTTTTAAGGTGGGGGGAAGGGAAGAGGAAAAAGGAAACCCCAAACTCCCTCTTTGAGACATAGACATATTATGACAAAGCTACAGTATCAAGCCTAAGGCCCCAAAATGGGTTACCTATTCTAAGCAAGGTCAGTTCACAGTGTTTGCTTACTTATGGACTCCAAAAGCTATATTCATAGCCAAACCTTTTGCTTATAGGGAAGAAATGTCCTGATAAGAAACATGCAAACTGGATCACAGTAAAATGTCTTTTCTCATGGTTCCCAATAAGGTCTTCTGCCTCCCCCAACAAACCTAGTCCACTTATTCCTGCCCATAACAACTGGCCTACCCCGGGCAACCACTTGGAACCTGTAACTCAAGTGTCTGTCTGCAGGCCTGCTCACCCCACTGTGTTGGAGGCTTTTATAGGGCCAGAACTATGTCTTTATCTTTTAGACATAGACTAGGATGCAGCACCCACTAAATAAAAATTAATGAATCAATTTGCCAGTATTCAGCCTAGTCTGGTGACCAAATAAGAACTGAGGTGTGACTACCAGATAAAGGCTCAGAGGGTCTGTGTTAAAAAAAAAAAAAAAAATCAATGTTGTGTTTTAATGTTTTAAGTATTTACATTTTGAGAAACCAGCATGAAGTTCTGAGGTAAACATATGGATGGTTAGGAACTAGCCCACAAAGTATATGTAATCCAACACAAGATTTTCAACTGAGTCAAGATTTTCGGAACACTTGCTGTGTACCGTGCACTATGCAGATAACAGTGGGCTCCTATCTCTCTATAATGAGGCCTCTAAGAACCAGTTCCACCCTCAGAAAGAAGATGTTCAGATAAAAACATAAATCTTCAGAAGGTATGCCAAGCAATGTTGGCATATGCCCGCAGGGAAGACTGCACAAAGCAAGAGTGACTTACAACAGTGTGGTAAATACAGAGACCTGACCATAGCAAGCTTCTCAGCTGCCATCATAATGCGGACCCCTTTTCCAACTCACCACCCAAGCCAGTTTTCGAAGGCACAGCCTTCCCATCAGAACAGGATATGACAAGTTATACTAAATAGCTGACTTAACTCACTAAAGCACAATTGGTTGATATAACTGCCAAGCATGTATAAGACTTTTATTTTCAACTGTATAAAGTCTCTGAAGAGAAATCACCTGTACGTGGTACGTATCTTAAGCCCTCTAAAGATACCCTGGGTGTGGGTGGTGGGGTGGAGGCTTAGACAGACCACTGTTTTATCATCAATTTCTTCCAGGCTCCAGGCCAACCTCCCTTGTTTAGGTCTTTCAGCCTACCCTCAACACCTTCCAAACTTCTCTCTGTTAGCGTTACCGCTTTCCATCCCCTAACTGTGTCTGCAGACACCCAATGCCTACCGCATGCTTCGTTTCCTTTTCAGAATCTAGTTAGTCACACTTTTATGCCTGTTCTGTTATCTTTAATGTATCTTTCTGTGCTGATGCTCCTCCACGTAGGCTGTTATCCCAAGATCTCGGAGCACGCGTTCTGCAGTGATTCAGAAACCTATCTACACACCCATCTGGTGAAGATTATCCACATATCACTGTATACAACCTGCTCCAGCTTAAAAAACAAACTGATGCACTAAGAATCTAGAGGAACAGAACCACTAAGCTGAAAGCCAAAGCCAAACAACTTCTCCCACAAGTAGCTGGTATCCACCACGGGATTTCACTTCGAAAGTACAACACTGGACAACCTGGTTTACTGCAAGTAATACAAAATTGTCTACTTCTCTATATTTTACTCAGTGCCTTTCATAACAACTTGTCTGATGCTGAGTAGTACAGGGACCCCAGGTTAGTAGTCTATCTCCGCAAACCAAGACCCTGGCAACATTCTATTCCATTCTCATTGTTAACTGAGAATTGCTTTAATAGCGCTGCGGTCGCCAGTAGTGTTTCCAGGAGCATGCTGCTATGAACTAGAAGTAGGAAACAGACATCTTCCAGGAGTATCCGCTTAGGAAAAATTGTTTTTCTATTGAAATCAGCATGGAATGGAATGCAAAATTTGCCTATATGATTAAAATAAAACATAACAACCTTAAAGAAATGGCTACCTCCTTGAGGTTTATCCTTAGACTTACTATGCCCCTCAAGGAACTGCTTAGTAGGGAGCACGAAGGTGTTAAGGGCTGACGCAAGAGAAAAAACTCCGGGCACGTTTCTTCCCCTTAGGTGAAAAGGGCAGGAAGATGTACACAGAGCCACAGGCCAAAACAAACAGCACAGAAAAAAGAATCACTTTGTTTTAAAAGGTAGGAAGTATTCTCTAAAGATATCAAGAACTAACATTTGAGTACCTATGTTAAGTGCCTAATAACTCTATTAAGCATGTGTATACCCACTTTATAGCTGAGAAAAGTCCACAATTAAATAATATGTCCCATGGACACATACAGCTAGCAAATGATAAACCAGTATGCGAAGAAAAGTCAGCCATCTGCAAAGTCTTGACCTTGTCTATTTACCAGGCACCAGACGCCAGTCAGACACCAGCCAAATGGAAGAAGTGGTGCTCAATCTGGGTCCAGGCCCCAGAACTGTGGCCAGGGGAGGATGACAACCCTGAGTCTTTTCCCACGGCAAGGACAAAGTGCTGAGTTCTTTGGCCAACTTCTTATTGGTCTGCCATGCTGGGTACCTCTTAATGCACTTTCACCCAGGGGCATGCCAGTGCCAGGAGAGCAAAACAGAAGAAAGACGCAGTGGAAGGCTTCATAAACAAATCACTGACTTCACTGTATGGTCTAAAAACTGGCCCTATTGACCTTCAACTGTGCTCTGCCATATAAAAGCCTAGTTTGTTTTTAATGAGGGAGGGGGGTAATAAATAATGATTAAAATCTGCTTTACCGTTCTGCACTATTATTTGTTTTGAGCCTTGACTTCTGGCTTAAACACTATAAAGAAATACTGTATTAAACAACTACTTTAGAATTTCATCTATGATTATTTAGACACATGAGGAATACGGGAGCCACCACACAAAGACAGCTGTGGAAGGAAAAGTGAAACTTAATCACTCAGAGCTGCCGTACATAAATTACTCTGCCAATATTAAGTACACATAACCCTTCCCACAGAACCTTGGGTAAAGGTCAGGGAGAAAATCATGGGTCTGCAACACTGACATTTGTCAAAGAGCACTGAAACTGTTGACGTGTAGGAGATGACACTGCTAAAAGCCTAAGAGGAAAAGAACCCGCAGAAGGACTTCCCAGCTGCTCCACATGATAAACTACAACAGAGCACAAGAAGTCAACTGTGATGGGAGAAGGGTGGGGTATTATATGATGTAAAGGGAAGAAAGTATTGAAATACAAGTTAGGTTAACATCAGTCTAAAATTATATTTGTGGCAACAAATCAACTTCGCCAACTTGGGAAGTTTCTATAGATTGCCAAATATAATGGCCTGACAAATTCTCAAATCACAACCTTGTGAAGTAATCCATAAAATTAAGATCTGAATTATATCTGAAACTAAAATAAACTACCTCTAAATATTATGTACGCTCTATACACAACACTATTTAAAAACGGTAGATTTACAGTTTCATTGTTTCTAATAATATTTTTAATGTTTGTAAGTTGAGAAGAAAGTCCTTAATATATCATTTTTCTTCAAGGTTACAAAAAAGAAAAATGAGACAAAGGAGAAGGATGCTGAAAGCCATTTACCAGTGGCAGGCGGAGTAACGTTCTCCCATTTTCAGACATCCTAATCTCACGTCCCTGTGAATATGTTAGGTCACAAGGCAAAAGGGATTCACGTAAGGTTGCAGATGGAATTAAGGCTGCAATCAGCTGACTTTAAAATCACATGATTACTCTGGATTATCCAGGTAGGCCCAATATCCTTAAAAGTGGAATAAGGAAACAGAAAAGAGAGGACCAGAGAGATGGCAGCATAAGAAAGACTTGGTCACCTGAACCTAACATAATACTGTATGTTAGCTATAGTGGATTTAAGATAAAATAAAGATAAAATTAAAAATTAAAAAAAAAAAAAAGACAGACTTAGCCAGATGTTAGAGCTTTGAAGACAGAGGAAGGGGCTACAAGCCAAGGAATTTGAGTGGCCTCTGAAAGCTTAAAAAGTCAAGCAGATTCTCCCCTAGGTCCTCCAAAAAGGACACAGCCCTACCAACACCTGATTTTAGCCCTTGGGATCCATTTCAGACTTCTGATATCTACAAGTGTAAGATAAACTAGTGTTGTTTTAAGCCACTAAGCTTGTGGTTATTTATTAGAGCAGCAACAGGAAACTAATACACCTTCCTGTCTGATAATAATTACAAAAATATTTTCTGCATCAAGAGTTTCAGGAACAACACCTGAAAATAACAATGTTGGCTATACTGGAGAATAATAACTAATACAGATGTCTGGACTTCTGCTTCTGGGCATGATGGAATAACAGGGACCATACGTACCCTCCCACCAGAAACAACGAACCAGTCAGACAAAATATATGGAATGACAGTTTTCAGACCCTACATATCAGTCAATGAAGAACGACAATCCCTAAGAGATGAGAAACAAACACAGTGAGCTTATGATCACCCCAACTTACTATCTTGAGAGAGTAAGGCCCCAGTGTAGGTAGGGGAAACTGTGATAGAGCCTGGTGGACCATCTTAGTAGTTGAGACAGAGCTGACAGTCTGAGGAAATGAAGGTAGTGAGTGACCACAGGACAGAGTACCAGAAAGAAAAGCACTGCACAGAGAACCCTGGAGAATCACAGAGGGTCTCCATTGAGTACTCAGCAAAATCCTGACCAGTAAGTGCATATGAAGTAACTACCTAAGGATGGAAAAAACCACCCAAGGGGATTAGAAGGACCAGTGCCTGGTGCTCACACAGAGCCACTTATAGTGCCTGTTCCCACCAGACAAACTGGAAAAACCCAAAATTCATGAGATTTGGGATACTCAGTTAGGTCTTGCCTTAGCTGTGGATAATCAGTTCTAGACTGTGAACTGCTCCAGACCCACCTAACAAATCTTAAAAACAAGACCCCAAAAAATATCAAACTGTTTCAAGTAACTTAACTGCATCTTAGAACAAAGCTCAAGAATATTTCTATGAATTCAAAAATATACACCCAACAAAATAAAATTCACGACATCTGGCATTCAATTACAGATTATTGAGCAATAAGGTAAGAAAACATGAACCAACAGGAGAATAATCACTTGGAACCAACCTAGAATTGGCACAAAAGTTAGAACTAGCTAACAATAAAAGAGATTTTATAAACATGCTCCCTATGTTCTAAAAGTAGAGAAATAAAAGACATAAACAGATGAAAACCACAATGTGTGAGATGAAAAATACACTGGATGGGATTAATGGCAGATTAGACATTGCAAAAGAAAAGATTAATGAACTCAAAAGCATAGCAAAAGAACCTATCCAAAATGAAATACACAGAAAAAAAAATGCAAAAATTGAATAGTATACCGAGTTGTGGAATCAACTTCAAGCTACCTAATACATGGATAACTAGAGTCCCAAAACTGAGGTTGGGAGAAGAGGACAGGAAAAATATTTAAAGAAATAATAGCTGAAAATTTTCCAAACCAAATGAAAGCTATAAATACACAGATCCAAAAAACTTGATAAATCTTAAGCACAAGAAACATGAGAAAACTATACCAGGAGATACCAAATTGCTCAAAACAAGGGGCAAGGAGAAATCTCAAAAGCACCGAGGGGGAAAAGATACATTACATAGAGAGAGACAAAGATAAAGATGACATCAAATTTCTCATGGGAAACAATGCAAGGGAGAAGACAGTGGAAATAACATTTTTAAAGTACTAAAATAAATAAAAACTTGTCAATCTATAATTCTATATCCAGCAAAAATATCTCTTAAAAGCAAAGACAAAATAAATACATTTTCAAACATAAAAGCTGAAAGAATTCATACACCTACAAGAAATGTTTAAGGAAATCCTTCAGACAGTAGAATTACGGGCATAAAAAAAAGAATGAAAAATCACTGGAAATGGTAGCTAAATGATAACTATACAAACTAAATGTAAATACATATATTTAAACAAAAACTATAATGATGTATTGTGGGTCATAAAACATGTAAAATAAAAAAAACATGACAACGACAGCATAAAGGAGCAAAGAGAAAAAAAGGTAAGTAAACTATTACAAGTGGCATATCACTTAAGCTTGATTGTGATAAACATCTATACTATAAGTCTTGAAGCAACCTTTAAATAATGTAATTTTTTAGTTATAGCTAATAAGCCAAAATGAGATAAAATACAATAAAATAATTAAATAATCAATTAATACAAGACAGCAGGAAAAAAAGGAAAAGGGAACAAAGAGATGGACAAATGGTAACAGAGCAAGATGACAGACTCAGCCCTAATCTTATCAACAGTCACATTAAATGCATCCAGTCTAATGACAACTAAAAAGCAGAGATTATCGTATTGGGTAAAAGCCAGATAACTCTTTAAGTGTCACATTTTAAATATAAAGACAACAAAAGACACAAGTAGATTAAAACAGGTTTAACAGATGAAAAAATATATACTATACTAACATTATTCCAAAGAATGCTAGAGTGGCTAAATTAACACCAAAGTAGATTTCAGAGCAAAGAATATTATCAGGGATAAAGAAGGTCATTTTACAATGATAAAGTGATGAACTCATCAAAAGAACAAAACAATTCTAAACATTATACATCTAATAACAGCGTCTCAAAATACATGAAGCAAAAACTGATTATATCATAAGGAAAAATAGATAAATACAGAATTATGGTCAGAGATATTACTACTCCACTCTCAATACTTGCTAGAACAAGTAGGCAGAAAGTCAGAAAGGAAATGATAACTTGAACAACACCAATGACCAATCTGATCTGACTGATATTTATAGAACACTCCAACAACATCAGAATCCACATTCTGCTCAAATGCATGTAGAACACTTACCAAGATAAGCCCATAGTTTAGGCCGTAAAACAAATCATAAATTCAAAAGGATTTAAATCATACAAAGTACACTCTCTGACAAATGGCATTAAATTATAACTCAATAATAAAAAGATCGTTGGTAAATCCCCAAGGGCCTCAAAATCAAAGATCTCAGTTCCTATCTTAAGAATCTAGAAAATGAAGAGCAAATTAAGTCCTAAGTAAGCCGAAGAAAGGAAATAATAAAAATCTTAGTGGAAATCAATATAAAGAGAGATGGGAGAGGAAGAAAAAAACCACCACCAAAAGCTATTTTTGAGCAGAATATTAAAACTGATAAACCTTTGAACAGATTGATCAAAAAAAGAGAGAAGACACAAATTACAACAGGAATAAGAGAGGTATCACCTCTACACATTCTACAAATATTCAAAGATACTAGAACATTATGAACAACCTTGTCAATAAATCTCACTTAAATGAACAAATTCTCTGAAAGACTTTAATTACCAAAGCTCACTCAGAAAGAGATAACTTGACTAGCTTTTGATCTTAAAAATTAACATTGTAGTTAAACATCTCCCCACAAAGAAAATATACCAGGCCCAGATGGCTTTAATTCTTAATTCTTACACATTACAGGGAAAAAAAAAAAAAAGCCAATTCTGTATAGACTCTTCCAAAAAATTAAAAAGGAAAAAATACCTCTTAGCTAATTCTATGAGGTCAGTATTACCCTAACAGCAAAAGCAAATACATCTGAAAACACTATCTCTCCCTCATGACCACAGACATAAAAATTCTAAACAAAATTTTAGCAAAAATAAGAAATCCAGTAATACATTGCAAGAATAATACATCATGATCAAGTAAGAAACTCAAGGTTGGTAACTCAACATATTAACAACCTTAAAAAACAAAAACAACAGAAACCCTCAATAGACACAGAAAAACCATTTGATAAATTCAACATCTATTCCTGTTAAAAACCCTCAACAAACTAGATGTAAAAGAGAACTTCCTCAACCTGAGGAAGGGTATCTATGAAAAATGTACAGCTAAAATCACACTTAATGGTGAAAGACTCACTGCTTTCCCCTTAAGATTGTGAACAAGACAGGAATGTTCACTCTTAACTACTTTTGTTAAACACTGTCCTGGAGGTTCCAGCCAGTACAATCAGGCAGCAAAAATAAAATGTATCCAGACTGGAAAAGGGGAAGTAAAAGTGGCTTTACTTGCAAACATAATTATCTATATACAGAAAATACAATGGAATTTACAGAAAAGCTATTAGAACTAATAAGTCAGTTTAGGAAGATTACAGAATACAAGATCAATATACAAATATCAGTTAATTTCTACATATTAGCAATGAATAATAACCACTGAATTAAAAAAATACCATTTATAATAGTATCAAAAATATGAAATACTGGGGGCACCTGCGTGGCTCGGGAGGTTAAGCGTCTGCCTTCAGCTCAGGTCATGATCTCAGTGTCCTGGGCCACAACCGCCTTCCTGCTCAGTGGGGAGTCTGCTTCTCCCTCCCCCTCTGCTGCTCCTCCTGCTTGGATTCATACTTTGTTCCATATGTAAAAATAACTCGAAATGGAGCGTAGATCTAAATGGAAGACCTAAAACTATAAAACTTCTAGAAGAGAACATAGGAGAAAATATTTGATACCCTGAGTGAGGCAAAGATTTACATGCAATACCAAAAACATGATCTATTAAAGAACAACTTCATAAACTGGAACTAAATTAAAAACTTCTCTTCAAAAGACATCTGTTAGGAGAATGAAAATATAAGCCACAGACTGGAGGAAATCTTTGCAAACATATATCTCCAGAGGACTTAGAGCCAGACCTTATAAGGGATTCTCAAATCTCAATTAGAAAACAAATAATGCAATATAGACATGGGCAAAAGATTTGAAGAGCCACTTTACCAAAAATGATATATGGATGTCAAATATGCACATGAAAAAATGCTCATTATCATTATTCACTGAGGAATAACTACTTTGGAAAACAAATTAGCAGTTTCTTAAGTTAAATATACACCCACCATACGATCCAGACTTTCCACTGATAGGTACTGATACAAGAGAAAAAGAAACATATGTGCATACAAAGACTTATCTATGAATGTTCATAGAAGCTTTATTTGTAATAGCCAAAGACTGGAAACAGTCCATATTTTCATTAAAATATGATAAACAAATCATGGTGCATTCACACACTGGAATACTACTCAGCAATGAAAAGGAATAGACTACTGACATGCACAAGAAGTTGCATGAATTTCAAAGGCATTGTGGTAAGTAAAAGAACCAGTCTCAACATCATAGTCTCAAAACTATAGATACCATATGATTTCATTTACATGATATTCTAAAAAAGAGAAAACTATAGTGATGGAGAACACATTATTTGCCAGGGTTTAGAAGTGTGGACACAGGCTGTGACTATAATGGCAAAACACGAGAGAGTTTTGCGGGGGTAATGAAACTGCTCTGTATCCTGACTGTGGTGGTAGTTACACAGATCTATACATATATTTAGAGAACTACACACCACACACACACACACACACACACACACATTAAAAAATTTTTAAGGTAGCATACTCTACACACAACACAGACCTATTCCCTCCATCCCTCTCTCCACTCCCTCCCTTCTTTCTCTTTGGTTTTCTTCTGTTTTCATTTTGCAGTGTATCAGGTAATCATGATTATCAGACTCCAGAGATCTTCTTCATTCTGTTTTATAAGTACATAATAAGAATCCGCTATGTGGATGTAATATAATTTATTCAACTACATATGAACGTTTAGGCAGTTTCCAGTATTTTTTCATTACAATCATGTTATGAATAACCTTGTGCACATGTGTTTGTATGTCAGAAGTGGACTTTCAGGATCAGTTTCTAGGATTGGGGCTGCTGAGTTAAAATACTAAACATGTATGTAGTTGTGTCAGATAATATGCCAAATTTCATACCATTAAGGCTGTATCTCTTTTGCATTCCCACCATCAAAGTTGTGCTTTTCCACAAGCTCCCCAGAGGTGTTATCAAGCTTTTGAACATTTGCCAGTCAGATAAGTGAGAAGTGGTAGCTTATTTGGTTTTTTTTTCTTAGACAAAAAGGACATTTGTCAATTTTTAAATAAACGTTTTAAATAACAGCTTTATTGGGATGTAATTCACATACTATGGAATTTCCCATTTAAAATACACAGTGCATAGTTTTTAGTATATTCAGAGTTGTTCAATCATCATCACTAATTCCAGAACACTTTCATCATCCCAAAAAAGAAACCCCAAACCTTTTAACAGTCACTCCCCATTCCTTTCTCCCCTAGTCCTAAGCTTTCTGTCTCTACTGATCTACTTTCTGGCTCTAAGGATTTGCCTATTTTGGACATTTTTTTGTGGTCATATATGATCTTTTGTGACTGGCTTCATTCACTTAGCATGTTTTCAAGGTTCATTTGTATTTATAGCCTGCATCCATACTTTATTCTCTCTTACGGCTGAATAATATTCCATTTTATTATCCATTCATGAGTTGATGGAATATTTGAGTTATTTCTACTTTTTGGCTATTAGGAAAAACATGTCTATGAACATTCCTTTTTTTTTTTTTAAAGATTTTATTTATTTCTTTGACAGAGAGAGACAGCCAGCGAGAGAGGGAACACAAGCAGGGGGAGTGGGAGAGGAAGAAGCAGGCTTCCAGAGGTGGAGCCCGATGTGGGGCTCGATCCCAGAACACCGGGATCACGCCCTGAGCCGAAGGCAGACGCTTAACGACTGAGCCACCCAGGCGCCCCTGTCTATGAACATTCCTATATGAGTTTTTGTGTGCATATATGTTTTCACTTCTTTTGGGAATATACCCAAGACAACTGCTGGAACATAGAGTAACTCTATACTTAGCATTTTGAGGAACTGCCAGCCTGTTTTCCAAAGAAACTGCACCATCTTATATTCTCAATAGCAACGTATAACATTTTAAGTTCTTCACATCTTCACCAATACTTGTTACTACCTGTCATTTTTATTACAAGTGTATCGGTGAGTGTGAAATGGTATATCATTTTGTTTTTGATTTGTATTTCTCTGATGGCTAATGATACTGACAACCTTTTCATGTGCTTATTGTTTGGAGAAATGCCCATTCAGATCCTTTGTCCATTTTTAATTGGGTTCTTTTTTCTATTGAGTTGTAAGAGTTCTTTATATGTACTAGATACACATTCCATATCAGGTATGTAATTTACAAAAATTTTCGACCATTCACTTTCAAAGGACATTGCCCTCTGAAACACAAAACTTTTTCTTTTGATGACGTCCAATTTATCTATTTTTTCTTTCACTGTTTGTGCTTTTGGTGTCTTATCTACCAGGGAAACTCAAGTACAGACTCAATGTTTGTGACAGGCTTAAGTAACGGCTCCTCAAGATGTCCACATCCCAATCCCCAGAATCAGTGTATGTTACTTTATTTGGCAAAAGGCATTTTGTGGATGTGATTAATTCGAGGATTTGAAACAGGGGGATCATCTTGGATTATCTACAGGAATCCAGTGTAATCATATTGGTCTTTACAAGAGGGGGGCAATCAGAGGATCAGAAGGCAATGTGAAAATGAAAGAAACAAGCTGCAATGAATGAAGCAAGACAGTAGAGTGATGTGAGGAAAAGGCCATGAGCCAAGGAATGGAGGCAGCCTCTAGAAGCCCACAAAGGAAAGGAAAAAGATCCTCCACTTAAGCATCAAGGAGGAACACACACATGCCAACATCTTGATTTTAGAATTCTGCCCTTCAGAACTCTAAGAGAATAAATTTGCATTGTTTTAGGACACTAAAACTGTGGTAACCTGCTACAGCAGCAATAGTAAATTAATACAGGGTGCAAAGTTTTAACTGGGGGGCTGGCCATATAGGCACTCTCTGCCTCACACATTCCAGATGCCCTGAAGGAAAGCAGGTATGTAGCATAAACCATAAGGACTTAAGATCTACTTACAGAATTTCTATTCTATTCCACTTATCTGTCTCTATATATACCAATACCTTACATTTTCCAAGTATATAATGGCTTTACAGTATACGTTTTAATAACAGCTTGTGCTAGTTACACCTCATAACTTTTCTTTTTCAGCATTTTCCCAGCATTCCTACATGTTTATTTTTTCCATATGAACTTTAATACCAACTTTTCGAACTCTATAAAAAGCTGTGTTGGTATTTTTTAATTGCATCTGTGGTCAAATTAATGTTAACTTAGGGAGAACTACATCTTTATGATGTTGAGTTCTTCTTTCCAAATGCAAGGAATGTCTTTCCACTATTCAAATCTACTTCTCTGGCTTCAAGAATGTGTTAAAGTTTTCCTCAGATTCTGCAAATTTCTTGTTATTCTTAAAAGTACTTTCTGTTGTTGCTATTACTATTGATAACTTTTTGGCAATATCTGAAATATTTCGAAAGCTTTTAAGAGTTTGCTAAAAAGGAGGAAACAGAAAGAAAGAGAGAAAAAATAAAACAATAAATAAAAATGCACATATCAGCTAGAGGGAGCAAATGTGTGAATGTGTGTGAGAGTAGCCTGTTAACAGCAGCCCAAGTTCAACGGGCATCATGGACAGGTTTTCTAGAGGGAACAGAAATGTGGGCTAATTCACCATTAGAGTTCAGTGGAAGGAAGTCAAGATAATTGCTGCCGTAATGCAAACAGCCAAAATCAATAGCTTAGAGTAAAAACCATAAGAAAATTTCATCTGATACAGCATTAACATCTATCCCTAATAACTCTTAAGACTAAAACTCTTAAAAATGTAAGAAATTTTCTCTTATCAAAAACATCTAATTTTTCTTTTTTTTTTTTAAAGATTTTATTTATTTATTTGACAGAGAGGCAGCAAGAGAGGGAACACAAGCAGGGGAAGTGGGACAGGGAGAAGCAGGCTTCCTGCTGAGCAGGGAGCCCGATGCGGGGCTCGATCCCAGAACGCTGGGATCATGACCTGAGCCGAAGGCAGATGCTTAACGACTGAGCCACCCAGACTCCCCAAAAACATCTAATTTCAAACAACTGCCACAATCATACTTCACAACGAGACACTGAAGCAGTATTTCCCTATAAAGATGAAAAAAGATAAGGCCTGCTTTTTCACTATTTTTATTTAACAGTGTTCCAATACTCTAGCCAATGCAATAATACATGTAAACATACATATTAATATTATTGAATAAGCTGTTATTCAATCATTTGGGGCCTACAAAAATGGCAATTTCAAATGGTTCAACTTAATGTCTGTGTGTTTGCATGTGAAAGGAAAATAGAAAATATTAAAAGAGATATCAATAAGTTCCAAATTTGTCTAGCATTTTAATGCAATCCTAATAAAAAAGCAAATAAAGGAGCACCTGGGTGGCACAATCAGTTAAGCAACTGCCTTTGGTTCAGGTCATGATCTCAGGGTCCTGGGATCAAGCCCAGCATCAGGCTCCCTGCTCAACAGGGAGTCCGCTTCTCCCTCTCTCTCTGCCGCTCCCCCTGCTTGTCCTCTCTCTCTCAAATAAATAAGTAAAATCTTTTTTTTAAAAAAGCAAACAGAAATTTTAAATTTTCTTCAAAATGGTTTTAGGGTTTGTAGAGAATAAAAACAAGATAGACAAGAAAATGTTTTTGGAAGAACAGTAATTTAGGGGGAGGGAATGACCTGCCAAGCCAGCTAATAAAATGGACAAATGAATAAAATAAAATAAATAAAATAAAGATGGAATACTTAAAATAAATTTAAAACAAAAATATGCATCAGTTAGGAAAAAACCAGAAAATCAAGTAACTCATCCAAGTATATGACAGAATTTGCATGAAAAGGAAATACCATGGATAACTTAGTAAGTGGTGTTCAGGCAACTAACCATTTGAGAAAAATAGATTCCCTACCTGATACCAACAGACTGATGAATTAGAGATTTTCATTTAAAAATAGAATCATAGAGAAAAAATATTAAACAGATTTTATTCATAGGGCTTTTAACACATAACAACAAAGACAGAAACCATAAAGGAAAGGAGTGACAGATATGGCCAATAAATTTTCAAATAATGATAATAAATAGAAAACTGAAATGTAGAACATTTAAATGCAAATGGAAATTTGGAAAAATGAAATCCTTAATTGATCATTTAAGTCAAAAAGAAAAATCCAAACCCCAATGGAAAAACTGACAAAAGACAGGATCAAACAATACAAAAGAAATACAAACGGCTAGCAAATGTATAATAGTGTTCAGTCTTATTAGCAATTTTGTTAATGTGTCAGGCACTGTGCTAAGAGCTTTTCACCCACCACCTCAGTAAATCTTTGCAACTCAATGAGAAAGATGCTGTTATTATCCCTACTCTATGGATAATGAAACTTAGACACAAAGTGGTCAATCACACCAAAGTCACACAGCCAGAAAGCAGAAGATGACCCGAGCCCAGAGCCACACTGTGAGTCACTATTTCCAGTTCCCAACTACCACCTCTTAGAGTCCTAGGCAAGGCCATGAATTATCTCACTGACTTAGTAGCTCACAAAGCAGTTCTGATATGTTTCTCCTCCTCCAACTCCGAACCACACACAGAATGGTGGTTCCCAGAATTCCTTCCTCGCCGACACACATTTTGACTTAGGTCCGTATGCAGAATACTACCCAGGATCGTTCAGAATTTCCTGAGGTTATGCGAATCTCAGAATACCAGCTAGAGCTCTTGACCCCTCCTCTTTGAACTTGAGGTATTTCTTAACACCTAACTGCCTCACTCAGTGCTATGAAACCATGGTGAATAAACAGTAGCAATTTTTAAAAAGTCAATTAAAACAGTGTGACAACTTTTCTTGCAGGTTGGTGAGGACTTAAAAGAAGAGTAACAGTCAATGAGGGAAAGCTGGCACTCTCACAAAATATTGCTGAAATGTGAACTGATCGTTTTTTTCAAAGGCAATGTGGCAGTATCTATTTTTCAAATGGGAAGGAGGGAGAGAAAAAGCGAGAAAATTGATGACTGATGTTGGTTCTTTTTTTTTTTTTTTTAAGATTTTATTTATCTATTTGAGAGAGAGAGCCAGAGTGTGTGTGAGAGGGAGAGAGAGAAACTGAAGCAGACTTTGCACTGAGCACAGAGCCTGATGTGGGGCTCGATCCCACAACCACTCCTACAACTGTGATATCAGGACCTGAGCCGAAACCAAGGGTTGGACACTTAACCAACTGAGCCACCTGGGCACCCTGGTTCTTTGTACTTGACAGGTTATAGAAATTGTTCTCCATTTACTCATCTGTATGTTATAACTTGTTTCATTTTTACTATCAACATGAATTTTTTGTGAAAGTGAAAAAAGTTTTTCCAAACTGACCTCTAGACTGTATGCATAGGAAGACTTATTATATATTTTACTGTCTCATTTTACTGAGGATTAAAATCATGTATTATACTATCACAAGCAAGCACCTCCCCAGGAGTACTGACAGCCACAGAGGAATTGTAACCAAGAACAGATTTGAAGAGTTAAGGAAGAAGGACTGGATTAAGAAGATATGGTCCATATATACAATGGAATATTACTCAGCCATCAGAAAGAATGATTACCCAACATTTGCAGCATCATGGACGGGACTGGAGGAGATTATGCTAAGTGAAATAAGTCAAGCAGAGAAAGACAATTATCACATGGTTTCACTCATTTATGGAACATAAGAAATAGGAAGATCAGTAGGAGAAGGAAGGAAAAAATGAAGGGGGGGTAAGCAGAAGAGGGAATGAACCATGAGAGACTGTGGACTCTGGGAAACAAACTGAGGGCTTCAGAGGGAGAGGGTGGGGGATTGGGATAGGCCGGTGATGGGTATTAAGGAGGGCACTGTATGGTGACTAATACAACAAAATAAAAATTTAAAAAAAAAAATAAATAAATAAATAAATAGGAAGAAGGACTGGCGCCCCACATAGGGTTAATGTGAGGACTAAATGAGATAAGGTATGCAAAGCAATTAAGACAGTGTTTGACACAAAGAAAGTACTTGATAAACAGCCATTATCATTAAGTAATTATAGGCATTACCAATTATAGGCAATAATTGCAAACATAATATATTTCCAAAATGGCGAAAAATCAAACTTGTATAAATACTAGCATTTCAGAAATACCTTTCCTTCATTCTGCTTCATCTTTAATTGGTTATGCTTCACTGCTTCTCCTACCCAGACAGGACTGAATGTGTTGAAACACATAAAATGTTCGGTCCAGGAAGAACATGACCCGCTCCTTAACCTCCAAAAGCTCATGCTCCCATATGAGCACAACTAAACCTAAATGCAGTTGGGAAGGAACTGACAATATTTGGACATTTTCTATTTACAAGAATCTCTAAGATCCTATTAAAATTCAATCTAACTCCAGCCTGCTTCTTTCTTACATCTTCTCTTCAATATGAGTCTCAAGTAACCTTTTTTCACATCCAGCCAGAACCCAAGAGAAGCCCCCAGTAGGTGAGATAAACCTTTAAATATGAAAAAACTCCCCTACATGCGAAAGATCTGAAAAGAGAAATTGACTCTTGGTAGTGTTAACCACTACTTCATTCCCTATTTGCAAATCAAGTAGCAATACTTCAGATGAGTCCATGTCACCAATTCACGAAGCATTTTTTAAAGTGATCCAGTTTGAAAAGCACACTGCCCTCTCTTATGCACTGCTCTAACAAGTAACTTTTGAAATGACACACTTTATTTATAAAGAGCTTTGAGATTAGGCTTAAGTTCTAGACAGCACCTTTCTACTATAAATAATTCCCTAGAAAATCTTCTGCTTCCAATTTAATCATTCCCAAAAAAAGAAAAGCCAGGTAGGGCCCTTGCCATACCAGGAATACAAACTGCTAATTAATTTGTAGCAGAATTGTCTTAGGCTATTTCTCAAACTTTACTGCTGCGACAGTTTTTTACTATCACATGTTTTGATCCAAATGTAATACTATAACTATATGAAAAAGAATTAGTTAAGAACCAAAGTTAGACTGTCATATCATTTTGCAATCATAACTCATTTAGAAAATAGTCACAAATTTCTTAGAACTTAAGAAGACTTAAAATACGTTTCAATTTATAGGTAAGCAATCTAAGGAAATACTTTAAGCGTGTAGAATTTTTTGTTTCAAATACAGAGCATGTTTCTTTTCTCAAAAACTACATGTTCACAATACTTAGTCATACAATAATTGAAATAATCTGTTCAAAAATGCAGGTTTGATTTATAGTAGCATAAAAAATAAAATACCTAAGAATAAATATAATAACCAAGAGAAGAAAAGCTTGTACACACTGAAAACTCCAAAAGACTGCAGAAAGAAATTAAAGACAACACGAATAAATGGAATGACATCCCATGTCATTCATGGAACTGGAAGACTTAATACTGTTTAGATGTCCAAACTACCCAAAGCAACTTACAGATTCAATGCAATCCCTATCAAAACCACAAGAGCATTTTTTGCATAAACAGAAAACACCATCCTAAAATCCATATGGGATTTCAAGGGACCCCAAACAGCCAAAACAAATTCTGAGGACTTACACTTCCTGATTTCGAAACATGTAACAGAGCTACAGTAATGGAAAGTGTGGTACTTGCATAAAGAGACAAGTAGACCAATGGAATAGAGAGCCCAGAAATAAATTCTCATGTATGGTCACATGATCATCACACAAGGGTTCCAAGACCACTCACTGGGGAAAGGACATCTCTTCAACAAATGGTACCGGGAAAACTGGGTATTCACGTGCAAAAGAATGAATGTGTATAGATTAAAGAATAAAATGAAAGATCTAAAACTAAAATTCCTAGAGAAAACAGGGGAAAAGCTTCATGACATCGGATTTGACAATGTTTTCTTTGGAAGGACATTAAAAGTGCAGGCAGCAAAAGCAAAAATAGACAAATGGGACTGCATCAGACTTAAAAACTTCTGTGTAACAAAGGTTAAAATAAAAGAGTAAAAAGGCAACCTATGGAATGGGGGGAAAGTATCTGCAAATCATCTATCTGATGAGGAGTTAATAACCAGTATATATAAAGAACTCCTGCAACTCAACCACAACAGAAATAACCCAATTTAAAAGTGGTTAAAGATTTCATACACTCTAACCCCTCAAAATCAGGGGGTTTTCCCCTCTCTCTCTTTGTTTACCTTTCCAGTCTTTGGGCTATTTTTCTCACCCTTTAGCAACATCCAAAGACCTATTTCTTTTTTTAAAAAGGTTTTTAACAGCTAACACAAACTAGATGCATCTGTTTTTCTCTAGAATGGGCTTTAAAACTTGAGTTAGCTCTCACTAAGGGGATAGAGCTTCTTTTGTACACAGCCTATTTTGAAATAAATGAAGCATTCCTGGGTAATAAATTGGCTTTAATTCACTTCTGCTGGAGGAAGGTGAAAATGAGATTGGGGAAATTGCTGTGGTGGTCTTCGAGGAACCCAGGAGGATAGGAGACATGTCAACAAACTGGAAACACACGAATAACCTCCCATGTTCTAAAAAGGGAAAGAGGTCATTCCTGCAAACTGCAGTCCAGTGATTGCAAACCAATGAGCATGACACAGACATCTGAGAAGTTTCTGAAGATTAATAATAGGGTATTTTGTGGGCACTTACAAACGAAAAGGGTCTACATGGGTCTCTTGAAAATTAGTCACATCAAAATAACTGTATTTTGGGGCGCCTGGGTGGCACAGCGGTTAAGTGTCTGCCTTCGGCTCAGGGCGTGATCCCGGCGTTATGGGATCGAGCCCCACATCAGGCTCCTCTGCTAGGAGCCTGCTTCTTCCTCTCCCACTCCCCCTGCTTGTGTTCCCTCTCTCGCTGGCTGTCTCTATCTCTGTCCAATAAATAAATAAAATCTTTCAAAAAAAAAAAAAAGTGGTTAAAGGACTTGAATAGATACTTCACACACACACAGAAAAAGATATATATGGCCAACGAGCCTATAAAAAGATGCTCAATATCACTTACAAAAATGCAAATGGAAACCACAATGAGATATAACCTTATACTCACTAAGACAGCCACTATAAACAAACAAACAAAACCAGAAGATAACAAGCATTAGTGAGAATGTGGAGAAACTGAACCTTTGTGAACTGTTGGTAGAATTGTAAAATGGTGCAGCTACTACGGAAAATAGTGTGGCAGTTGCTTAAAAAATTAAAAAGAGAACTACCATATGACCCAGTAATCCCACTTGTGGGTATATATCCCAGAAGAATTAAAAGCAGGATCTCAAAAGAGACATTTGCACACCCATGTTCATAGCAGAATTATTTACAACAGCCAAGAAGTGAAAGCAATCCAAATGTCCACTGATGGGTAAATGGATAAAGAAATGGAAAAAATGGTATATAAATACAGCAGAATATTATTGAGCTTTAAAAAGGAAAGAAATCCTGTCACACGCTACAGTATGATGAACCTTCAGGACATTATGCTAAGTGATATAAGCCAGCCACAAAAAGACAAATCTGCATGATTCCACTTACATGAGGTATCTAAAGTAGTAAAATTCATAAAAACGGAAAGTAGAACGATGGGGCTGGAGCAGGGGAGAGAGATGGGGAGATACTATTCAACGGATATGGACAGAGTTTCAGTTATGCAATATGAAAAAGTTCTGGAGATCTGTTCCACAACAATGTGAATATACTTAATACTACTGAACAGTAGTCTTAAAATGGTTAAGACAGTATAATTTTATGTGTGTGTGTGTGTGTTTTTTTTTTTTTTTTTTTTACGATTATATAGAAACAAAGCAGGTTCGACACTCAATCATGACAGACATGTCAAGGATCCTCTTAGATCTTAGGCATTTTTCGGACCTTTGCTCTAAGTGCTATATGTTATAAAATGAATCACACAAATAGTTATGGCTTTCTAAAAATCTCTCTAAGGCAATCACACGGGAATGAAAGAAAAACTGATCTAGTATTATAAATGAAACTAATGACCACCTAACCCAAAAATGCCTTCATAAGAATGAACAAAGCATTAGAAATGAACTTCTTTGGGAGCTCCTGGACCTCTAGTGGAATTCTCAAAGAGATTTCCCCATTGTTAAAAGCTGATGCCACTACCAGCCTTTGGATTATTTCCAGTTCCTTTTAATCAGGGCTAGTTTCTGAGAATATTCCACACATCTAGACTAACTTGTCATACCAATCTAGAACTAAGGAATGTTCACAGAATTCAGTCTTCATCTTAACCTAAGAATATATCAGGTACTTAAATCATTGAGTACAGAGTCAGTAGCTTTCATTACCAAATATCTGTTCCCTAGATTATCCATTCATGGGTTTCCTTGGTTTCCTTTTAAGAATGTACATGATCCAGAATGGCCTGTGATCATTTTAATGGTTAACAGTATGGATGATACAGACATTTACAGTTATTTAAAAAAAAAAGTGCACTTCACTGGAATACTTAATACACTGCTTCTGCAAGAACTGGCAGTTCTGCTCTTTCTCCAACTGGTATACATCAAAATCTACTACCTTAAGTACTCATCCAGGATTATATAGTTGGTTCTAGGAACAGACAGCTTGGGATGGAAACCTGGCTCAACTACCTGCCAACCCTGTTACCTTCAGAATACTACTTAATTTCTCTGTGCCTGTTTCATGATCTATAAATTAGGGTATAGAAGAATCTCAAACCTTAAAATCCAAAAGTTACAAAAGTGTGATTTACATTAAGTGTCTATCACTCAGTTACAAGGAAAAGCAACATGCAGAGAAGAAAAAAAGTGGTGTTACCCTATGTCTTATTACAGCAGAATTCATAATGACACCAGCAACCAAGGTCCAAGTTTCACCTGTACTCTTGACTCTCAGCCCAGTCCCAGGTATAAGGGGGAAGATAAGGTCATTTTAGGTAAACTTCATCTAAAACCGAATGCCTGCTATGTATATACATAGCTGTTGAAAGAGGTTCAAAAATTCCAGTCTGGGTGAAGAAATGTCACCCATAAAATAATTTAAGTCGCTAAGTGTGTCAGAATGAATGACAAATGAGCAACAAAGACAATGCAAACAGAAGTGGAGAAAGTCTGGAGATGAGAGCCCACCACAATGCCTCCAGGCTGGAGGCCATGGGAGAGTTGACCAAGAAGGGGAACAGACGTTGACACCACTTGCTAAGGGATCAAAACAAGACCAATGTGGCAGAGAGAATAATCACAGCATTGGTAAAAACTGGGAAACCAGAGATGGTGTGAGATACTTCTGCCCTAGACATGTGCAGTGCACGCTGGTGGCTGGACACACGTGCGAAGGAAGACATCCAGGGGGCGGCTGGAGAGCAGTGACTGCCGACTAAGGATGATAACCAAGAAGTACAAAGTCATGGAAATGAAAGGAGAAAAGTTCCAAGAAGCAGCTATCAACAGTGCCTGATGCTGCTTAAAAAAGATAGCGAGGAAAAATTTAGCCATAGAAAAAAGGCCTCTCCATCTGCCAAGGCCGGTCAGAAAGCTCAAGCCATGTGTAGATGAAAAAGAGTTTCTAAAATATCAAGCACTCGACAATGATTTAATTTTTCCCCAAGAGTCATTTGGCTTATTACTACTCCGGATGATAACAAATTAGATGATTTTACATCTACTCTCAAAGCTGATCTTTTTGGCAAGTGTCTATGAGGACCCACTGAAAGGATTATAAAGAGAAGGAAAATAGTCATTAACAAGAGAAAGAGAGGACACACTTTTCCCAACTACAGGATTCCAAAGCTTCTGGCAGTAGCAAACAGCTTTTAGTAAAAGTAAGCCAATAGAAGTTCATTAGTGAAGCAGTATTAACAAAGTAATATTCTACTTACTAGGGTCTAAACTGAAGAGTAGCCATTCTACCACCATACAAAAGATTAAAACAACTCTGAAGAAAATCATTTCTAAAAATAATTTTACATTATAAAGTAATAATTTGATTAGAAAAAAATAAATACCACTCCTAATCAATTCTACCATCCTAAGACAACTCCCCTAATTACATTTTACTCTCTTTTCTTCTGGCCTTTATTACTAAGTACTTTGTTCATATGCTTTGTAGATAAAACATTTTTGGACCCTCCTCCTGCGTCTGTCACAAATACAAACTTAAAACAAAAATTTCTATACAAAACTAATGTATCCAGCAAACAAATTTAAAAGTCCTAATAAAGATTATTAAACTTTGCCTTACCATTTATATCCAATTTATACATGTGACACTGAAATTTGTCACAAACTAAAGCAACCATATTCCTAAAAATCTATCCAAGTTCATACCTACTAGATACATAAAATGGAGCTTTTTATTTATAATAAATTGAACGACAACCATGCCTTCCCAAAACCCATTTGACAGCGAAACTGTATTACTTGATATAAAATGCTTTTCAAAAAAACTCCTATTTGCTGGTCACAATGGGCAGATTAATAAATCAAAATACTACTGGGGCGCCTGGATGGCTCAGTCAGTTAGGCATCCAACTCTTGGTTTTGGCTCAGGTCTTGATCTCAGGGTCATGTAATTGAGTCCTGCACTGGGCTCGGTGCTCAGCGTGGAGTCTGCTTGCCCCTCTCCCTCTGCTCCTCTCTCTCTCTCTCAAATAAATAAAAATCTTTAAAACAAAATCAAAATACTACTAAAAATTATGTTTAACATACATACACATATTTTCACTATATATTTTAATATTTTCACTACACATATCTATTTTCACTATTCTCAATATTCATAACTTAGCTTCAAGAAAAATTTTGACACCAATCCAGAATAAGTGAGTTATTTGTAGTAATCACAGTAACTTCTTCCTTTCCCAACTTTTTCAAAATCCTTACAAACTGTAGAGCACAGCCAAAACATTCTCAAAGGTCCCTTTTCTCTGAAATAATTATACATCCCCACTAATCAGTAAAATTGGATGTTAAGATACAGGAATGTTAAAACATCCAGGATGTTAAGACAAGGAATGGCTCATGCTTCTGACTTAAGGAAATTAACATCTAGTCCAAACATTAAAAACTGCATTAGATAATGCACTTAGCTATTCTGCTGTTTTCAACAAGAGACAATGAGTTTTATTTTGTTGTGAAGATTTTCTAGTGAAATTCTGCTACAACTGAGGAAAAATATACAAAATACCCAGAGAACCATCATTAATATTGCAGGAAAATCTTAAGTTTAAAAAATTACTAGTTTATACTACTAAAATAAACACAAAAAATCCTCAGAGTATAAACTGACAAACTGAACTCAGCTACCTTCAGAAATCTGCCCAGGCTTCCTGAAAAAACTCAACAACACATTTTTAGGGCAAATGCTGTATTTGTGACCATCAGATGCCAAACTCATGGTATCATAATCATGTAAAAATCAATCTCATTTCTTCTACTTACTCAAACAAAAACAATACTATAGTTTGATCAGCAAGAAGGCTGAAAGCACAGGCCATTTTTAGAGCCACCTTCACAGAATATTTGATTAGAACCAGATTTCATCTGTGATGGGCAGAGGCTTTTGTTTTATATTAGTATAATTACCATCAATATCTTGACTAGCTGGTTTGTACATTCAAACTGTTTGTACAGACACAACATGGGCCACAAAAGCTGTTTGATTCTGCCAGCACCACTGACTGATTCAACCACATCTTTTCATACTTTACACCCTGGCAAGAAATTCTCATCTGAGCCTTACACTTATGGGTATTAGAGACGTTCACTAAAACTTATAAACAAATAGGAAATTAGCAAATATAATTTAGGCTGAGATTTCTTAAACAAGGGATTTGTTAACTATACACAGAAAATTAGCATACATATGGCTATGGGGGAAAAAAGCAGCAGAAGGATAATATAACCTTAATGTTTTATGAGACTCAATCATTATTTTATTTCCCTGTGCTAATGGCCCATGAAGACAGTCATTCACTCAAACAAATGTTAAATCCCTACTGTGTGCCTGGCACTGTACAAGGTAAGCAAAAGAACTGAAAAGCAAGGACACAATACCTGCCAAGGACTACTTGAAACAAAAGGAGACATGCCCATTAAATTATTGTACTGTTTTAGCTTTATTGGACACCAACTACATGCCAGACCCATACTGGACACCACGGACACACAATAGTAACAATCATCTAACTGCAGATCTGTAACCAATCAATGAACTATGACAGTAACAGGCCTGACTAGTCATAAAGCAGCAATATTTTATTCTGGAAATAATCCTGCCTCTGTCAATTAATTCTTCCAATACATGGTAATTCTCTGAATAATTTCCACCTATGTTAACCCAGACTAAGGTTGCTTACAAGGTTAAATGAGAGAATTTAATGTGTTGAACAAAAATAAGGAAACAGTGGAGAGAGGCACATTTGTACTTCAACATTGATTTGGTTTGCATTTAGCTATTGCCTTCAATAATGATAACAAGTGACTTAAGTCATAAAGCAGAACACCAACCCGAAAGTTACTGTGGCAAGACATTATTTTTTGTAGTGGCAGTTTAGTGTGAAGTGGAAGCTAAACTAACAAGTTTTGCTTAGCTTTTTAAAAACCACTCACTTTTAGTGATTTCTTTGTGAAAGCTCTGTGACCACTCATTTCCCTAGACTAAAAAACAGGTAGTGCCAACACAACTACAGATTTGGTCCTCTAGGTTACAAATAATTTTTAAACCTGTAGGAGTACCAGTTTTAAAGTCATTCGATACTAATGAGTTTTTAAAAATAGGGGTCAGTCCTTAACTAAATTACAGATAAAGGTTTGCAAACTAGAAACGGCATATCTGTTTTTAAACTCTTTCACACTAAAGATGACACCCAATCTTAAAATAAATTAAAAATGTAAACAGACTTCCAATAGCTTACTAGAGAACTAAACAGAATTGTATTATATACACCGAATTGCTAGCTAAACAATCAATACTGCAAAACGATAAAAGAGAGGGAAGCTGAAGAAACAAGATTCCTCTCCAAGAAATGTTTCAACAAATTAGAAGTAAAATTTTGTAAGCTGTGTTTTGAACCCTTCCACTAGTCTTGCTATTTTTACATTTTCTGTGTGCACGCCGTTATTAAAACCACAACCAAACGGGGGAAAGTGTCCTAAAATGTGACTATTAACAGCGATCAAGTCTAAAAATATGCTCCTCCTACACAGTGGGCCAAGTGGCAAGAAGATACGCGAACTCAGGAAGTTTTGAAATGGCAGTGACAGGAGTCAAGAGAAAAGACAAGGGGAAGGAATCACGGAGAACAAGAGCAACTCCGCGCAGCCAACGCCGCGAGTTGGCATTCGAACTGCAAGTTCCCGGCTCGGGACGGGACTCGACCGAGCAACTTCGCGCCGGACGGAGCTGCGCGCTCCACCGCCCTCGGAGCCCCGAGCCGCAGCCCTTCCTCCCCGCTCGCAGCCGGGCGGCCGCCTCCGCGAAGGCGCGCTGACAGCCGCTGGGCTGGGCCTGGGAGATGCCGGGCGGCTGACACCCACCTTCCTTCTCGGCTCGCGCCGCGGCCACTACGAGGGTCATCACCAGGTGCAGCGCTCCCAGTAGGCCGGCGGCCGCGCTCCGCGGGCCCCAACCGCGGCTGGCCGCGGGCTCCACACCGGCCCCTGCGGACGTGGAGGCGGCGGCGGCTCCTGCTGCTCCTCCTCCAGCCCGCTTCCCCATCCCTGCCGGCCGGGGGCCGCCGCGCTCGAGGTCCGGCGCGGCCCTTCTCGGCGAGGCGGCGGCAGTGGCGGCGCGGGAGCCGTGGTCCGGGCTTTGGCCGCGGCGCAGGGGGCGAGAGCGGTTCCGGGCCCAGGGCTCGGGCTCCGGGCGTGGGTGTGGGTCCGTGCGTGCGTGTGAGCAAGAGTGTCAGTCACGGCCTCGGCCTCGGCATCGCCTACGAAGAGTCGAAGCTGAGAGGCCACGGGTCAAGCACGGCGGGCGGCCATACTGGAAACGGGCACGGGCCGCGGGCTCCGGGCGCTGGCCTGCAAGGGGCGGGGCGCGGCCCTGGGCACCGCCCCCGCCGTGCCGTCACCTATGGGGCCAGCAGGTCAGTCTGCCCCGGAGTCCGTGGGTCCAAATTTCTTGACCCGCTCTCGGAGGCTCACGCCTTCGCCTGCCGGACAGGACGCGGGCAGTACAACCCCAACCTGTCACCGCTGCCCCGCGGAGGAGGAGGAGGGAGGCAGGCCCGGGGCCCAGCCGCCAGGACTTATGATGGCGGTTCACGCTTCGCAGAGGCAATGACGGCAATCACGTGGAGGCAAGGAGGCCTTGCCGCGCAGCCGCGTTGGGGTGTGGGCGGGGCCGGGAGGAACTGCGGGGCACTAGGGGAGGCTCGCCCGCTGCTCCAACGCGGGAACTCCTCATGCATCTCTGGTACTGCAATGCGAGAGCCTTCCAGAGGACTGAGTGCGCATCCGGACCTCGAGGCCCAGAGCGGAAAATCCATTCCAGTGACTCCTCCTGGTCTCACCTCCGCCTTTCGGCTTCCTGAGAATACTCCTGGCCTGATTGAGTTCCTGGTGGTGCTTCCTTGAGGACTGGGACCCGCTCCATTCATCGTTGTATATTCAAGGCACACTCCCCAGAAGCGCTTAAGGGTATCATCTTGCTCTTGGAATTGTGCCTGCTTAGCTGCGAGAAAACCCTTTGCTGTGTGTATATAAAGCAGCAGTGATCCTGGACGAGGTGGGCAGATTGTTCTTTAGGAAGTGCCCAGTGGATGTGCTGGCTTTCTCTGTCTTGGAATAATTCTTAAGACGTTTTATACAGCTAGTTCCTGCAAGGCCCAAATCAGACGCCTTTTTAGTCTCCTTCAGGAAGCCTTCTCAGGCCTCTTTCCACCTTAGGTGGAGGTTCTTGGTGGACGTGGCTATTGCCTACAAAAATCTAAGTTCCTTGAGAGTACCTCATTACTTGTCTTAATAACTTCCCCTAACTTAGTAACTATCTTAGTAACTTCCCCTAATTCCAGAGCCATTTGCTTATGCTTAGCAGTATTGGTTGAGGGAGTCAATGTATTTTTAAGGCCACATCCACCCCAATACGTCTGAGAACAAACTATAAAGGAAAATAAGATTTCAGAAAGGCTTACAAAAGGAACTCAAAGTGCTACCCTATGCAGTAGTCTTCTTCGTCAAGCAAGCACTTAAATTTTTTATTTATAAATTAATATATTTTTAATAGCCTTACCCTAATGTTTTGAAAAGCAATTTTCTTTTCCTGAATATTAGTGTTAAAATTGAGTAATCAAATTTTGTTCTCGATGTAATGTAGGAATAATTATCTCTCAGTTGGATTTTCTGTATTTGTGTATGTAAGGAAAGAGATTTCTAGAAGGTTTTTAACTCACTAAAGAAATCAAGCCCAAGGAAAAGTAACTGAGTGCCTTAGCTATGTCAAAGAGTACCTTCCAATGTGCAACACAAGGAGCTGGTAACCCTCCCCCCATTACCAGGTTCAGAGCAAACAAGTCTCTCCAACTATGAAATGCTCAGGTTCTCTTACACAGGAATCAACCACATCCTCTGATTAGCCTGAGGCTCAAGAGCCACATGGGAAATAACTTGCATATGTGTATAATTGGAGCTTAGACGTACACAGACACGTTTGATCAGAGGCCAATTTCCCATGAAGCTAATGAAGCTTAAGTTTTAGGTCTCCTCTCCTGCATAAGTTCCTTCCAAGGCCTTCCACTTATGTATTTATGAGCTTTAATCTTGTTCTTAATGGGCACTCCCCTCCCCAATAGTTGTGTAAGTTTTAGGGCCCACTGTACCTGAACCTTCCCTGTACCTAATGGACATTGGGAGCCAGAGGGGTGATAATGGAAGTTTGTTTCCCAGAAAGGAAAAGGAAGTCTCCTTGCTGGGAGAATAATAATAAAAGAAGAAGGACTTACTAGACAGCTTGGTTGAGCCACCATCACCCAGTTATCCCCTCTCCTGCAACACTCACGTGCCTTGGGAAGGAGAGAACTCGGAGTTAAAACAGAAGAAACGATCACCAAGGACCCTTCTGAACTTCTTGATTAGCTCCAGTTCTCCCTTCTCCCCTTTGAGGAATTAGAGAGACCTGGGCATTTGGCAGGTGGAGGCAGGATCTTCAGCTGGCAAGATTAGGGAAAACCTGCTAAACCAGCGGTTCTCAAAGTGCTAGACCAGCAGCGTCTGCATCACCTGGGAACTTGAGGTCCAGCAGTCTGTTTAATGAGCCACCGGAGTGATTCTAGTACATGCTCAGATTAGAAAACTGTTGATATAAGCCAGGAACTATACATTGTTGGAACTTCTCATCTTCTACTTGCTTTGCCCTCTAGCCAGATTAGTAGACTACAGTTAGAAGCAGAGTTAAAAGTTACTCAGATGTATTTGGGCTTAAATCCCAGCCCTGCCTTTATTAGCTATATGATGATAGGCAAATTGCTCAGCTCTTCTGGCCTCACTTTCCTTTTGTGTAAAATGATACCTAATAAATTTGGGCAGATGAAGCAAGATGTGTTTGTAAACATATAGACTCTGGCACATAGTAGGAGATTGTCAGAGGTAGCTATTGAATACGTAGTTTTTCAAAACACCGTATTAGGCACAGAGAGAGTTTCAAAGATCATTGATTGATTTAGACTCCCACATCACTCACAAAATATTTGGGAAGGCTTACAAGAATACTTGCATTAAATAAAAATGTATTTGAATTAAAATCTGGGACCAAGAGGAGAAAACACTGTGTGAAGTCCCCCCAGCTCTACCTCCTGGCTCCCTAGTTGACTGCGTGTGGTTCTCCTGGTATTAGATGCTATGCTCTTTCAAGTCACCAGCCAGACCTTGTTGTGTCTATTGCTGGTCCCACCCCAGCATCTCCTAGACGTTTTAAACTCACACGAACTCTTAATCTACCCCAGCATGCTTTATCCACACCTTTTCCTATCTCCAGAGCAACTCCGACTATCCAGTTGCATAGGCCATAAACCTAAGAGTTATTTTTTACTCATCTCCATGAATATCCAGAATCTAGACGTTGCTCACCACCTTCAGGGCACACCCTGGTGTGAGTTGCATCATCTTCTGCCAGGAATTCTTCAAGAACTTTGTTAACAGTTTCTCCTGATTCCAACTACTTTTCAGTGAAAAGTTTTCACTCACAGCACCTGCCTAATGAAATGCTGTGTTACATTTCAATGGGTTCAAGCCAATTGGAAGCCGATAAAGGACTGTGAACTTTGAGTGACCCCTTAGACCAGACCCTTGTTAGACCTGACTGAAGACTTGTTCCTGTCCAGTGAACAAAGATCCTTATTTTATCCAACGCTGTTCTTTCCTGCCCAGAGTCCTGGTTTCCCATCCTTGATGAGCATAACCACCTCGAGCACTTAAAAAACCCTGGCTTTTCCCACTTCATGAATTACTCAGTGAATTTTTTCGCTGGTGTATTTCCTTGCTTGACAAGTATATAGACTCAGCTTTGATTTTTCTTTCTTTTAGTTCTGGTGCTCTTCACATTTTGACATAAATTTGCACACTTATTGTCAACACAGCAGCCAGAGCGACCCATTTAAAACATAAGACATCTCATCCCTCCTGCAGTGGCTCTCATCTCAGGGTAAAAGCCAAATCTCTTATGATGACCCACATGGCTGTAAATGATCTGGCTCCCTGTGAACCTTGTCTTCCAGGCTCAGTCTGTTTCGGCTCAATCGCCATGGTTTTGTTCCTCAAACATACCATGGATTCTTCTGCTCCAGGGTCTATGCCCTAGCTCTTTCCTCTGTCTAAAGTGCTTTCTTCTCCACTTCTGTGCTTGGCTCACTCTCTCACTTCCTTTCAGTCTTGGCTCAGTTACCTCCTTCTCTGTGAAGCATGCTGTGATCATCATTGTTAATACTGCAGTTCAGTATGCCCACCCCCAAGTCCAATCCTCCTTATTCTGTGCTCATTTTCTCTATTTCCCATAAAACTTATCACTTTCTCTAATACTATATAATTTATTTATTCATTATGTATTGCCATTATCTGTCTTTCACCCCCATCTGTTTTGTTCACTGGTGTATCCCAAGCTTCTAGAATGTACTAAGCACTTACTAACACTTACAGAGTGAATGAATGAATGAGTGGATGGAAGGATGAATTAGTTAATAAACAGAACCAAAAGATAAAGAGCAGTAAGACCTACTTCTTCCACTCCATGGAACTTAAAATCCAGTGGAAAAGATAGCCATGTACACAGTATAACAGGAGAGAGTGAACCAAAGGAGAGAAGTGGAGAGGGAATATGAAGGCAACCCTGGGTTCTGCCAATTCCTTTATGTATCCAGCCTTTTCAACATCTTCGACTGATTTTTCTTTGTTTTCAGTTGCATGTCTCTTTAGTTCAGAGTATGCATAAAGCCCACAGCAATCAGGTGAATAAGAAGAAAGATAGCATATCGAGAGTCTTCTTCAATACACAGAGTGATCTCTTCATTTTTTCTGCTGTATGCTTTATTCCTTGTTAGGTTTCTCTTGGTGGTGTTCTTTTAAAAAAGAATCAACTCACAAAGCCCCAGGTTTAAGTCTGCTCCACTTCCTATGTAAATCTCTGCAGCTTAGAGTAGGGCAAGTAAACAGAGAGCTTCGTGCTGTAGGATGAGGATAGTGGTTTATGAGGTGGTGAGCTGAGCTCACTCTCTATGTGGACTCTAACCTATTTGAAGCTCTTTATCGTATATTCCTCAAGACCCGATTCCTTTGCAATTTCCAAATTCACGTGAACTAAGACCTCATTGAAGACAATAACCGCTACCACATATCCACCTCTGCTAATAAGCATCTTGATTTTGATGCTAGAATTTACTAGTTTTGTTTAATATGTTCCTTCCAAGTTGACTGACACATTTTATAAGCCTATAGCAATCTTTTTAGCATTTGTAAGAAATATTTTTGTGGTAAACATCCTAATTTGAAATAAACCAAAAATTTCAGCCTGCCATTCAAATTCTCCACAACACGTGTAAGATATCTGTCTTAACTTTTTCTCTCCTAGAAGAACTATCATTAATCTTATGACTTTTTGAAATGTTTCATGTGGTTTGGTGGTCTTTCCAGTAAAAGGAAGGAGATAATACTCTTTTTTTTAAAAGACTTTATTTATTTATTTGAGAGAATGAACAAGAGAAAGAGCACAACCTGGGGGAGAGGCAGAGGGAGAGAGAGAGAAGCAGGCTCCCCGCTGATCAGGGAGCCTGATGTGGGGCTCAATCCCAGGACCCTGGGATCATGACCTGAGCTGAAGGCAGACGGTTAACCAATGAGCCACCCAGGTGGCCCAGGACACAATTTTCTTGAGGACAGATGATGCCTCAGTATTTTTCCTCTTCCTCCCACCTCCCCTACCATTGTCCTCTCTAGTACTCAGTAAGTACTTTGAAATAGTATTTTAGGCTGCCCTGAGTTTCTGAACTGTCCTAAACACCATTATTAAAAAGACCTACTTCAACCATCATTCAATTGTGCTTAAAATGTCACCGTTTGGTGGTAATTAGCAGCCTCGAAAAGCCATTAAGGGGGAAGAACACACTGAACAATGTGTTGAGGGATTTTTGTGTTCCTACCTCTCCCTATTATTTAACTGTTTGTAACTGTAAAATTTCTGGGAATATTCAGTATAGGCAAGGACCAACATATTCAAGATGCTCAAATGGAGATCAGAAATGACGAAAAACAGAATTAAAACATTAATAATGTACGAGAGTAAAATGACATCTGCTGAGATGTGCTGTAAGACACAATTTTCTCTGCCAAGTCCAGTGTGAGTTCCACAAATGAGGAATTAAGAATTGGCCATTATGTGTGCAGCCTTTAATGGCAGTCTGAGAGCAGTTTTCACAGCTAATACACACATGCTTGTGCAGTGTTTTCTGTAAAGTGAATTCTACTTTGTCTAAACATCATGTTAATTTCTGGTATTTTAACCACAAGTAAAATTTTGTATTTTTTTTTTGAGAGAGAGAGAGAGCACGTGCATGTGCACACACAAGGAAGGGTGGGGAGGGGTGAGTTAGGGGGAGGAACAGAGGGAGAGGAAGAGGAGAAAGGATCTTAAGCAGTCTCCATGCCTAGGGCAGAGCCCCACTTGGGGCTCGATCCCACCACCCCGAGATCGTGACCTGAGCCAAAATCAAAAGGCTGACACTTAACCGACTGAACCACCCAGGTGCCCCTAAATTTTGTCTTTTAAGTCCGGTGTTTTCAAACCGTGTAACATGGCTGGTAAAATGTTTTCATGACCACAAATTAACAAGTCTTCAAATTATTCTTAAAAGAAAAGTGTCATCAAAGAAATAGTCTGTGCAAGTTCTCAAGAGTAATACTTGTGTTTCGGAGTTAGTCTACATTATGGGTAACATCTGTATTCTATCATTAAGGTTTGATGCTTTGAATACCTTTGATAGTACACAGGCCAGGGAATATTAATAGCAGGCTCCTTGATCTTCATAAAATATGCGTTTTGTCACACAATGGAAAATACGAGAACTTTTGTTGTTGGAGAGAATCTTGTTTTCTTTTTGGCAATGTGGTTTCACTTGTGAATAGCCTCGCACCAAAAATCCATAGGATTTTAGAATAAGAAATGACTGTAAATATTTAGTTAAGGCTTTGGAAGTATCCCCTCCGTGTCCAGCTATTGTTTGGCAAGTTACTCATCCTTTCTAAATCTGTTTCCACAGTTTCATGTTTTAAAAAATGGCAAAATATAACTACTGAAGGCTAGTTTTAAGGATTGAATAAACTAACTTCTGTGGAACTATCTTCCACCTGTCAAGTGCTCACAGAAAAGGAAATTGAGGCCCAGAAATGAAGGGACCTGTCCAAGATAATGGCAGAGCAGAATTTCATCTTGTGTTTCATCTTTAGGTCCATTTAATTTAATATTTTATATGTCTACAGTGTTTTCTTTGGCAGAATGTTCTTATAATTTTTGTATTAATCTTATAATAATGCCAAAAGCCGGGGCGCCTGGGTGGCACAGCGGTTAAGCGTCTGCCTTCGGCTCAGGGCGTGATCCCAGAGTTCTGGGATCGAGCCCCACATCAGGCTCCTCCGCTATGAGCCTGTTTCTTCCTCTCCCACTCCCCCCGCTTGTGTTCCCTCTCTCGCTGGCTATCTCTGTCTCTGTCGAATAAATAAATAAAATCTTTAAAAAAAAATAATGCCAAAAGCCGAGGAACTAAAACTCTGCTGCTTTAAGTGATAGCACAGGTCAATCCAGTAATATCATGAGAGGTGACTCCAATGATTCCTCAAGAAGGCTCTCACTAAAAGCTCTCCCTTATTAGCCAGAGCTTGAACTACCTGAGATTACCAACTCAAGCCTAAGCACTTTATGTGAGCCCAGGTTATGCTGTTTGTTAAAACAGCCTCCAAATTTCAATGACTTAAAACAACAGACTTGTTTCTCTCTTCCACTACATGTGCACTCAGGACCACAGCTGATGGAGTGAAGTGGGTCTCTATAGCAGAGGGAAAAGAGTGCTCTTGAGGGTCTGATAATGGCAATTAAATTATCCGATGGAATTGATTTTCCTCCCATCTACTCACAACACACTGGTCAGAGCAAGTCATATGGCTGCTTCTCGCTTCAAAGGACAAAGGAACGGGAAGCGTAATCCTGCCCATGGCTGGAAGGAGAGAGGGCAGGACAGTTTAAAAGCCCTAATGACTACCACAGGCTTTAAATTATTTTCTCTTCTCCTTGGAAAATAAGAAACAGCAGCCTGAGAAAAGATGGTGGAAGCTGGTTTCCGTTTCTCATGAATTATCAAGTTGTACAGACCAGGCTTAACTTTCTATCATCTATAGCTTGTTGGTTTAATATATTTTTGTTTGTTTTTAAGGTTGTACTTAAATTCCAGTTAATATACAGTGTAATATTAGTTTTAGGTGTGCAATATAGTGATTCAACACTTTCATATATCACCCAGTGCTCATCACAACTAGTTCCCTCCTTGATCCCTAGCCCCTATTTCCCCATCCCCCCACCTACCTCCCATCCGTAACCAGCAGTTTGTTTTCTATAGTTAAGAATCTGTTTCTTGGTTTGCCTCTCTCTTTTTTTCCCCAAGTTGTTTGTTTTGTTTCTTAAATTCCACGTAAGAGTGAAATCATATGGTATTTGTTTTTCTCTGACATTTTGCTTAACATTATACTCTCTAGCTCCATCCACATCGATGCAAATGGCAAGATTTCATTCTTTTTATGGCTGAGTAATAATCCATTTTGTGTGTGTGTGTGTGCGTGTGTGTGTGTGTGTGTGTATACACATATATCACATCTTTATTCCTTCACCAGTTGATAGACATTTGGGTCCTTTCCATAATTTGTCTATTGTAGATAATGCTGCTATAAACATTGGGGTGCATGTATCCCTTCGAATTAGTATTTTTGTATTCTTTGGGTAAATACCTAGAAGTACAATTGCTGAATCATAAGGCAGTTCAATTTTTAACTTTTTGAGGAACTTCCATACTGTTTTCCAGAGTGGCTGCACCAGTTTGCATTCCCACCAACAATGTGAGAGGGTTCCCCTTTCTCCACAGCCTCTGCAACACCTGTTGTTTCCCGTGTTGCTGATTTTAGCCATTCTGACAGGTGTGAGGTGTTATCTCATTGTAGTTTTGATTTGTATTTCCCTGATGATGAGTGATGTTGAGCATCTTTTCATATTTCTTGGACGTCTCTGTCTTCTTTGGAAAAATGTCTATTCATGTATTCTGCCAATTTTTTAATTGGAGTATTTGTTTTTTGGGGTGTTGAGTTTATAAGCTCTTTATAGATTTTTGGATACTAACCCCTTATCAGATATGTCATTTGCAAATATCTTCTCTCATTCCATAGACTGCCTTTTAGTTTTTTTGATTGTTTCTTTCACTGTGCAGAAGCCTTTTATTTTGATGAAGTCCCAATAGTTTATTTTTACTTTAATTTCCCTTGCCTCAGGAGACATATCTAGAAAAAATATGCCACAGCTGATGTCAAAGAGGTTACTGCCTGTGATCTCCCCTTAGATTTTAAAGGTTTCCTGTCTCCATTTAGGTCTTTCACCCATTTTGAATTTATTTTTGTGAATGGTTTAAGAAAATGGTCCAGTTTCATTCTTTTGCATGTTGCTGTCCAGTTTCCCCAACACCATTTGTTGAAGAAACTGTCTTTTTCCATTGGAAATTCTTTCCTGCTTTGTCGAAGGTTAATTGACCGTATAGTTGTGGGTTCGTTTCTGGGTTTTCTATTCTGTTCTATTGATCTATGTATCTATTTTTTTGCCAATACCATACTGTCTTGATCTCTATAGCTTTGTAATATAACTTGTAATATAACTCTGGTTTAATATATTTTTATTTGAATGTAATCACCAATGAAATATGAATGTTTTAAAAAGCAGAGAGAATTCAAATTTTAATTTTTAGAGTTTGTACGTTAGAAAAAAGCAATAACAAGGAATATTTGAATACTAACTGGATTTTTGATGAAGAATTGTTAATTGATGTGATCATGTTTATTATGGATTTTTTTAAAAAGAGACTATCTTTTAGAAATATATACCAAAATCTTTATTTATTTATTTATTTATTTATTTATTTATTTAGGACTTCATTAAAGCTCTTATCCCATGAGCCCACCCACTCTCAGCTCTAGTCACTGCCTCCTTGTTCCTAATGGAGGTGCTGGTTGTAAGCATCACCAGGCTGACACCTGGCACATAGTACATCCTCTCTCTGTCAGCACTGCTCCCTTGCCCACAGTTGTGGATCTCTGTCACATGAATTTATTCTTCACAATCTTGCTTTCCCTGCCATAGTTGATTGGCTATGGACTCCTATCCAGGTTGGTCCAATCAGAGTCTCTTGAAATTTTTTACCAAGAGATATGGACATCGAGGGTGAATTCTGAGTTATGAAAAAGGCAGAGCTTACACATGACCATCTACAAACTTTTGCTGCAGAGCCCTTAGACCCGCCTGGAGTCTACTCTCCAGAGGACTGGTTGCTCAGCATTTGCACTGATGCCATGAAATAATCCAGTATCACTAAATATGTCTGTATGTAGGACTAAGTTCCCTTTCTTTGTTGAGTGCCTTGAGGGTGTGGCGGGAAGGCTCTAAGATGGCCTCCAATTATCTCCACATTCTGTTATTCACAGCTTCCTGTAAACCACGCCCTCCCCCACCTGGAGTGTGGGCTGAATCTAATAACACTTCTAATGAACAGAATATGGCAAGAGTGATGTGACTGTACTTTAAGATTAGATTACAAAAATCTCTCTGTCCCTTCTAGGGGTAGAGAGCAGTCCTGCTGTGAATATCCATATGGAAAAGCCCACTAGGCAAGGCCATAGCCCACAGCCAGCGGGGACCTGAGGCCAGCCAGCAGCCACATGAGTGTGCTTGGAGAATAACTGGGAGCCTTGTGATGACCAAGACTACAGCTACAGGCTGCTGACACTGCGATTATAGACTTCTGAGAAACTGAGCCAGAACAACCCAGGTAAGCTATCCCCAGATTACTGATGATAAATGTTTGTTGTTTTAAGCTGCTTAGTTTGGGGGTAATTTGTTACACAGCAACAGGCAACTAATACAAGGGGTTATGAATATTCAACATAAAAAGGAAATCTTAAAAACTGATGAAAATGAAAGGAAAGCTAGCCTAATCCAGAATTACAATGCTGATTTTAATATTCCCCTGCCAGTATTAAATAAAAAAGGTAGACAGAAATCATAAAACCAGAGAGGACTTATGTAACACTTTCTACCAATTTGACCTAATTGATGTTTATGGAACACTCCACCTGTGAGCAGAACACACAATCTTTTCAAGGGCGTGTGAGCTCATTAAGATACACCATCTGCTGGGCTGTGAAACAATCCTCGATAAGTTTACCAGGACTCAAATCATTGAATATGTTCTTTAGCCACAATAGAATTAAAACATAAATCAATATTAGAAAGATATCAAGAAAGTGAAAATCCTCACGCTTAGACATTAAACTATTTATTTACTTATTTATTTTAAAGATTTTATTTATTTATTTGGCAGAGAGAGAGAGAGCAAGCACAAGCAGGGGGAGCAGCAGGCAGAGGGTGAGGGAGAAGCAGGCTGCCCGCTTAGCAGAGAGCCGGACATGGGGCTGGATCCCAGGATTCTGGGATCATGACCTGGGCTGATGGCAGATACTTAACCAGCTGAGCTACCCAGGTGCCTCTGGAGGTTAAACAGTTTAAATAATGCACGTGTCAAAGAAGAAATCACAAGAGAAATGAGAACATATTTATGACTCAAGGATAATGAAGACCTGACGTAACAAAATGTGTGGGGTGAAGCGTAAGCATCGCTTATGGGGGGAAAGGATAACTGTAATGCTTATGCTAGAAAAGAAGGAAAGTCTAAAATAAATGATGTAAGTTTCTGCATACAAAACCAAAAAATTAAGCTCATAAATAGAAAGAAATAATAAAAATAAGAGTGAAAATTAATAAAATAGAAAATAAACTAGAAAAAAATCAGCTAGTCCAAAAATTGGTTGTTGAGGGGTCATTCTCCTGGCCTCCTGCTTCACTCACTCTTTCTTTCATTTTGGAGCTCATTTTGACTATTAGACATGATGTTCAGCTCTGTCCTCATGACTAAGACTTCAGCTTCTATATCCTGTGTCCACTCTAGTTTAAACTGGAAGGAACTTGTTAAGGGGTATTAGAAAAATCACACTGTCCTTAGAAGGGCTGAGATTTTAGGGACATTATCTACAGCCTCTTCACAGACCAATCCAGTAGGGAAGATCTGATCCCAGAAATACACTGCCTATGTCTCCACTACACCAGCAACACGGGTGCCCTGGGCCCTGTCTGTCTCCTCTTGCAGTGGGCTTTCAAATGGTTTCTCACACTGATTTCATCTGCTTGGTGGACTCCAGTCAAATATCCATACCCAAGTGGAAAGGGAGGCTACGAAAGATAGGATCTAGCTTCTATAATTGAAGGTAACTTCACACTGTAGGAAATCATTAAATATAGAGAGGACATTTAAAAGATTTTATATAGGCACTAAGAACAGATGAATACTTTAACTTTCAATTAGTTCCCAACACATTAGGCTTCCCATCTAAGACATTCTGTTGTCTGCCTCCACCATCCCTCCATCATAATCGCTGAGCAGGGAACTCTCTTCTGGCACGCTTCTTTCCTGCAGTTTCCTCCCATATATGGTATATTTGCCCAGGGTCTTGTTCATGCATTAATTCTACTACATGCCTGATACTGTGGTAGGCACTGAAGACACAGTGCTGAGCAATCAGCTCAGTTTATGACCTTGTAGACTCTGCCAGTATTCATTAGGACACTTCTATGGAAGGTTAAGATAAACTGACACAAGCCAGATTAGCCAGAAAGGTACACATTATTATTAAAAAATAAAGAGTCTCACAGACTCCCAAGGACGGAACTAGGGGCGGGTTTCAGAAAGAACATCTCTGAGCATACTTCCCTCTATGTACCTCTCATGTTTCATTCCTATCCCTGAAGACATGTGTTCTTTATCTTTCCATTCCCATAGCATAGAACACATAGGCTGTGGTGTCTGTTCAAAACACAGACAGACAGAACCAGAATGTCCGACTAATTGTCAATTCACAGGAAGGAGAAGTGGGACCCATTAGGTGTGTTTGGGTGGATGGGGGTGGGGTGTAGGTGTAGTATTTCGGGATATTCAAGGCTACTAGGGGGGTTCTCCACTCCTGGTAAGAAGAGCAGTAAAAGGATCCCTGCAAGCTGGGCTGATACTCCCAAATATTATACCAGTTTGCCCAAGTTGCACAAGTAGGATTGTGACAGTGTTTGCACTTATTGCTGGAGGCTGTAAAATAATGGACATTCACTCTGACTTGGGTTCATCATAACTTCATGGAAAAATCTGGAATCAAAAACAAATGCTAAAAGCAGCAAAGGTAATTTAGCTGTGACTCAAATCTTTGCTCTAGTTGTCCTCTCCTGTGCTCTGATACCCTACCACCATCAAAGCGATTGTCATTGTCACCTGGCACCCAACTCCTTTGGGTAGATTGTTAATATATAAATGTGAAAACAAAAAAGGTGATACAGTACCCTCCGGTGCCTACAATGTAAATTTCAGAAATATCCAACAGCTAAAGGTGAACGAAAGGGATCCTGATCAAGCTACCAGGGTGCCCAGGGCATGTAAGAATGCTTGAGTAAAATGTTTTTCATTGATTAAAAATAATAAGAAAATCTTGGGCTTGAAAACCCATAATTTTTAAAGTTACTATTAAAATATCCTTTTTTTTTTTTCAGATGGGCATTAAGGAGGGCATGTGATGTGATGAGCACTGGGTGTTAAATGCAACTAATGAGTCATTGAACATTATATCAAAAACTAATGATGTACTATAAAAAATCCTTTATATTTGTTCTCAAACAGACCATTTCTATCATAGAAAGAGGGAGGAGTCAGGCAGAGGAGGCGAAGGAAAAGCAGGTCTTCAGGGGGAGCAGGTGCAGCATACCGGGCTGTTAGTGGTAGGGGCCTTGCATAGGTGTAATGTCCCTAGGCCGGCTGTGCTCAGCAGCAGAGAGAGGATCCTCACCTGGGCTCAGCTCTTCCTATGATTTTTGAGGTCAGGCTCACCCTTTTCCTGCCCTCGGGTTCCTTCGGGCTGTGATGTTTTCCTAGGAATTTCCTTTCCTGCTTCTCAAACCGGGTTTGCAGTTTCCAGACACAGTCCAGCAGACCTGCCCTGCCCCCATGCCCATAGTCCCTGCAGAGCCTTGTCTTGGACTATCCCAAATCTGCTATTTATTTATTTATTTATTTATTTATTTATTTATTTATTTATTTTTTAAAGATTTTATTTATTTATTTGACAGAGATAGAGACAGCCAGCGAGAGAGGGAACACAAGCAGGGGGAGTGGGAGAGGAAGAAGCAGGCTCACAGCGGAGGAGCCTGACGTGGGGCTCGATCCCAGATCGCCGGGATCACGCCCTGAGCCGAAGGCAGGCGCTTAACCGCTGTGCCACCCAGGCGCCCCAACCAAATCTGCTTTTTAAATGCTAGTTTTCAAAAATCCATTTCCCCACAATTAAGGATAACTGTTTGGGTAGATTGTTAATAAATAAATGTGAAAACAAAAAAGGTGATACAGTACCCTCCAGTGCCTATAACGTAAATTTCAGAAATATCCAGGGGGGCGCCTGGGTGGCGCAGCAGTTAAGCGTCTGCCTTCTGCTCAGCGCGTGATTCCGGCATTATAGGATCGAGCTCCACATCAGGCTCTTCCACTATGAGCCTGCTTCTTCCTCTCCCACTCCCCCTGCTTGTGTTCCCTCTCTCGCTGGCTGTCTCTATCTCTGTCGAATAAATAAATAAAATCTTAAAAAAAAAAAAAAAAGAAAGAAATATCCAACAGCTAAAGGTAAACAAAAGGGAAGTTACCTTTCCTATGGATTTGGAGTGAAGCTCTCAGAATACTGAGCAAAGGTGTTCCTTTCTTCCTACAGCCTTCCAGGAATACAGAACAAGAGCAAGCATAAGGAGTTCAATCTATGTTGCTAGACGTTGAAAATCATTTCGAAACTTTATTTTATTTTTTATTTTTTGCCTCTTGATAGCTTTCATATCTATAGAAATTTTTATTTTAGTGGGAACTTGTGGAAGGATTGTAAATATTTTCGCACCTGTTTTTCCCCCTACACTGAATTGGAATGTTTTGTGTGGATTATTGTCATGAGAAAGTAAGGATTTCATTAAAATATTTAATAAATAGGGACACCTGAGGGGCTCAGTGGGTTGAGCGGCTGCCTTAGGCTCAGGTCATGGTCTCAGGGTCCTGGGATCGAGCCCCACATCGGGCTCCCTGCTCAGTGGCGGGCCTGCTTCTCCTTCTGCCTGCTGCTCCCCCTGCTTGTGCTTTCTCTCTCTCTCTGCCAAATAGATAAATTAAATCTTTAAAAAATATTTAATAATATATTCTAAAACTATTTTAAATTTGATTTATTCTTCTTGTCTATTAAAGAGGTAAACAAAACATCTCAGAATAATAGACATTGTAGAATATATTGTTTAATTAAAGAATCCCTTGACACATAAAATGGTTTTCATTGGTCCTACATCATGGTTAAGACTCAGGCTCAGGACTCAGATTGCCAGCATTTTTTGTTTGTTTACTTTTTAACTTTTAACTTTGAAATAATTGTATTCACATACAGATGTAAGAAATATAAACAGGAGAAATCCTGTGTACCTTTCACTCATTTCCCTCCAGTAGTAACATCTTGCAGAAGTGTAGTATACTGTCAATTTGGAAACTGACATTGGGACAATCCACAGAGTTTTTTCAGATTTCACCCATTTTAGTGCATTCATGTGTGTGTGTGTGTGTGTGTGTGTGTGTGTGTTTAGTTCCGTCCAATTTTATCACGTGAAGATTTGTATATTTACCATCCTGATCAAGATTCTGTTCCGCTGCCATGAGGATCGTCTCATATTGCTCTTATATCACTACAGTCCTCTATCTCCCCAACTCTGGTGACCATTAATCTGTTCTCTATCTCTATAACTTTGTTATTTCAAGAATTTTATGCAAGTGGAATCATTTTTGAGATTGTCTTTTTCCCCCCCTCAGCAGAATTCCCCTGAGATCTGCAAAGGTTTTAATCCTGGCTTCATGTCTTACTGCTGTGTGATCTTGAGCGAGTTACTTAGCTTCTCTGTCTCGATTTCCGTTCAAACCAACACCCACCTGATTCCAAAGCCTCACTGAGTCCAGCACACCATCTTGCCTCTTACATGCAGTTGAGAGGAGGTCTTTTGTTGGCTATATCATGTGTTTCCTTATGGAACCTTGGAACGTGACTGGGACCATGGACTTCTAAACCATCTCTCAACATTTTCAAACCAGTACAGGGTAAGGAAAAACACTATTTAGAAATGCCAACTGGATAGTTTTAGGTATTTACATTTTTCATAATCCTACTCTTTCACTAAGTAATTTTATATATGTTTAAAGGAACATTGTTTTGAATGGAAGCCCATTTCTGCTACTGCCAGTTTTTAGTTTTGGTCAGTTTCTCCTTCATCAGTGAAGATGTGCATCCAGGTAGCATTTACCTGTTTTTTAAAAGTCACTTGATACAGCCTTAAATTGTGACATGGCTCTGGGTATACTGCCAAGGGAACAGTCCCCCTACTATGCCAGTTGGCTGATTATCTGTGGTTATATGTGTATAAAGCATTTTTATAAGTTCACAGAGCTCTCTGCTCAAATGTCAGCTCTACAGAGAGGCCTCCCTGACCACCTCTAAAATAGCATCTGCCTCCTGTCTCTCTTCATTCCTTCACCCTACTATATTTATCTTCAGAGCACTTGCTACCACTTGACACATTATAAATTTATTTGTTTACTGTCTGTCTCTCACCTTCAGAATGCAATCTTCAGGAGAGAAGGAACTTGTCTGTTCCCTGCTATATTTCTGTTGCCTAAAGTGGTCTCTGACACATGACATTTTTAGAATGAATGAATGAAATGCAGGTGTGAATGGGTGAGTTCTCCCACTGGTAATGGAGGGAGGAAGGGGATAGTCTATCCCTGGAGAAGTGGAAGGACAGGTGGTAACTTGAGCAGCAAGGACTCAGGCTATGTCAGGGACCTCCACTTGAGCCCCAGGGCAGAGGTGAAAGGGCTTGCAGAATGAAGGCAGGGACAGCAGTAACAAAGGTCATGACAATAGCAAGTCTGTGGCAGGGATGGATCCCAGTCCACAAATTTGGGAGTGCAAGAAAAGCAACTTCATTTTTCTATAACTGAACCCAATTCCTATTTTGAGTCTTGATGTTGACATGATGGAGGCACTTAGTAGCAGTAGAGTCACTGCCCTGTCCCACCTCTGCCCTGTGATGGGGAGGTGCATTGACGTCATCCACAGATGGCTAAGACAGGGCTGCTGCCTGTCTGCGTAGACTGGAGAGACTGAGACCCATCCATGTTCTGAGCCTATCTCTCCAGGATTTCTCCTTCATCAGCTATTTCTGACTCACCCTCTGGGTTCTGTTACAAGAAGGTCATTTCCCCACAGCTATGTTCTCCTTTTTAGCCATGCCTATAATTTCTGTTCTCAATTTCACCGTAAGTTTTAGTTCTTTATTCTCATCCCTGCATAAGACTTTTCCTCTTATTCTCAAGTCTAGAGGTTTGGTAATAAAATGAGGTTATTTGCCCGGAGACTCCTACAGTGCCCTTTCTCATCATGAGTGTTATAGAACATTTCCTAATTAAAACATCTCATTTATTTCAGTAGGCATTCTTCCTAAATCAAATACTTAGTTTCATTTAAATGATGGGTATATATTACAGCTATATAGATTAATAAGACATTAGTACTTGGGTTTCTTTTATTATAAATGAATTATTCATCTGATTAAAGTGTCTTTAAAAAAACAATTTAAATGCAATTATAATACCAAAATTTCATGAGGGAAATTTTAGCATTATTATTAGACAGGTTTTACTTTCAGAAAACTGGGCGTATTCATATCAAATGTTAGGAATTCAAAGAATCTAAGCCAGTAACCAGCAGTGTGTGGCCGAATCCACGCTGGAGGCTTGGGTCCCACCCTTGAACACCCTGATTTAGGGGGTCAAGGTAAGGTCTGAACATGTGTGTACCCTTGATTATAAGCCCAAAGTATAGTCCAGGTCCCTCATTTATTTTACTGATAAAGAAATGGAAGCTTGGGAAAATGGTTTGTCCAACCTCACACACACAAGAAAGAAGCAGCTTAGCTTCCTCAAGTGTATTCCAATAGACGAGGACTCTAAGCTTTTCTGGATGGTGATATTTAAAACTCATCACAAAACTCAACTTTTGCCATGACCTTATAGTTCTGTAAACGAAAATGATGAAGAAATTCTTAGTTCCTGCTGGAATCAACCCTCAAGTATTCAGGTTAACAGTTCTCAAAGGTCATATTTACATTTTGCCCGAGTCAGTTGTCTAAAAAGGAAACGTCTTGCAGTCCTACTCGAGGCGGGGCTGAGTTTACAACAGGGATGGGTGGTGGGCAGTGGACACAACCATGGTTAGAAGTGGGTTGAAAGACTTAGCCACTTTGTCATAGATGGTCCATCCTAACATGACCTGATGCTAGGGATGGCCCTTGACGTATCCTCATGGTACACTGGCTGCATTCCTTCAGGACATGGATAGAGAAGGCCTGATGACCTAGGACTCATCCACATCATGGATGTCACTCTCTAGACAGTGTAAAACGAAACTTCCTTTGACCCTGTAGCCCCTTTCCAAGAACTTACTTTATTATACTCCTTTACCATCAATTTTCTCAAAAAAAGAGTGCAAATTTGCCGTCTTAGCCTCTTCAACACCTATTAGTCTAGTTGGTCCACATCCCACTATCTGTTTCTGCAAAATAACACTGTTCCTTCATTCATCCAATTAATATTTATAAAGTGCTGAATTTTTGCCAGGCACTGACCTAGGCTCAGGGTGAGCATAAAAGACATAGTTCTTACCTTATAATAATTTAGGACTCCTGACATCACCACTTCCCAAAACACAATTAATGGGTGAAAGCCCAAGCCCATATTATCAATAAATCTTAACAATAAGACCCTGCTAGTGGTTTTGATTAAACCCTCACCTTGTTTGGGGCTTAGTGTCTCTCTCAAATCTCCTACCCTCTCCTTGGGGAATAATTGGCTATTTCTCTGTTCTTGCTCCTTTTTCTGGCTGGAAGCTGAAGAAGACCACCAGACCACCAGGCAAGACAGGATGTGGCTTCTCAGTAACCTACTTCAGTTCCTTTTCTGAAGAGAATCTTAATATTTTGCCTTTGTGTTTGATGCTCTCGGTTTCACTATGATGTGACCGTAGGTGGATTTATTTCTATCCTGCTCATAAGTCACTGTGCTTTTTCCATTTGAGCACTCATCCTCCTTCAATTCTGGTAAATTCTCTGCCATTATCTCTGAAATATGTTGCATCTCCCTAATTCTCACTTCCTTTGGAACTCCTATTAGATTTCTATGTGGTTCTGCCATTCTCTTCTTTACATTATATTAATTTTACTTTAATAATAATTTCTGTTCTTTCCTCTCTGTACTTTGGTGTGATTTCCTCAGACCCATTTTCCAAAACAGTAGTTATCTCTCTATTCATCTAGTCTGTTTAACTTGTCTATTGAATTTTTAAAATTTTAAGGACTATATATTCCATTTCCAAATTTTTTTTGCTTCCTTATTTTCCTCGAATGTTCTCTTCATGCCTTATGGGTTTTATTCATTCTTTTGTATTTTTGGACATTTTAAATCTCTCGGATTGTTTTATTAGTTCTTGGAGTTTCGTTAGTTCTTGGAGTGTAAATCCCACGATTGGTTGTGTCTGCTCAATCTCTTCCTTATGATTTCCTATGGACACATGTAGTAACCTAACACTTGTGTGGTAACATAATCCAAATATTACAAGATAATATTCACTGTCTTCCTACAGTGAGTGGTAGAGGGTATTTTTCTCACTGATGTCCAGACCTCACATTTGGTATGAAATAGTTCATGTCACTTTAAAGCCCCAATCTGAGGAGAATGCTGTAGGTTGGTTTTCTATAATTAAGATTGCGATGGGGAAAATGAAGGAGAAAGTATCTTTCCAAATCACTTGGTCTATAGGTTTAATAGAAGGCAATGCAATAAAAAGCCTCTTTTCTAAGTTGTTATAGCTATGTCACTATCAAGGCTAGATTTTAAGGATTTGAAAAAAGTCTAACAGTCTTTGTCAAAGGACCTCACACTAAGCCATATGTTTTCTCAACTAAATATCTTCAAGTCTTCTAGCTCTTCACCCTCTGGTCCCATTTCTAGACTACTAAACATCCTTGCTTCCCTCCTTCATATGTGCTTGGGGAGCCACTACCATCTATCAGCGTGCAAGGATGGAACATAATGTCTCACCAGCTGAGAGAACATGGAACTCTTGCGCTTGTCCTAAACCTGTCTTCTACTCATAGAGCTCAAGGCCATCAAACCTTTTTAGGTAACACATTACATCACTGAGTTATAATGATCAGTTATTTAAAACCTTAAGTGTCTCACACACAAACTTGCTGCCTGGACTCTGAAGTGTGTGACTTCTGTTGTATGATCATTGTAACACCAAAGGACATTGATAGAGATGGTTTCATGCCCTGCTGCTCTCCAAATATCCTACAATGGCCCTTTCCTGGGTGCAGGGTTGAAGAGGCCATCACAGAAGGAAGTAATATGAGCTTAGTTCCCTGCCCAGAAGGACCATAGTGTTTTTGAGGAAAGAGCATTTGCATGTATGAAACAATGGGAGCACACAGCCAAATGCCAAATCATGTGGACCAGACAAATGTTGCAGAAGGGAAGGGAAAGAATAAGAGTTGGTAAAGCTTCATGGGCAGACTCAGATCTACTTTGGCCTTGAGGCTTGAGTTGGGCCTGTGCATAAAACACTCCAGGTGTATGTGAGGATAAATGCATTCTGGAACATGCTGACTGCTCATGCTGTCCTTTTGGTAAAAGTGGGTAGATAAGCACTGGTAAGGAGAGGTAGTGAAAGGCAGGGAGTTGGGTGGGTAAGGAAGCTAGAGAGAATACTAATAACTGACTGATGCTTAGGATGGGGGGTGTTGGCAGGCAGATGACAAACAGAAAAATGTAATAATATAAATAGCCACTGCTCACTGAGTGCCTTTTATATATAGGGCTTTGTGATAACTCTGTTATATGAATTTTCTCATTTAATCCTCATAAATTATATTAGGTAGAGGGTACTAGTATCCCCATTTTCCAGATGAAGTTTCTGAGGCTAACAGAAGTTAATTAAGTTTCCCTAGGTTATACAGGTAGCAAATGGTAAAGTATAGATTTGAACCCTGGCAGTCTTGCTCCAGAGTTTGTGTTCCTAATCACCAGGAAATACTATGCCTCAGAGGATTATAGTGATTTGCCTTAATGCAACTAAAAATCGGAGCATGTATCATCTTGATCTTTTTTTTTCCCATTGATTGTCATATGAAGTAAGACACTGCTCTCTCAGCAAATACTTATGATGCTGCCAATCCCTAGCCTTATATTGTATGCTGAGGATATCAAGATGAGTCAGATTGATCACTGCCCTCAAGGAGGTGACAATCCCCATAAGGAGGTCACAAGAAAAGAGTCATGTAAACACATAATTATTATTATGCAGTATGGCAAATGATAATTGAGTGGATATTTCTAGGTGCTAGGGAATCTCAGAAGATGGAGTGGCTAATTCTATGAGTGGGAATTTGGGAAGACTTAAGAAAGAAGAGGATATTTTTTAAAATTTTTAAAAGATGAACAGTTAATCATATGGATGTGGGTGTGTGAATAGTTTTAAAGCATAGGAGGTAGTGTTCAAGGGCTTAGAAGTATGAGAAGGCGTGGCAGCTTAGGGAATGAGCACAGTTAGAGGAGACAGAAGTACAAAGTCAAGGGTAATCTTCAAATATGTTCTTCAGACCATGTTCCTAGGTGACGTGAGTTCACCAGTTAAATATGTTTGGAAACTATTGTGTCCTATAATTTCTCTTGAATATTCATAATGCATACAAGCATATTAAAGTCTTTATGAAGTACTGCAATAAATCAACCTGTCAAACTCTTTTATAAAATTCTCCCATTTTAATTGTCCACTGAGTCCTTTTTTTTTTTTTTGGCCCTAAAAGAGCACTTTTTTTTTCTCTTCAAGAATTTTGATTTTACATAGTTTTCATTTTTCTGTTGAGATTCTTTATCTGTTCATTCACTAAGATCATATTTTCCTCTAATTCTTGGAACAGAAGTTTTACATTTTCTTTAGAGTCTTTTTTGCTAGTTCTAAAACCTTAGATTTGGTTTCAACTGACTGCCTTAAAAATTTTTTACTGTGGGTCACATTATCCTGTTTCTTTGAATGTCTAGCAATTTTTGATTATTTACTAGACATTATGAGAGTACATTTTAGAGACTCTGGTTTCTGTTCTCTTTCTCTGAAGGGTACTGATTCTTGTTTTAGCAGGTTGATTAATTAATGGATTATTACTGGGAATTTATGGAGTCTCAGGTTTATACTTGGTTAGTGTCAATACGTGGAAAGTACAAGATGTTCCTCAACCCATTCCAACTTGGCAGAACTCAGCCTCCAATCTCTTCTTATTCCATGTGAAACTTTTTGGGACTTGGCTTTAAACTTATTAGGGTGAGTTTGAAGTATATGTTACTACTAGGTTTGGAGTACATCCTTACTCCTAAGTTCAGGATTTCCAGTGTCCCAGCTGGATGCCAGGGATGTTAACAAGGTGTAAACAAGATCTCTACTCTAGCAGGGCTATACTCCAATGTCCTCAAGTATTGTTTAGTTGCTAGTATTCCATTCTCAACATCATAGCACTTGCTATCTTCTAAGCTTCAAGAGGTTTTTCCCTGCACATTGACAGCTCATCCCTCATCATTGGATTCATGGGGGTTACCCATATGGACTTCTAAGGTTCCCTCTCTTTGTAGTTCCCTCCTCTGCTATGTCCCACCCCACAGATTCCAGCTATTTCAGCTGACCCGAACTATTATTTCTGCCTCCTCAGTTCGGATAGACCAGTGTTCTGCTTGGACTCCAACTCTCTTCTGTGGTCAGTTAGGAACCCCCCCCCCCAAAAAAAACCCCAAAACAAAAGCAAAACCCAAAATTTTTCCCAAGCAGAGATTTGGGCAATAAAGACATTCACCTTATAAGTTTCATTTCTCTCAGGAATTACAGTCTTGTGCTGCTTGTTGTCCATGGCCTAAAACAATTGACTATATATTTTGCTCAGTTTCATAGTTGTTTATGGGGGGGAGGGTTACTCTGGTACCATTTACCCTACCATAGTCAGAAATGGAAGTCCAATACAATATTATTAAACAGCACATAAAACTGGCAACCTGCAAAATTTACTTTGAGAAATACTGAGATAAGTTTATTCCTTTTGTTAGTCCCAGTTTTAGTAATAAGGGCTCATATATTCTAGAAGCTTGCTTTACAACCCCATTTGGATGTCCAATAGGCCTCTTAATCTTAATATGTCTAGGCAAGTCTTAATTTCCAAAGACTTTCTTCCATACCAGCTCTTTCCCCGGTTTTCCCCATTTCAGTAAATGGTAACTTCACACATTTAGTTTCTCAGGCCAAAATCCTTAGTGCTGGTGTTATCCTGGACTATGTATTTCTATGGGATTTCTCTCATATTCTACATTTCCTACATCAGCAGATCCTGTTGTTCTATATACAAAATACATGCAGAATCTGATCACTTTTCACCACCTCTACATACTATCTTACATCAAATGACCATCATCTTTCACCTGCACTATTGCAATAGCTCAAAAACTGGTCTCTCTGCTTCTTTCTTGGCCCCATCAGTCTATCTTTTATTTGGCAACCAAAGTGACCCTCTTAAAATGTAAGTCAGCTCATGTAAGCTATACTAAGCTTCTTGATGATGTCTCTTGAATATGCCAGGCATGCTTCTGTCAAAGAGCCTTTGTATCTGCTGACTCCTCTTCCTAGACCGCGCTTCCTCCCAACATCCACAGGGCTCACACCCTCACTCCTTATGTTATATACTAAGAAGGTTTCCCTGACTGTCCTATGTAAGATTCTACTCTTGTTATTCTCTAGTGCCTTACACTGCTTCATTTTCTTCATAGCATTTGTCACCACCTGACATATGTTATATATCTTCATTTACTTTTCTTTCCCACTTAAAGTAAGCTCCACAAGAACAGAGACCTTTGTCTGTTTTGTTCATTGTTATATCCCAGGCACCTAGAACAGTGGATGGCACTTCATAAACTCTCAATAAATGAAGTTGAATAAATTATATAAATTACAATAAATGTATTTAAATGTAATTTTTGTGAGGCAGTTCATAGTGACAAGGAAAGATTTTAAAAAGGTACCCTAAACTTCAAATACATTGGAAAAATATGAATATTTTATTGACTCATAAACAAAGGCCATCAATCCAGAAGTACTTGTAGGTTGCTATATATCCCATAGTGGGGAAATTATCCTGTTTATCTAAGTGAAGTTCCCTGGATTCAATCATCTCCTAAAAGGTTAATTTTAATAAAAGTCCAAGGAGAAGAACATATAAAAATTTTAAAAATGCAGCCCCCTGGGACAATGCTATTACACCATCTGTATGTTCCAGAAGAAACTATTTTTCCCCCTTCTTAGACAGAAACAATGGCATTCAGAGTCATAAATAGCCTCCATCACATGGAAGGTTTATGCATAGGTTTGCTCTGGAGTATAAGAAAATGTGTCTGTAGAGGAAAAAAGCCTCTTGTATTTGCATTCACATAAAATGAGCAAATTACTATAGACCCTTATAGGAAGAGATTACCTGATGAAAATCTGCCAAGATATGTTGATCCCCCTACATACTGGGGCTCTTATAAGGCCAAAGGGCACCTTCTGAAATAGAAGTAGGGCCAAAGAAGCAAATGCAATTTAATTACACCTTTGTTGGAAGAATTCTCACCTGGGATTGTTCCCTTTGCTCACTATTGCAGAAGAACAAACCATGATAATGGTGAACATATTATTCCAAGTCATCATGATCAGCAACTCAAAGAATATTGGTTCAAATTCCCACAGCTTCTTAAAGATCACGAAAGGTCCTTAGGTACTTCCATTTTTTAAAGTTCCTGGTATGTTAGAAAAGGATGAAATTCCACAACAGGGCCACCAAAAATGGTGTTATATTTTACATGCTTCCATTTAACAAATCAATGCTTTTAAAGCAAGAACATACAATGTGGTGTCATTATGTCATGTGGAATACTGTATAGAGACCCTTATTTGAAGATAATATCAAAGTCTAAACCTGACCTCCTGACCACCGCCTGGATGTTGCTAAGGTCTTTCACTGCTCAGCCAATGTTTCTGAGTGTTTCAAGCTAAGTCTCTTTAATTCTCACTCACTTCATTGAAATTTGATAGACAAATAGATGCCTCAATGTGCTGAGGATGGCCTTGGTGGGTAGGAAAAATTAATCATTTGACCAAATTAATCAGTCTCAGGAAAATGGCTGAAATATTCCTACCAATTTATTTAAAAATCTATTCCTAAAATCTCACTACCTACTGTTTATTTTAATAGTAGGCAAAAGATTAAAAGTAGGACTTATAAAAATGACATTTCAAAGGGTGTTCAGGATTTGTAAAGTAAACCTCAGTGAGACCATAGTTGTGTACACGCAGATGCTTGTGGTAAATGTGAAGGCATGGAGCATGAAAGTGATCAAACTGGGGGGAATCAGACGGTGTGGCATTGACTAAGGATGTTAATTCATCCATCTATCCAACAAATGTCAATTACTTCTTAAATCATTTATTTATCCACTCACCAATCCAATTCAATATTTACAGAGTGCCTACTTTATGTCAGGAGCTATGCTAAGTGTTGCTGGTACAGAGAAGAATAGGATAGTAGTTCAAAGAACTTGTTCTGGGACGGCTGGCTGGCTCAGTCTGTAGAACATGTGACTCTTGATCTCTGGGTGATGAGTTCAAGCCCCACATTGGGCATGGAGCCTACTTAAAATTAAAAAAAAAAAAAAAGAACTCATTCTGGTTTGGGGTGGAAAGAGAACCTACAATGATATCCCAGGTTGTGAGTGCCCTCACAGATGTGAGCAGATTGCTTTAGTGCAGAGAGGACAGACAACTAACTTAACCTGGAAAGATGAACAAGTACTATGACCAAATTCCTAATTTGCTTCCATTTTATCTTTCAAGAAGAATGCTGTTGGAGCTATAAATAATAGAATATTGGTAAGAAGAAACTGAAGACCAAGATTTGAGAGGATAATGAGTGAGAGGTTCATATTTACCTACTCTAAATGAATTTGGATTTCTTTTAATATTTTACAGAGTCTCCAAGGGAAAGAGGTTCTATTTATTCTGTGTATTTCCAGGGGGCAAAACTAGGATCACTAGAAAAAAAGAAAGAGGAAGGGAGATTATGGCTCAGTACATAAAGGGTCTTTAAGTAAACATGTCTTTGTATTATAAAAGTTGTGTATATACCCTGTAGAAAAATCGGAATACACCAGTGAAGTATTAACATGAAGATAATTAAAATTATACTTAATCTCACAATTCCGGCATAATCATTGTTGACAATGTGGTATATTTCCATCCAGCTTTGAGATGCACTACATGGTCAAGACTATGTAATATATGCAAATTCTTTGTATCTTTTTTCACTTCACATTAAGCATTTCCCACATCATTATAGATTTTCACAAAAAGTAATTTCAGAGTTCTGGTTCCAACCAAAATGAAATAGCTGTATTCTTCCCAGGATTTCCCTCTTACAAATAAATAAAACCCTGGATGTAACACAACAAGCAAGCAAAGGAAGACTCTGAAAAGTGGAAAGAAGGCAGACTGTTTAAGGATGCAAGGACTTGAGGAACAACATGGTGATGAGTTTCCTAGGTTTCCTTTCTTTCTTTCTTTTTTTTTTTTATTTTAAAGATTTTATTTATTTATTTGACAGAGAGACAGCCAGCGAGAGAGGGAACACAAGCAGGGGGAGTGGGAGAGGAAGAAGCAGGCTCCCAGTGGAGGAGCCTGATGCGGGTCTCAATCCTAGAACGCCGGGATCACGCCCTGAGCCAAAGGCAGACGCTTAATGACTGAGCCACCCAGGCACCCCTCCTAGGTTTCCTTTCTGCCTCCCATATATCCTGAATGGACTGTTGGAGAAGCATGCAATCTGGAACTACCAATAAGCACAGTGAAGGGGAAAAAAAAGGTCCAAGAAAATCCTATTCCCCGTTAATGAAGGACACACACACACACACACAAAGGAGAGAGAGATGCATAAAAGAACAGAAAACCTTTTTGATAATATCTTTCCTACCCCAGCCAAACATCAATAGACAAAAATCCCCACCCAAGGTTTCTGACATGCCAATGTGGAGCTAATCTTCCATTTTCTTTGACAGCCCCAAGGAAGCAGGAATGAAGTTCTGATTTATCCACCCAGTGGTGTTGGTGGGGTCAAACAGGGAGCTAATCTTCTACCTGCCACCCAGCAGAATCAGCCAGCGCTCTGAGTTTCCTGCTTTGGTACTGTGTAAGGTCCAGTGGATAACAGAGCATCTATCCCCACCTAACAGCAATGAAACTGAAGGAGGCAGTTTGTGGTGGTGCTAGTCAGTCCTTCACATCCCCACCTAGGGATGGATGTGTCACTTAGGCCTAGCAGGGAGATGAGCTTACACCCAACTTGGAGACAATAAGACAGCATGAGTCAGTGCTAACAAGGTTGCTGAGCTTCCACCCCACTCATCTGGAGTCACAGGCTGTATGAATCACTGCTCAACCTTTGTCAGGATGGTGTCAGTGGGGGTCCAGAGGGGAGCTGAATACCCACCAACACCATGACTTGTATACCACATCTGTGTGCCAAAATGGATGATGGTCTGCTAAAAAAATATTAAACAGAATTCAGTCTCGTGGTGTAATAATCAAAATGTTCAGAATAAACTAAAAATCATTCATCATAATAACAAACAAGAAAATCACAATTTGAGTGAGAGAGACAACCAACAGATGCCAACACTGAGATAGCTCAGATGTTGGAAGTATCGATGAGGAAATTAAAGCATCATTCAACAAGCAACACAAACAATTCAACAAGAAATTACAAACGTGTTTGAAACACATGAAAAAGTAGAAAGTCTTAGTAAACAAGACAAAAATATTTTTTAAAGAACCAAAGGGAAATCAAATTATAAAACTAAAAATACAGTAAGCCCCCCCAAAAGAAACCTCACTGAGTGTACTCAATGACAGAAAAAAAATGTGACAGAGGAATGCATCAATGATATTGAGAATAGAGCAATAGAAACTATAACCTGAACAGTGAAATAAAATACATGGAAAAGAAAAAGAACAGAATTTCAGGGACCTGTGGAACTATGATGAAAAGGATTGAACATTTATATTATTAGAGTCCTAGAAGGAGAGGTGAAAGAAAGTGGAGATGAAAAATGTTTGAAACATTCAGAGCACAGAAGATTTTTAGGGAAAAAAATATGTGAAACCTTAATGACTGACAATTTCCCAATTTTGGCAAAACATATAAAACAACACATACAAGAATATGAGTGAAGCTCAAACAGGATAAACCCAAAGAAATTCACACCAAGACACGTCATAGTTAAACCTAAGGACAGATTAAAACAAAATCTTGAAGCAACCAGAATGAAATGACATTTTACCTATGTGGGAAAAACAATTTGAATGACAGCAGATTTCTTATGAAAAACCAAAGAGGCCGAAAGGAAGTGGCACAATATTTTTTTAAGTGTTGAGAATAAGAACTGTCAACCATGAATTCTACATCTACATTATCCTTCAAGATCTAAACCATCTAAACTATCCTTCAAGATTGTGGGGGAAATAAAGAAATTTTCAAACAAACGGAAACTAGGAGAAATTTTTGCTGGCAGATCCAGCCTTAAAGAAAGGCCAAAGGAAATTTTCTAAGGAAATTATCACAGAATAAGGCTTGGAACTACAGAGTGATAAAATGGATTAAAAAAAAAAAAAAGGAGGGTGTGTATGTAAATACAATAGACTATCTCATTCCTCTCATGTTTCTTAAATAATATTCAATAATTGAAGGAAAATCATAATAGTATCTGATTTAATCCATTTATGTAGAGGAAATATCAAAGAACTATATTTTTAAAGTGGATAAATGAAGAAAGATTTCTGACCTTCACTTAAAGTAGTAAAACAAAGAAGACATACACAAATGATCAACAGGTATATAAAAAGATGCTCAACATTACTAATCATTAGGGAAATGAAAATCAAACCATCATGAGATGTCACCTCACATCTGTTAAGATGGTTATAGGTGTTGGCAAGGATATGGAGAAATTGGAACCCTGGTACACTGTTGGTGCGAGTACAAAATGGTGCAGTCGCTATAGAAAACAATATGGAGGTTCCTCAAAAAATAAAAAATAGAACTAACATATGATCCAACAATTCCACTTCTGGATATTTATCTAAAAGAATTGAAATCAGGATTGGAAGAGATATTAGCACTCTCATGTTCATTGCAGCACTATTCACAATAGTTGAGATGTTAAAACAGGCTAAATGTTTATTGATGTTTGAATGGATAAAGAAAATGTGATATATACATGCGATGGAATATTATTCAGCCTTTAAAGAGAAGAAAATCCTGGCAATATGCAACAATATAGGTAAACCTTGAGGACATTATGCTAAGTGAAATAAGCCAGTCACAGAAGGACAAATACAGCGTGATTCCACTTATATGAGGTATCTAAAATAGTCAAAGTCATAGAAACAAAGAATAGAATAGTGGTTCCCAGGGGCTGGTGAGAGGGGAAGATGAGGAATTGGTAACCAATGGCTACAAAATTTCAGTTATACAAAATGGATAAGTCCTAGAGACCTGATATACAACATGCTTATAGATAACAATACAGCATTATACACTGAAAAATCTGTTAGAAGGTAGTTCTCATGTTAAGTATTCTTACCACAATAAAAATTTAATTAAAGAATTAAATGTCACTCACAGGAGACTGTATAAATTCACAAATGTACTTGGGGATGTCAACACCCCATTCTTAGCAATTGATAGAACTATTAGACAGCAAATAAGCAAAGACAAAGAAGATCTGAACATCAATCAACAAGATCTAATTGATGTTTATAGAACACCAAGAACAACAAAGTACACATTCCTTTTAAGTGCCCACCGAACATTCACAAAGCCCTTATATATACTGGGTCATAAAACAAACCTCAACACATTTAAAATACTTGAAGTCATACAAAGTAAGTTCCTTGAATATAAGGGAATTAAGGGTGGAATCAATAACAGAAAGTCAATAAGAAATTCTCTAAACATTGGGATATAAAACAACAAAATTTTAAATTATCCATGGGCTAAAAAGGAAGTCTCAAAGGAAAAAAGATACATTTTACTGAATGAAAATAAAATACAGTATATCAGTATTTGAGGGATGCTTCTAAAGGAGTGCTGATAAGAGAAATAATAAAACTAAGACAAGAAATCCATGAAATTAAGTAGTTCCATCAAAAATGGCAGAGTAAGGATCAGCAAAACTCCATAAAAACAATAAGAAAAATGGCAAACTTTTCAGAATTAGTGCTTTTCAGAACTTTGGAAATAAACCAAAGGCTTTCAGCAGTCAGGGGTAGTGTTTATTCAATTAAAGAAAAAGCTGAATTAGAGTATGATCAGTGATTTTTCTAGTACTTTAACTTGCCTTTTCCCACACCCTACCCCCAGCTCTGTGGCAGCCTTGAAAATCAACTACCCAGAATCATGATGATAATGATTTTAAATCAGCTACTTTAAATATGTTCAAAAAGAACTCAAGGAAACCAAGTCCAAATAACTAAAGGAAAGCATGACAGTGCTGGCCAACCAATAAAGAATATTAATAAAAAGATAGAAACTATGAAAAAAAACAAACAGAAAACTACAATAACTAAAATGAAAATTCACTAGAAGAGTTCAACAAATTTGAGCAGGCAGAAGAAAAAATCAGTGAACTTAAATACAGGTCAAATGTAATTCTCTAGCTTAAAGTATAGAAAGAAAAAAGAATGAAGGAAAATGAACAGAGACTCCTAGAGTCTTTTGGCATCCCAAAAGAGGAGATAGAGAAAAGCACAGAAATAATATTTTAAGAAATCATGACTCATAACTTCCCAAATTTGATGAAAAACATTAATCCATACATCCAAGAAACTCAATATATTTCAAATAGGATAAAGTCCAAAAAATCTCCACTTAGAAACATTACAGTCAAACTCTTGATAGCTGAAGGCAAAAAATGAATCTTGAAAGCAGCAAGAAAGAAGCAACTCATCATACACATGAGATCTTCAATAAAATTAACTGATGATTTCTTACCAGAAACCATAGATCCAGAAGGTAACAGGATGAATAGGATGAAGCATTCAAAGTCCCGAAAGAAAAAGACTGTTGACCAGGAATCCTATATCCAGTGAAGTCTTTCAAAAAAGAAGGAGAGACTAAGACACTCCCACATAAACAAAAACTGATAAAATCATCACTTACAAGAAATACTAAAAGAAGTCCTTCAGACAGAAATGAGAGGATACTAGACAGTAACTTGATCAATGTAAAGATATGAAGAACACCAGTAAAGATTACTACATAGGTAAATTTAAAGCAAATATAAACATACTTTTTGTTCTTAACACTTTTTTTCTCCTATTTGAATTAAAAGATAATTACATAAAGCAATAATAACAAACCTTTGTTGACAGGCACATAATATATAAAGATATAATTCACATAAAATCTTGAAAAAGGACAAAATTGGAGGACTCGCACTTCCCGTTTTCAAAATTTACTACAAAGCTATGGTAATCAAGACAGTGTACAATTGGCATGAGGATAAACATGTAGATCAATGAAATAACATTGAGTGTTCAGAAATAAACCCATACAACTATGGTCAATTGATTTTTGACGGAAGTGCCAAGACAATTGAAAGGTAGAAAGAAGAGTCTTTTCAATAATTCGTGCTGAAACAACTAGATAATCACATTCAAAAAGAATAAAACTGGGGGCACCTGGGTGGCTCAGTCAGTTAAGTATCTGCCTTTGGTTCGGGTCATGATCTCAGGGTTCTGGGATCAAGCCCTGCATTTGGCCTCCTGCTCAGCAGGGAGTCTGCTTCTCCTTCTTCCTTTGCCCTCTCCCCTTCCTCTCCCCAGCTCACATGCACTCTCTCTCTCTCTCTCTCAAATAAATAAATAATCTTAAAAAAAAAAAGAATAAAACTGGACCCTTACTTCATCTTATTTACAAAAATTAACTCAAAAAGGACCAAAGATCTAAATCTAAGGGCTAAAACTATAAAACTCTTAGTTTTTTTTTTCCATAGGAGTGTATCTTTGCAAACTTGGATTCATGAATGGTTTCTTAGTTATGACACTAAAAGCATAAGCAACCAAAGAATGAACACATAAATTGCCTTTAATCAAAATAAAAAAATCTGTGCTTCCAAAGAATGAATAAGGAAAACATGATATATATCTATATATCAGTATATATATCTATATATAAAATCAGTATATATCTATATATCAGTATTTATTTATATCTATCTATGTATCTATGTATCTATGTATGTATGTATCTATCTATTATCTATCTATAATGTAATACTACTGAACCATGAAATATTCATTTGCAGCAACATGGATGGACTATGAGGGCATCATGCTGAGTAAAATAAGTCAGATAAAGAAAGAAAAATACTGTATGTCACTTATATGTGGAATCTAAAAAAAAAAAAGCCCCAACAATCAAAAACCAAATACATAGAAAAAAAGATCGTATTTGTGGTTACCAAAGGCGGGGGGGCTGAGGGGGGATTGGTTAAAGGTGGTCAAAAGGTACAAACTTCCAGTTATAAGATAAATACTGGGGATGTAATGTACTACCTGATGACTACGGTTAACCCTACTATATGGTATGTTTGAAAGTTGCTAAGAGAGTGGATTTTAAAGGTTCTTTTAACAAGGAAATTTTTTTTCTTTTCTTTGTAATTATATGAGGAGATGAATACTAGCTAAACTTATTGTGGCAATTATTTTGCAATATATATATGTCAAATCATTATGTAGTATACCTCAAACTTATACAAAGCTCTGTGTCAATTCTATTTTAATAAAACTGAGGGGAAAATGTGAAAAGACAACCCACTGAATGGGAGAAAATTTTTGCAAATCATATATATGATCAGGGTATAGTATCCAGAAGATATAAAGAACTATTACAATTTAAAAATAAAAGGCAAATAACTCAATTTTAAAATAGGCAAATGATTTGAAAAAACATTTCCTCAAAGAATATGTACAAATGGCCAAGAAGCGCATAAAAAGGTGTTCAACATCATTGGTCATTGATGAAATGAAAATCAAAACCACAATGAGATACTGTTTTCATACCCACTAGAATAGCTATAATAAAAAAAAAAAGACAAACAATAACAAATGTTGGCAAGGATGTGGAGAAATTGGAACTCTCATACATTGCTGGTGGGAATGTAAAATGGCCAACCACTTTGGAAAATAATTTGACAGTTCCTTAAATACTTAAATATAGAGTTACCATATACCCAGCAATTCCACTTCTAGGTATATACTCAAAAGAATTAAAACAAATGTGCACATGATGTTCATAGCAGCATTATTTACAATAACCAAAAAGTGAGAACAACCCAAATTTCCATCAATCAACAAATAGATAAATAGAATGTGGCATATCCATTTAATGGAATATTATTCCACTGTAATATGAAGTACTGATTCATGCTGCAATATGGATTAACTTACAGACATTATAGTGAGTGAAATAAACTAGATACAGTGGGCCACATTGCATCATTCTATTTATATGAAATGTCCAGAATAGGCAAATCTATAGAAACAAAAGTGGATTAGTAGTTACCAAGGACTGGGGGAGGAATGGGTAGAAAGTGACTACTAATGTGAAGGGGGTTTCTTTTTTAGGTGATGAAAACGTTCTGGAATTAGTGGTAATGATTGCACAGCTCTGTAAATATACTAAAAAATACTGAATTGCATATTTTATAAGTGTGAATTTTATGGTATGTGAATACATCTCAATAAAAATAAGTAAAATTGAAAACAAGAAAACAGGGAAAATCAATGAAACAAAAAGCTGATTGTTCATAACCCTCTAGCAAGACTGACAAAGATAAAAAGAGAGAATACATAAATCATGATGATCAGGAATAATACAGAGGATATCACTATAGATTCTTAAGTCATTAAAAGCATAATAATGGAATACTACAAATAACTTTATGTTCATCAATTTGACACCTGAGAAGAAACGGTCTATTTCCTTAAAAAGTATAAACTTCCAAAACTCAATCAAGATGCAGTAATCTGTGTGCTTCTATAACCATTAAAGAAATTGAGTTCAAAATAATAACTTTATATATAAATAGAAAAATCACTGGGTGTTATACAAAACTAATGAATCATTGAACTTTACATCAGAAACCAGGGATGTACTGTACGGTGACTAACATACTATAATAAAAAAACATTAAAAAAAAAAGAAAAGAAAAATCATATGATCATATCAATTGATGGGGAAAAAGCATTTTAAAAACCCAAAGCCATTCTTTCTTGAAGATTTTTTTAATTTCATTCAATTTAGTTAACATATAGTGTATTGTTAGTTTCAGGGGTAGAATTCTGTGATTCATCAGTTGCTTATAACACCCAGTGCTCATTATATCAAGTGCCCTCCTTAATGCCCATTACCTAATTACCCCATCCCTCCACCCACCTCCCCTCAAGCAACCCTCAGTTTGTATCCTATAGTTAAGTATCTCTTATGGTTTGCCTCCCTCTCTGTTTTTAACTTATTTTATTTTTCCTTCCCTTCCCCTATGTTCATCTGTTTTGTTTCTTAAATTTCACATGTGAGTGAAATCATATGGTATTTGTCTTTCTCTGACTGACTTATTTCACTTAGCATAATAGCCTCTACTTCCATCTATGTCATAGCAAATGGCAAGATTTCATCCTTTTTGATGCCTGAGTAATACATCTTCTTTATCCATTCATCTGTTGATGGATATCTGGGCTCTTTCCATAATTTGGGTATTGTGGACATTGCTGCTATAAACATTGGGGTACATGTACCCCTTCGAATCACTATGCTTGTATCCTTTGGATAAATACCTAGTAGTGCAAATGCTGGCTTGTAGGGTAGTTCTATTTTTAACTTTTTGAGGAAACTCCACACTGTTTTCCAGAGTGGCTGTACCAGTATGCATTCCCACCAGCAATGTTAGAGGGTTCCCCTTTCTCTGCATCCTTCCCAACCCCTGTTGTTTCCTGACTTGTTCATTTTAGCCATTTTGACCAGTGTGAGGTGGTATCTCATTGTGGTTTCTATTTGTATTTCCCTGATGCCAAGTGATGTTGAGCGTTTTTCATGTGTCCATTAGCCATTTGTATGGCTTCTTTGGAGAAATGTCTATTCATGTCTTCTGCCCATTTCTTGATGGGATTTTTTGTTTTTTGGGTGTCGGGTTTGATGTTCTTTAGAGATTTTGGAGGCTAGCCCTTTATTTGATGTCATTTGTGAATATCTTCTCCCATTCCATAGGTTGCCTTCTAGTTTTGTTGACTGTTTCCTTTGCTGTGCAGAAGCTTTTTATCCTGATGAAGTCCCAATAGTTCAGTTTTGCTTTTGTTTCCCTTGCCTCTGGAGACGTGTCTAGCAAGAAGTTGCTGCAGCTGAGGTCAATGAAGTTGCTACCTGTGTTCTCCTCTAGGATTTTGATGGATTTCTGTCTCACATTTAGGTCTTTCATCCATTTGGAGTTTATTTTTGTGTATGGTGTAAGAAAGTGGTCCAGTTTCATTCTTCTTCATATGGCTGTCCAGTTTTCCCAACACCGTTTGTTGAACGGACTTTTTTTCCATTGGATGTTCCAAAAGCCATTCTTGCTAAAACCTCTCAGTAGGCTAGGAAGAGACAGAAAATTCCTAAACTTGATAAGGAGCATCTACAAGAAACCTACAGCTAACATCATACTTAAATATGAAAGCCTGAATGCTTTCTCTATGACTGGGAAAAAGGCAAAGATGTCTGCCCTTACCACTTTTATGTAACAGAACACTGGAAGTTTTAGCAAGTACAGTAAGTAAAGAAAAAAAATTAAAATATGCACATATTGTAAAAGAAGAAATAAAACTGCCCCTATTTACAGGTGACATGATTATCTACTTAGGAAATCCACAGGGATCCATAAAATAATTTCTGGAACTAATAAGTGATTTTAGCAAGGTCATAGGATGCAACATCAATACACACAAAATTCAGTCGCCGTTCTGTATGCCAATAAAAACAGTTGGAATCCAATTTTTAAAAAAATTGCCATTTATAATCATTCCAAAGAAGATTAAATAATTAGGTATAAATCAAATAAGCATGTATAGGATCTGCATGCTGAAAATTACAAAATGCTGGTCAAGAAAATAAATAAGTGGAGAGATACACCTTATTCATAGATTGTTACCCTCAACATAGTAAAGATGCCAAATCTCCCCAAATGATTTAGATTTAACATAAGTCCTGTCAAAATCACAGCAAGGTTTTTTCTACACATAGACAAACTGATTAAATTTATATGAAAAGGTAAAAGAATTAGAATAGGTAAATCAGTTTTGAAAAAGAAGAGTAAAGTGGAAGAAATCACTCTACTTGATATTGGGGCTTACTATATACCTATATTTTTCCTTTCAAGTTGTAATTTAAATTCCAGTTAGTTTAACATACTATAAGGCTGTATGAACCAAAGCAATGTGGTATTGTGAGAGATACACACATAGATCGATAGAATAAAGTATATAATCTAGAAGAAGATTTACACAAACAGGCCCAAATGATTTTTTGACAAAATTGCAGAAGAAATTTAGTGGAGAAATTCAGTATCTTTTCTACAAATGGTATTGAGGCAATTGGACATCCATGGGCCAAAAAATAAATCTTGACTTAAAACTTATACCTTATAAAAAAAATTAACTCCAGGGGTGCCTGGGTGGCTCAGTCAATTAAGAGATACTGACATTTTGGAAAGGAAGAGATTTTGAAGTTTTAATTAATAAACACTAACTATTAAGTAAGAAAAGGATAATTTTTAGCTAAAAAGAATAAGTATCTTTCATATAACATCAACGAATGCCAGGAGTCAGACTCCCACAGTCTGATATAAATAAATGGTTTAATGCTTAAAAAAAAAAAAAGAATCTGCCTTTGGTTCAGGTCATGATCCCAGGGTCCTGGGATTGAGCCCTGTGTCAGGCTCACTGCTCAGCCAGGAGTCTGCTTCTCCCTCTCCGTCTTCCACTCCCTCTTCTTGGGCTCTCTCTCTCTCTGTCACATAAATAAATAAAATCTTTTAAAAATAACTCCAAATGGATCACAGACTTAAAGCTACAAAATTTATAGAATAAAACACAAGAGAAAATCTTAGGCCCTTTATCCTGGTGAAGAGTTTTTAGGCTTAGCACCAAAAATATGATCCGTAAAAGGAAAAATGGGTACATTGGGCTTCATCACAATTAAACATTTTGCTCTTCAACAGGATAAAAAGTATAAGTATAAAATCTGGGAGAAATATTTGCAAACCACGTATCTAATAAAGACCTTGCCATGTAGAATATGTAAAAAAAAAAAAAAACTCTCAAAACTCACCAGGAAAAACAAAACAAAATCAACCAAAGCAAACAAACAAACAAAAGCCCCACTAGAATATGGACAAAAGAATGAAGAGATGTTTCACCAAAAAGGACACACAAGTGGCAACTAACCATGTGAAAAGGTGTTTAAAATCATTAGCCACTATGGCGATGCAAATTAAAACCACAATGGTACACCACCACCTACCTATCATAATGGCCGAGATGAAAAATAGTGACAGCATCAAACGCTGGTAAGGATTCACAGATGAATGGATATTCATATATTGCTGATAGGAATCTAAAATGGTACAATTATTCTGGAAAACAGTTTGGCAATTTTTTATAAAACAAAACATGCAACTACTATATACCCAGCGATTGCACTTCTGAACGTATATTCTAGTGAAATAAAACATATTTACACAAAACCTGTGCATAGCAGCTTTATTTGTAATAATTCAAAACTAGAATCAACCCAGATGTCCTTCAGCTGGCTAAACAAACTGTGGTACATCCATACTATGGTATACTATGACTTAGCTATTAGAAGGGATGAGTTATTGATACATGTAACAACCTGAATGGTCCTCAAGGGAGATGTGCTGCGTGAAAAAGCCAACCTCAAAAAGCTACACATTATATGATTCCATTAATACAATTATTCTTGAAAGGATAAAATAATAGTGATGGAGAACAGATTTGTGGCTGCCAGGGGTTAAGAAAGAGATAAGGAGTTGAGGGTGTTTGTTATCATAAAAGGGCAGCGTGAGGGAGATCTTTGTGATAATGGAGCAATTCTGTATCTTGATTGTGGTAGAGTTACATGAATCTACATGCCTCGCCCAATGGTATCGTCTTGCATAACTAGTATTATTGAAGCCAGAAGCCAGGAAATTGACATTGGTAAAATCCGCAGAGCTTATGCAGATTTCACTGGTTCTATATTCATTCGTGTGTGTGTGTGTATGTGTGTGTGCACGTGCATGTGTGTGCGTGTGTGTGTGTGTAACTTTACTGGGTGAGGTTAAAAAATGGATTAAAATTTTTCAATAGGTGTATTCCACAAACTTCAGATTTTGGGCATTTAAGCTGTTCCAGTCATCACTAATAAAAACATTTGCAAGTATACATCTTTGTGTATAAATCTTATCCATGTTTTGACCTATTTCTTAATTTGGAACTTCTAGTTAGTGGAATTTCATAGCCCTAGAGTAAGGAAGAACATTTTAACATATGAGCTGTTCAGACTGGGATGGGCTATCCAGGGAGCTAGCTGGAGCATTATCATTGGAGAATGTCAAGTACTGGCAGTGTGGTCACCTGTTAGGAATGCTGTAGAAGAGATGTGCATGTTAGTTGGACCAGGTAGCCTCTGAGGTTCATGTATAACTCAGCATCCAGTGTGGACCATATCACAGGCAACCCTGAGCAATGATGATAAAACTGAATTCACCACCCTTCTCCTCAAACCTGCTTCTTCCTCCTAGATTCTCTGCCTTAGCAGATGACATTACAATTGCACTGCTCATAGGAACTCACTTAGCTTCATTTATCCTGCTCCTGCCCCTTGCAGTCACCAGGTATTTGAAATTGTAGCCCCCAAAACAGTTCTCACCTCTGCTGCTCCTCTCCTTCTTGGCTGCCATGCTACATCTGGCCTGTCTTTTAGCCTATGGGTCTCTGCCTTCCCCCTACTGCTCTATGGATCTCCACTACTACACCTTTCACACTATAGTCAGAATAAGCTAAGGAAAAGCATGAAAGATGCTAGCCCATTTTTAGCACTCACTTGCTGTCACAGCTTCTGTCTTTTTTTAACTTTGTAGAAGAGACTTTCTCCCAGGTCAAGGAAGCGGTTAGGGGGAGGTGCTGGGGAGGAGAGGAAAATCCAGTATTGTCTCACATGCTGATATCCCAAAGTTGACTGTAAGCTCCTTGAGGCAGGGTCTGGGCCTGGAGGACCTTTAAATCTTACAGCCTGGAGCACTAACCGTGTGCCAGGCATGGCTCCAAGTTTACTGTGAAGCCCTCAACAACCCAGGAGGTAGTGTCATTATCATCACTGATATGTCACAGATAAGGAAATCGAGGCACAGAAAGCACACAAAAAATCAAAGGCCAACTTACAGTGGGATGCTGTTATCAAATCAGATTTGAGAAATGAAAAATTGCACAGTGAATGTTGAAGCTTTGTTCTACACTAAGGCAAATCAACTCTTTGGCCCACTTTTAAAGATTTTTTTATTATTCCTTTTCATCATTTTTCATTTTCATTGACTAGTCACTTAAGGGACATGTCTAAATTCTTTGTCAGGTGTGACAAATAACACTAATGCTGACGGGATGAAAGGTGCACATTAGTTGTAACTGGCTATTTGTATTTTTAAATGTTATAGATTATGTAGAAAACGGTTAATCAAAGACATTAGGAACTAAAAAAAAAAGCAAAAAGAAAGACTAAAAACAGGAACAATTAATGCACTGAACAGGAGTAGGAAGTCTTTCTAAGATTCTGTATGAACTGTGTGTGTTTGTGTGTGTGTGGTCTGCTTCCATTCCTGTCGTACAGTAATGATTAAATTAATGGTGCAAGTTTCTGGAGTTGCAGACAATCATTGTCAAAGGTGCCTCAACCTCCTACCCAGGCTCTCTGATCCACAGGTTCCCTGAGAACCTTACCCCTTGACTGCACAGGCTGCTCATCTCACACATCTCCAAGCTAGCTCTGACTCCAACAGCCTTTCAGGCAGCATGTTTTGAGTCAGGGTGTGTATTCACATCCTAGGGCTGCCACAACAAAGCACCACAAACTGGGTGGCTTAGAACAACAGAAATGTATTGTCTCACAGTTCTTGAGGATGGAAGTCCCAAATCAAGGTGTTGGCAGAGCCATGCTTCCTCTGGAACCTGTAGGGGAGGGATCCTTCCATGACTCTTGCTAGCTTCTGGTGGTTTGCTGGCAATCCAGTTCCTTGACTTGTACGTGCATTACTTCAATCTTCACATGACCCCCTTTCCTCTGTGTTTGTCTCTGGGTCCAAATGTCCCCTTTTTATAAGGACACCAGTCATATTGGATTAGGGCCACTTTAATGACCACATTTTAATTTGATTACATCTGCAAAGACCCTATTTCCAAATAAGGTCACATTCTGAGGTCCTGGGGGTGAGGACTTCAGTGTAGCTTTTTTTTTGTGGGGGAAATAATTCAGTCCATAACAGGGTGTTAGGTCCAAGGTTTCCTGCACTTATGGAGTTGGGAGGACTGCATGGTACTGCCTTCCTCAAAACCACCTCCATCTTTGGGCATTTGTTTGGTTGAGTGCTGCCTGGGGAAACCTGCCCAGTACTCTGCTATTATGATATCAAGTGCCTCAGATCCCAGACGTCACAGCAGGCAGGGGCTCCTCCATGTAACTAATGCATCTGATGGCTCGCGATGGGTGGAGACAACCCAGCAGACCTCTGGGCTCGTCTTCCCAGTTGTCCTTACTTTCCCTTCAGTCTGAGGGCTTTCTATTTTTATCCTATTGTGTTGTATACTTGTTCTTACAATCTTCCTTAATTCTTTTTTGGGATGAAATAAAGTATAAAAATAAATTAAATGAATGGCAATTTCCTGCCACAGTTTGGTGGCTTAATTAAATAGCAGCACAAGGGTAGGCTGTGATTTCTAAGGACTCGGTGTTTCCGTGACAACCACAGGGTGCAGCCTCCTCCAGTTGGCCCTTCCCCAACCTCCATTACTAAGTCCAGCTCATCCTCATGCCTCAGCCCAGCATCCACCCTTCTGAGAAACCATCTCCGAGCAACAGACAGAACTATGGGGTTCTCCATGTGCCCCCTCAGAATCCTGGTCTCCCTCTGTTGCTATACTTACCTTGTGGAATTCCAGTTGCCTGTTTGAGTCTGTCTCTCTCTTTGAACAGTAGGCTTCTTTCTCAAGAACAGGGATCACTTCATTGTTTATTTCTGCAAGCACCTAATTCAGAACTTTGCCTTCAGGGAGTTGCCATAGCAGTAGATGGAGCACCAGCATTTAGGACTCCTGAAGGCCTGCCTCTGGAGCTGCCATCACATGTTGCCAGATGTGCCTATTAAATTTAAAATTGAATTTAAATTAACTAAAATTAAATTAATTAAAAGCAAAACTTGGTCCCACTAGTCTCATTTCAAGTGGCTGAATAAGCTACATTTGGCTAGCAACTACCACATGGGACAACATGGCTATAGAGCATTTCTATCATCACAGAAAGTTCTACTGGACAGTGCTGGTCTAAAGGAGCCTATAACCAGTGCACCCTGGGGATATTCTTGGTGTTTGCTCATTGCACTCCTAACCCATCAGAGCTATGCCAACTAGTTTTAGCCTTGGAAACAAAAGGGAAAATGTAAGCAGTGTATCCCTCTGTTAGGATCGTGAGCTAATGTCCCCTCACCAAAGAGATCAACATGAGTGTCAGGACACATTTCCTCACCAATCCCTAAACAAGCCTGGACCTTTCTGCCTCCATGTTTTTGCACATGCTATTCCTTTGCCTAGAATGTCTACCCTAACAAGAACTCCTGGTGTCTTATTCATTCTTCAGCTGTAATATAAGTGTATATGACTTCACCTGCATAAATCCCTTCTCCCCCTGTCTTCCCATCAGTAGTGTGTGTGTGTGCGTGTGTGTGTGTGTGTGTGTGTATGAATCTTCCTTCTCATATTATATCCTATATGTTATTATGTAGTGGCATCAGAATCTATGAGCAGATTATGTTCTATAATTAGCACAGAGAGCAAAAATCAAGTAGAACCAAAACTGCCCTTGAAATTCTCTTAAATCTGCCATTGAACACACATTCTTGGTTTCCTTTATATGACCTCATACAGAAATTCTTAGGGACACTGAATTGTAAATATGACTGAGACAGACTAAGGAGGAAGAAGTAAAAAGAAGACCCATAAACGGATATGCAGGCACACAAACCACCGGCCCTTTAAGACTGCCACAACATCCCTGGCAGGGCAGGGACAGTCTAGATTTCCCCTGATGCGCAATCATTCCTTCCGGTGGTCCTCAAAGTATGTTCTGCGGGGCCAGCAGCATCAGCATCACCTGGGAACTTGTTAGGAATGCAAAGTTTCAGTCCCCATCCCAGACCTACTTGATCAGAAACTCTAATCAACTCTCCAGATGATTCTGCTGCGAGTTAAATTTGAGAACCACTGGTTTACTCCTTCTGGCTCTAACATTCAGCCTCTGTAGCTTAGTATGGGTTGGTGGATTTGTATGCTATGTGAGGATGATGCTACGGTGAGGATGAAACATGCCAGGCCCTGAATTATGAAAGCACTCGGCTCAGGGCCCTCCAGACAATTTTCTGAACTGTAATCTGCATGATCTGAGAGTTGTATTCTTTGAATGCTACTCTTTGAGGAGCTGGAGATGTTGGCTATCTGCCTGCTGCACTTCCCAGATGATGTTTCCACTGAACAGTGTCATTCCCACTCCTTGGGACACAGTCTCAGCTCACAGGAAGTAGGAGAGGGGTTGGGTTTTCAAGTCTCATAAAAACTTAAGGGCACTGGAGATAAGCAACACATTTTCTGCCCCCAGGGGAGTTCTCACTCATCCTCACAATAGGAAGCAGGCGAGGTCATTACTATGGCTGAGGAGGGGCAGGAGCATTGGTGGAGCATGTGCTGTGTTGCCAGCACTGTTTGTTCTAAGGACTTTCCGTGTAACTAAGCAATCCTCACAATAGCCCTATGAGGAGAGCGCAGACATCGTTCCCATCTCACACAGGAAAAATGCAAGCAGAGAGGGGTTACATAACTCACTCCCGGCTGGTTAGTACGAGGTAGAGTTGAGATTTGAACCCAGTCTGGCTCCAGTTTCTGAGACCTAAACACATTCATCTACTTCCTCTCACACAGAATCAAATGAACTTTAAAAAAGGATGTCCTCTGGGGAAGATAAGGAGCATACTAATGTCCAGCCATGGGGAAAAGGTTAAATAAATTCCATGGGATTCATAAAATGGCATACTACATGGCTATTAAGTATGCTGCCATAGGATTTACTTTGTCACATAGGAAGATGTTTGGATCTAAAAACAGTGTGTACACACCCTAATTTTACCCCCCACCCAACACACACACATTATGGAAGAATAATGTATGTATAGAAAAAAGACTAGAGGGGTCGGTGCAATCATTTCTAGAATTATTATAGCAAGTAATCACACATAATGAGGCTTATAACAATGGAGACTTATTCTCTCACAGTTTTCTGGAGGCCAGAAGGCTGAAATCAAGGTGTTGGCAGAGCCATGCTCTCTCTCAAGGCTCTAGCGAGGAAATTTCCTTGTCTCTTCCAGCTTCTGGTGGTTGCCAGCAGTCTTTGGTGCTCTTGGCTTGCAGATACATCACCTCAGTCTCTGCCTCCACCTCCATGTGGCCTCCCCTGTGTGTCTGTTTCAGTGTCTCTGTTTTCTCTTCTTAGAAGGACACCAGTCATTGGATTAGGGCCCATCCAGTATGACTTCAACTTAAGTGAACCGAGTACATCTGCAAACACTCTATTTCCGAATAAGGTCACATTCTGAGGTTCCAAATGAACATGAATTTTAGGAGACATTATTCAACCTGGTATAGTCTGCCCTCTGGCACCTAAAAATTCAAGCCTTTCCCACATGCAAAACCCATTCACTCCATCCTAAGACTTCCAAAGTTTTACCCCATTCCAGTATTAACTTTACGAACCAATTCCCATGAAATCTTATCTTCTAAAAGTTCTCAATCAAGTATGAGTGAGACTCTGGGTATGGTCCATCCTGGGGTGAAATTCCCCTCACTCTGTGGATCTGTAAAACCTAGAAAATAAGTTGTCTGCTTCCAAAATACAGTGATGGGACAGGCAAAGGACAGACAGGAGCATGCCCAACTATACCATTGCCCTAACCTCCACAGCTGCTGCCCCTTGACATTCAGTATATAAGGTGCTGGGACCATACAGATGTCCACCATACTGTCCCTGAAGAACGAAATGCCTCCACTACTGATTCCCAGTTTATTCCAATCCCTGTACATGCTTGATCACCTCATGCTGCTTACTTTTGTGTGCTAGTTTTCTACCGAGGGGTCTAATTAAAAAAAAAACAAACAAAACTTAAGCCACATGCTTTCTAGCTTCTTGTGCTGGAAGTTGACTGAAACTGTGCACAGATATTCACAATAGTTTGTGAAAAATTGCACAATTTTGCTATCATGAAGTACATTTTTCTACCTTGTAAGTTTTTTCCTGAATTTTCAACTTGTCTCCTATAAAGATTGTTATCCCTTTGTTTTTGCTTTTTTGTTTGTTGTTTACCTTTGCCTGGTGGGCACACCTTTTCCCCCAATTTTTAACCTTCCGGAGCATTTTGTTCTAAGTATATTTCTTATATGTGGGTGTATTTCTGTACATTAAAACCATGGTGTTTTTTTGTAATCTGATATTGTTTTCCTCTTAACAGGAGAGCCTATTTATATATTATATATATTTATTTATTTAGAGAGAGAGAGCATGAAGCACAAGCAGGGGCATGGGGAGTGGCAGAGGGGGCTGCATGCACAGTGTGGAGCCCAAAAAGGGGCTTGATCCCACAACCCTGAGATCAATACTTGAGCCAAAATCAAGAGTCGGACGCTTAACTGACTGAGCCACCCAGGCGCTATATATTTTAATTTAACTAATATCTTCAGTCTCGGTTCTTTCATTTTAAGCTATGCTTCTTGTTTTTATTGCTTTATAAGAATCTTTCACTGCGTTGTCTGACTTTTTATGTGTGTTTTTGTGTGTATGTGCATGTTTCAAATAATTAGAAGATACATATTTTGTCCTGGTGGATTCTTTTTAAAGTAAACTTTTTAATTGGAGTGTCATGTTGTGGTCTGGTTTATGCTGTCCTCTTAGCTTTTTGTCTTTTCTCTGGAAAAGCTTGTGTATTGATGTTTGGAGAAATTTCCCATTGAAGCCATTAGAGCTTAGAATTTTTGTGGAAAGAGTTTTAATTACATATCCAAGTTTATTTAATAAATTAAATATTAATTAATATTAATCATATTTAATATCATTTAATATATTTAATATAATTTAATATATAAATATTGAACTTCTCAAACTCAATACACAAGAAACAAATAATCAAATAAAAAAATGGGCAGAAGATATGAACAGACACTTTTCCATTGAAGACATACAAATGGCTAACGGACACATGAAAAAATGGTCAAAATCATTAGCCACTAGGTGTTATACACAAGTAATGAATCATGGAACTTTACATCAAAAACTAGGGATGGTGACTAACATAATATAATAAAAAATATTATTAAATTAAAAAAATCATTAGCCATCAGGGAAATTCAAATCAAAACCACATTGAGATACCACCTTACACCAGTTAGAATGGCAAAAATTGACAAGGCAAGAAACAACAAATGTTGGAGAGGATGTGGAGAAAGGGGATCCCTCTTACACTGTTGGTAGGAATGCAAGTTGGTACAGCCACTTTGGAAAACAGTGTGGAGGTCTCTCAAAAAGTTAAAAATTGAGCTACCCTATGATCCAGCAATTGCACTACTGGGTATTTACCCCACAGATACAGACGTAGTGAAGAGAAGGGCCATATGCACCCCAATGTTCATAGCAGCATTGTCCAAAATAGCTAAATCATGGAAGGAGCTGAGATGCCCTTCAACAGATGACTGGATTAAGAAGCTGTGGTCCATATATACAATGGAATATTACTCAGCCATCAGAAAGAACAATTACACAACATTTGCAGCAACATGGACGGGACTGGAGGAGATTATGCTAAATGAAATAAGTCAAGCAGAGAACGACAATTATATGGTTTCACTCATTTATGGAACATAAGAAATAGCAGGGAGAACAGTAGGAGAAGGAAGGGAAGAATGAAGAGGGGGTTAAACAGAAGGGGGAATGAACCATGAGAGACTATGGACTCTGGGAAACAAACTGAGGGCTTCAGAGGGGCGGGGGGTGGGGGACTGGGATAGACCAGTGGTGGGTATTAAGGAGAGCACGTATTGCATGGTGCACTATGTGTTATATGCAAATAATGAATCATGGAACATTACATCAAAAACTAAGGTATACTGTATGGTGACTAACATAACATAATAAAAAATTATTATAAAAATAATAAAATAAAATAAAAAAAGAATTTTTGTGAAAAGAGTTTTAATTACATATCCAAGTTTAATAAATTAAATATTAATATTAATTATTTAATATCATTTAACATCATTAAATATAATATTTAATATAATTTAATATATAAATATTTAAATATAGTTTATTTAAAAATATATTTAACAAAGAAGTATTTATATTTTCCATTCTTTCTTGAAACAACTGTGTTTTAGAAAATTGTGTTTTTCAAAGAATTTTCCAATTTCATCTACATGCTTAAGCTTATTGTTGTAAAGTTATTTTTAATATATTCTCATTTAAAAATAAAATTCTCATTTATTATCTTTTTAATGTCTTTTGTTGATGTTTTTGTGCTTTTTCCCTGTTTTTTTTTTAATGATTTTTTATTATGTTAGTCACCATACAGTACATCCCCGGTTTCCGATGTAAGGCTCGATGATTCATTAGTTGTGTATAACACCCAGTGCACCATGCAATACGTGCCCTCCTTATTACCCATCACCGTCCTATCCCATTCCCCCACCCCCCTCCCCTCTGAGGCCCTCAGTTTGTTTCTCAGAGTCCATAGTCTCTCATGTTTCATTCCCCCTTCTGATTACCCCCCCTTTCTTTATCCCTTTCTTCCCCTACCGATCATCCTAGTTCTTATGTTCCATAGATGAGAGAAATCATATGATAGTTGTCTTTCTCTGCTTGACTTATTTCACTTAGCATTATCTCCTCCAGTGCCATCCATGTTGCAGCAAATGTTGAGAACTCGTTCTTTCTGATAGCTGAGTAATATTCCATTGTATATATGGACCACAACTTCTTAATCCAGTCATCTGTTGAAGGGCATCTCGGCTCCTTCCACAATTTAGCTATTGTGGACATTGCTGCTATGAACATTGGGGTGCATGTGGCCCTTCTCTTCACTACGTCTGTATCTTTGGGGTAAACACCCAGTGGTGCAATGGCTGGATCATAGGGTAGCTCAATTTTTAACTTTTTAAGGGACCTCCACACTGTTTTCCAGAGTGGCTGTACCAACTTGCATTCCCAACAACAATGTAGGAAGGATCCCCTTTCTCCACATCCTCTCCAACAATTGTTGTCTCTTGCCTTGTCTATTTTTGCCATTCTAACTGGCGTAAGGTGGTATCTCAGTGTGGTTTTGATTTGAATTTCCTTGATGGCTAATGATTTTGAACATTTTTTCATGTGTCTGTTAGCCATTTGTATGTCTTCATTGGAAAAGTGTCTGTTCATATCTTCTGCCCATTTTTTGATTTGTTTATTTGTTTCTCGTGTATTGAGTTTGAGAAGTTCTTTGTAGATCTTGGATACCAGTCCTTTATCTGTAGTGTCATTTGCAAATATATTCTCCCATTCCGTGGGCTGCCTCTTAGTTTTTCTGACTGTTTCCTTGGCTGTGCAGAAACTTTTAATCTTGATGAAGTCCCATAAATTCATGTTATCTTTTGTTTCTCTTGCCTTTGGGGATGTGTCATGAAAAAGGTTGCTTTGGCTGATGTCGTAGAGGTTGCTGCCTATGTTCTCCTCTAGAATTTTGATGGATTCCTGCCTCACATCGAGGTCTTTCATCCATTTTTGTTTTGTTTATTTTTGTGTATGGTGTGAGATAGTGGTCAAGTTTCATTCTTTTGCATGTAGCTGTCCAATTTTCCCAGCACCATTTATTGAAGAGACTTTTTCCCACCGGATGTTTTTTCCTGCTTTATCAAATATTAGTTGCCCAAAGAGCCGAGGGTCCATTTCTGGGCTCTCTATTCTGTTCCATTGGTCTATGTGTCTGTTTTTGTGCCAGTACCATGCTGTCTTTGTGATCACAGCTTTGTAGTACAGCTCGAAATCCGACATTGTGATGCCCCCAGCTTTGTTTTTCCTTTTCAACAGTTCCTTGGAGATTCGGGGCCTTTTCTGTTTCCATACAAATTTAAGGACTGTTTGTTCCAGTTCTTTGAAAAATGTCCTCGGTATTTTGATCGGGATAGCATTGAAAATGTAGATTGCTCTGGGTAGCATGGACATTTTAACTATGTTAATTCTTCCGATCCATGAGCATGGAATATCTTTCTATCTTTTTATGTCTTCCTCAATGTCTTTCAAGAGTGATTTATAGTTTCTAGAATATAGGTCCTTTACGTCTCTGGTTAAGTTAATTCCAAGGTAACATATGGTTTTTGGTGCTATTGTAAATGGGATGGATTCCCTAATTTCTCTTTCTTCGGTCTCGTTATTCATGTATAGAAATGCAACTGATTTCTGAGCATTGATTTTGTATCCCGCCACGTTACTGAATTGCTCTATAACTTCTAATAGTTTGGGAGTGGCTTCTTTTGGGTTTTCCTCATAGAGTATCATGTCATCTGTGAAGAGAGACATTTTGACTTCTTCTTTGCCGATTTGAATACCTTTGATCCCTTTTTGTCGTCTGATTGCTGTTGCAAGGACTTCTAGTACTATGTTGAATAATAGTGGCGAGAGTGGGCATCCTTGTCGAGTTCCTGATCTTAAGGGAAAGGCTTCCAGCTTTTCCCCATTGAGAATAATATTTGCAGTAGGCTTTTCATAGATGGCTTTTATGAGATTGAGAAATGTACCTTCTATTCCTACACTCTGAAGGGTTTTAATCAGGAAAGGATGCTGTATTTTGTCAAATGCTTTTTTGGCATCGATTGAGAGGATCATATGGTTCCTGAGTCTTTTCTTGTTGATATGATGTATCACGCTGATTGATTTACGAATATTGAACCACGCTTGCATCCCAGGTATGAATCCTACTTGATCGTGATGGATAATCCTTTAAATGAACTGTTGGATTCTATTAGCAAGTATCTTGTTGAGGATTTTGGCGTCCATATTCATTAGGGAGATCGGTCTGTAATTCTCCTTTTTGAGGGGGTCTTTGCCTGGTTTGGGGATCAAGGTAATATTGGCCTCATAGAATGAGTTTGGTAGGTTTCCTTCTGTTTCTATTTTTTGAAATAGCTTTAGGAGAATAGGTATTATTTCTTCTTTGAATGTTTGGTAGAATTCCCCAGGAAAACCGTCCGGGCCTGGAGTTTTGTTATTTGGAAGGTTGTTTATCACTGACTCAATTTCTTCATAGTTAATTGGCCTGTTTAAGAAATCAATTTCTTCCTGTTTCAATCTTGGTAGTTTATAGGTTTCCAGGAAGGATTCCATCTCTTCCAGATTGCTTAGTTTATTGGCATATAGCTGTTGATAAAAATTTCTAATAATCCTTCCAATTTCAATGGTGTTCGTCGTGACCTCTCCTTTTTCATTCATAATTTTAATAATCTGGGTCCGTTCTCTTTTCTTTTGGATAAGTGTTGCCAGTGGTCTGTCAATTTTATTGATTCTCTCCAAGAACCAGCTTCTAGTCCTGTTGATCTGCTCTACTGTACTTCTGGTTTCTGCTTGATTGATTTCAGCTCTAATTTTGGTCAACTGCTTCCTCGTGTGTGGATTAGGCCTGTCCCTCGGTTGCTGTTCCAGCTTCTTGAGGTGAGAATATAAAAACTGCATTTTAGATTTTTCTATTCTTTTGAGTGAGGCTTGGATGGCTATGTATTTCCCCCTTAGGACTGCCTTTGCAGTATCCCATAGGTTTTGGACTGTTGTATTTTCATTCTCATTGGTCTCTATAAATTGTTTAATTTGATTTTTGATTTCCTGGTTTATCGAGTCATTCCTGAGCAGGATGGTTCTTAGTCTCCAAGTGTTTGAGTTTCTTCCAAATTTTTCCTTGTGGTTGAGTTCCAATTTCAGAGCGTTGTGGTCTGAGAATATGCAGGGGATAATTTCAATCTTTTGGTATCAGTTGAGACCTGTTTTGTGTCCCAGAACATGGTCTATTCTTGAGAATGTTCCATGGGCATTAGAATAGAATGAGTATTCTTTGGTTCTGGGGTGTAGTGTTCTATATATATCTATGAGGTCCAACTCGTCGAGTATGGCATTCAAAGCCTTTGATTCTTTGCTTAGTTTTTGCCAGGGTGTTCTGTCTATTTCTGATAGTGGAGTGTTGAGGTCCCCTACTATTAATGTATTTTCATTTATATGTCTCTTTATTCTGGTTAAGAGTTGGCTTGTGTATCTTGCTGTTCCCCTGTTGGGGGCATATATATTTATAATTGTCATATCCACTTGTTGAATACTTCCTTTAAGAATAATATAGTGCCCTTCTGCGTCTCTAACTATAGGCTGTAGTTTAAAATCCAATTTATCTGATGGGAGAATTGCTACCCCAGCTTTCTTTTGAGGTCCATTTGCGTGAAAGATGGTACTCCATCCCCTTACTCTCAGTCTGAATGCATCTTTGGGTTTGAAATGAGTCTCTTGTAGACAGCAAATGGATGGGTCATTTCTTTTTATCCAATCTGCAACCCTGTGGTGTTTTATGGGAGCATTTAGGCCATTCACATTAAGACTGAGTACTGAGAGATATGATTTTAATGATGCCATGTTGCCAGTAAAGTCTTTGTTTGTATTGGCTGTGACTTTCTGTTCTGTATCACTCTTGGGGCCTTTTTACTTTAATAGAACCCCCTGTAATATCTCCTGTAGGGCTGGTTTTGTGGTTACGAAATTGGTTAGTGACTGGCGATTCTGAAATGTCTTTATTTCTCCATCAATTCTGAATGACAGCCTTGCTGGATAAAGGATCCTTGGCTGCATGTTTTTCTCTGAAAGAGCTTTAAATATGCTCCCCCAACCCTTTCTCTCATTCCAGGTCTGTGTAGACAGGTCTGACGTAATTCTGATGCCTTTGCCTTGGTACGTGAGAAATTTCTTTGCCCTGGCCGCTTTCAATACTGTATCCTTGGATCTAATATTTGTGAAATGCACTATGACGTGACGTGGCGTAGGTTTGTCGTGGTTGAGCTTGGGAGGGGTCCTCTCTGCCTCTTGGACACGAATGTTTGTTTCCCTCGCTAGATTAGGGAAGTTTTCAGCTACAATTTGTTCAAATATCTCTTCTAGACCTCTGTTTTTCTCCACCCCCTCGGGGATGCCGATGATTCTAACATTGGATCATTTCATTGAGTCAGTAATCTCCCGTAACCTACATTCGTGGGCTTGGATTTTTTTAAGAGCAGCTTCTATTTTGGTTTTTTCCTCTATTAACCCGTCCTCCAATTCACTAACCCGTTCCTCTGCTTCTGTGACCCTGGTCGTGAGAGCCTCTAGTTTTGCCTGCATTTGGCTCATAGAATTTTTAATTTCTGTCAGATTAGCTCTCATTTCTGTCCTTAGGGATTCTATATTCTCAGTAACCTTTTCATTAATAGTTTTTTCAATTCTACTCATCATTTTGACCATCGTTACTCTGAATTCCATATCTGATACTTTGGTTACATCCATATCCATTATTTCTGTGGCAGAGGCCACAGACTCACTGTCTTTTCTTTGCTGGGGGGGGGGGGCTTCTCCTTCTTGTCATTCTGATGAGGAGAGGTTGTGGGGTTGTCCAGAGCCCATATTATTGACTGGGTCCCAGGCCGTTCCCCTTGTTTTATAGGGATCTTAGGGATGTGGGCTTCTTCTTTAACGATTTTATTTATTTATTTATGTGGCAGCCAACCAGCGAGAGAGGGAACAGAAGCAGGGGAGTGGGAGAGGAAGAAGCAGGCTCCCAGCGGAGGAGCCCGATGAGGGACTCCTTTCTGGAACACCGGGATCATGCCCTAAGCCGAAAACAGGCGCTCAATGACTGTGCCACCCAGGCGCTAGGGTTGTGGGCTTCTTGATTTTTCCGCCTGCCTTCTGTGTTCTGGGGGAGGGGCCTGCCGCGCTGATACTCAGGCAACCCTGTTTGGGTAGAGTCTCCGTGTCCCCTGCGAGGGGGGATGGGGATGGGCACTCTCTGAGCCGGTATTTCAGGCTTTTGTTCTCTGGCGGCTTTCCCTGGCGGTTTGCTGTGCCTCTTCTGAGAGTCAGAGTAGCAGCGGCCGAATCCCAGCCTCTGTCACAGAACAGAGGGATTGCGGCCCGTTCTCTACTAATGTTCTGGCCACTTTAACTCTGTCTCTGTTGGTGCTGCTCAACCCTGCAGCGTCCTGGGATGTGCGCCCCACACCCGGCGTCCCAGCCCTCACTTCCAGGGCCGGCGCGTCTCTGTCCTTTGTGTTTCTAACGCCGCCAGCCGCCAGCCGCCCCGCGCGCGCTCCCAGAGCTCCCGGTCTCAGTCTGGATCCAGTGAGCGCACCGGGATTCCGGGGTTCCGCGAGATGCCTGGTGGCGCGCGCACCCGGCTCACGGTCTCAGTCTACTGTTTTGCGGGTGCTGTCCGCGAGCCCGCCCGCTCCCCCGTGCAAGTGGCTACCGCTTCCCGGCACCCGAACGCAGCGGCTCCCTCCCCCTTCCGTTTATCTTCCGATATCTGTGCGCAGTTTCATGGCTCCCCGCTTCGTACCTCAATACTCAGCGCTGGAGATGTTCATTTGTAGAGATCCAGATGCATCTTCCTGCGTCTCAGGCTGGTTCCGTGGTTGTTTAAGCTGGTCTGGTACCTATTCAGCTCGACTCAGGGGGACTGGCTGAAAACGGTGTCTCCTACTCCTCCGCCATCTTAACTCCTCCTGCTTTTTCCCTGTTTTGTTCTCATTAGTCCTTACAGGAGGTTACTAATTTTCTTGGTCTAAAAGCTAATTTTAAGCTTTTAATTTTTTTCTTGTATTGTATGTTATTCTTAGTACATTGATTAGTTTCTTGTTTCTGCCTCTTTTAGTTAGATGATCTTTTCCTAGATTTTTTGAAATTGTTAAAAGATACACTGGGGCATGTCTCAAACTCTTAAGAGTTTGAGTAAAAATTGATTGGGGTAAGACTGTACCAAACCGGAAGTGGTTAGGAGTGCTCCACTGACAGGAGTTAGGGAAGACTTTCATACAGCAGAGTAAGAAGCCAGGCAAGGAAACTTTGGCTGGCTATAGCTTAAACATTTGCCTTGTTTCAAAAAGCCTAGTGGCTGTTTGTGATTGATTGTTTGTAGGCTTTGATTTCTTAACTTTGAGGGGGTTCCAGGCTTAAGGTTTTGGTTTGCTTTTAGTAGGGTGCTAAGGAATTAGAGCACGTCTGTCTAAAGGCCTTCTTGTTTATTTAATTTAACAAAATGGATCCTTACATAATTGACTCTCAGCCTTTTTTTCTCTCATAATGTATGGATTTAAAGCTATAAATTTCCCTCTAAGCATGGTTTTAACTGAGTGTCATGTTTATTTTCATTGTCATTTAATTTTAATTTTAAATATTTCATGTTTTCCACTGTGATTTGTACTTTGACCTCTGGGTTATTTAGAATAATCACATTTTCCTGTTAAATTGATCCTTTCACTACTATGAAATGTTCTTCCTTAACTCTAATAATATTTCTTGTCTTAAACTCTACTTTTCTGATATTGGGATAGCTACCACAGCTTGCTTTTGGTTATTGTTTTTTCATAGTTTTTCCTATTCTTTTAATTTAATCTTTCTGGGTCCCTATATTTAAAATGTCTGTCTCTCTCTCTTTTTTTTAAAGATTTTATTTATTTATTTGACAGAGACAGCCAGCGAGAGAGGGAACACAAGCAGGGGGAGTGGGAGAGGAAGAAGCAGGCTCCTAGTGGAGGAGCCTGATGTGGGGCTCGGTCCCAGAATGCTGGGATCACGCCCTGAGACGAAGGCAGACGCTTAACGACTGCGCCACCCAGGTGCTCCAAAATGTCTCTTTTAAGCAATATAGTACTTGATTCATTTTAATCAAACCTGGCAGTCTTTTTATCTTTTAATGAAAGTATTTTGTGCCTTTACATTTAATGTAATTACTGATGTACTTGGGTTTAAATCAACTAAATTACTATTTATTTTTTCTATTTTTCTGTATTTTGTTTGTTTATATTTCTCCTTTCTTGGCTTCCCAAGATTAACAACCTTTTTTTTTTTTTTTTGGTTGTGTTTTTGTTATATCATTCCACGCCCTTCCTTTTATTTTTAGTTATACTATCTTTTATTATTTGTTGACTTTAGAGATTGCAACATACTTCTTTACTTTTTTGAGTCTCCCTTAAATTAATATTTTAACCACTTTCTCAGACACTGCAAGGACCTTAGGACACTTCCATTCTATTACCTTCTACTTAACTTTTGTACTATTGTTGTCATGTATTTTAATTAAACATATATTTTAAACTCCTCAAGAAAAAAAATTGTTTTAAACTCAATATTGATTTAGATTTATCCTCATTTTTACTTTTCTGGTTTTCTTCATTCCTTCCTGCACCTCCAGCTGATATCAATTTCCATCTGGCTTTTAAAAAGTAGATGGAAGAACTTCTCTTAGTTCTCAATTAGGTAGTCTCCTGATAAATACAGACTCTCGGTTTTTTGGATATTGTTGTTTTATTTTTGATTTGAAAATGGCTGTATTTCATCTTCATTTTTGAATGCTTTTTCCCCGGAGAGAGAATTCTAGATTGGCAGTTATATTCTTTCAGTACTTGAAAGATGATGGATTTCTTTGAGCTTCCCTAATTTCTGTTGAAAGTCATCCTAGAAGTGTTATTGTATCTTTGAATATAAGGTGTTTTATTCTCTTTTTCTAACTAAGAAATGCTTTCAAGACTTTCCGTTTACCTTTGGTCTTCAGCCTTTGATGATGTGCCTAGGTGTGGTTTACTTTGTATTTATCCTGCTAAGATTCTTCAATCTGTGACTTGATGTTTAGCATCATGTTTAGAAAATTATAAGCCAGATTCTCTGCTGTCACATTCTCCCTCTTCTCTATTTCTGGGACTTGAATTCTATGTACATCAGACTTTTTCGCCATAACCCAGATGTCTCTTATGCTGTTTTCTGTATATGCTATCCTCTGTTTTTTGTTTCAGGATTTCAATTTGGATATTTCCAACTGACTTATTTTCCAGTTTCTTAATTCCCTCCTCTGTGTCTAATCTGCCGTTGTTCTCATAGGGAAGGTTGATCTGATACAAACGACTGCATCATAACTGGAGAGAAGTCTAAATCATTTAAAATTCTTTTGTCACACTAATTTCATTTGCTTCCTTTTCTCAATCCCTCTTCCTTTTATTTTACTGTGTTTTCAACTAAGTCTCTTCTCTTGTGTGCTTTATCTATTTTATTTAGTCTTTGTTTCTGTAAATGTTTTGCTTTTTTCCCCCCACTGCTTTCCTATGCTCTACTAACTCATACTCTATTTTCCTGTGAGCCTAACCTTAACTTTCCTGGGCTCTTCAGTCTGTGATTTGTGCTCTTCTTTTTCATAAGCAAATACTTCATTCATTTCTTTCTGAAATGTCTGGTGCTATGTTTAATCAACTTTGTATTTGTTCTGTGGCAATAGCCTTTTTGGTAAGTGTTCATCTTCTACTTTCCCACTGTTACTTTCATCATTTTCTTTTTTGTGCTCTTTGTTTAGTTTATGTGACTTTAAAAAATTAACAATCTCTTATAAATAGATGAATTCTTTCTGGAAGTTTAGAGTGAAGAGGGCCAGTGCCATTTTCCAAGCTAAAGATGGTCGCGTGTGTGAGAGTTCTTTTATCCTTTATTTCTCTCTAGTCAGAAGAGATAAGCATGGCAGGACTGCTCACATTACCTGGCCTCACCATCAGAATGCAAACGTGGCCTATGTCCTTCCTCATTCAGTTCCATCTTTCTTATTTGTCAAGACTTTGAATTTAACCGCTCTACAGAATCTCCAGCTACAAACCTGTACACTGTGCCCATTGTTCCAAAAAGAGATTGTTGGTTTGTCCCTTAGGGTGTGTCATTTACTTTGAGGAACTAAGCTTTCCTGCATTTGACTGATGTTTCCAACTGTGGATATCCTCTCTCATTATCTTCCCATGGGACTACTTGACCTTCATGGCATTTGGAAGCCCTTCCTCATCTATTTTGGTTCAGGGTTATAGGTGTCACTTAATTTCTTTTAAGATAGAGTTTTGTTCCTGTTTCTTATTTTCCTTCTTAGTTTTTGGTGATTTTTCAGAGAAGAGGGAAACTGTCCTCTTTACATTGCATTTTAAAACCAGAAGGTTCACCCTGAGGGTATCTTTTGCATACAACATTATTTTTAGTTTCAGTTCTGCATCACATATAATCTTTCAAGAGTCATAATAAGTGGTGATAGAGATCCGAATTCAAGTTTAAATTCAATCTTGCCTGGTGCTACCAATGAAAATAACTCCATTGAAATGATAATCAAATCATCAGAAACTGTCACACATGGCTAAACATGCATATGTGCAGGCAGTGACAACCCCATCACAATGGTACAGCTGATAAAAATGTAAAAATATGGAAAAATGGTTTATGTCATTTCAGCTTGGCCTAACGGTTAGAACTCAATAGGTTGAGGAGGAAGGTGAGTTCCTTCCGTGGAGCAGCATCAACTTTTGAAAAGGTTGAAATGTTAGAATGGATTTACGAATCAAAGAGCAAATAGTCCAATTGTGAAGGAAAATAGTTCCCTTTAATTCTATTATTTGACAGCATTCTCTCCCCTCCTCCCCTACCGTGTATGACTGGTGTGTCAGGCATGCCTTGTACTTTCCCTTATCTGTGCATTGCTCATGATTTTTCGATTTGTAATTCTTCTTTTCCTAGATAATCAACTCTGATGATAAAAATCCTGCTTATCCTTCAAAACCTCAACAGGCCTTTCCTGATTCTCCCATCAGATATGAACTTGCTTTCTTCTTGGACTGTTTTTAAAAATCTTTTCAGACCAGGTACTAATCCCCAGGGAGGCAAGGGCTATCATTCTGATACCTTCACTGATCCCTCTGCCTTTGGGCAATTGTCTCTAAAACCAGCCTTCAAACTCTTGCTCTCCTGGTTCCCTCTGCCTAATCAAAATTTTCATGCTCAGTGGGATTCTCAACTTTGTTCTTATATATTTCTTGTTTTCTTGCTGGGATTTTCAGATTCTGTCCCCAACTATGTCTTGTTTTTTCTAGCTCCCGGCTGAAAAAATATATAAATTCCCTTGATATTATTGCACTGACAAACCTGTTAATAAGATCCAGATTTCCAGAGCCTTTCATTCCTGAGGCTATCGCTACTGCCCCGGGTACCATCCCCCAGCTGCCCACTGAACATTACTGGCTAGTATTTAGCCTTTGGGTTATGTCATCTACTTCATGGACACTGAATATTTTTCTTGAATTTTAATTCTCTGAGTGCTTCTCTCATACTCGACTCCTTGAGAGTGGATCTTGCAATGCTAGGCACAGTGCCTTGCATGAGGAAGAGCTCAGAGGATATTTACTCAGTGCTGTTTGAATATGGGCACTGTAAGGTGACTCGGGTACCATTGTGCCCCAGCATTGGACACATCTTGGGGTGCTGTCCGTATTTATCCAGGTTCAAGTCCCCACTGCTTGAAAACGTTGACAGCTTGACACTTTTGGACCAAAAGTATCCCATTGGAATGGTGAATGTACATTTTCTGGATGTACCTCCCAGGTGTGCCTCTGGATCCCCCAGTCTCCTTTCCTGCCTCTTCTAACTTCTACTTACTTAACCATTAGTCATACCAGACTCCCCAAGCTAGTTTATAGGTTCACTGAGGCCAGGCACTGGGCCTTTTTGTGTTCTGTATCTCATCAGGGTCAAGCCCATGCCTGACCCAGAGTTTGCACTCATTAAATTTGTGGGTTGAATGCTTTTATGCCCTAATTGTGCCTTCCATTCCTGTCATGCTTGCTTTCTGTGGCTATCAGAATCTTTCCTTTCTCTTCTTTAAACTTCTGCCAGAGCAGTTAATGACATTTACATTTTTAATATTAATTGTTAATGTATTTTCCTTTTATTGTTAATTAGAGAAAGGATAGAAGACAGAAGGACCTATGAAGGGATTGATGGCATGGCTCAGGGCCAGATAATTTTCGGTTCGGATCTTGCTATGTTATCTATTACTACATAACCAATAATTCCAAAGTGACTAAAAGCAACAAGTATTTCTTATTCCACACTTTCAGTGAAGTGGGAATTTGGGAGTGACTTAAATGAGTGATTCCAGTTCAGAATCTCTCACATACTTGCAGTCAAGATGTCAGCTAAAGCTGCAGTCATCTGGAGGCTTGACGGGGGCTGAAGTGTTCACCTCTAAGATGTTACACCCACATGGCTATTGGCAGGAATTCCTTGCTATGTGAGATTCTTCATCTTGGATGTCCTCATGACGTGGCAGTTAATTTCTCCAAGAGCAAGTAATCCAAGAGAGAAAAGTCAAAAGCCACACGTCTTTTATGACCTAGACTTGGAAGTGATATGCCAGAATTTCTGTCATATTTTCTTGGTCCAAAAGACCTATTCTGATTCAGTGTGGGAAGCTGGGACTATAGAAGGAAGCAGTCTCACTGGAAGCCATCTTGGAGACTGGCTTAGCATACCTACTTACCTAGGATATGTCTTCATGGAAGTTAGCTAATCTCCCTAAGCCTCTGTTCCTTTATATAGAAATAATAATTCTTACCTCATGGGGATTTGTAAGGATTAAATGCTTATGAAGTGCTTCAAACTGTTCCAGGATCTACCTCACCCTCTGCCCCTGCCCCTGCTATTATCCAGGACTCTTCTAGGTAAGCCAGTTATAGCTTCTCTCCTGGAAACCCTCCAATCCTCTTCTCTCATCTCATCTCCTCTCCATCCTCCTTCCTCCACACCAAGGGGTGGAGGGGTAGATTTTCTAAGCTGGCAGTGTTGGGAGTGAGCCTTATTTTTCAACCTTGATTCTCCTAAACATAGTATTTATGCTTCCATCTTCCACATACCCCTAGGGACCCAAGCTTTGAAATCCAAAAAACAGGAAAAATATGGTATTTTTTCTTTCCCCTACCTTATCATATCCCTGATCATTTGCTTGGGAGAAACACCAGGAAAGCAGAATGAATGGATGAATGAATGAGTGAATGAATGAAAGAAAGAAAGTAAATAAATAAATAAATAAATAAATATTTAAGACATTTTATTTTACCAAGGAGTTAAGCGGAAGATAAAATAGGGTTTTGGAGGAGTGGCTCCTAACCCTGACTAGCTTCCTGGAGCAGATGATAGCCAAATGCAAACGCAGTTTCTCTGTTGTGTTAGCTTCCTAGGGCTGCCCTAACAAAGTACCACAGCCTGAATAGCTTAAGAGAACAGAAATTTATTGACTCACTGTTCTAGAGGTTAGACGTCCAAATGAAAGTGGCAGCTGGACCATACTCCCTCTAAGCCTGTAGAGGAGTCAGTCCTTCCTTATTTCTTCCTAGCTTCTTGTAGTTTGCTGGAAATTTTTGGTGTTCCTTGTCTTATAGCTGCATAGCTCTCGATGCTGCCTTCATCATAACATGGCATTCTGCCTATGTGTGTCTCATGACTGTTTTCTTATAAGGATACCAGTCATATTGGATTAGAAGCTCATGCTACTTCAGTATGACCTCATCTCAATTAATTACATCTGCAATGACACCATTTCCAAATAAAGTCACATTCTGAAGTGCTGGGGGTTAAGACTTCAACAAGTCTTTTTTGGGAGGACACAATTCAATCCATAACACCTGCAGAGGGACAGGGGCAGGCTCTGGATGGGGTAAGGGCTCCTTGGGTAGAATGCACATGTATAAAGTCATGTAGTTATAAAACATTTCTCCTGCTGCTGCCCACAGGGATTACTTAGGGATGGCATGGGATGAGCCAGTGGGGTGGGTAGCCCCAAGGTGTCATGGGAAAAGGGATAGGAGGCTGTGGGATCTGGGTGATACAAAGTGAATCAAAGACAGTAGTTAGACTGTGAAAAGGAAGATGATCCCTAATGGAAGCTGGGACAAGCAGGAGCAAAGAATGCAAAGAAATTAGTGTGTGTTGATTCCCCAGTATGCTTCTAAATTGAAATACTTGAGAAGTGATATAATTAGTTAGAATGGCAGGAAAAGGGAAGCCCAAACAGACCCTTTGTGTTGTTTGTGTCAATGCTAGTTATGGAAACAGATTTCCTGGAGTGTGCTCTTGGGAACTTCTGGAGATGAGGTGTGTTGTCAGGGAATGGTGCAGAGAAGCATCTAACCTTCCTGGAAAGTATTAATGGAACAACTTCTTTCCATGGTGGAAGGCAAAGATTGGTGCCTATGTGCTCTGCATGGAATCCTCCTCTGCTAATTCTTATGGTCTCATCTCCTTGCTCAAGTGGCTTAAACCATTTGACGTCTACTGTTTGGTTTCAATAATGGCTCTCAGGCCCTACTTTTGACTTAGCATACCTCTATGTTAGCCAACACCCACATTTTGTTCCATTTGGTTTAGCTATTTTAAAAAGTCACTCCACACTTTCTAAGTGACTACTTGCTATCTTGTGAGCAAAACTTGCCCATGACTAAAGGCAGATTTCACACTGACTGCTTCATATAGCAATTTGGGCAAGGTTGGAGAGATATTGTCTATTCTGTGAGTATAATAAGTACTTTCAAATTCATTCAATCTTTCAATAATTACTTGAGTGTCTACTACATGTCATAAGATTAAATATTCTGACTTTCCTAAGGAATTAGTCGTCTGGCTTAGAAAATTTAAATATGTGACAACTTTGAGTAAGTGTTTTCATTTGAAATATTTTTGTCTTAGTGTTTCTTTAACTCCAACCTAACCCTTTTATTCTCTTTAAAAAATTTTAATGGAGATAATATAAAGATTCATTCTACATTAGAAGTAAAATTTCCTCTTCTAAACTCATTGCTGAGAAAAATATTATCAGGCAGAGGCATTAGACTAATGAAGAAAAGCTGTTTCCTGGTTCAGAGAACTTGTTCTTGTCATAGAGATGGCTTTCTCACTTTGGAGAAACGACCAACACAAGTTTGCTTTGTTTTATTTTTAAAGAGGGGCATAAGATGATTCTCAAAAACATTATGTTGAGCAAAAGAAGCCAGACACAAAAGAGTACATTTATATGAAATTGTAGAAGACTCAAAACTAATCTACATTGACAAAAGGCAGACCAGTGGTAGCCTGGGGCAGAGTTTGGGAAAGAACTGAGTACAGAGAAGTTAGAGGGGAATATTTTGTGAGAATGGAAATGTTCTGTGTCATGACTGGCAGTGGTTACACAGATATATACATTTGTCAAAACTCATCAAACTATACGTTTATTTAGATGTAAATTATACCACAGTAAAATTGATTTAAAAGCAAGAGCATAAATGCAATATGGAGCTAGGATCTGAATGTACAGGAATTCTCAAGGGAATGGTGTAATTCAATAACTTCTAGTAATAGTATAGAGTTGTACAATCACCACCAGAATGCAATTTTAGAACAATTCCAGCACCCCAGTAAAAGCCTTCATAACCATTTGCAGTCAGTCTGCCTTGGAGCATATATTTTACTGTGGCTTTTGAGAAAGTGGGCTAAAGGAGTACCATTTGCCAGAGACCCCATAGAAAACTTTAGCCTTAGTGAGTTTAGTTTTGGGAGTGGCCTCACTTATGGTATCTCAGGGACCCCCTGGAGGAAGGCTCTTCGTTTGTGCTTTAATTCTTTAAGTTTTTATTTTAATTCCAGTTAGTTAACATACAATGTTATATTAGTTTCAGATGTACAATATAGTGATTTAACACTTCCATACAAAACCCAATCCTTATCACAAATGCACTCCTTAATCCCTATCACCTATTTAACCCATGGCCCCATCCATCTCTGCTCTGATAACCCTCAGTTTGTTCTCTATAGTTAAGAGTCTTTTGTTTTGGTTTGTCTCTCTCTCTCTGGCTCTCTTCCCCTTGTCTTGCTTGTTTTGTTTCTTAAACTTCACATATGAGTGAAATCATATGGTGTTTGTCTTTCTCTGACTTTCTCTGAGCACTAACTTCAGTTAGTGTTATACTCTTTAGCTCCATTCATGTCATTATGACTGGCAAGATTTCATTCTTTTTTATGTCTGAATAATATCCCGTTACATATATATAATATTCTAATTTATGTATACTTATATATTATATATAACAAATATATATGAATTAGAATATTATATATAATATATATAACATATATGTGTATGTATATACCACATTTTCTTTATTCATTCATCAATTCATCAATCGATGGATACTTGGGCTGCTTCCATATCTTGGCTATTGTAAACAATGCTGCTATAAACATCAGAGTACATGTATCCCTTTGAATTAGTGTTTATGTATTCTTTGGGTAAATATCCAGGGTTGTGATTGCTGGATCATAGGGTAGATCTATATTTGAATTTTGAGGAGCCTCCATGCTGTTTTCCACAGTTGGACTCAGCAGTTTGCATTCGCACCAACAGTGCACAAGGATCCTTTTCTCTTCATCCTCACCAACACCTGTTGTTTCTTGTGTTGTTGATTTTAGCCATTCTGACAGGTGTGAGATGATATCTCATTGTAGTTTTGATTTGCATTTTCCTGATGATGAGTGATGTTGAACATCTTTTCATGTGTGTGTTAGATGTCTGGATGTCTTCTTAGAGGATATGTCAGTTCATGTCTTCTGACGATTTTTTAAATTGGATTATTTGTTTTTTGGGGCATTGAATTTTATAAATTCTTTATAGATTTTGGATACTAAAGATATGTCATTGGATATGTCATTTGCAGATATTTTCTCCCATACCCTAGGTTGCTTTTTTGTTTTCTTTATTGTTTCCTTCAATGTGCAGAAGCTTTTTATTTTGATGTGGTCCTAATAGTTTATTTTTATTTTTATTTATCTTGCCTCAGGAGACATACCTGGAAAAAATATGCCACAGCTGATGTCAAAGAGGTTACTGCCTGTGTTCTTCTCGAGGATTTTTATGGTTTCATGTCTCTCATTTAGGTCTTACACCCATTTTGAATTTATTTTTGTGTATGATGTAAGAAAGTGTTCCAGTTTCATTCTTTTGCATGTTGAGGTCTAGTTTCCCCAGCACCATTTGTTGAAGAGATATTCCTTTTCCCATCGGATATTCTTTCCTGCTTTTTCAAAGATTAATTGATCATATAATTGTGGGTTTATTTCTGGGTTTTCTATTCTGTTCTATTGATCTTCATGTTTGTTTTTGTGTCAGTACCATACTGTTTTGATTACCACAGCTTTCTAATATAATTTGAAGTCTGGAATTGTGATAAGTCCAGCTTTGGTTTTCTTTTTCAGGTTGCTTTGATTGATCAGGGTCTTCTTGTGTTTCCATACAAATTTTAGAACTGTTTGCTCTAGTTCTTGAAGAATGTTGTTGACATTTTGATAGGGATTTGCATTAAATGTGTAGATTGTTTTGGGCAGATGTTTTAGTAATATTTGTTCTCCCAATCCATGAGCATGGAATTTTTTTTTAATTTAAGATTTTATTTATTTATTTGAGAGAGAGAACGTGAGAGATGGCAGAGAGCACAAGTGGGGAGGGGGGGAGGGGATGAGGGAGAGGGAAAAGCAGACTCCCCAACGAGCAGGGAACCCAACACAGGGCTTGATCCCAGGATCCTGAGAACATGACCTGAGCTAAAGGCAGACGCTTAACCAACTGAACCACCCAGGTGCCCCAGGCATGGAATTCTTTCCTTTCTTTGTGCCATCTTCAATATCTTTCATCAGTGCTCTTTAGTTTTCAGAGTACAGGTCTTTCACCTCTTCAGTTAGGTTGATTCCTAGGGATCTTATTATTTTTGGTGCAATTATAAATGGGATTGCTGCTTCATTATTGGTATATAGAAATGCAACAGATTTCTGTACACTGATTTTGTATCCTGTGACTTTACTGCATTTGTTTGTCAGTTCTAGCAGTATTTTGGTAGAGTTTTTTGGGTTTTCTATATATAATATCATGTCATCTACAAATAGTGTTGTTTTACTTTTTCCTTACTGATTTGAATGGCTTTTATTTCTTCTTCTTGTCTGATTGCCGTGGCTAAGACTTCCAGTACTATGTTGAATAAAATGGTGAGCATGGACATCCTTGTCTTGTTCCAGACCTTAAGGGAAAAGCTCTCGGTTTTTCCCCATTAAGGATGATATTTGCCATGGTTTTTTCATATATGGCCTTTAATATGTTGAGGTATGTTCCCACTAAATGTATTTTGTTTAGAGTTTTTATCATGCATGAATGTTATACTTTGTCAAATGCTTTTTCTGTGTCTATTGAAATGATCATATGGTTCTTATCCTTTCTCTTATTGATGTAATGTGTCACATTGATTGATTTGCAAATATTGAACCACCCTTGAAGCCCAGGAATAAATCCCACTTGATTGTGGTAATTTTTAAAATGTATTGTTGGATTTGTTTGCTAGTATTTTGTCAAGGATTTTTGTATCTATGTTCATCAGAGATATTGATCTGTAATTCTCCTTTTTTTGTGGTATCTTTGTCTGGTTTTGGTATCAGGGTCATGCTGGTCTCATAGAATGAATTTGGAAGTTTTCCTTCCTTTTTTATTTTTTGGTGTAATTTGAGACGAATAGTTGTTAATTCTTTTTTTTTAATGTTTAGTAGCTTAGTTGAATTTGCTTTTGAAGCCGTCTGGTTCTGGACTCTTGTTTGTTGGGAGGTTTTTTTTTTTTTTTAATTACTGATTCAATTTCATTGCTGGTAATTGTTCTGTTTAAGTTTTCTATTTTTCCTGCTTCAGTTTTGTGAAGATATATGGTCCTAGGAATTTATTCATTTCTTCTAGGTTGCCCAGTTTGTTGGCATATAATTTTTTATGGTATTCTCTTATAATCCTTTGTATTTCTGTGGTATTGATTAGAATTTCTCCCCTTTCATTCCTGATTTTATTTATTTCAATTCTCTCTCTTCTTTTTTTTTATGAGTTTAGCTAAAGGCTTATCTATTTTGTTGATCTTTTCAAAGAACAAGTTGGTTTCTGTGATCTGTTCTGTTGTTTTTTAAGTCTCTATTTCATTTATTTCTGCTCTCATTTTTATTATGTCTTTTCTTCTCCTGGCCTTGGGCTTTGTTTGTTCTTTTTCTGTCTCCTTTAGGTGTAAGTTTAGCTTGTTTGAGATTTTTCTTGCTTCTTGAGGTAGGCCTGTATTGCTAAAATCTTCCCTCTTAGAATAGCTTTTGGTGCATCCCAGTGATTTTTTGGACCATTGTGTTTTCATTTTCATTTGTCTCCTTGTATTTTTTATTTCCTCTTTGATTTCTTGGTTGACCCATTTATTGTTTAGTAGCATGTTATTTAGCCTCCATGTATTTGTGTTCTTTGCAGATTTTTCTCTTGAGATTGATCTCTATTTTCATACCACTGTGGTTGGAAAAGATACATATGATTTCAGTCTTCTTGAATATATCAATTATTTTGTGGCCTAACATGTAATCTATTCTGGAAAATGTTGTGAACATATGTCCTCCATTCCCTTGAGTATATACCTAGGAGTGGAATTGCTGGGACATAATTGCTATGAAGCTTCCCTCTTAGAACCAGTTTTGCTGCACCCCAAAGGTTTTAGACCATTGTATTTTCTTTTTCATTTCTTTCCTTGTACTTTTTAAATTTTTTCTTTTATTTCCTGAGTGACCCATTCATTGTTTAGTAGCATGTTATTTAACCTCCATGTATTTGTGGTCTTTTCTGATTTTTTCTTGTGGTTGACTTCTAGTTTCATAGTGTTGTGGTCAGAGGAGATGGCTGGTATGACTTCAATCTTCTTGAATTTGTTGAGGCTTGTTTTGTGGGTTAATATGTGATCTATTCTAGAGAATTTTCCATGTGCACTTGAAAAGAATGTGTATTTTGCTCTTTTAAGATGGAATGTTCCAATGTGTCATTCAAAGCCATTGTTTACTTGTTGATTTTTTTGTTTATATTATCTGTCCATTGATGTAAGTAGGGTGTTAAAATCCCCTTATTATTTATTTATTTATTTTAATTAATGATTTTTTATTATATTATGTTAGTCACCATACAGTACATCCCCGGTTTCCGATGTAAAGCTAGATGATTCATTAGTTGCGTATAACACCCAGTGCACCATGCAATACGTGCCCTCCTTACTACCCATCACCGGTCTATCCCATTCCCCCACCCCCCTCCCCTCTGAGGCCCTCAGTTTGTTTCTTTTTTTTTTTTTTTAAAGATTTTATTTATTTATTTGACAGAGAGAGACAGCCAGCGAGAGAGGGAACACAAGCAGGGGGAGTGGGAGAGGAAGAAGCAGGCTCCTAGCGGAGGAGCTTGATGTGGGTCTCGATCCCAGAACGCCGGGATCACGCCCTGAGCCGAAGGCAGACACTTAACGACTGCGCCACCCAGGTGCCCCACACAGAATCTCAGTTTGTTTCTCATAGTCCATAGTCTCTCATGTTTCATTCCCCCTTCTGATTACCCCCCCTTTCTTTATTCCTTTCTTCCCCTACCGATCTTCCTAGTTCTTATGTTCCATAGATGAGAGAAATCATATGATAGTTGTCTTTCTCTGCTTGACTTATTTCACTTAGCATTATCTCCTCCAGTGCCATCCATGTTGCAGCAAATGTTGAGAATTCGTTCTTTCTGATAGCTGAGTAATATTCCATTGTATATATTAAAGTCCCCTTATTATTACATTATTATCTATTAGTTCCTTTATGTTTGTTATTAACTCTTTTATGTATTTTGGTGCTCCCATATTGGATGCATAAATATTTACAAGTGTTCTACCTTCTTGTTGGATTGTCCCCTTTATTATTATACAGTGGCCTTCTTTGCCTCTTGTTATAGATTTTTTTTTAAAGTCTATTTTCTTCTATTTCAATATTGCTACTCTAGCTTTCTTTTGAGATCTATTTGCATGATAAATATTTCTCCATCACATCACTTTCACTCTGCAGGTGTCTTTAGGTCTAAAATGAGCTTCTTGGGGTGCCTGGGTGGCTTAATTGGTTAAGCATCTGCCTTCGGCTCAGGTCATGATCCCAGGGTTCTGGGATCGAGCCCAATGTCAGTTTCCCTGCTTGGTGGGGAGCCTGCTGCTCCTCCCTCTGCCTCTCCACCCCCACTTGTACTCTCTCTCTCACTCTGCTCTTTCAAATAAATAAATAAATAAATAAATAAATAAATAAATAAATAAATAAAATGAGTCTTGTGGCAGCATATAGATAGGTCTTTTTTGAAAATCTATTCTGTCATCTTATATCTTTTGACTGGAGCATTCAGTCCATTTACATTCAAACTAATTGTGGATAGACATGTATTTATTTTCATTTTATTTGTTTTGTGTTTTTTTCCTCAAGATTTTCTCTGATTCTTTCTTGCCTTTCTCCTTTCATGGTTTGCTGATTTTCCTTAGTGATATACTTGGATTTCTTTCTCTTTATTCTTTGTATATTTATTAGTGGTTTTTTATATATGGTTACCATTAGGTTTGTATATAACCTCTTCTGCATATAGCAGTCTGTATTAATTTGATGGTGATTTAGGTTTGAACCCATTCTTTAATCCTCTTCTCCTCATGTCTTAGGTATGTGTTTTATATTTTACATCCTTTTATTTTGTGATTTCCTTGATTGATTTTTTTCACAGAAACATTCATTTTTACTGCTTTTGTGTTTCCTACCTTTAAACTGCCAATTTGGTTTCTCCTTTCCACTCAGAATCTCCTTCCAGTCAGAATCCCCCAAGAATATTTCTTGCAGGATTGGTATAGGGGTTATCAACTCCTTTAGTTTTTGTTTGTTGGGGAAAGTCTTTATCCCTCCTTCTCTTCTGAATGAAAGCCTTGCTGGAAAGAGTATTCTTGGCTGTAGATTTTTCCCATTCAGTACTTTGAATACATCATACTACTCCCTTCTGGCTTGGAAAGTTTCTGCCAAAAAGTCCCCTTCTAGTCTTATGGGTTTTCCCTTTTAATTTACTGCCTCCTTTTGTCTTGCTGCTTTAAAATTTTTTTCTTTATCACTATCTTTTGCCAATTTAATTACAATATGTCTTCATGTGGATCCGCTTTTGTCGATTTTGATAGGTGTTCTGTGTGCCTACTGGATGTAGATATCTGTTTCCTTTCTTAGATTAGGGAAATTTTCAGTTATTATTGCTTCAAATTTTCTGCCCACCTTTCTCTTTTATTCTTCTGGGACTCCTATAATAGGAATGTTATTACATTTGATGGAGTCACTGAGTTCCCTAAATCTGTTCTTGTTTTGCATAATGCTTTTTTCTCTTTTATTCATCTTGATTAATTTCCATTACTCTGTCCTCTAGGTAACTAATTTGTTCCTCTGCTTTTCCATCCTGCTGTTCATTCCATCAAGTGTGTTTCTCATTTTATTTATTGAGCCCTTTATCTCTGCTAAGTTATTCCTTATCTCTGTGTTAAGGGTCTCACTCATGTTTTCCACTCTTCTCAAGGCCAGGGAGTATCCTTGCTATTAGGCATGTCACTTATATCTGTTTTGCTTGGATCTCTGACAGTGGCCTTGTCCCGTTTTTTCATTTTGGATGAATTTCTCTGTCTTCTCATTTTGTCTAAGTCTCTGTGCCTTTTTCTCTCTGTTACAAAAGTCAGCTATGTCTCCTGTTCTTGAGGGTAATGGCCTTATGAAGAAGAGGTCCTGTAGTACCCTGCCTTGTGGTGTCCCCTGTTTCCCAGAGCCTGGGGCATCTGGGAGTGTCTCCAGTGTGTGCTGCGTTTGCTCTGCTGTTTTGTCCTGACTGCTTTATGTTTCAGGCCAGTTGTCTGCAGAGGCTCGTTGTGAGCAGTGTTTTGTCCCTGGCCTGAATGTGGCACGTTTTAACTAGGTGTGTTCTAGTCTGCTTGTAAAATGAGACCTGTTGCCACCATCACCGGAACTGAGGCTTCATAGAACTCTTAGGTCAGGACACAAGGTGTTAACAGGGATTTGGACTGGTCTTCTGAAGGAGGGGGCCTGCAGCACAGGGACTGAGACAAATGTGACTGGTAGGGGTAGACAGAGCTGGGGTAGCTGGGAGGCAGCAGGAGGTGGGACTGCACATGAGCTGAAGCTCAAAGCCCCTGGCGCATGTTCCATTTTGCCATTAGACTTCACTTACAAACACAAATTCGAAGATCTAATTATTATTATTATTAAAGATTCTATTTATTTATTTGAGAAAGAGAGAGAATGCAGGGGGAAGCGCAGAGGGAATGGAAGAGAGAATCTCAAGCAGACTCTGTGCCAAGCTTGGAACCTGACCTGGGGCTCGATCTCATGACCCTGAGATCATGACCTGAGCCAAAATCAAGAGTCAGATGCTTAAATGACTGAACCACCCAGGCACCCCCAGAGATAAAATTATTTAAGATTTCCGGATGGCTACCACAGAGCACTAAACCCCAAGCAACCCCCTTGTGAGCACTTAGTCCTATGTGGTCACACACTGGTTGTGAGTTTATGCAGATGGTCTTGATTGCTATTCATCCTTTATCACTTTTGTCCAACCTCTCACTGGCAGCATTTGCACCCCAAACGTGCCAGGAGCCCCTGTCATGAATGGCAAGCATAATGTTCTAGCAAGGAGCTGGGTTGATAATGACTTTCCTACTTGCTGCTTGGAAAACTCACTTAACTTTTATGAATCTCATTATCCTTGTCTATACAAAGGGCATGTAAATAGCTTCTTTTCAGAGATGTGAGGGCCAATAAAATAACAAGAAAACACATATGTTTAAATTTATGGTTTTAAATTTTTGAGTCTTGCCAGAGACTTAAGCAAAATGCCTAAAATTGAGAGAAAAATTCTTCATGCCCACATTCTCTAAGCCATTTTTGTGGGCAGTGCCAGCCATGTGCAATATTTTAACTCAATGATGTTTATCTTCCAGGACTCCTTCTTTTTTATATAACCTTCCTTCCAGCTCATTGCACACTCTTTCCCCCTGCTGCCTGCTATCTCATTCAGTCTTATTTTACCTGGACTGTACTCCTCAGGTGGTGACCTATGGTTCACATTCTCTTGATTTTCACCAAAATGTACCAGCTTAGGGTCCCATCTGCTTAAGGCTCTGCAAATTCTTCAGAGAGATAATGTGATGAGGTAATTTAAGCTAAATTTCCACTGCTCTACTAGACTATAGACATTGATAATATTTGCATTTGAGCAAATAACTTTAATGTCTTAATCCAAGAAGTAAGTCAGTTAGGAATTTCAGAACCCTTAGATCCAGTGGTAGAGATCTATGAATACCTGAGGCTACTGAATAACAGAACTGTGAATAAAGCCAGCCTGACTTTAGGGTAGAAGAGCCTTCATCCCAGAGAACAGCTGTAACATGAGGATCAGCATGAGTTGGCTGAGTACCTGGAGAGCTTCCCAGACAGAAATATAATTTCCAGGCCCAGAAGCTGAATTTGGCCCTCTGACAGGACTTGTTTGGTTGGCATTGCTTGTTTTTTCTTTTTCTTTTCTTTTTCTTTTCTTTTCTTTTCTTTCTTTCTTTTTTTAATTTTATTACTTTAATGCAAATGCAATTAACTGGGTCAGCCTCCCTGGTTCACTGGATGCCCCACCTTCCTTATTGTGCGTACACCTCCCTCTTGGCTGGGTAATTAGCCCACATCCTCATTTTAAAGATGAGAAGTTGGTTTAGTTAAATGACAGGCCAAGACCAGAGGGCCTGGCCTCAACAGGACTGCCTTTCCACTTGAGTTCCTTTGTCAATCTTTTGCATGCTGGCCCAGGTGTGTCTTCATTCCTAACAGCCAGTACTTGGAGTCTACCTGCCGTACTGCATTAGTTTCCTTAGGACTGTTGTAAACTGGGAGGCTTAAACAAAAGAAATTAATTTTCTTACAGTTGAGGAGGCTGGAAGTCCAAAATCAAAGTGTCAACATGGTTGGTTCCTTTCAGAGGCTGTGAGGGAGAAACTGTTCCATGCCCATCTTAGCTCTGGTGGCCAGCTGGCAATTTGTGTTTTTTGGCTTGTACATGCTTCACTCCGACTTCTGCCTCTTCACATGGCATTCTCCCGTGTGTGTGTTTTCTCTTCTTATAAAGATGCCCGTCACTGGATTACCCTAATCCAGTACTCTCATTTTAACTGATTATATCTGTCTGCAATGACTCTATTTCCAAAAAAGGCTAATTCTGAAGTTCTAGTGGTTATGAATTTTGGGGGGATACTGTGCAACCTAGTACCCCTGAGCTAAAAAAGAACCCAGAATACATAGGAATTTACATCCCTCCAACTCCTTTTCAGGGAAATACCCCCTAGCTACACAGTTTGTAGGGCCCAGTGGGAAATGAAATTGTAGGGCTCTTGTTAAAAATTTTTTAAAGAATTTCAAAATGGTGAGAATATAGCACTAAACCAAGCTCAGGCCCTTCTGAGTGAGGGGTCCTGTATGACTGCAGACTCCCATGAAGCTGGTTCTGCCCTTGCTTCTGATCAGGACAACTCAGAGAGGACATTTGCGCTATCTCCACTGTCCCCTGAACGCTCAAGCCAAAGTTACTTTCTTTGATAATGTAGCGTTGTTTGGCTTCTCTCACTTCCCAGTCTCACCTCCTTACTTGCCTATTGGTTATTTGCTTCCTAATAATCCCTTTCATCCAAATTTCCATCTCAGGTCTACTTCTGGGAACTGAACACCAGATTGACAGAGATTGCTCTGCTCTAATTGGATGGCCTTTGAAAAGACCATTGCTGAGACAGCATGGTCTTAATGTGGGAAAGACTAGATCTCCATTTCTTTTCTCCAACTGAAGATCAACTTCCAAAGTAAATCTTCAAAATACACCAGGGGACTTATGGGGAGATAGAGTATATGCACTTTATTTATTCTTCTCATTAAGTACAACTAAAAACCATTGGCATTATGTACAAAACAAATAAAAGAAGACTGAGAGATGGAGAGGAGAAGGCAGACTAGCTTGGGATTTAGGATTTGAGGAATGACATATTGGTAAGTTCTTTGGATTTATTTTCTTTCTTTCTTTCTTTCTTTCTTTCTTTCTTTCTTTTCTTTCTTTCTTTCTTTCTTTCTTTCTTTCTTTCTTTCTTTCTTTCTTTCTTTCTTTCTTTCTTTCTTTCTTTCTTTCCTCATACATTCCAGACTTAGAGCACAAGCAGCTGAAAACCTGGAAATGCCAATGGTACAGACAAAAAAAAAAAAAAAAAAAGCAAGCAAGCCTTATCAAAGTCTGTTCTTTCTAGCCAAAGGACCAGAAGAGGGACAGCCTATAACAGGAAACTTTTAGATAATAACTGCAGTACTCCAGCTAAACACTACAAGCAAACAAGTGTTCCCACTCCCACCTATTCCAGCAAAGGCTGAGTGGGAAGCCTAGATTTTCACCCTCACCAGTTGTAAAGAAATGCCCCAATCCCTTTTTCCAGCCAATGTTAGAGAGGTCTACTGGAAAGCAGGAGGGTCATTATTGCCCAGCAATAACAAGGCTACCCCAGATGGTATCAGTGGAGGCCATGTGGGGATAAGTAAATGAAAAACTCTTACTCCTCCCACCAAGGGAGGTACAGGCTAGTGGGGAGCCAGGATTTCCACCCCTACCTGGTAGTAATGAGGAGCCCCATCACCCTTGAGTGTTTAAAGGTGGTCAAGTGGGAAACCTGAACTCTGTTCTCATCTGGCAATAACAAAGTGGCAACCTCACTTCTATTGAAGTGGTGTCAAAAGAAGCCAACCAAAACAGAAGTTTTAAATAAAATCCAGGGTCTCATAATATAATACCCCAAATGCCCAGGATTAATAAAAAAAAAATCACTCATCATATCAAGAACCAGAAAGATCTCAAATGAATGAAAAAAGACAACATATGCCAACAACAAGATGACAGAGACATTAGAATTATCTGATAAGCATTTTAAGCAGCCATGATAAAAATGCTTCAATGAGCAATTATAAATATGCTTGAAATGGGTGGAAAACTACAAATTCTCAGCAAACAGATAGTTTCAGCAAATAAATAAGATATAAGGAAGAACCAGTGGAAATTTTATGACTGGAAATTACAGTAACCAAAAATGTAAGAGGTTCAACAGCAAATTGGATGATATAAAGGAAAGAATATGTGAACTTGAATGTAGAATAATAGAAATTACTCAATTTAGACATCAGAGAGAAAATAGGCTAAAAAAATCAGCAGAGTCTCTGGAAACTGATTATAACAAAAGATTTAATACTTATCTATTATCTACTCATCCAGGATGAGGAGAAAGAAGTGAAAGGGAGCAGAGTTAAAAAAGTCCTGGAAGAAGTAATGGCTAAAAAACTTCTCAAATTGGCAAGAGATATAAAACTACAGATTGAAGAAGTTTAGTAAACCCCAAATAGAATTAACACAAAGAAATCCACACCAAGACACATTATAGTCGAAGTCAGAAAACTAAAGAGAAAGATTTAAAAAAAAAAAATCCTGAAAACAGCCAGGGAGACAACATCTTATCCGTGGGGAATAAACAATCTGAATGACAATAGATTTCTCATCAGAAACCATGGAGACCAGAAGAAAGTAAACAATATTTTTCAAGTATTGAAAGAAAAGACCTGTTATCCCAGAATCCTACATCCAGGAAAATATTCTTAAGAAATGAAGAAGAAATAAGGACATTTTCAGGGGTGTCTGGATGGCTCAGTTGGTTAAGTGTCTGCTTTAGGCTCAGGTCATGATCCTGGGGTCCTGGGATCAAGCCCCAGGTCAGGCTTCCTGCTCAGTGGAGTTTGCTTCTCCCTCTCCCTCTGCCCTCCCCCATGCTCTCTCTCTCAAATAAATAAATAACATCTTAAAAAAAAAGAAATCAAGACATTTTCAGATGAAAGAAAAATAAACAACTTATTGCCAGCAGACTTAAACTTAAAAAATGAGTTAAAGAAGTTCTCTAAACAGAATAGAAATGATAAAAAAGGAACCTTGGAAAAGAAGGAAGAAAGAAAGAACACAGCAAAAATACAATATGTTCTCTTGATTTTCCTAAACTGTGTTTGATGATGGAAACAAAAATTATAACACTCTCTGATGTCATTCTAAATGTATGTAGAGGAAAAACTTAAGAAAATTATAGTATTAGTGGGAGAGAGTAAAGGGCCATCAAGGAAAATAAATTTCTACACTTTACTCAACTGGTAAAATGAGGACAGAACACTATAATAATTCATGTATATATAACACAATACCTAGAGCAACCACCGAAAAAGCTACACAAAGGGGTGCCTGGGTGGTTCAGTTGGTTAAGTGTCTGCCTTTGGCTCAGGTCATGATCCCAGGGTCCAGGGATCAAGCCCTGTGTTGGGCTCCCTGCTTGGTGGGGAGCCTGCTTCTCCCTCTCCTCTCCATTTGTGCTCTCTCTTGCTATCTCTCTCTCTCTCTCTCTCTCTCTCTATCTCTTTCTCTCTCTCTCTCTCTCCCCCCCTCTCTCAACTAAATAAATGAAAATCTTTAAAGAAAAAGCTACACAAAGAGATACACTCGAAAACACTACAGATAAAACAGAATTCTAACAAAATGTATAGTAACCCAAAAGAAGTCAGGAAAAAAGAAAAAATAGAAAAGAAAAACAGAGAGGAAAAAAAACCCAGGAAACAAAAAATAAATGGCAGACTTAAGCCCTAAGACATACCATGCTAACACTAATCAAAAGAAACCTGTATCAACTGGTTAACTAGGGCCACTGTAACAAAATGTCATAAGGTAGGTGGCTTTAACAACAGGAATTTATTGTCTTACAGTTCTGGAGGCCAAAGGTCCAAGATTAAGGTGTCAGCAGGGCCACACCCTCTCTGAAAGTAAAGGGAAGAATCTGTTCTAGGACTCTCTCCTAGCTTCTGATAGGTCCTTGGCTCATAGCAACATAACCCAATCTTCACATGGTGTTTTCCTTGTGTACATATTTGTCTCTAAATTTCTCCTTTCTATAAGGACATCAGTCATATTGGGTTAGAGTCCCACCCTACTCCATCCAGTATGACTTCATCTTACCTAATTACATCTGCCACAGCCCTATTTCCAAATAAGATCACATTCTGAGGTACTGGGGATTAGGACTTCAACATAATTTTGGTGGAGGAGGGACACAATTCAACCCATACCATTGGAGTAGCCATATTAATTTCAGATAAAGCAGACCACAGAGCAAGAAAAATCATCAGGGATAAAAAGGAACATTACGTAATGATAAAAGGGTCCATTCTCCAAGAAGACATAACAATCTTTAATGGATATGCACCTAACAATGGAGCAGCAAAATATGTGAGGTAGTGGATGAGGGGATGGGTGAAATAGGTTGTAGGGATTAAGGAGCGCACTTGTTGTGGTGAGCACCAGGTGATGTATGGAATTGGTGAATCGCTTGCTATATTGTACATCTGAAACTAATATTACCCCACTGTATGTTAAATATACTGGAATTAAAATAAAAAATATGTGAGACCAAAATTGGTAGAACTGCAAGGAAAATGTGACATATCTGTTATTATATTTGGGGATTTCAATACCCCGTCAGTAATTGACAGATCCAGCAGGCAGAATATCAGTAAGGATAGAGTTGAACCAAATAACACCATCAATCAACTGGATCTATTTGACATTTATAGAATACTTCATCCAGGAACAACAGAATACACATTTGTTTGAAGCTCAGTTAGAGCATTCACTAAGATAGACCACATTCTGGGCTATAAAACATGCCTTAACAAATATAAAAGAATAGAAATCATACAGAGTTTGGTCTTAGATTACAATGGAATCGGATTCGAAATCAACAACAGAAAGATAACTGGAAAAATCCCCAAATATTTGAAGATAAACCATACACTTCTAAAAAACTCATGGGTTAGAGAAGTCTTAAGGGAAATTAAAAAATACCTTGAACTAGATAAAAATGAAATACAACTCATCAAAATTTGTGGGATGTAGCAAAAGCAGTGTTTAGAAGGAAATTTATAGCACTGAGTGCATATATTAGAAGAGAAGAAAGATCTAGAATTTATAGTCCAAGGGATTTGGGAGCAAAGAAAATTATTAGCAGCAGAGAAAGTCATTGTATCATAAAGGGGTCAATTCACCAAGAACACATAATAATCCTAAGTACGTTTGTACCAAACAACAGAGCTTCAAGATATATGAAGGAAAACCGATATAAATGAAAGGAGACATAAACAAATCCATAATTATAGTAGGGAATTTTAACAACTTTTAGTCAACAATTGATAGAGCAACTAGACAGAAAATCAGCAAAAATTTAGAAGTACTCAACACCATCAATTAAAAAAATCTAATTGACATTCATAGAAAACTCCACAGAACAACAGCAGAATACACATTCTTTTCAAGCGCCCACAATACATACACCAAGATAGACCACATCCTTGGCTTGAAACAAACCGCCACAAACTTAAGGGAATTAAAACAATGAGAGTATGTTCTTCAACAATAGAATCAAACTGGAAATTAAAAATAGATAATAGGAAAATTTCCAAACACTTGGAAACCTAACGACATGCTTCTGAATAATCCATAGGTTAAAATGGAACTCCCAAGATACATTTAAAAGTATATTGGGTTGAATGAAAATACTACTCAAAATTTGTGGGACACAGCTAAAGCCATGCTGAGAGGGAAATTTATGATGCTAAATGCAAGCATTAGAAAAGATAAAATGCCTCAAATCAACAATCTGGGCTCCTACCACAAGAACCTAGAAAAAGAAGAACAAAATAAACACAAAGCAAGTAGAAGGAAGGAAATAGTGAAGATCAGAGCAGAAATCAATGACATTAAAATGGAAAAAAAGAGAAAATCATTTTAAAAAAGAAATACTTAGGTATAAATCCAACACGACACGTTCAAGACTTGTATACTGAAACTACAAAGTGTTCCTAGTTTATTCTTTTTTCAAATTGTCTTAGGTACTCAGTTCCTTTCCTTTCATATACATTTTAGAATAAACACTCATACGTTGCTGGTGGGGATATAAAATAGTATAGCAGAAAAATAGTGCAGCAGTTTCTTAAAAGACTAAACATGTAACCACCATGCAACCTAGCAATTGTATCATAGGTATTTTTCCTAGAAGAATGAAAGCTTACATTCACACAAAAATATATACAGGCATGTTTATAGCAACTTTATTCATAGTAGCCCCAAACTGGAAACAACCCAGATAGGGCAACTAGACAGAAATGTCCTCCAACAGAGGAAAGATTAAGTAAATTGTGGTACATCCATGGAATTCTACCCCACAATAAGAAAGAACAAACTATGGATACATTCAACAACTTGAATAAATCTCCAGGGAGTTATGCTGTGTGAAAAAAACCAATTCCAAAAGGTTACCAACTGCATGATTCCATTTATATAACATTCTTGAAATGACAAAATTTAGAAATGGAGAACAAAATAGTGGTTGACCAGAGTTTAAAGAGTGAGCAGCTGTGGGAGGGAAGTAAGTGTGCCTATAAAAGTACAACACAAAGGATCCTTGTGGTGATGGAGATGTTCTGCATCTTGGTTGTATCCAAGTCAATATCCTAGTTTTTTATGTTGTACTATAGTTTTACAAGATGTTTTTGAGGGGAAACTGGGTAATGGGGACATGGGATCTATTTTATTTCTTATACCTGCATGTGAATCTACAATTACCTGAAAATTAAAAGAGCTTAATTAAAAAAGGAAAAGATGCACCAAAGACTTTCTAATAATCCTCCTAGTCTAGGCTTTATTTTAACTATCCTTGATTTTTTCCCCCTTTTTTTCACCTTTGCAGCAATTACTATAATTGATGTGGGCCTTCCTGGACAAGGATTTTGATAGGAAAGAGGTAAGAAGTAGAGCTTAAAAAAGAAGTCTACTCTTGATAAGAAAAATTATCTAATATTTATAAGAATGAATGCTCCCCAGGTATTCAACTGTTTCATAAAATTTGAGAGTTTGCAAGACCTTGTCAGTGTCTGTGTTATCCCTGATGCTGGTAGCTGCTTTGCCACTGAATGGGCTGGTCCTCAGTTCTCCTCCACCAGTTCAGGGTGAAAAACGTTCTCTGCTTCTCTGTGACAGTGGTCAAACTCCCACAGAGACTGACAGTTTCATTCTGGATCCATTATACCATGCCAGGCCACCAGCAGACTCTGGGCTTCCTGTGCGGTGGTTGGCTTCTGTGTCATGACCTATTTCTATGCCAGGTTCACCTTGCTGTGCCTCGTCATGAAAGCACTACCTTTGCATTATCCTGACCATGAGGTGTCAGGATTTGGGCTGTAGTATGAAGGTCAGCCTTAATCTCATGTGTACTGATGGCTTTCTTGTGTATGGTAGGCTTCTTATTTATGTTACTAGAGATTACAGAACTTGAACTCTGTTATGAAGGCTATCCATCTCCTAGGAGCAAACTTTAAAATAGCTACCATAAGCTTCTTTTTGTGCCTTTGAATATCATGAGCTTTTTCTATGGCAGTAGCCTGCTAAAATCAAACAGACCACACATCTGAGCCAAGTAGTCTCAGGCTGTGTTTTTTTCACTTTATTAATGTTCCTTTTGGTCTTTGGACCTTATAGACCTACTTCTTTATTTAAATATCTCTTGGAAAGCAGGGAATGGGAATTTGGATTTCTGTAAGAAAGAGCATGATTTTTCTTTTCTGGGCATCACCTTGCATTTTATGACATTTGGAAACATATTGGATCTTGTGTTCTACATCTTGTTCTGCAAAAACACTAGAAGAAATGAGGGCCTAATGTATGTGTTATATGCAGGCACTAGAGGAAGTTTCTGCCAAGGCCATTGTGAGGTCATAAAACAGTATTTCTCAGACTGAAATCCCAGGAAGTTGGGAATTTATGAGAAATTTAAATTTCTTGTGTATTTATTACAATGATAACCTAACAAAAATATTAATGTAAATTTTGGGGGTCATCTCGATGACCGTTATGAAGATATGGCCATTGATTACAGTGTCATTTGGTGCAATGTAATTTCACCTTAATAATTGCAGGCTTGGGAGAAAAAAGCAAAGGAGGACATAATATATAAACAGGGCATTCTTCCAAAGTAAAGGCCAAGTGATGCCATGGCTTGACTAAAATTTCACAAGAATTCAAAGGGAGAAGATGATGGGAGAACTGTCCTCAAATAGAACACAGCGGTAGAGGCAAAGCTCTGGAAAATTATATTCCAGTTGTGAGCAGCAATTTAGGTCCTGCTAAACAGTATTATCCATCCCACTGAATTAATAATGCAACTATTAATGAATAAAAGTAATAGAAATTTAATAATAATGTACAGATTACAGTTTTTATTGGATCCATTGTTTTGCTTGTTTCAAATCTCTATAATTATTTGCACAAAAATTTAAATCTCATTCTAAGTTTATGTATTAAATAATACTTTGATTATAATAATCAAACACAGTTCTGGAAGTCCACAAGAATGCTTTTCCTTTAAGCATTATGGTGTCACAGAATAATTTTTGAACTGGAAAGTTCCACAGAGATTTAGTAGAGGAGAAACTGAAGCCTCAAGAGATTAAAGGACTTTGCAAGGTCAGACAACTAATCCTCAGCAGGGTTGTAACAGCACCAGGTCCTGGTGTCCAGCTCAGGCCCCCTTCCAAGGCACGGCTGTTCAAGAGAGTGATCCAGGAAGGTGGATTATTCAGCCCCAAAGGATTGGACGGAGATGTTGTCTCTAACACAGAGGTTGGGAGCTTTACTTTTTCTTTTTCAGGTTGCTGACTCATGGGATATATCAACAGTGGGCCAAACATGATTGAAAAACAAGAAGAGAAGTTTGGAGACAAGATGGAGCATTCCCCACCCACCCCCAGCAACCCCACCAAGGCTTGCATTACCATCTACTACCCCTTTATCATATTTGAATAAGAGCAGAAGATGACACATGATGTGCTGAAGTGCCATTTTTAACATTTCTAAATTTCTTAGTCATTATGCGTTAGAAAATGGACTACCCGATAGTTCTCTTCTAGAAAGTTCTCTTCTGCTAAAAAAAACAAAAACAAAAAACCCACTTCTTTGAGGGCATCACCACTAAAGGTTGATACATTCTGAAATTTAAGGTGATGTTTTTTAACCACGAGTAGATAGTGAAATGATAGGTTCTCAAGCTTTGAACTTGTGCTGCTTATAGATGACAATCATCTGAAATATTCTAACACAACGTATGTTTCATTGGTTCTAGCTACCTAGCAAATGATACAGGAATGTCCTCAGGTAATTTCTAGGAGTGCCCAGGGGTACCTTCCAAGTGCTTACTAACACATCTAGTCAATTACCAAGTGGTGTTGGCCATTCCTACAGTTTAATTTCCCCTGTGCTTGCCCTGTCTACTGGACAGTTCCATCATCCCCATTTCCTAACTGTTTCTTAGGAATGCTCCAGGACTGCTTCCTGCCAATAGTGCTACTGTTTCTCTAAGACCTCCACTCTTCCCATCTTGGCCAGAAGCCTGTATTTGCAGCCTCCTCCATGCTTTCCTGGCCTCCCAGAATTCTGCAGGTAAAGGATCTATAACCTACTTCAAGGTGATTCAGTGCAGACAGTGTAATGGCATGAACTTTTTCCTCCTTCCAGTGCGATTAGTTACCTTTTGAAATTACCTAAGCAGGAATACGCTCTCTGTATCCACTGGTGGTAGGACTTCTTCATCTGGAGCCTGTTGATCTCCCAGGAGGCTAAAAATAGAATCCAGGAAGTCTGTCCATTTGGCTGGGGAAAAAAATTACATCTCTGTTTTCACTACCTACATACTGAAAAATTGCATTTCCTTCCATTATGAAAGTAGGCAGCAAACCATGGTAAGGAGGTGAGTACCAACGATCTGCCACAGAAGAAATCTCAGGTATTTTCATGGATGTTGCAGTTGTTGCAGACATTTCCAAATGTTTATACTTATTATTATTTTAAAATCACAATAATTATTAGACTTGTCACTAGATCTTGTTATTTAAAGTGTTAATAAAAAAGCACATATTTTTATTTTTTTTATTTTATTTTTTTTAATAATGATTTTTTATTATATTATGTTAGTCACCATACAGTACATCCCCGGTTTCCGATGTAAGGCTCGATGATTCATTAGTTGCGTATAACACCCAGTGCACCATGCAATATGTGCCCTCCTTACTACCCATCACCGGTCTATCCCATTCCCCCACCCCCCTCCCCTCTGAGGCCCTCAGTTTGTTTCTCATAGTCCATAGGCTCTCATGTTTCATTCCCCCTTCTGATTACCCCCCCTTTCTTTATCCCTTTCTTCCCCTACTGATCATTCTAGTTCTTATGTTCCATAGATGAGAGAAATCATATGATAATTGTCTTTCTCTGCTTGACTTATTTCACTAAGCATTATCTCCTCCAGTGCCGTCCATGTTGTAGCAAATGTTGAGAACTCGTTCTTTCTGATTGCTGAGTAATATTCCATTGTATATATGGACCACAACTTCTTAATCCAGTCATCTGTTGAAGGGCATCTCAGCTCCTTCCACGATTTAGCTATTGTGGACATTGCTGCTATGAACATTGGGGTGCATATGGCCCTTCTCTTCACTACGTCTGTATCTTTGGGGTAAACACCCAGTAGTGCAATGGCTGGATCATAGGGTAGCTCAATTTTTAACTTTTTAAGGGACCTCCACACTGTTTTCCAGAGTGGCTGTACCAACTTGCATTCCCACCAACAATGTAGGAGGGATCCCCTTTCTCCACATCCTCTCCAACAATTGTTGTTTCTTGCCTTGTCTATTTTTGCCATTCTAACTGGCGTAAGGTGGTATCTCAGTGTGATTTTGATTTGAATTTCCTTGATGGCTAATGATTTTGAACATTTTTTCATGTGTCTGTTAGCCATTTGTATGTCTTCATTGGAAAAGTGTCTGTTCATATCTTCTGCCCATTTTTTGATTTGTTTATTTGTTTCTCGTGTATTGAGTTTGAGAAGTTCTTTGTAGATCTTGGATACCAGTCCTTTATCTGTAGCATCATTTGCAAATATCTTCTCCCATTCCGTGGGCTGCCTCTTAGTTTTTCTGACTGTTTCCTTGGCTGTGCAGAAACTTTTAATCTTGATGAAGTCCCATAAATTCATGTTATCTTTTGTTTCTCTTGCCTTTGGTGATGTATCATGAAAAAGGTTGCTTTGGCCGATGTCGTAGAGGTTGCTGCCTATGTTCTCCTCTAGAATTCTGATGGATTCCTGTCTCACATCAAGGTCTTTCATCCATTTGGAGTTTATTTTTGTGTATGGTGTGAGATAGTGGTCAAGTTTCATTCTTTTGCATGTAGCTGTCCAATTTTCCCAGCACCATTTATTGAAGAGACTGTCTTTTTCCCACCGGATGTTTTTTCCTGCTTTATCAAATATTAGTTGCCCAAAGAGCTGAGGGTCCATTTCTGGGCTCTCTATTCTGTTCCATTGGTCTATGTGTCTGTTTTTGTGCCAGTACCATGCTGTCTTTGTGATCACAGCTTTGTAGTACAGCTTGAAATCCGGCATTGTGATGCCCCCAGCTTTGTTTTTCCTTTTCAACAGTTCCTTGGAGATTCGGGGTCTTTTCTGGTTCCATAAAAATTCAAGGACTATTTGTTCCAGTTCTTTGAAAAACGTTCTCGGTATTTTGATCGGGATAGCATTGAAAGTGTAGATTGCTCTGGGTAGCATGGACATTTTAACTATGTTAATTCTTCCGATCCATGAGCATGGAATATCTTTCCATCTTTTTATGTCTTCTTCAATGTCTTTTAAGAGTGATTTATAGTTTCTAGAATAAAGGTCCTTTACGTCTCTGGTTAAGTTAATTCCAAGGTAACATGGTTTTGGGTGCTATTGTAAATGGGATGGATTCCCTAATTTCTCTTTCTTCGTTCTCGTTATTCGTGTACAGAAATGCAACTGATTTCTGAGCATTGATTTTGTATCCCGCCACGTTACTGAATTGCTCTATAACTTCTAATAGTTTGGGAGTGGCTTCAAAAAGCACATATTTTTATAGCACAAATGTTAAAAATATTTTGAGAACTATATTTCAATATAATTGGTTTCCTTTATAATCCTATATATTTTATTTTATTTATTTAAAATCTCCCCAACCCTTATCACCCCGAGAAGCAGTCCCTGGGCTTCCTGGACTGCCAGAGTTGTCTGTGGCACAAAACATTCAAGAAATGCTCTAGAGGATTAATTAACACAAGGGATGTGTTAATTAACTCAAGTTATGAATCTGGCTCTTGTGTAGCTGGGGCACAAGAATAAGAAGACCTGGCAGCTGACCATTTGCCAGTTGGACCAAGACCTTGGACCCCACTTGGTCTTTGCTTTGCAAAGAACCTTATCACCTAGCTCAACCAAAATGTTGGCTGATCCTGTGGTCAGGACGTTGCTGTGTTGGCTTTAGAGTAACTCTTTCTGGTGAGGTGTGTGCCATGGGTTGAACTGTGTCCTCCAGAATGATATGTTGAGGTCCTAACCCCTGGTACCTGTGAATGTGAACTTTTTGGAAATAGGGTCTTTGCAGATATGATCAAGTTAAAAGGAGGTCCATTAAAAAACAAAATTCAACCGAGTAAATTTTAAAGATCTTCTTGGCTTTATTTAATGATTCAGGAATCAGGCAACATCCCATCTAGCAGGCAGAAAGGAGTTCTGAGGAGTTGTACAAAATGAAAGACTTTGATAGGCAGAAGGGAGCAAGACAAGGAAGTTATACTAGCAAAAACTGGATTGGTTTTGGCAAGATCACCTTCCTTTAGGGGACAGCAGGAGTCTACCTGACTAGTGTTGACCTGACTACTGTTGACTACCTGACTAGTGTTGACCAAATAATTCCAGATTGGCCAATTTGACATTTCATTCCTGGGAAAGTCACAAGTTGTAATTAAGTATTAAGATTCAGTTTGGTGAGGTGGGACTTAGCATGAGTGACTCTATTTTGCGTCTGTTGTCTTGTTTTTAAAAGAGTATACTGGAACCTAATCCAGTTTGACTGATGTCCATATAAGAAGAGGAGAAGAGACACACAGGGAGAATGAGACATAGAGGGAGAACGCCATTGACGACAAATTGGAATGAGGCAGCTGCAAGCCAAGGAACACCAAAGTTTGCTGGCTACCACCAGTAACGAGGGAGAGGGAAGGAATGATTCTACTCAATGTCTCAGAGGGACCATGGCCCTGCTGACACCCTGCTTTTAGACTTCTAGCCTCCAGAACTGTGAGAGAAGTTGTTTTAGATTCCCATTGTTTTAAACTGCCAAGATAGTGGTGCTCAGTTAGTGTAGCCCTAAGAAATGAGTCCACTGTGTCTCGGAGTGCCTAATAAAGAAATAGTGGGAACATCACTGAGGTCACAAAACTGGTTGTGTGACTTTCAGGGCCTTGTTGATAATAGGGCTTGTCCATGTGGCAGAATCTGGTCTGAGCCTAACACTGATTATTACATGCCATCTGGTTGTTAGGTTGTGGGGAAGGAAATATATAGCAGCCACCCACTTCCAACTGGCAGAGCCTAGAGATACCCAAAATAGTAGCACAATTGTTGGACCTGGGGATTAGCTTTGCTTAGTTGAAAACAGAATGCCTCTCTCCCTTTTTGTGTTAAACTCAACTAAAGCTGCCCCTATCTCACAAACACTTCCAGTGATACCATCTCCTTACATTTTTACACATTGCCCCTTCTTTCCCTGGGATTCAAACACAAGTCCAGGGAAGGCTGGGTGGAAACCAAACTCACTGGCAAAATCTATGCTGGTTCCACACAATTCTGTCACCCTCTTCCTTTGGATGAGTTCCCTCCCAGGGAGAGTTCAGTCCTTTACACCATGACATATGCAAGTCTATCCAGTGGATTTGCTAGAGTTCTACATTGTTTACTTCCCAGGAGTGGGCAGGGTTTTACCTGCATTGGAACCCTCCTCTCTATCAACACAATAGTCTTGTTTACCCAGGAAGTCAAACTATATTAGGGCACCAGTTCAGACACCCACTTTAGAAGACCCTTTGAGCTCTCAGGCAGAAGTTTTCTGGACCTAGACCTTCTTACCTGCCAGGGTTGGATGCTCAAGGAAAGGATGGTGAAAGATTGAGGATCGGGTCGGGGATATCTCATTGCTTGCAGCTACCACTGCTTCCGTCTTACGTCCCTATTTCCTTCATGTTTGGCTCCAAATCTCCCGATGTCCAAGATCCTTTTTCCATTGAGACCTCTGCCTTCTTCTCTTGCCTAGAAATGTATCCTAAATCCTGCCCCTGCTCCCAATATGTATATATGATGTATATATGTGTACACACACACACCCCATTTAAAATACACTCCTGCTCCCAATAGGTATGTGTGTGTGTGTGTGTGTGTGTGTGTGTGTGTATATATGTTTTCCCCTTAAATATACCAGAGAATTCATAAGAGCCGCCCAATCTTTCAATATTTCTCCCAAACCACAATACAAAGTCAAATATTGACCTGCATAACTTTACACTCATGTAATCTAATCTTCAGATGTCAGAAAAATAGTCTTCAACCTTCTCCTCCATTCCAGAGAGGGAAACTGCAGCTCTTTGTTCTCACATAATACCTTCTTCAAAATGTCTAGTCCTGCCCCCCAAATTAAGTTTTCAGTTAAAGAAAAAGCTGTTGCTCAAAATGTCTGTGAACGAGCCCTTCATGTTACTAAACTACTCAGCTCCATCTGCTAATTTTAGCCAGTGAGTTAGCTCCCATTTATTGATGGAGATATAATTTACATACCATAAAATCCATCCATTTGAAGTGTACAATCAAGTGGTTTTTATTATAGTCACAGAATTATACAACCATCACCACTGTCTAATTCCAGAACATTTTCACCATGCCAGAAAGAAACCCTGTGCCCATTAGCAGTCACTTCTCATTATCCTCTCCCCTACTGTGCAGGAGACTGTTATTTGACTTTGAAAAGCCAACTCTATTAAATTCTCTTTATGCATAACACAAAGAAAGAGGGGCAGGTGGCCGTATAGATTCCCAGGGAAGCCTGGGAGTCAGGGGTTAAGGAGGTGTGGTAGCAGCAAGTGTGAAGAACACCCAGCTCTCTGACTTTGTAAACTTTAGCCACACATGCTTCATTAGCAATAAGGCTTCGATAACCATGGAGAATGTACGACAAGTTCAGGAATCTTTGTTTCTGATTCCTGGAGTGTTGCTGTAGGTGGTTGCTAGCTTTCAGTGCAAACAGAAACAAACTGAAATATCCATTGAATGGCTGGAAACTTGATTCTCTTGGACACAGTCCACTTGGGCCCCATTTGTCCTCCCAGCAACCATTTGTTGGATCTGGCATTGCCCAATTGACATCATCTGTGCCCTTCTCCATGGCAAGGCTATTATTACATCACCAGCTAACTAAAGTTCTACATGATGAGAATAATTTTAAAGATACCTTTGGAGAATACAACTTAGCCTTAAAATATATAAATAGGCTTATCTATTTTGCTAGGATTTTTAAAAAATGAATCTATAGTAATTCTAAGTATACTTTTAATTTTGAAAGTAGAGTATCATGCATCTTCAAATAATAATGTAAAAGTACATTTGTTTGTGTTTTTAAATAAGGTTCCAAACAATTTTCAGCAGGGCTTTTCTCTTTTGGTAGTACTTGCTACTAGTATGTAAATGGTAAATATTTTTACCTTGGTATTTTTTTATTCATTTCATTTCCTTTATACATTTTCATACCATATCCTCATTTTATAATCTCTTGTAACAATTTATGCATTTATACTTATCAATATTTACCATATTAGAAGTTAAAACTACAAACTTCAAAAACCATTTAGCTCGCTAAAAAATACCAACAAACCCATTACATATTAACATAAATACCATAGTCTGAAGACAAATAAGTGTATTTTCTAAAAAATTTAATGGGAACAAGTGGCATTGTTTTATATTTTTGTAAATCTTTTTAATGACTATCTCAATAGGAAACAGCTAGATTCTCTTATCTACTTTTAAAAATAACAGCTTTATTGTGATATAATTCACATACCATACCATTCATCCATTTAAAGTGTACAATTCAATGGTTTTTAATATATTCACAGAGTTGTGCAACCATCACCACAATTAATTTTATAACAGTTTTATTATTCCCCAAAGAAACCTTGTATCCATTATCAGTTACTCCTTATTTTCCCTTATGCATACCCACCCCACCCCGTCACCATGTCTTGCTCCAAACAACAACCAATCTATTTTCTGTCTGTCTGTATGGATTTGCTTATTCTGGGCATTTCCTATAAATGGAATTAAACAATATATGGCCCTTTGCGAGTTTTTTTTTTCACTTAGCATAGTGTTTTCAAGGTTCACTGACATTGTAGCACGATTTGTAATTCATTTATTTTTACTGCTGAATGGTATCTCATTGTATGTATATACCACATTTTGTTTATCCATTTATCAGTCGATAAGTGTTTGGTCATATTTCCACTTTTTGACTATTATGAATAATGCTGCTTTGAAGTTTGTATTTGGTTAAAGGTTTATTTAGAAGTGTTTACAAGTTTTTGTATAGATGTATATTTTCTTTTCTCTTGGGTGTATGCTTAGGAGTGAAATTGCTAGATCATATGGTAACTCTGTGTTTAACATTTTGAGGAACTGCCAGATTGTTTTCCACACTCTATTTTATATACCACCAGCAGCACAGGGGGTTTCCAATTTCTCCACATCCTGTCCAACACTTGTAATTATCTTTTTAAAAAATTTTTGCTATCTTAGTGTGAAGGACTATCTCATTATGGTTTTGATTTGTATTTCCCTAATGATTAATGATGTTAGACAACTTTTTATGTGCTTATATATCTTCTTTGGAGGAATATCTACTAAGATCTTTTGTCCAATTTTTAATTGGGTTATTTTATTGTTGTTGAATTGTAAGGGTCTTTATCTTCTAGATAAAGGCCTTTCTCAGGTATATGATCTGCAAATATGTTCTCTCATTTTGTGAATTGTCATTTTACTTTTATGATTATATCCTTTTCAGCACAAAAGTTTTTATTTATTTATTTATTATTTTGCTTATATATTTGGTATCAAATCTAAGAAGCCATTGCTTACTCCAGGGTCACAAAGGGTAAGCCTATATTTTCTTCTGAGATTTTTGTACTGAAATCACTTGCATGCATTCAGGTTTTTGATCCATTTTGAACTGATTTTTATGTATAGTGTGAGGAAGGAGTCCAACTTCATTCTTTTGATTGTTGATATTCAGTTGTCCCAACAGCATTTGCTGGAAATAATTTTCTTTCCCCATTGGGTGGTCTTGGCACACTTTTTGAGAATCGTCATACTGGGTTGATCATTGTAGTTTTGTATCAATTTTTGAAATCAGAACACGTGATTCCTTCAACTTTGTTCTTTTTCAACATTGTTTGCTATTCCCAGTTCCTTGCATTTCCATAGGAATTTTAGGATCAGCTTGTTAATATCTGCAAAAACCAGCTACAATTTTGATAGGGATTGCATTGAATCTATAGCTCAATATGTGAACTATTACCATCTTAATTTTAAGTTTCCTAATCCTTGAATAAGGGATGTCGTTGCACTTAATTAGGGCTCTTCGATTTCTTTCAACAATGTTATGTGATTTTCAAATGATAAGTTTTGCATTCTTTTATTAATTTTATTCCTAAATACAAAAATGCAAATGATTTTTGTGTACTGATCTTGAACCCTGCATTATAGCTGAACTTGTTTTTTTAAGTTCTAATTGTTTTTTAAAAGAGCATGTCTTCTGAAAATGGAGTTTTACTTCTTCCTTGCCAACCTGAATGCCTTTTATTTCACTTTCTTGCCTAATTGACCCGGCTAGAATTACCAGTACAATGTTGAATATAAGTGCCAAAGTAGATATTTTTGACTCGTTCCTGATGTTGGGGGAAAAGAAGCCAGTCTTTTACTATTAAGTTTGATATTAGCTGTGGGTTTTTCATAGATACCCTTTATCAGGTTGAGAAAATTCCCTTCTATTCCTAGTTTGTTGTGTTTTAATCATGAAAGGGTGTTGGATTTTGTCAAATGCTTTTCTGCATCTATTGAGATACTCATGTGGGTTTTGTCTTTTATTCTATTGATAAGTTACATTGAACTAATATTGCATTCTTGGAAAAATCCCACTTGATTATGGTGTATACTTTTTATACATTGCCAGATTCAGGTTACTAATATTTTATTTTATTTTTTATAATAACATTTTTTATTATACTATGTTAGTCACCATACAGTACATCCCTGGTTTTTGACATAAAGTTCGATGATTCATTAGTTGCGTATAACACCCAGTGCACCAGGCAATACGTGCCCTCCTTACTACCCATCACCAGTCTATCCCATTCCCCCACCCCCCTTCCCCTCTGAGGCCCTCAGTTTGTTTCTCAGAGTCCATAGTCTCTCATGCTTCATTCCCCCTTCTGATTACCCCCCTTTCTTTATCCCTTTCTTCCCCTACCAATCTTCCTAGTTCTTATTTCCATAGATGAGAGAAACCATATGATAATTGTCTTTCTGTGCTTGACTTATTTCATTTAGCATTATCTCCTATTGAAGATTTCTATATCTATATTCATAACAGATATTGGTTTATATTTTTCTTTGAGATGTCTTTTTTTTAGTTTAGATATCAGGGTGATACTGTCTTCATAATAAGTTGTGAAGTATTTCCTTCTCATTAATTTTTTGAAGAATTTGTAAAGAATTCGTGTTAATTCTTCTATAAATGTTAGAATTCACCAGTGAAGCAGTCTGGGTCTGGACTTTCCTTTGTCAGTAATTTTTTTATTACTAATTTAATATTTCTCATTGTTATAGGTCTATTCAGATCTTCTAGTTCTTCTGAAGTCAGTTCCAATAGATCATGTACTTCTTAGAATTTTTCCATTTCATTTAAGTTATCTAGTTTGTTGGCCTACTGCTATTCATAGCTGTGTGCTGGTCTCAGCCTACTGATCATCAGTGTTGTGGTTTGGACCAGCCCTTGTGGTTTTTATTATGATTGCAAGAAGCCCTTCAGCAATAACCATCAGGAAACTTTAGGAAAATAAAGATTTATTCCTTACAAGACCTGGAAATTACACAGCGCACAGGGGAGGGGGGCACATACCGAAGTAGGGAGTAGGGAGAAAGAATGAGAGAGTGAGCACATGAGCCTGGGGTTCTGCTTTTATTGGGGTCAACAGTGGGAGCCTAGAATTTCACAGGCTTACTCTTTATTGGTGAATTTAAAACGTAAGAGTAGGAATTTAAAGTGTGGCAAGAATAAAAACAAGGGGCCCAAATGGTCGGTTATTGAAATCAACCAGGATCTCTAAAACAAAGGAACCTCAGTGGTTCATCTATTTGTGTGGCTGGCAATGTGTTTATTCAAGACAGCCATCTTTGAAGTGGATACCTTTGCAATCAAAGTTTAAGTCAGGCACTTGCATTACAAATAAGAAAAAAAGCCATGACTGTCAGGATTTACACTGCACTTAAACTCCTTCTTATTTCTGTAAGATTGGTAGTAATGTCCCTTCTTTCATTCTTTATTTTAGTCTTCTCTTTTTCTTTGGTTAATCTACCTAAATGTTTGTCAATTTTGTTGACCTTTTCAAAGAACCAAGTTTAGTTTCATTGGTTATTTTTCTGTTGTTTATGTCATTAATTTTCACTCTACTATCTATAATTTTCTTTCTTTCACTTGCTTTGGTGATTAGTTTGGGTTGTTTTGTTTTTTGTTTTCTTGGTCCCCCAGTGTAGTAAGATGAAAAGTTAGGGGCGCCTGGGTAGCGCAGTCGTTAAGCGTCTGCCTGCGGCTCAGGGCATGATCCCAGCGTTCTGGGATGGAGCCCCACATCAGGCTCCTCTGCTGGGAACCTGCTTCTTCCTCTTCCACTCCCCTGCTGTGTTCCCTCTCTCGCTGGCTGTCTCTCTGTCACATAAATAAATAAAATCTTAAAAAAAAAGTTAGATTAATGATTTGAGATATTTCTTCTTTTTTTGATATAGCCATTTAGAGCTATAAATTTTCCTCTCAGCAATGCTTTCACTGAATCCTGAAATTTTGTTATGTGTTGTTTTCATTTTTATTCATCTCAAAGTATTTTCTAATCTCCCTTGTAATGTCTTCTTTGACTCATTGGTTTTTTTTAAAGTGTGTTGTTTACTTCCCACATATTTGTGAATTTCATAAATTTCTTTCTGTTACTAATTTATACTATACTTTCAACGTTTATACTCTTTTAAAAATACCTGGTCACCCTACTGGAACTCTGTGTGTGTGTGTGTGTGTGTGTGTGTTTGAATTTCTGTCTGAAGTCACCTGCATTCAGCTCAAAGAACTTCCTTTCATATTTCTTACAAGGTGGAACTACTAGCCTTGGATTCTCTTATTGTAATGACTTTATTTTGCCTTAAATTTTAAAAGTTATTTTGCTGGATAAAAGATTGTTTGTTGATAGTATTTTTCCTTTAGCACTTTGAGTATGTCATTGTACTGCCTTCTGGCCTTCATTCTTTCTGATGAAAACTCAGCTGTTAATCTCATTGGAGGTCTTTTGTATGTGATGAGTCATTTTTCTCTTGCTGCTTTCAAGGTTTTCTTTTTTCTTTGGCTTTTAGCATCTTTACTATGATGTGTCTGGGTGTGGGTTTTGTGTGTGTGTGATTCTACTTGGAGTTCATCAAACTTCCTGAATGTGTTTATAAAATCAAATTTGGGACATTTTCAGCCATTATTTCTTTGAATTTTTTCCTGAACAATCATAATTTGTCTATTAGTTATTCTTTCAAGTAAAAATGATATTATATGAGGGACACCTGGGTGGCACAGTTGGTTAAGCATTGGACTCTTGGTTTCAGCTCAGGTCATGATCTCAGGGTGGTGAGATCAAGCCCTGCATTGGGCTCCACACTTAGCACAGAGTGTGCTTAAGATTCTCTCTTCCTCTCTCTTTGCCCCTCCCTGTGCGCTTTTTCTCTCTCTAAAATAAATAAATAAATCTTTTAAAAAAATGTTGTTATATGAAAAAAGTGGCTAGTCCAACTCACAACACAAATAATCTCTCAATTAGCTACCCTTGAGACAGCCATTATACTTCAGTATAGAGCATGTCCTTCCCATTTTGTCACAGCAAATGTTTAAAGAGGGTTGGGATTTAATAAGATTTAATAATTTTTATTTTAAAATAACTCAAGAGTTGATATTTAGTACAATTAATACATTTGCTGATTCATCAAGGACATTCTTGAGGGAATTGCCTGTTTCCTTTCATATGTAGTGAAGAGTACAATGACTACCAGTACAGTGTGGTGGCACCACAAGACTCCATGCTAACATTCCAGTAGTTTTACCCACCACTGCTTTGTGACATCAGTACAGTTGTCAACACAGTGAAAATTTCAAACAATATCTTAGTATTATTATAAACATAATTTTGAACTTATAGACTCCCTAGAAGTGTCTTCCAGGGGAGTTGGAAGTAAATGTTATAAATGGCCTCTATAAGACCCACTGTTTCCTTCTCCTAAGATTGCTCAGCTGTCACTTCTCTACCTTAACAATCCATACCATTCTGAAGTACAAATTTGATTGGGAGAATCAATAATTTCTAAAGTTTTATCCTGGTCCTAGAAATCTAATCTTAGCATGTTTTCAGGCAACTCTGCTGACCATACATGGCTTCAAGTTAGTTTTAATTTTCAGTGCTTTACTTAAGTTATAGCTTTCGTGAGTATAATAGTTTTTTGGATGAAGAGACACAAACACAGAGAAGTAGGCCAGGTTGCCTAAATTGGGAAATTTTAGGAGCTCACTTATCTTTTCTAAGACTTTAGCCATGAGGTCAAATGTACATAAGTTCTTTTGGACATGAGGAGTGTTCATTGTAATCCCCCATTCCTTGGGTCCATCCCAAATGGTACTGAATCTAAGATTCAGGAGATTTCAACTGCACACTCCTTCTTGCTTTGAGGAAAAGTGTAAAGAGTTAAGTTTTTCCTATCTGGCTAAAGCTTAGAACATATGAGCTTGTAGTCCATATTCATGTAATGGCGATGATAATATCATCAAGAATGATAATGACACATCTAGGAAGGAACTGAAATTGCTATGGGCAAAAGAATGCCACCTTGACCATACCTATTTGAGCAGTAGAACATCTAAGAAAGACATATTCTAAACTATCACATATAATCAAATTCGTCAAATTCTTGTCAAAATCAAGAACATTCTTTCTTTAGCTGCTACGGTGAGGAATATAATTACCTATTAAAAGACCAGTTAACACATCTGTTTTGGGAGTTTCCTAGGTTATTCTTCTTCTTTCTCTAAACCAGTACGTGGTTTTTCTTTGGTTTTGTCTGCTGGGTTGCCAGTCTGAGAACCACGTGCTGGCTGACACCAGGCAATGAATGACTTGATTCCCTTACTGAAATAATATATGTGCTGAGAACAGGGGATGAATGGGCCCATCTGCCTATACACATGTCTGTCAATGGGGCATATGCCACAAAATTTTTTCTCAGAGAGTATGTAGTAATTATCACTAAGGGCCAAGACACCAGTTAAGGCTTTCTAAACCAATACAATAAATTTTGCAAAGAATAATGTGGCTTTGGAATTGTTTTGAGGAGGTGGGACTTAAAGGTAGGTTTATTGAAAAACATCAAAATTAAACTTGCAATTGTGTCCAAAATGTTGGAAAAGGGCAATATTAATATAGCACTTATGTGTTATCATAATTATAGTAGTGATTATTATAGACATTTGGCAAGTTCTTTTTTTTAAAAAAGATTTTATTTATTCATTTGACAGAGAGAGAGAGACAGCCAGCGATAGAGGGAACACAAGCAGGGGGAGTGGGAGAGGAAGAAGCAGGGTCCCAGCGGAAGAGCCCGACGTGGGGCTCGATCCCAGAACTCCAGGATCACGCCCTGAGCCGAAGGCAGACGCTTAATAACTGAGCCACCCAGGTGCCCCATTTTTTGAAAGATTTATTTATTAGAGAGAGAGAGAGAGAACAGGGACAGGGTAGAGGGAGAGAGAAAAACTTAAGTAGACTCCACAGTGAGTCTGTGGGGCTCAGTCTCACAACCCTGAGATCGCAAACTGAGCTGAAACTGAAAGTCAGTCACTTAACTGACTGTGCCATCCAGGCGCCCCTAGACATTTGGTAAGTTCTATAGTAGGTGGTACATGTAGCAAGCAAACTAGATAGAGTCGCTGACTTTTAGAGCCTTAATGCATGTAGTAGATAAGTCTAAAGCCAGGGTTTGTTTGTGTGTTTGTTTCTTTCTTTTTTTTAAAGATTTTATTTATTTACTTGAGAGAGAGAGCAAGCATAGAGGGAGAGGGAGAGGCAGAACCCCACTGAGCAGGGAGCCCGATGTGGGGCTCAATCCCAGGACCTTGGGATCACACCCTGAGCTGAAGGCAGTTGCCCAACCGACTGAGGCACCCAGGTACCCCTAAAAGCCAGGGTTTCTTAATCTTGAGGAATACGTGGAGTTTCTTGAAGGAAAAGAAGATAGCCACTATTGCGTTATATTATTTTTATTACAATATTTCTTTGTTTTTAAAGATTTATTTGTTTATTTGAGAGAGTGGGCGTGCACTTGCACTCACACACGCACACATGAGTGGGGGGAGGGGCAGAGGGAGAGGGAGCTAGAGAGTCTCCAGCAGACTCCCGGATGAGCATGGAGCCCAACGCGGGGCTTAATCCCACCACCCTGAGATCATGACCTGTGACCAAATCATGAGTCTGAAGCTCAACTGACTGAGCCACCCAGGTGCCCCATTATAATATTTCTTAAATTCACCAACATAAAGCTAGCAATAAAATCCTTATGCATTTAACACCTATAAAAATTTAAAACCACCTATAAAAATTTAAAAATTTATAAAATAAACACAAAAAGGCCCCAAAACCTAATACGATTCAAGTTGACATATTGGATAGGCCGCTGTTCTGCTGAGCCCACACTTCGACTTGCATGAGTATATGCTGTGTCTCTACTGCAGTCTGTTACTGTATGTGACACTATGACTCCATTTTCCCACCACTGATCTTTATCAAACTATTGTGAAACCTTCACTAATAGAGGTAGCTCTGACAGTCATTTGGCCTTTGCACGGCATGGATAGCCATGAGTGCTCTATGAAAATTTGTTAATTTTGTGTTTTCATTTCCATTATTAATCTTTAAAAATATATAACTTCGGACCACACTCGATTAAATATTCCTCCCACAGCAATTGGGCTCCTGGAAAGAGTAACCATGACTGTGCTTTAGGAATGTGAATTTTCCTTAGGCATTCCATGCAGTGAGTTAGCTAGGAAAAGCCTTGACTGGATATGCTGGTTGAGGTCTCAGGCACCAAAGACTTGCCAATGACATTAAGGCAAGGATTGGTGAAGGCCTACTAAAGCTACTAAATTTCAGTTGATACTGATTGACTTTTTAATTTTCAAGCTTTAAATTAATTTTTAAAAGGTTTTATTTATTTATTTGAGAGAGAGAGAGAGCACGAGCAGGGGGAGGGGCAGAGCAAGAAAGAGAAGCAGACTCCTCGATGAACAGGGAGCCTGATGCAGGGCTTGATCCCAGTACCCTGAGATCATAGTCTGAGCTGAAGGCAGATGCTTAACTGACTGAGTCACCTGGGCACCCCTTTAAATTAAGTTTTTGATAGGCTATACATTTTCATGGTATACAAATCAGAAGACAGAAAACAAAAAACAATGGTCAGTGAAAAATCCTTCTTGCCTGTGTTCCAAACCACTCATTTTCCCTCCCTAGGGGGCAACCAATATTGCAATCTTGAGTCTTCTTCCAGAGATAGCTCCAGCACAGACAAGCAGTCATGTATACACATTCTTAAATAATTGATTAGGGTCAGATTTTCATATTGTAAATAACATTAAGGATGCATTTTCCTGCACTTAAGGGGCAATGGTTAGTAGTTTCTTAAATTACAAAAGAATGCACATTTATTATAAAAAACCTAAAAACTACAAAAAGGAAAAGGAAGAAAAAGAAAACTGCATGCCATTTGGAGATAACCTCTGGGGACCTGCAATTATTTATACTTTTAGTACTGGCACACTACCCACAGAATATTACATTGGAATCTTTTTGTTTTTACTTACTATAGTGTTTCAACCTTTCCAAGGTCTGCTATACATCGTTTTTAATGGTTTGTTTATATATACCATAATTTATTTAACCAAGGCCTCTTGTTTGAAACTCACGTTGATTATAGTTTTGTACCATTATTGACCTTCACTTGATATATATTTTGTCTTTATTTATTGATGACTTTGTAATTTAGGTGCAAATTTCCTAAGGGAAAAGGCTGTGTTTGTCTTGATTACTTACAGCCCTATAGCATGGTGCCTGGCTATATGGATTTTACTATTAGAAGACCATGTGTGTAAGAAAAAAAAATGCAAATTTTGAGTAAAATTCAACCTCGAACATTTACTTGAATGAAATTAAATCTGAGAAAGGGTTGGGTTTCTGATTTCTCATATAAGTTGCTTTTTGGAGGATAGGACAGGATCCTTCCACCTATACCTACAAATCCTGTGCAGGGTACACAAACGGTTTGTTTATTTGCTTTCATAAAAGAAAGAACTGTGAGAAGGGGTCTTAAATACAAGAACAAGGTCACAAAAAAGGTCTTCATTTTCAGGAAGCAGCACCTCTCTGCTTCCTACTATAGTAGGACAGAATTTTTACACTGCTGGAATTAACAAGCTGGAGGGCACCCTTCCCAGCTGAAACACATCAAATAAAACTTTCCCTTCACCAGTGACTGTCAGACAATGCCACCTGACAACCACAAAAAGCTACTTTCTCTAAACAATCCCTGTTCCTTAGGGAGGTCTATTTTAAAAGATGATAGTCACTACACAATTGTGGTCTTATTATTCATCTAAACGAGGCAACAGAACCCCTTCAGCCTCTTCAGTGTGCAAAGAAATCTTTCCCCATCCCTAACTGCGAGTCTCCACAGTGGAAACAAAGGTGCTTCCAGGGCAAAGGACGGACTAGCGAAGAAAGAGGGCAGATAGGGCAGGCGGGTTTTGGGAGTTCCATTTGTGACACAGCTGAAGGTTAACATTTCAAGTCACGAAGAGTGTCTGGAGATGGTCCTGCATTGACAAAGCCCTGATGCCTGGCATAATGGTGTCCAAGAGGACCAGGAATACCCAGAGCCCTGGTGTAACGAGGGTGACAGGGCGATTGTGCGTTTGGGCACCACATGCCATTGTTTCCGTCAAGAGAAACTTGTGTAACAGGCCATGTCTCTGAGTTTAGGTTTGTGTAGGTGAAAAGAAGTCTCCTGCAAAGCTTTGACTTTGAAAACATTTGCAGAGAGAAGAGAAACAATCAAGGCTTTTTCTTCACTGGAAACTAGAATTTTGACTATTACCTGCCGAAAGAAGATTTCTTGGGTCTGTCCTTCCCTAATGGGATAAAAAGCACTTCCGATTCTTAATTTTTTTGATGATCCTTAAGATGCTGAGGGAAAAAGTTCTGACACCTTCAAAATGGTACTCTTAACATTAACTTGGTCCACAATTTACCCCCAAATGCATCTGACTTTACAATGGACCCAACGTCTCAGAGAAACTATAGCTTTGCCTCCATCAAAAACAAGATATAATCAACAAAAGTTCATAAAATCAACTATATAAACTTTGAAACATATGCCACCTTTAAAAAAAATTTTTTTTAAAGATTTTATTTATTTATTTGAGAGAGCACACACGTTGGTAAGCGGGCAGCCGGTGGGGAGCAGAGGGAGAAACAGGTTCCCCACTGAGCAGGGAGCCTGACTCTGAGCTCCATCCCAGGACCCTGAGATCACGACCTGAGCTGAAGGCAGACGCTTAACCGACTGAGCCACCCAGGTGCCCCCATATCCCACCTTTTAAAAAAACTTTTATTTTAAACTACTTATAGGCTCAGAGGTATTTGTAAAAATAGTACAGAGAGTTCTCTTTACTCTTCCTCAGCTTCCAATGGTAACAGGTTGCATCACCATAGCACATTATCAAAACCAGGCAATTGACACTGACATTGATATTATCGCCATTATTCATTTTGACATTTGGCAGTCTAAAAATAAAAACCTAAAGTCCTAAAACCTGAGAAACAGAATGAGTTCCATCTCCTGCTAATATCTGCTGCTATCAGGTTCAAGTTCTCCACGATCCAGCCCTCTCAGGCTATTTTGGTTTTGTAACACCCATGCCTTCTTTGAGTGAAGAAATGCTGTCTCCTGTAAGACTTGCTAATCCCTCTTCAATAAGCAGATCAGGCCTCCTTTATCCCCCCCTCCCTGTGCCAAATAGACAACTTTTTTTTTTTTTGTTCTACCAGAAGGGGAAGGTGGAATCTCTGGGGGTCTCTCCTGGTGTTGTTCTTAAATTTTTTTTAACTTTTTATTTTGAGATAACCATATATTCACAGGAAGTTGCAAAAATCGTACGGAGAGGTCTTTGGTACCCTTCACCCAGTTTCTCCCAGTGGTTATTTAAGGTGTGTCAGTTTACTACATTTGGAAAAGATAATCAAGTCCTGTTGTTTTGTTTTGTTTTGTGTTTTCATTAAAATAGGAAACACCAAAACTTTTCTTTACTCTTTCTGTCCAGTGAAAGGAAATCTATTATAGCTGAGACTGTCTTATTCAAGAGATTGGGGCTAATTGCCAACCAGTTAATTGAAAATGTAGAAACGATTTAAAAAAATGACATACAGATCTTACATTCCTCATTTTAATTTGGCTTATGTAAAAGTGTTCGTTCTCCGATCTTTTGACATAGAGCTGTAGAAAAAAAAAATCTGTGCTTCAGTGGAAAACAATGCTTCATGTAGTTTACCCTTGTGCCTTATCAGATCAATTCTATGGGAGCTATTTTGTAAATCTGCAATGTGGGTAACTGATACTCATGCAAATTATGTCCTGTCTGCTAGCCGGACTTCCCTCGCCCCTGCGGAAAAGCCAGTCTGTGTCCATTTGCACATTCAATTCAAACATTATTTTACTCCATATAACCTTTTTAAAAACTTTGCCTTTGAAGCGGTTACAACATCCGCCTGGTTCCTTCATATGAAGAGTTTAATGGAATTTTCACATATGTTCATTGTTATATCTGAACGAGAGTCATGATTTTATCTTTTCCTGAAACATATCAGGATTAAGGCTTTTTCTTTGCATATTTGTCCCCTGTTGAGAGTGGCTTCTTTCTCCTTGAAAAGTTGCAGTCATAACACAGCCGATTTCCAGTTTTACCCTGTGTAAGGTGGAGGTAGAGCCTAAAGATAGATGCATTGGAGAGCTGGATGCTTCCAGATTCCTAAAACTGCTTGTCCCTTCCCCCCAGTCATTTACTGGGGTTTCACCCACCCCTAATTCAGCAGCATTGTTATTGAGTGACTCACCTCCATCTACACAAACAAGCAATTTTCAAAGCATTTGTCCTAAATTTCACAGAAATTAGAACTTTTTCTCCTTTAACACTTGTATTTCACTAATTTATAACATTTAATTAAATGATGTTATAGGAGCCTAACCAAAGTAAGTGGATTGGAGAACAAATTCTGGGAGCTTCAGCGCTATCTCTGGTCAGTCAGGGGACTGCAGGTCAGTTAGCCTTGTGAATATGCCAAGGGGGGACCGCTGAAGAGAGTATGTGGCAGGGACTGGCTGGTTTTTCTCCAAATTCCTTTTCTTCCTCCTGGGCATACAGCGAGACCTCATATTCTAGCCTCCGTTGTAGTAAGTGTGGCCATGGGACTGAATTCCAGCCAATAGAATTTTTTTTAAAGATTTTATTTATTTATTTGACCGAGAGAGACAAAGCGAGAGAGGGAACACAAGCAGGGGGAGTGGGACAGGGAGAAGCAGGCTCCCTGCTGAGCAGGGAGCCCTACACGGGGCTTGATCCCAGGACCCTGGGATCATGACCTGAGCCTAAGGCAGATGCTTAATGGCTGAGCCACCCAGGCGCCCCCAGCCAACGGAATTTATGTGAAAGGGAGGAATGCCTCTTCTAGGTCTGGCCCACAGACACCTCCCCACTGCCACTCTCCAGTTTTCATTCCCCTTCTGCTGGTTTGAGATAGGCCACACCTTGGAAGTCAGTGATAGAGAGAGTGGAGTCAGAAGACACCAGGAGACTGGGTCCCTAGATCACTGCTTGGAGGACCTGCTAATCAGGAGTATCATGTTTGGACTTCAAGTGAGAAAGATAGCAACTTCTGTAGTGTTTGAGCCAGTGTATTTCTGGGTGTGCTCGTGACAGCAGCTAGCCTCACTGTAACAGATCTACGTCTTCTACCCGATGGCCACAGAGGAAGAGAAGTCTTTCAGCGTGGATTATCTAGTTAAGGGAATTAATGAGCTTAATTAGTCTGATGAAGTTGTTACCCTATAGAAATATCCTTTTTTTTTTAAAAAAAAAGCAGCTGGATTTAGGTTCCTTGCATCTTTATTCATTCCACGAAGCTGCACGGAGGACCTATTGCTTGTCAGGCAGTACTCTGGTGTCTGCAAATAAGCAGCGAACAACATAGACAGAGATCTCTGTTCTCCAAGAGCTCCGGGGAGAGACAGATATATGCAAAATTAATAATGTTAGAGAAGTTGGACAGCGATGTGTGCTATGAAGGAAAGTCAAGCAGGGAAGGCGGACCAAGAGTGAGGGGAGAAAGAGGGAGTTGTCTGTGGTTTCCAGCGCCCCAGTCAAGGAAGGCCTCAGGTGAGAAGGTGACATTTGAACAAAGACTTGAAGGTGGTGAGAGTGAATCACAGGATATCTGGGAAGAACACAGGTTAAAATTCTACTTCCATCACCCAGTTTCAAAAGTCAAGTCTGGGATGGGGTGGGAGAGGACACCTGAGTGTGGCTGCCTGTGATGCTCGCTTCTTCTCCTGCCCTCTGGACCAGCATCTTGGGTAGGTCCAAGGGTCCAAAGACCTGGCCTTGACACAAGGGGACTCTGAGCTGCCAGGAGTGTGCCGTCCAGGGCAGCCATGCACAGGTGTCTTTCTTCAGCCCTCACTGCCAGCACCCATTGATGTGGCTGTCTTCACCCCTCTTTCCATGGCGTGGGGCCTCCTGTGGGCATCAAGCCTTTAGCGTGTTTACGTTCCACCCTCTGGTCCAAAGCCAGGCTCCTTCCATCTCTTTGCTGTGTCTGTCCTGGCAGCTTGATCAGAGAGTGTAATCAACTTGACCAAGGTTGCAGAGCTAGTAAGCGTCTTTATTCAGTGCATAGGCCCATTGGCCCATTGTCTCTGATTCCTATACCCTTTATAATCCCTCTTTCTACACTTTGGATAGAATAGGTGTGGCCCAGGGACAGAATTATTTTATATTTACTAGTTTTATGATGTTTGGCATGTAAGCCCCCCAAACTGTAAGTTCTAATTAAAACAAAGGACCACCTTATTACAGTAATCAATTGTGCAGTCCCTGAGACACCCATGTGTATCAAAATAGACAAGGGAATAAAGGCAGATATGCCCTATGTACCTGACACCTATTTTTTTTTTTTAAAGATTTTATTTATTTATTTGACAGAGATAGAGACAGCCAGTGAGAGAGGGAAAACAAGCAGGGGGAATGGGAGAGGAAGAAGCAGGCTCATAGCGGAGGAGCCTGACATGGGTCTCGATCCCATAACGCCGGGATCACGCCCTGAGCTGAAGGCAGACGCTTAACAACTGCGCCACCCAGGCGCCCCTGTGACACCTAATTTTATACAGCCAGTTAATGGATTCATTTCAGGGAAGGAGAGAGATTACTTTTTGCTTCTCTTAAATGAATTTATTCTTTCACAGAATGGCTCTATGGGATTTCTTTTTCACATTAGTCATGATTTACTCCTTTTCCTGTTCTTTCAGGAAATGCAGTTTGGATCTTAAAGACTGAGGCTTGCAGCTTTGCAAGGGATTTAAGCTTGGCATTCATCTTGATGTTGGAAAAGTTCTCCACGGAGGGAAGAAGCCTACCAAATATGTAGTCTCTTACAACCATTCTTTCAGTTAAAGAGGACTTCAAAAAAAGTGGCATTTATATAATGACTTTCTGAGAATTTTGCCTCAACTTTTTCTGCAGTTAAAAATTAGCAATCTTGGGGCACCTGGGTGGCTCAGTCATTAAGCGTCTGCCTTCGGCCCAGGGCGTGATCCCGGGGTCCTGGGATCGAGTCCCACATCAGGCTCCTCCGCTGGGAGCCTGCTTCTTCCTCTCCCATGCCCCCTGCTTGTGTTCCTTCTCTCGCTGGCTGCCTCTCTCTCTGTCAAATAAATAAATACATAAATAAATAAATCTTTAAAAAAGAATTAGCAATCTCCTTCCATTATCTGTTAATGATTCCAGAACAGGGCCAATTCATTGGTTAGGAGGAAGGACACGTGAAGCTGAGCTGGAAGACTGAGCTGGAAGAAAATGTCAGCACAGTTGGCCCTTGAATAGTTGATTAACATGTATTCTGTATGCTATGTATATTATATACTATTTTTTATACTTTTTTTCAACTAAATAAATTAGAGAAAAGAAAGTTATTAAGAAAAGCATAAGGAAAATACATTTGTGCTACTATATCGTGTTTATTGAAAAAAAATTCATGTATACGCGGGCCTACGCAGTTCAAGCCCGTGTTGTCAAGGGTCAACTGTATATAGTTTTAGATGAAGCTAGACCAATATGCGAGTGTGTATTTGTTTCCAGCTCTCAGTATATTCCGCATGCCCTTGCCACCACAGTACACCAGGCAGCCTGTTCTCTACCTTATTTCCTCAGGTGATGGTTATAGCACAGTAGAAAGCAGAGTGCCTGCAACACTTTCTGGCTGTTCTTCTCCAAAGGCTAAACCTTGGCTTATGCGGCAAAGAGAAATTCCCAGTGCCCAGGGTTTATGCTGTGCTCCCTCCCCATAGTTCCCCATCTCCTAGCAATTAGATGGTTCATGTGACTTGCTATGGCCAATGAGCTACGAGAGGAAGCAAACATGAGTGCATTAATACAATTGTGTGTCTGTAGGTGCATGTATTTATTTATTTATTTATTAATAATAATTTTTTATTATGTTATATTAGTCACCATACAGTATATCCTTAGTTTTTGATGTAATGTTCCATGATTCATTATTTGCATATAACACCCAGTGCACCATGCAATATGTGCCCTCCTTAATACCCATCACCAGCCTATCCCAATCCCCCACCCTCCTCCCCTCTGAAGCATTCAGTTTGTTTCCCAGAGTCCAAAGTCTCTCATGGTTCATTCCCCCTTCTGTTTATCCCCCCTTCCTTATTCCTTTTCTTCTCCTCCTGATCTTCCTATTTCTTATGTTCCATAAATGAGTGAAACCATACGATAATTGACTTTCTCTCCTTGACTTATTTCATTTAGCATAATCTCCTCCAGTCCCGTCCATGTTGCTGCAAATGTTGTGTAATTGTTCTTTCTGTTGGCTGAGTAATATTCCATTGTATATATGGACCACATCTTCTTAATCCAGTCATCCGTTGATGGGCATCTCAGTTCCTTCCACAATTTAGCTATTGTGGACAATGCTGCTATGAATATTGGGGTGCATATGGCCCTTCTCTTCACTACATCTGTATCTTTGGGGTAAATACCCAGTACTGCAATGGCTGGATCATAGGGTAGATCAATTTTTAACTTTTTGAGGGACCTCCACACTGTTTTCCAAAGTGACTGTACCAACTTGCATTCCCACCAACAGTGTAAGAGGGATCCCCTTTCTCCACATCCTCTCCAACATTTGTTGTTTCTTGCCTTGTCCATTTTTGCCATTCCAACTGGCATAAGGTGGTATCTCAGTGTGGTTTTGATTTGAATTTCCCTGATGGCTAATGATTTGGAACATTTTCTCATGTGTCTGTTAGCCATTTGTATGTCATCATTGGAAAAGTGTCTGTTCATATCTTCTGCCCATTTTTTGATTTGATTATTTGTTTCTTGTGTATTGAGTTTGAGAAGTTCTTTGTAGATCTTGGATACCAGTCTTTTATCTGTAGTGTCGTTTGCAAATATCTTCTCCCATTCCATGGGCTGCCTCTTAGTTTTTTTGACTGTTTCCTTGGCTGTGCAGAAGCTTTTTATCTTGATGAAGTCCCACAAGTTCATTTTTTCTTTTGTTTCTCTCGCCTTTGGAGATGTGTAATGAAAAAAGTTGCTGTGGCATGTTTTTAACACAAAATGCACTATATTGCATGTATTGGTTCTGCAATTTGATTTTAAAAACCTCAACAGTATACCTTGGAACTTTTCTATATTGAAACAAAAAACATCTCATTCTTTAAACTGCTCTCATATCACAACGAGAATATACCATAATTTCAACCACTCCCTTATTGATGGACATGGAGATGATTTCCATTATTGTGCTATTTTGCTTAATAAAAATACTTTTGTGTGTTCTTAAGGAAACCAAGCAGTGGAGTTGCCTGGCAAAAAGGTATGTACTTTCACAATTTTATTTTTTTTTAATTTTTTTTATAATAATATTTTTTATTATATTATGTTAGTCACCATACAGTACATCCCTAGTTTTTGATGTAAAGTTCGATGATTCATTAGTTGAGTATAACACCCAGTGCACCCTGCAATACGTGCCCTCCTTACTACCCATCACCGGCCTATCCCATTCCCCACCCCCCTCCCCTCTGAAGCCCTCGGTTTGTTTCCCAGAGTCCATAGTCTCTCATGCTTCATTCCCCCTTCTGATTACCTCCCTTTTCTTTATCCCTTTCTTCTCCTACCAATCTTCCTACTTCTTATGTTCCATAAATAAGTGAAACCGTATGATAATTGTCTTTCTCTGCTTGACTTATTTCGCTTAGCATTATCTCCTCCAGTCCCATCCATGTTCCAGCAAATGTTGAGAAATCGTTCTTTTTGATAGCTGAGTAATATTCCGTTGTATATATGGACCACATCTTCTTAATCTAGTCATCTGTTGAAGGGCATCTCGGCTCCTTCCACGATTTAGCTATTATGGACAAAGCTGCTGAACATTGGGGTGCATATGGCCCTTCTCTTCACTACGTCTGTATCTGTGGGGTAAATACCCAGTAGTGCAATTGCTGGATCATAGGGTAGCTCAATTTTTAACTTTTTAAGGGACCTCCACTTTCACAATTTTAAAACAACGTTTAAAAAATCTTCTATTAAATTCTATTTACTACTGATTTACCTAGGATTTTTATAATTAAATTCATCAATGAAAATGTTCTAATTCTTCTATTTTATCCTTCTCCTCTCTTTCCTCTCTCCCTTCACTCCCGAAGAAGTAGGAGTATTGATCTAATTGGATCAGATTCCAGGATATTGATGGTGCCAAGTTTATGAGCGTGAAGTTATCCACCAGGTGTGTTTCTCTCTCTGGCACTTTGCTCTTTCCCCTTGGGGAAAAGAGTGAAGCCAAACCAGGGCTTACCTCTTCTAGTGGGCAGGCCCTCTTTTCTTTCTTCCTTCCACATAAGCAGTGCCACAAATTTGCCTGCCAGGCATGGTAAGGAGCTGATAGAAAGACATGAGCTTAGAAAGAGAGAGGCCCTAGCTCTGTGCCCAAGTCCTGCACCCACACGGGGTTGCTGGGTCAACCTGCCCTTGGGTTAGAAGGACCTAAAACAAGGAAACACCTATTGCCCATTGCCATTGGCCTGTGTGTATACTTCTGTCCTTGGGAACCGTAGGAAGAGGGTGACTCAGTCAAGGCAAGATTCAGGCCCATCGCTGAATACCATTTCCATATGATCAAACTCTCATCCAGGAGTATTGTGTTTCCCAGCTTTTAGTGTAAGTATCTATTTTGAAGAGTGATTTTAAATTTCCATGTGTTTGGAACTTTTTTGTTTAGGTGAAATATTATTCAATTCTTCTTCATTTACTTATTAGGCTATAGTAATAGACTAAAAGGCATTCAGTTCTCTTAAAAATAATGGCACATTGCAAACTTAACAGGAAGTGTGGGAGGGAGGGGTAATTAGAAAACAGACCTGCTTTATGCCATTTAATGTTGAGATGTGTGCTCTTAAAAGCCCATTCAAATCCAGTGAGGTTTTCACTGTGGCATTAATGTCCAGTTCTAAATGAACATTGTACAACTGGGATGACAGAAAATTTCATTTGGAGGAAATTAGGGCCAACAATTGATCAACACAGCATATAATTAAGGGGGCAGGGTACTGACACAGATTGCTTGGGTTCAATTTCTGGGTTCACAATTCGCTTGCTGAATGACCTTGGAGGAGTTGCTCAATCTTATGTCTTAGTTTACTTATCTGTAAAGTGGGGATAATCATGGTATTTTCCTCCTGGAGCTTTTGTAAGGATTTGAAGAAGCGAGATATTTAAAGTGCTTAAAACACTGTCTGGCATTCAGTAAATTCTAACTATGGTTTTAGATGTTGGTGAACCCTGAACTTAGTAATTCTCAAGAGTAGAACAGTTATGCCTGACAGCTCTGAGGTTGGATTGAGAGCCACAAGTTTGCAGTCACTCCCCGAACAGCAGACCGTGTACTGCAGAAGATCATAATCTACACAAATGTCCATTTGGACTTTGCCTTCCCCGGCTCCCACCCAGCTGCCTCTCCCAAGGCAGCCCCTGACAGTCCAAACACCCTGGACCAACAGTGCCCAGCAAGGCTCAGCAGTGACCGCAATCTGACTTAGTGGCTGCGCTCCCTCCTCTCCCCTCCCCCAGCCTTCCTCTTCAGCCTTCCTCTTCCAAGGGAGTGCCTTTGTGTTAAGTCCCTCTCAGACTCTCTCTCACCATATAATGATTCCCTTGGATCAATATTCGACTGTTCTCTAGTTCCAGTTCTTGCGGTGGGGTTAGGAAAACTGTTCTCCTTTGGTTTCATTGACCTCCACCCACCCCCAAAAGATTCCAATCATGATGATAAGCACATGTAGTGCTGGTAATAGACTTGTTTAAAGAAAAAGAAAAACCATTCAACCTGAAAAAACACCACAAAGGTCAAATAACAATGGAAGGGCTGTCACAAGGCAGTACACCATTGCCAAGGCTGCCAACTGACAACCGGTGCTCTGAGTCTGGATAGGGGGAGAAAAATTATGACGGCTGGAGCGTCCATGGAAGGCTTTGCAAAACTGGAAGGGCTTGAGCTGACCCTGAAGAGACCTGGGGCTCTGGGGCTCCCAAGCTAGTGTAATGCAGGTGAAAGGGGTGGTCTGAGTAAAGGCATCTGTGGTCAGAGGCAGGGACCAGGCTAGTATCTCTGCTGGAGCATTTATGTTGCGGGCAGTGGCAAAGAGTCTGAAGCTAAGGATGGGAGTGACACGATAAATGCCAATTATGAAGGTTGAGAGTAGGATACAAATCATCTGTGAAATGTAAATTCAAAACAAACGTGTTAAAGTTCAGAACAATGGTACATCGCACCTGTGCTAAAGGTGTTCTTATTCCAGACCACACAACACACAAAAATGAGCTGAACCATCCTGTGGCTAGCTGAACTGAAGTGAGAATCAACTGTGTAATACTTCAAAAGGATCTCAACTTCTGCTTACTTGTCTATCTACACTTTAAGTAATTACTGTTTAACATTTTCATGTGAACTTATGCATGTAGGCACATACATATAATTGACAAAAGTGTAGAATCATCTGCAGTTACTTGCATGTAAGTGGCAAGTGTCCCAGGGAAGGGAGAATGCAAGGGGTGAAGGTGAGGAAAGGAGTGCCTGTGTGACTATGTAAGGCAGTGAAGGTTTGGCTGTGTGAATGCTATGCCCTCTAACCCATGAGACCCAATAATATTAATCTGGCAGGGTGTGGACAGCCGGGTTTACTGTGGCATTGGCAAATGTGGGCGTGGCTGCTATACTACCCTTCTGAACAGTCTTTTAGTACTGTTGAATTTTTTTTGTTCTCTGGTGGTGTAGTTGCTAGTGTCATTTGTAAGGCTAGTGGTATACAATCTAATAATTTTATGGAATGATTTGTGATCTGAGATTAAACCTGTTGTTACTTTTAAAGTTATAAAGGCATTAAAATAATGTAGGAAAAATAACCTTCTGTGGAAGAAGTAGATTTTGGGGGGGGAGGGACACAGTTGTTCAGTTCTACTGTTCACCATGTTTTATTAGATCTTTCACTCAAACACCTACAAATGATCTGGTCACTTTTTGAGTTTTAAAATCTAAAACACAGTTTAATATCCCAACAGAGTCAAACAATACTTGCCTGTGGGATCTTTTAGTAAGGATTTAAAGATGCTTTTCATTAAACACAAATTTATTTCCAAGTGACTGAAAAATCACGGGCCTATATTTTGGGCTCCTGGCTTACTTGGTACGGTAAAAATAAGGGTTAAAAATAAAGTCGAATGGAGAAAATAATGCTATAGGAATACTCCTCTCTAACAGACAAGGGTATTTTTGGTAACTGCAGCCCCTCCTCCAAAATTGCAGCTCAGTCTCACCTGTCTTAGCTTCACTCACACTCGCTGCACCGCTGAGCGATCTACAACGGAACTGCCCCACCTCTTTAAGCTCCTTTCCCTCAACTGTAAAATGAAGACCAATAGCTCTTCACAGCGTTCAGGTTTAAACAAAATTACGCAGAGGTAAGTGCTCTGCACGCTGAAAAGTAGGTACAGAAGTTAACTGTAATGTTTTCGGCGGGGCACTGGCCTCCCTCCCGCCTCAGGCGCCTTCTTCCTGGATTTGCTCGCGCTCTCGCCCCTGATCCGGGCTCTTCTGCGTGTTTACCTGCTTGTTAACTTAATTAATAAATATTCACCGCCGTTGTTAATCTCCCCGGTAACAGTGTAGGCGCAGAGGGCAATGCCATCTGGGCATTTCCCTGTCCCCTAGCATGGGGCTCTTGCTCTGGGTCCCAAAGTGGCTTGGGGATCCCGGGGACCCACTTTCGCCACCTGGCCCCAGAACTTGCTTCGGAGCCCCGCCCCTTCGGCCCGCTGGCCCCGCCTCCGCTGGGGCGCTCGCTCTGTGGGCGGGGCCGGCTCAGGAAGCCGCTCCATGATTGGCCGCGTCCGAGCAACCGAGGCGACGCCGTGGTCAACACGCCGCGCGGTTCGCGCTGGGGTCACAGAGAAGTCGAACGTCTGGAATTTTTCGCGCCAAGCGGCGACCCTTCGCCCGCGGGAGTCGCTGCTTTATCAACCAGCGGGATGCACGCCTCACCGGCCCTTTGGGGTCACACGGCCCCCAGAGGATGGGAGGGCGGCTGCTAAACAGGAGCCTTCTAGTCTTTCATCCGACAGATTGCCTAGTAAGTGGGTTGCGATCCCTTCCACGCCAGAACCTTCGAGGTGCCGAGATTGCCAGCAAACTGTGGAGGGAAAGCTTGGAATTATGCAGTTTCCGACTTGGACTGTCCTCCACAAAGTTCAGCACTTTCCCAGGGTCACTGAACTACTCTTTGGTCCTAGGTTCAAATTGACACAGGTACCCGACCCCTCCTGTTGCACAGCTGTTCCCCCCTATCCCGCTCCCAATGAAGCTTTCTTGGTTTCTTTCTTACCATAGGCCAACAATAATAAGGTGAAGCGCACATGGGCTTTGGAGTTAATAGAACCAGGAGAAATTTATTTTTAAGAAATAGTGATAACATGAGTAGTCTAAAACAAAGGGATCTGGTCTGGAATACCCTCTGGCTCTCTTCCGTTCTTCTACACTTAACGCGGTTTTCACAATCAGGTCACTAAGACAAGGCCCGTTTTCTTTTCCTCTTTTTATATGGGCATAAAACTTAATTAGTTTTAGTTTCCACTCGGTAGAGTTTTCCTTTTATCTAATTGGGGGCTCTTGGTTTCTTTCTTCTCAGAAATGACCTTCCTAGAGCAGCCCCATTATTCTTACATTTTCTTTTCTTGACCCCATTTTCTCAACTGTGGGCCAGTCCATTTCAGTCTCCTTGCCTCTGCCCGCATTATTTGAGCAGATGATCACAGGCTACCCTTACTCCTCAGGGCAGGAGAATGGAGGGAGGAGTAGATTAAGGGTTTCTGGGGGAGGGTTGCAGCAGGATACTTAACGGGGCTTCATCCCAGCTTCCTTTCTCCCTGGAACAACTGTAATTTAAAACACATAAATCACAAGATATATCCACCTAACGTAGACTTCATTTTCAGCAAGGACTACCAAGAATATAGGAAGTTTTGGTGTTGATAATAAGACAGAAGCATACCAAATGTTTAAGTCAAATTAATGGACTTGAATTTGTGCATTGTGCCTCAATCTCTGACTGTATAGGACCTACTCTCTCTCTCTTTTTTTTTTTAATGATTTTTTATTATGTTAGTCACCATACAGTACATCCCCGGTTTCCGATGTAAGGCTCGATGATTCATTAGTTGCGTATAACACCCAGTGCACCATGCAATATGTGCCCTCCTTACTACCTACTCTCTTAAGCCTTGAGAACTTCCTCAAGGTGCTCCCCTAAGGATGACCTTGGGGCATCTCTTGGTTGCCCCCTATGGGCAGACTTCAGCAGCACAGGCTGACTGCACTTGGAGCCTCTGGTTGGCTCGGTTGGGGCCTTTGACTTGTGCCCACTAAACCTTTCTATTTTTAACCCCAGCTCTGCCTGCCTTCTCCTGCCTTCAGCTCAGACTTTAACTTTTTTTTTTTTTAAAGATTTTATTTATTTGACAGAGATAGAGACAGCCAGCGAGAGAGGGAACACAAGCAGGGGGAGTGGGAGAGGAAGAAGCAGGCCCATAGCAGAAGAGCCTGATGTGGGGGGCTCGATCCCAGATCGCCGGGATCACGCCCTGAGCCGAAGGCAGACGCTTAACCGCTGTGCCACCCAGGCGCCCCCAGACTTTAACTTTTTTTTTTTTCCTTCTGTTTATACTTCTTCATTCTCTTTTGGAAATCCCTTCCTATTTCCCCAGACTTTAGCTCTTGGGATAGCTTTTAAAACTCAGGGCAGTGTTCAACTGGATTTGTTGTTTCTTACTTCTGGATTCCTCTGTTCCCCAATTTATAATAACCTCAGATGAAGAAATCCTGAAAAATCACAGTAATAATAGTAACAACATAGTAATATCTGGAAAATAGTATGTCTCTATTAAAGAGACAGCTCTTTCCTGATATTAGCCTTGTTTGAACTAAAAAATCACTGCCTTGTTTGAAAATCCGTATTCTCGGTAATTCTGGGTGATTAATCCAGCACCCTTACAAAGTGCCTGCTGTATTTAAGGCACTGTGCTGAGGACATTCATACAGTTTGTCCCTGTAGTCACTGAAACTTCTTTTAGTCTAGAGAGGACAAATCTGAAGTGCCCAAAGTCATACTGGTGAAGTGTCAAAGTGAAAGTTGGAGCTTTGCTGGGGAGATACTGCAGAAGGTTGGTGAGGGGGTCTGGAGAGGCTTGATGGAGGAGGTAGAGTTTGAAATGGGCCTTGAAGGTTAAGATTTCACATAGGAAAACCACCTGAGACCAGCTTGGAGGCAGGAAAGCAGGTGGGCGATATGTGGGGAGGGGTTGCTTTGTCAAGTCATTTGGCATCATTGCTCTGGCAGGCTTCCTTGCTCTGACAGAGTGTCTCTTATCCGGTCTGAATAGAATGATCCCTTCTGTTGGGAGATGCCCTTTCTTTCCTTCCCTGTTTTCTTGGACTATTTCCATTTTCTAGTTGCTTTCATTTCCGATAATATGGGTATTCTCAGGCTAAAAAATCCTAAAAGTCAAGATCTGAATCAGAATGACTCATACAGGTTCTCAATTTCATTAGAGCCCGCCAGACCTTTTTTTTAAGCCATGTGAGTGCAGGAGGCACTAGGGCATGCACCTTAGCTGGAGGATTCAGTGCCTTTTATTTGGAATCAAGAACGTGTCCCTTTGGCCTTAAAGCGTATGACCCTTCTGAAACCTTTAAGTTTCCAAAATCCAGTTTAGGAGCCTTATAAGGACAATTGACATTGCTGTGCTGCCTTGTTAACCTATGACATGTAGCTCCCTCTAGTAAGAAGAGCATAGGAGGTGGGTGAGTTTGGGTCAGTTAGAAGAAAGATGAACTGGAAATGATGAAATAATCAAAAATCTTTATTCTGAGCTTCCTTTTCTTGTTACTATGGGAACCGTTAGCCAAATTTAAAAGTCCTTTGGCTGGCAGTCTTTGTTGGACAGATCTCAAAAAGAAAGTTAAAGTCTGTTCTTGTTTTCTTGTTCTGTGAGTCTAATGGAGGAGGAGAAGCCCAAATCTTAATAGCTCATATGACTGGAAACTTGGGGGTAGAAAGGTATGTGGAATAAAAGTGGGTATATAAACAAGGTACAATTACTGCAAGATAATGGCTTTTAACTAATTTATTTGGACATAGCTCTTTCCAGTCTATCAAGTGCTTATCCACGCATAACTCATTCATTGCTAATAATATTTCTAATATCTTTTCATGAAAACTCCCTGGCTTATGTCAACTGATTCCTGTATTTGTCCGGTTTTCATATCATAACAGAGACTTGCAGGGAATGTGGTTGGAGTTTTAGAAATGGGAAAAGGGAGTATTTCTGTCGTCGAGTTTTACAGTCCAGGGAACAAACTTAAATCTGTTTCACACTCTGGGTAAGAGGTAAGCAGACCTGTCTTTTTCTCCAAGTTAACCAGGCCCTGCCTGAAGTTTGTGGTGAGTGGGTTAAGATTGCTTTACAGTGTGGGCCACTCCTTCCCTCTTGTGTACACTAGCTATATTTAGGCAGGTCTAGATAAGCTTAATATGTAGCATATTGCCTGGAGTCCGGTTGGTCCCAGAACAGCTGGCTGCATGATTCAGAATGTTTAAGTCCAACTTTAAAACATTTAGAAAGTGAATCCATGCATTCCAGCTGGGTTGAGCTGTGATCCAGTTCCCACCCTGTCGCTAGCTCCCTGTTAGACACCCCACTTGTACAACTGGTGTGTTTCTTCTCAGGGTTTTACCCTCTGTATCCTCTTTGGAAGTAAAAAATCAGGTGCAATTATAATTGGAATACTGATGTGTAATGAAGGTTCAGGAGTGAATGTTCATTTTCTAAAATGGAAGAGCTTTTCACTTTTCTGATTATAAAAGTAAGTCCTCTTTCAGAACGTTTAAATAATGTAAACATTTAAACAATATGGCAAAGGCGAAAACTACATATATTCTCACCACACAAATAAAACTACTATAAACTGTTGGCAGTTACCTTTCTAGATGTTTTCCTCTGTGTAGATATGGGGATGTATGGATGGATATTGAACTTTATGGATACATTTTAGCAATAAATGTGGATATCTTCTTTGTTAGCAAATATGCATCTATATTCAATATTTTTAACTGGTAGATTGAATTCCACTAAATGTACTGTAATTAATATTAAACCAATCCTCTGTTGATGTTAGATTGTTTCCAAGTCTTCAGGAAGTCTGATTTTGACAATTGCCCTTATGGGAGGTGTCTCTGACTTAGATCCTAATTCGGAGATGGAGCTATTAGCCTCATCGTCCACCATCTCTGAGCAGCAGCCGCAGGGGCGAGAGGGACAAAGCAACACCAAAACAGACTTGGCCGGGCAGAGTCTCGTCTCATCTGAGGAATGGCTTCAACTGCATGGGCTGAAGAGCAACAAATTGACCTTGAAACAGATTCTGTCACAGATTGGATTCCCACACTGTGAAGGTATCGTACTCACAAAGCAACACCGGTTGGAAAACCCAACCAGCATGCCATCCTTTAGCCTTTGGGGGGGCTGCATCAGTTCTGAAGGTTCCCCCCAAAACCACAGGCCTTGGAGCTTGTTTTGAGCTCACATCCTAATTCGTAAAAAATGTGCATGGACCCCCAGGATATGTTTGTTACGTAGATGCACGATCGTTAGTCCACTTACTAAATATTGCTTAATTTCATTCTTAGTCCTTTTAAAGATGAAGTAAAAAAATAAATAGAAGTTGTACATATTCCAGCAGATATCTTCTTCATCCCTTGGGATGTGCAAACCCCTTTAGTGGACTGTTGATTAAGACCATAGCTGTGTGTGGTTTCAGGGAGACTGTGCCATTTTCCTGTCGTAACCTCTCTTATGTGATGGGCTAGCTCTTCTAAACTCGTTGTTTAGAAATTTTGTCCTAAACTCCCAGTAGTACCACCCTCCAACAGGGAGTATGGAAATGGGTGAGGGTGTGGTTTTTTTTGTTTTTATTTATTTTCTGATGACATACTGATTTGAGTTGCTCCTGAAATAGAGGGCCTGGGGACCAGGGATACGGAATGTCTTATGGAGTGTGAGGTAGCCCACCCAGCAGCAGTGCCATGTCCAACATGTCAGTAGCACCCCACTTGAGGAGCACTCCTTTAATCAGGGCAATTGCCATTACTTGGATTTTACTCAGTAATTCTGGATTAGCCAATTAATTAATGAATTAAAGCCATATTTATTGAGTGACCAATAATCCCGTGTTTTTGAGATTTTTCACCAGTTTCCTTGGCAGCTTTGTTCCATACTGGAGATAAGGAAGGTCTAGGGGATATGGTTGTTACGGATTGATTTGGAGGTTCATTCTAATGGCAAGGCCTTGCATTTCCAAGCTCAGGCTGTGCGTTCCCATTTATCTTTCCACCAGGGGTGGTACAGCCCTGTATCTTCTAAATGGAGGGTCTATGGGATTCCCATATAAGGAAACAAACAAAGCAGTTTTATCTTGTATTTCAAGTAACTATAATTCAGTCATTAATATTAGCAAAAATAGCAGTTCTTTCTATTTTGTCAAGGATTTTTCAGTCTAAGGTCATGATTTTATTTTCTTTTAATGCCCTTGTTAGGCTTTGGCATCAGGATTATGCTGGCCTCATAAAATAATTTGAAAGTATCCCCTCCTCCTGTATATTCTTTTTTTTTCCCCAATTGTAGTGTTCAGTGATTCATTATTTTTTTTTAAAGATTTTATTTATTTATTTGACGGAGATAGAGACAGCCAGTGAGAGAGAGAACACAAGCAGGGGGAGTGGGAGAGGAAGAAGCAGGCTCATAGCAGAGGAGCCCGATGTGGGGCTCGATCCCATAACGCCGGGATCGCGCCCTGAGCTGAAGGCAGACGCTTAACCGCTTTGCCACCCAGGCGCCCCTGGTGATTCATTATTTGCATATAACATCCAGTGCTCATTACAACACATGCCCTCCTTAATACCCATCACCGGGCTACCCCATCCTCTCACCCCCCTCCCCTCTGAAACCTTCAGATTGTTTCCCGGAATCCATAGTCTCTCATGGTTTGTCTCCCCCTCTCATTTCCCCTCCTTCTGTTTTCCCTTCCTTCCCCTAATGTCCTCTGTGCTGTTCCTTATTTTCCACATATGAGTGAAACCATATGATAATTGTCTTTCTCTGCTTGACTTATTTCACTTAGCATAATCTCCTCCAGTTCCATCCAGGTCGATGCAAATGGTGGGTATTCATCCTTTCTGATGGCTGAGTAATATTTCATTATATATATGGACCACATCTTCTTTATCCATTCATCTGTTGAAGGACATCTCGTCTTCTTCCACAGTTTGGCTATTGTGGACATTGCTGCTATGAACATCAGGGTGCATGTGCCCCTTCTTTTCACTACATCTGTATCTTTGGGGTAAATACCCAGTAGTGCAATTGCTGGGTCATAGGGTAGCTCTATTTTTAAATCCTTTATGTTCTGATGGTGCTTTTATATGGATGGTACTATTTCTTCTTAAAATGTTTGATGGAATTCACCAGTGAAACTTATGTGAGCCTGGAGTTTTGTTTGTAGGAAAAGTTTGATAAGAAATTCTGTTCTGGGGGCGTCTGGGTGGCTCAGTCGTTAAGCATCTGCCTTCAGCTCAGGACATGATCCCAGCGGTCTGGAATTGAGCCCCACATCAGGCTCCTCTGGGGAAGCCTGCTTCTTCCTCTCCCACTCCACTTGTTTGTGTTCCTCTCTCACTGGCTGTCTCTCTCTGTCAAATAAATAAATAAATAAAATCTTAAAAAAAAAAAGAAATTCTGTTCTGTAATAAGCATAGAGATTTTCTGTTTCATCATGCCAACTTTAGAAAGTTGTGTTTTTCAAGGAATTTGTCCATTTTATCAATGTTTTCTAATATATTGACAAAATGTGTTTCCTTAACATTTTTTTTTTTAATGCCTGTAGAATCTAAAGATGTTCCCTCTTTCGTTAAGGATAGAATTTGTATTTTTTTTCTCACTTCTTTCTTGGTAAGTCTTGTTCAGTGGATCTCATAACTCTTCAAAGAACCAAATTTTGGGTTTGTTGGTTTTTTTTTTTCCTGTTCTTTGTTTTCTATTTCATTGATATCTGCTTTGAACTTTTTTATTTTCTTTGACTTACTTTGAGTTTAATTTGCATTTCTTTTTCTAGTTTAAGGTGAAAACTTAGATAATTGATTTTAAGCTTTTTTCCTCTTCTCATATAGTCATTTAAAATTCCTCTATGAATTGCTTTAGCTGAATCCAAATCTTGATAGGTAATATTTTCATTGTTACTGAGTTCAGAATATTTTTTTTCTCTTGTGACTTTTTTCTTTGATTCATTTTTAAGAGAAATGTTTAATTTGTAAATATTTTAGAATTTTTAAATAATCCTTATTATCTAATTTACTACTATTGATGTCAGAAAACATAGCCTGTAACATTTTCATCTTTTGAAATGTGCTGAGATTTGTGTTATGTCCCAGGATGTATCTTGGTGCACATTTCATGCACACTTGAAAAGAATGTGTATTCCGCGGTTGTTAGCATTTATAAATGTTCATTAGTTCAAGATGGCTGGTTTTATTCTATTATAGAGATGTGCAGTGTCTTTAGAGATTTTTTTGCCTAGTGGCTTTGTCCGTTTCTCCCTTTAGTTCTATCAGTTTTATTCACGTAGTTTGAAACTCTAAATACATACACATTTAGGATTGTCATATCTTTCTGATGAATTGACAGATTTTAATTTTTAAATGTCCGTCTGTATCTCAGATGGTAGTCCTTGTTTTGACATTTGCTTTGATATTGATACAACCACTGCAGCTTTCTTAATGCTTCATTTGCATGTGGCATATATGTTTTCATTCTTTTACTTTCAAACTATCTGTGGTCTCTCTATTTAAGGAGTGCCTCATTAACCCATTCTCATAATCTCTTTCAATTGCAGTGTTTGATTCTCTACATTTAATGTAATAATTGATGCAGTTAGATTTAGGTATGCCATTTTACAATTTGTCTTCTCTTTTTCTTTCCCCTGTTTCTCATTTCCTGCCTTTTGGGTAAATTGAATATTTTTAAATATTTCATTTCATCCCATTTAAATTTCAGTAGGCTTTTTGGTATGCCTTTTTGCATTATGTTTTCAGTGGTTGCTCTAGTGATCATGTCCTTGTCACAGTCTGCTAAAAGTTAACTTTGTACTACATCACCTAAGATGTAAGAATCTTGCAGCAGGGGCGCCTGGGTGGCGCAGTCGTTAAGCGTCTGCCTGCAGCTCAGGGCGTTTTCCCGGCGTTCCGGGATCGAGCCCCACATCGGGCTCCTCCGCTGTGAGCCTGCTTCTTCCTCTCCCACTCCCCCTGCTTGTGTTCCCTCTCTCGCTGGTTGTCTCTCTCTGTCAAATAAATAAATAAAATCTTTAAAAAAAAAAAAAAGAATCTTGCAGCAGTATAACTCCACTTAGCCCCACTCCTGTCCTTGGTATTATTGTTTTAATGTATTTTATTTTTATATACATCATAAATCTCCCAAGCCAATGTTATAATTACTGCTTTAAAAAGTCATTTGTCTTAAAAAGAAACTGAGTGGGAAAAAATAGCGTTTTACAATCCACATATTTACTATTTATAATATTCTTCCTTCCTGTAAGGCTTGCAGTTCCATCTGCTCTTTGTTTCTAAAGAATTTCTTTTAAGCATTTCTTGTAGGCAGGTCCTGTGAGTGACGAATATTCTTAGTTTTGGTTTATTTGATATTGTTTTTATTTCACTTTTTTTTGTAGATGATTGGATGATTGGTTGATACTGGATTTTTGTTTTTGGTTTTGGTTTTTTGTTTTTTTGATAGAGTGAGTGCTCATGTGCACACTCATGCGCATGTGTGCGCAGGGCCGGGGTGGGGCAAAGCGAGAGAGAGAGAATATCCCAAGTGGCCTCCACCCAGCGCAGAGCCTGATATGGGGCTTGATCCCACAACCTTGAGATCATGGCCTGAGCCAAAATCAAGAGTCAGACACCTAACCAGCTGAGCCACCCAGATGCCCCATTGGTTGATACTTTTTATCCTGAAAAAGCTTTATAGGAAGTTGCAAAGATAATAGAGACAGATCCCAAGAACCCTTCACTGAGTTTCTCCTAATGGTTACATCTTATAAAGTTATAGTATAATATCAAATCCAGGAATTTGACATTGATGTGAATATGTGAATAATTCTGTGTAATTTTACCACTTGTGTAGATTTGTGTAACCAACACCACAATTGTTTTATCACCACAAAGATCTCCCTTGTGCTACCCCATTACAGCCATACAGACACGCTACACCCCAATATCCTTAACTCCTGGCAATCACCAGTCTGTTTTCTATCTCTAATTTTCTCATGTAGAGAATGTTTATATAAATGGAATCATGTAGTACGTGACTTTTTGAGATTGGCATTTTTTCATTTGGTATTATTTCTTTGAGGTTCATCCAAGTTGTTGCATGTAACAATGGTTTGTTTCTTTTATTGCTGTAGTATTCCAGAATATGGATGTACCACTGTTTATTTAGCCAGTCACCATTAAAGACATCTGGGTAGCTTCCAGTTTGGGGCCATTACAAATAAGTCTGCTATGAGTAGTTGTTTATAGGTTTTTGTGTGACCATAAGTTTTCATTTTTCTGGGATAAATGCCCAGGAATGTAATTGCTATGTGGTAAGTGTGTGTTTATTTTTTGTTTCGTTTAGTTTTATTTTGTCTTAAGAAACTGCTAAACTTTTCCAGGGTAGCTGTTTATTCACATCAGTAACATATGAGAGAGTTTCTCCACATCATCACCAGCATTTGGTATTGTCACCATTTAAAAGTTTTAGCTGTTCTAATAGTTGTGTAGTGATGTTTCGTTGTGGTTTTAATCTGTATTCCCCTAATGTCTAGTTTTGTTGAACATCTTTTCATGTGGTTATTTGCTGTATATTATCTTTGGCAAAATGAATGTTTCTTCATGTCTTCTGATCATTTTCTAATTAAATTTTTTCAATGATTAATTTTGAGAACTCATTATATATTCTAGATATGAGTCCTTTGTCACATATGTGGCTTGCAGATATATTTTCCTAGTCCATAGCTTATTTTTCATCCTCTTAAGAGAGTTTCTAACAGTAAAAGTTTTAAATTTTGGTGACTTTATTGGTTTATCAATTTTTTTCTTATATGGATCTTGCTAATTCTCAAAAACTTTCTCCTATATTTTTACAAAAAGTTTTATAGTTTTATATCTTATATTTAGCCCATGATCAGTTTGTGTTTCTTTCTGTGTAAGTTTTGTTTTTGGACTATGGATATCCAGTTTCTCCAGCACCTTTATTGAAAGTCAAAATCAAAAGCTTTTGCACAGTGAAGGAAACCATCAACAAAGAGATACCTACTGAATGGGAGAAAGTATTTGCAAATAATATATCTGATAAGGGGCTAATAGCCAAAGTATATAAAGAGCTTACACAACTCAACACCAAAAAAACCAAACAACCTGATTTAAAAATGGGCAGAGGACCTGAATAGACATTTTTCCAAAGAAGACATCCAGATGGCCAACAGACACATGAAAAGATGCTCAACATCACCCATCATCAGGGAAATGCAAATTAAAACCAAATACACCTGTCAGGATGGCTAAAATAAAAAATGGAAGAAATAACAAGTGTTGGTGAGGATGTACAGGAAAAGGAATCCTTGTACACTGGTGGAGGGAATGGTGTAGCCACTGTGGAAAACAGTGTGGAGGTTCCTCAAAAAATTAAAAATAGAAATACCATATGATTCAGTAATTCCACTACTTTGTATTTACTCAAAGAAAAGGAAAACACTGATTTGAAAAGATTTGCACCCCTATGTTTATTACAGCATTATTTACAATAGCCAAGGTATGGAAGCAACCTAAGCTTCCATTGATAGACTAATGGATAAGGAAGATGTGGTATATATATATGTATATATATATACAGTGGACACTTATGGCTCCATAAAAAGGATGAGATCTTACCATTTGCAACAGTAAAGATAGACCTAGAGGGTATTATGATAAGTAAAATAAATCAGACTGAGAAGGATAAATACTATGATTTTATTCATGTGGAATCTAAAAAACAAAACAAATGAGTAAACAAACAAAAAGCAGAGTCAGACCTATGCAGAGGACCTATATTGTTTGCCAGAGTTGAGGTGGAGTGGAGGACATAGGATTCTAGTTATGGAATGAGTAAGTCACAGGAATAAAAGGCACAGCAAAGGGAATATAGCCAATGATATTGTAATAGGGTTATACAGTGACATTTTGTAGCTACACTTACAGTGAGCATATATTGTTCTGAAAAGTTGAATCACTATGTTGTACACCTGAAACCAATGTAACATTGTATGTCAACTGCACGAAAATTAAAAAATGAAATAAAATCAAAGACTATTTTTTTTTTCTGTTTTGAATTGCTTTTGCATCTTTGTTAAAAATTAGAGGGTTGTACTTGTATGGGGCTATTTCTTGGTTCTCTGTTTTGTTTTATTTGTCCATATGTTTGTCTCTCTACCAACACCATGCAGTCTAGATAACTATAACTGTGTAATGTCTTGAAATGGGCAGACTGATTCCTCCAGTTTAATCTTTTTCAAAATTGTTTTAGCTACTCTAGTTTCTTTGCCTTTTCATATACATTTTAGAATTTTCATATACATTTTAGAATAACCATGTGTGTGTCTACAAAAATTAGATTTTGGGATTTTGATAGAAATTACATTAAACCTGTATATCAATCTAAGTAGAATTGACATCTTTACTATGTTGAGTCTTCCAGTCCATGAATATGGAATATCTTTCCATTTATTTACATATTTGATTTATTTCATCAGCTGTTGTAATTTTCAACATATAAGTCTTGCACATGTTTTATATTTTGTTTTTCTAAGCAATTGTTAATGCTGTTGTGTTTTAATTTGGGTTTCCACATGTTCATTGTTAGTATATAGAAATATGGCTAATTTTTTTATGTTGATCTTCTATCCTCTGACTTTGTTGAACTCACTTATGAGTTCTAAGAATTTTTTTGTTGCTCTTTATTCCTTGGGATTTCTAGGCAGACCATCATGTCCTCTCCAAATAGGAAAAGTTTTCACTCTTCCTTTGTGATCTATATGCCTGTATTTCTTTGTTTTACCATGTGCTGGCTAGAGCTTTCAGTACTATGTTGAACAGCAGCAGTGAGAGTGGACATCCTTACCTCATATCAGGTCTTCAGGGAAAGCTTTCAATCTTTTACCACTAAGTATAATGTTAGCTGTACGTTTTTTATAGAATTAAAAAAAATGAAGTTGAGGAAGGTCTGTTATATTCCTAATGTGCTGAGAATATTCATCATGAATGGGTATTGAATTTTGTCAAATGCTTTTTCTGTATCAATTGAAGGGATCATGTGACTTTTTTTTCTTCCCTAGCCTGTTAATTTGGTTGATTATATTGACTGGTTTTTGAATATCGAGCCAATATAGATAACATGGTTTTACATATGTAATCATGAAGGATATTAATCTGTAGTTTTCTCTTTTTTTGTCCTGCCTTTGTCTGGTTTTGGTATCAGGGTAATGGTAGTATTGGCTTCATAGAATGAGTTGGGAAATGTTCCCGTGTCTTCCGTTTTCTGGAAAATGTGGTATAGAATTTTAATTATTTCTTATATGTTTGGTAGAGTTCTCTAGGGAACCTATCCAGGCCTGGGGATTTCTGTTTGAGAAGTTTTTAATTATAAATTCATTTCCTTATTAGGTATGATCTATTTCATATTAACAAAGTTGTGGTAGTTTGTGTTCTTTCTAGAATTCATTCATTTCATCTAAGTTGTCTATTATATGTGTGTGGAGCTGGTTATAGTATTCCATTCATTATTCTTTTGATGACTGAGAGGCTTTTTGTTTTTTCTCTCTTTCATTCTTGATATCAGTAATTCATGTCTTCTCTCCTCTTACTTTTGTCAGTTTTATTAACCTTATTAAATCATAAGCTTTTTATTTGATTGATTTTCTTTATTCCTTTTCTGTGTTCAATTTTCTTGATTTCTTTTTTGGTGTTTATTGTATATTTCCTTCTGCTTACTTTGGATTTGTTTTGCTATTCTTTTTTAGTTTCTTCAGATGAAAGCTTAGATTATTGATTTGAGACTTTTCATTTCTTCTTATGTAAGCATTTAGTGCTATAAATGTCCCTCCTGGCAGTGCTTAAGCTGTGTTCCTCACATTTTTTATAGGTTGTATTATCATTTTCATTCAGTTTAAAGCATTTTAAAAATTTCTGTTGCACTTCTTCTTTGACCCATGGATTTTTTAGAAGCATGTTATTTAGTTTCCAAGAATTTGGACATTTTCTTCTTATCCTTTTGTTACTGATTTTTAGTTTGTTTCCATTGTAGATGGAGAACATACTCTGGTTTTAGTTCTTTCAAATTTTTTGAGTTTTTTTTTTATAGCCATGGATATGATTTGTCTTGGTGTACATTCTGTGCTTGTAAAAGAATGTGTGTTCTTCTGTTGTTGTGTAGATTTTTCTATAAATGTCAGTTAAATCCTGTTTGTTGGTGTTGTTGAGTAGTGTTGCTGATTTTTTGTCTAGCTATTCTAACAATTGTTGAGAGAGCAGTATTGAAATCTCCAATTGTAATTGTGAGTTTGTCTTTTTCTCCTTTCGCTTCCATCAATTTTTACTTAAGATATTTGCAGTCCTTGTTTTGGTGCATAGACATTTAGGATTGTCTTCCTAAATGTGTTTAGCTATGTCTTCCTGGTGTGTTGACACTTAAATTCATACAATGTTCTGCTCTATCCCTAGTAATATTCTTTGGTCTTTAGTTTACTTTTCTGATATTAATATAGTGATCTGCTTTCTTTTTATTAATACTTAAATGACATCTTTTTTCATTCTTATACTTTTATATATGTTTTTATGTTTGAGGCCAGTTTCTTGTAGATACCCTTTGGGTCATTTTTTATTTTTTTTATTTTTTTATTTTTTTATTTTTATTTTTTTTTTAAGATTTTATTTTTTTTTATTCGACAGAGATTGAGACAGCCAGCGAGAGAGGGAACACAAGCAGGGGGAGTGGGAGAGGAAGAAGCAGGCTCACAGCGGAAGAGCCTGATGTGGGGCTCGATCCCACAACGCCGGGATCACGCCCTGAGCCGAAGGCAGAAGCTTAACCGCTGTGCCACCCAGGCGCCCCTGGGTCATTTTTTAAAATCAACTTTGCCAATCACTAGTTTTTTTCTCTCTTTTAAAAATTATTTACTAAGTTTTTATTTTAATTCCAGTATAGTTAGTGTACAGTGTTATATTAGTTTTAGGTGTACAATATGGTGATTTGACAATTCTTTACATCACCCGGTGTTCATCATGACAGGTGCACTCCTTAATCCCTATTGCCTATTTCACCCATTCCCCCACCCACCTATCCTCTGATAATCACGTTTGTTCTCTGTGGTTAAGAGTCTGTTTCTTGTTTGTCTCTTTCCTTTTTTTTTTCCTTTGCTCATTTCTTTCTTTTTTTTTTTAATTTTTTTTATTATATTATGTCAGTCACCATACAGTACATCTCTGGTTTCTGATGTAAAGTTCGATGATTCATTAGTTACGTATAACACCCAGTGCACCATGCAATACGTGCCCTCCTTACCACCCATCGCCAGTCTATCCCATTCCCCCACACCCCTCCCCTCTGAAGCCCTCAGTTTGTTTCTCAGAGTTTATTTAAAAAGTCCAATTCCTGATCTTAATCTGTTAGTACTGACTGTTTTCAAGTTTGAAATCTCCTCACTAGTTCCTTGTCTCTTGCACAGTGGAGCGGCTGGTGTTGCTCCTTCATGTACTTCCTAAAATCCCCACCCTACATCCCCAGTGACTTCCACTATGTGACATTGCTGCCACCGTAGCTTCTCATTGTGTCATCTGATTGGAAGGTGACATGGTTACTTTCCAGAATAGTCCATAATATCCACACCCAGAGTTCTTTAGGACCAGTGCTGCAGGCCTTAACAGTAGCTTGAATGTGACCAGTGGAGGAAAAACACTACATATTGTGGTAAACTGCAGAGCTTTCGCAACCAAAATGGTTCCTGTCATCCCAGAACACACCCCCCCCCCCCCCAGTAGAAGTGTTCATACACAGAGAAGGAGAAAGTGAGGAAGAGTATAGTGAGATTTTTAGAGCATGAATTGTGAAATTATATGCTAAATTAGCAAGAAAGGGGTTTCTCCCTGACACTTGACTAACATTCAGTGAGCAAGGCTAATAATAAGAATATTCTGCCCAAATTTTAATGATTTTTAGCTAGGTATCTTCATTACAAAAGAAGAAAATGCTTTTCTGGGGCGCCTGGGTGGCTCAGTTGTTAAGCGTCTGCCTTCTGCTCAGGGCGTGATCCCGGCGTTCTGGGATCGAGCCCCACATCGGCCTCCTCTGCTGGGAGCCTGCTTCTTCTCCCACTCCCCCTGCTTGTGTTCCCTCTCTCGCTGGCTGTCTCTCTCTCTGTCAAAAAATAAATAAAATCTTTAAAAAAAAAAAAGAAAGAAAGAAAATGCTTTTCTGTCCTGTTTTTACAAGTGAAAAGTGTTTCCTCTTCATCATCACTTGATCATTTATATCCTTTTGGCTAACTTTAGGTAATGGTGTGTTTTCCCTGTTCTGACTAATTTTTATGACAAATTATAAAGAAATCTCATAAATTCCTGCTGCTTGCTTTCCTTGTCTGTTTTCAGTCTGTTTTCTCAGAGTCCACAGTCTCTCAGGCTTCATTCCCCCTTCTGATTACCCCCCTTTCTTTATCCCTTTCTTCCCCTATCGATCATCCTAGTTCTTATGTTCCATAGATGAGAGAAATCATATGATAATTGTCTTTCTCTGCTTGACTTATTTCACTTAGCATTATCTCCTCCAGTGCCGTCCATGTTGCAGCAAATGTTGAGAAATCGTTCTTTCTGATGGCTGAGTAATATTCCATTGTATATATGGACCACAACTTCTTAATCCAGTCATCTGTTGAAGGGCATCTCGGTTCCTTCCACGATTTAGCTATTTTAAATTCCACATATGAGTGAAATCACATGGCATTCAGCCATAAAAAAAGAATGAAATCTTGCCATTTGCAATGACATGGATTGAGCTAGAGAGGATAATGCTAAGTGAAATAAGTCAGTCAGAGAAAGCCAATTACTATCTTTTAATTGTTGTACTCAGGACATTTACATTTATATGAATTATTAATTTGTAAGGGCTTAGACTGTGTATTGCCTTTTTGACCTCTGCCTTAATCATCGTGGACAAAAGAACCAGGAAACCAAGAAACAAACCTTGTTTTTCCTCTCCATTCATTCATGCATTAAAGGATTATGCATGTCATAAATAGTTAGCATGTATTATAGCACCTAGAAATATTTTATTATTTAGGACAGAATACCAAGCATCCCAGATTTTTGGTGTCACTGGGGATATAATTTGAATGGTGTTAGAGAAAAACATTTTGAAATAAAAATAAAAAATGTTTATAATGCACCATTTTGACTGCTTTCCTTTATGAAAATACAGATTATGTGACTTCTCTGGGGAGACTTGTGGCTTCCCGGTATGCTGATGGCCTGTTTCCACAGTTCTACAGACCCGAAGATGGCAGAGTATACAACGTAAGTCTGAATTCCCTTGACGGACAGGCCCTTTGATATGCTTCTAGGTCTGGGAGTGGCCTAGCTGGAGAGGCACACACTGCTTGCTATTGATGCAATGGAGCCAAGGCCTTATCAGGGCTGCAGGCTTTCTTGTGACAGTGTGGAGAGTGCTGAAAGTTAAGGCTTAGGACCTGGGAAGGGAAGCACTTGACCTGTTAGAGATGAGTGCATGAAGCTGTTGGCCAGAAAGTAAAAGCCTTTGCATATCAGTACTTTGTTTTGCCTTGAAAATAAAGAAGAAAGAGGAGTGTGATCCAGGTTAGCAGACAGGCAAGAGCAGCTGCTGACCTGACAAATGCCCTGGGAATAGAGGGCTGCTTTTACAGGTAGTAGTTGACAGAGCAAGCGGCACCTCTTACTGGAGTCCTGAGTTCCAGCAATTCAACACGTGACTTGTGTACCCCCATAATGTGTCCACAGGGAGCTCACAAAGACACATGTCCCATCACATCACTTTATGGATATTTGTGTCAATGCACATCTATGTACCACCTGGACTGTTGCTTCTAAATATTAAAGAAGTTTAGGGGCGCCTGGTTGGCTTAGTTGGTGGAGCATGTGACTCTTGATCTCAGGGTTGTAAGTTCAAGCCCCACATTGGGTGTAGAGATGACTTAAAAATTCAAATCTTAAAAAAAGTTTAAATTATTTTTTGAACTTATCCTGGTTCTAAGCAGTAATATCCATAGAATCTTGAGTCTGGTGTGCTAAATATATTTTTTATAATTTTGCCTTTTATCTGAACTACATGGAAATCAGTACAGAACTATGGAAAACATCCATCTTTGCCATCTGACCCCAACTACAGCCCCTGCGACATGGTCCCGCCCTGGTTTCTGTACTGTGGTAGAAAGTTGAATAAGTGCTGTGAATACTGGAGAGAGATTTAGGAATTCTGCCTTTAGCAGCCAGGGAAAGCAACAGGAAGTGGTACTGGAGCTTGAGGAATAAGCTGGAGAGATAAAGGGGTAGAGAAGGAAAGCAGTTTAAGGCAGAGGGAACAGCATGAACTAAGGCATGAAAATGTGAAGTTAGGTGGTGTGTTCAGAAAACACATCTTCTGGAAGTGTTTCTAGGGAGTGTTCTGAGGGTCGTTCAAGTTAAAAATAAGTTACAGATCTTTCAAACTTTGATTCTTCATAGAAGAGGACACACTTTTTTCTTATTCCTTTTCTGTGTCTCCTGCCTCCCTAAACCCTAAGAGACCTTGCACAGTTGTGCCTGATCTGTGTGACTGATGTTTTTTTTGTGTATATAAGAAGTGACCTGCAAGCTTCTGTCACCTTTCGGGGACAGCCTCTAGAGGTGTTGGTGGCAGCCAAGAGTGATCAAGTGATCCCGGTCAGGGGAGCGTGGCCTGAGAGACAAGAGGATACAGGGCCCAGGTTGTGAGCAGGAGGCTGAGTCACTGGGGCGGCGTCCCTTAGAGGAAGCCAGGCAGATGTGCTGGCATGTCTAGAAGCATTTTCAGAAATATTTTTGGCATGTCGTCCTTAGGAAAACTTTAGTGAGCCTTATTATTTCCCATCGGCCTTTGCTGAGCTCTCTTTTCTTCTACCTAATTCCTTGAAATGTCCCCTGGACATTTTCTGGTAAACCTAATTCTATAATTATAAAGACAAAATGCAATTTAGAAACACATTTTTTTTTTAAAGTGCTGAATTTTGAATAGATCTCATCATCATCATTTCTTCTGTGGGGACTCATCCAAAGGCTTTTTTAGTTGAGAGATTGGAACACTTCCTCGTGGATTCTGTGGGGTTTAGAGGGTCATCGACAAAATTATTATTAACGCCCAGTTCTTGATGGCAGAGGCCATGACCCAGTGGGCCCCGTTGTTCCAGGCTGCAGGACAGTTCAGATGACGTACGTTGGTGTGTTTTTGTTCTGTGTCTTTCTTTTCTTTTTCCGCTTTGATTTTCATTAAGTTGACAGCTAAATCAGAACTGATCTATCAGTTTGTGGAACATTTAACACAAGCCGTGGAGAGTTACAAGCAGCGGATGGACTGGCTCACCAGCAGAAGCCGGCAGATTTTTGGTGTCATCTTGGAACAGCACATCACCATCGTGCTGGATTTTGGCGGCATGATGGAGGAGGAGCTTAATCTGTGCCAGGATGCTCTAACAATGGTCCTCCAGGAGCAGGTGGCTCACATAGCCAAGTTTAATATCATACGGTGAGTCCCCATTGGAAGGGGTATTTCTGTGAAACCTCATAAGTAGTTTTCATTGATTTGGAGTTAAGTAACATATCTTTAGGGAGGGAGGAGGTATTATCTTACCATTTCTTAGGATGTGTAATCCCAGCAGGAGACCCACAGTGAAACCTTACATCTGCTTTGCATGTGGCATCTTAGTTTTCAAATTAGAAGAGATGTAGAAACATACTTTTCTTCAATGCATGGCAAGATCAAAATGTAAGAATAGGAATTTCACTGAATATATACTTAAGGCCATAAAAATCTCTTCGGTTGTTTGAGATATTAGTCTGAATAATGGATTCAGCCTTGTCACAGATATCACTGTTTTTCAGACTGAGCTTGTGACCCCCCTGTAAGTTGACCCCCTTAATAGAACAGCAGGTGGCCGCCTTTATAGAATTTCCCATATTTCAGAGTTTTCACAATCAATTATTTACGGATTCTTGGATTCAAGAGAATTTGGGCTCTAAGGCCAACTTTTCATGTGGAACAGTGGCTGTACCTCCCTGACAGGAAAAATCTGGATGAAGGGGGGCATCTATTTAATTGAGTTTTTCTTTTGAAGAAAATATTTTCAGCTAAACAGGTGACATCTTTGGGGATGTTGCCTAATTGTGTTCTATCCCGGATTTCTATTTCCGTCACAGATATATTACTGAAGGAATCAAGTCTTAAGTCTGCAATGCCTTAGCTTTCTTGGAAACCTATGCTATAGCATTTAGGCCGCTCAGCCAGATTTCTACCCACATAGAGGTGACACAGGTGTGAGGCAGACTCTGTCTCAGGGTGGTTTATGAGGGACAGCTCAGGCTGGTCCATTAGGCCACGATTCATACAATTCTTGTAATTATGAATGCATATATGATTTATATAATTTGTTCAATTATAAACACAGAGATAAGTAGATATAAATGGCTGTTCTTTCTTGGGGGGATACCATCACTGCTTTCTAAGTCCAGACTCCATGGTTTAATCACATATCCCCAGGATTTAAAAACTAATGCTTTGCTGAACTCAATACTATTTTTGATTCAGAAGAGGTAACTGATGCGAATTTGGCACAATAAAACAGTGTCTTAAAAGAATTAGAAATAAAATTTTAGAGTAATAGAATTGCTGCTGATTTACAAATCTTAATGCCGTGAATCCTTATAAATTTACTATTAATGGAAGATAGTTGTATATAAACCTGCCTGTTTGTGAAAATAATTCCCTCAATAATTTTAATGCGGCTATTAAATTTTACATTTTTGAGATCTTTGAATTCTCCTGTACACATTGTTTTTCCTATCAGTACAGCTTACGGAAGGTAAGGGCGCTTTGGAGACCGATCTTAAAGAGCTCGCCCGACGTATTGGTAAATTTTGGAGGGCCAGGAACTGTGTTTTCTTTCCTTCAGCTCTGCTGATGTTAAGTGGCTTGTTGCTTGCAGCTCTGAGGCTGAGGGCTGACAGCTAGGTTGCCCACTGCCCCATGACAGCCCCATGTGATTCCTTTCAGGGTTTCCCAGAGGCCTGTGAAATGGCAAGAAAATGCTGTTCCTGTGACCGAACAGTCCATAGCCGCTGCCATCAGTTGGGTTGAGAAACTGCCTTTTGAGCTGGCTGTGAGCCAGGCTAGCTGCCTGGACGCCCTGCTGGAAGCCGGGAATGACAAAACGGTAAGTGTGCGTCCATGTGGGCCCCAGGTCACATCGGTGGCTTCTAGCTTCTCTCTCCACACCCAGTACCCCCATACTGCCTCTCAGCTGACCTGGGTCCTCCCAGCAGCATCCCACAGAGACCCCAACACTGGCATTGAGGAGCCCCGAAAGTCTCAATCCTCTTCACCTCCGAATTTAGAACCAATTAAGAAATAGGCGATGGGCCCCAGGTGGGGATCCAAATAGCAGCTTTGGTGATGGCAGAGCTGGGGCAACCAAACTGAGACTCCCTAACCCTGCCCCCTGAGCCTGGCGGGGCTCCCTCTGGGTGATTAGGGCACAGGGTTGACCCCTGTTTAGCCAGTGACAGTGGAGCCACGTGCTGCTTGCAGCCACTGAGCAGTGAGAAGGGACAGGGGATTCGGCAGAGTTGTGCATCTCTCATATTGTGGTTCTGTTCTTGTTCTCCTGACGATTAGATAAATCAGTCCATCTGTTATGGGGGCGGGGGCAGGGAGAGGTTGGGAGACTCTTCGCAGAACCCTGAGGTTGAGGAAGTAGGGAGTCCCCATCTGTGTTCTGAATCTCTCCCAGTTCCTCTTCTTCACGAATGGGTCTGTTATGTGCTTTCCAAGGTGATGTATACCCACGTAGATGCAGCATCCATTTTGAATATTAATGCATGCACATGTGCTTTTTGACAAGACCTTTTGGGCATAACGCTTCACTTGGAAGAAGTGCTGAAATGGTGGTGGTTTATGTTCTTTTAGCCACAGGTTGTGGCTTTTTGTGAGTGATTCTGACGATGGAACTTGAAGGGAGTGGCAAGATAGCAGGGAAGAACTCTGGGCAGGTGGGGTTCTTTGGTCAGCCTCAGCTTCCCAGGTAGGGATAGTCTGCTTTCCCTTGGGATACAGATACTTAATTAATATTTATTGATTGGTATTAATTAGTACTTAATTGCTTCCTCTGCTCTGGACTCCCGTGATTCTGTAGATTTCGAGCTTTACTCTGCTATATTAAGAAGTCCTTTCTTGGGCAAGGAGGCCATGTGCTGGCACCTTGAAAGGATAGCCCCCAGTGGTCACCAAACTGTTTATTGATACTGAGGATGATAGTTTAAAATTAGAAATGCATTGTTTATCCTTTCGAAGCCAGAGGAACAAATGGTTCCCATTAAAGAACAAAATAGAAGCTACTTTGTTCTTTGGCCTTTCAAGTTTGTTTTAACATCTGTAAAATTTCAATTGTCTGGACACTATAATAAGCATTCAAGAAATGGAACATTACACAGGCTCTTGGATGAGTGTGTGCGCGCACGCACATGCATGCCTGAATGTACACACACACACACACACACACACACACACACACGCGTGTTCTGTTTCTTTGTTCAGCTAGCTACCTCGGTCATAGCTGACTCTGGTGACCTGCCATGACTTGAAGATTTCCCGTGACCTTTGATTTTTCTATTTTACTTTCTTCTGGTTTATGCTTCTCCTTTCTTGGATTCATCCCCACCCCAGGAAATATGGAACAATGTAATGAGTTCCAGGGAAGTCCTATAGAAGAGGAAGAACCCAGAAAGAGGTTAATAGGCACTGATTATCAAATGCCACTTAAAAATTCTTGAGACGAGACTGTGGAGTATGGCAAATATAAAACATACTCAGACCACTGTATCCTTCCTCCTAGAGCTTATATCTAGAAATGGTCCCTAGGAAACTTCTAGTAACTGCAACTGCCTCCTATATAAAAATGCTATGCCCTATGTTTTGTGAGGTGCAGGGGGTGGGGAGAGGAATGTCCCTCTGCTCTGTGCCTCGTGCCCACCCCACTGCGTTTCAAATGGATTCACATTGCTGGGTTTTTTTTCTGTAAGTAGAAAACATATAAGGCTTAAGAAACTTTTGAACGGTAAGTCTAGATACGCAGACTTTAGCTACCGATGATAACCTGCTTTGGGTTAGCATCTCCCGTGAGTGAGTCCTGAGAAGAACCAAGAGAGTGGCTATTGTCTTGTGTTCAAAGATTAACATGGAAGTTGCGCTTTTGTATCCGACCCACATGAGGAGGAAGGGCTGACTGATGCGCTAGGTGTGGCGGAAGGGGATGCTCAGAGGCTACTGGCCTCTTTCAGAACTGGGCTTTGTACCCATAGTCGGGCCAGAAGACTGACCAGGCAGGGATGACTGAGGGTGAGCCTTCACATCCAGAGGAGCCAGGCAGTGTGGGGGTCTGCTTGAATCCCAGCTCTGATGGCAGCTCGTGGAAAGCACTACTGATGGAGGAAGTATCCTGTGCAAAAGGGCCTGGCTCGTGGCAGCCTGTGGGGTACTGAGGCGATGTCTGGCAGTTTAGAGGGGCTGGCGTTGTCCTCAGAGCCCAGGTACACCATCCAGCCCAGGGTTTCTGCTCTGCAGTATCCTGTGGCCCCAGGATGTGTCTTTGGGAAGTTGGCAGCTTCTCTGGCCTTAATGAGGAGGGGTGTTGTGCCAGGAGGCCCTGGAAGACCTGCTGATCCAGGATGTGAGGGGTTGTTCGGAAAGAGAAGGCTGGAGATCCAAAGCCCTGATTCCCAGCTGCCTAAGAAGGCTAACTGAGGGGACTTCATTCTGCTTTCAGCAGAAGGCTACCTGCCCAAAGGGTACCTGGTTTCTCTTTGTGGTGTCTCAGCCTCTCTTCCATCCAACCGATAGGCACACATTTGTGTACTTTAAAAACATATCCTCTTCACTGGGAGAGTAAATGGGTGAATTAGAGCCAGACCCATATGATTCCATAAGGAACCTTCACCACTGGACAGTAAACCGAAGGGCTGGCCATACCAATCACAAGCATGGCAATGGTTCAGCCAGGCATCAGATCTTTTCACCTCTGTGTCCCTAGAAATGGCAGTGCCTGGCAAGGGCTCGATAAATGTTGAACATTGAAGGAATGGGAAAGAAGTGGTGTTGATATTTTTGAAGTTGGGGCTAGATGTAGGTCCAAGAAATTCCCACTCCTCATGCTATGGTCCAGGTTTGAGTTTTTTGAATTGAAGGGTGGTAGTCTGCATGGGACCAGGCAAGTGAATTTGCTGAGCCTTGTATGACTCTGGTGGGGATAGTGGGTGGAGACAGGGACCCCGAAGCCTGGCATGCCAGAAAGTTGGTGGTGGTCAAGGGTGTCAGGAGGGATTGGAGAATTTAGCTGGATTAGTATCCAGAGGGCAGTCACCACTATTGGGGGGATCAGAAAATCAAAATGGGCCGAATAAGGAAAGGACTACCGCAGGTACAGGGAAGATCTGGAAGTCAGATCCAAGGTCTGGAGTTGGTCAGAACCGTTCAAACAGTCACAGTTTTATGAAGAGCAAGACAATGTTGCTAGACCTCTCACTCCCATCCTGGTTGACTTTCATTTGACTTTCATTCTTGCAGAGTGGAGATTTTTATAGCCGGAGGCTTCTGGCAGACTACAGCAGAGGACAGTCAGGGCAGAAGCAGCCGCTACCAGTCCGGCTCTTCTTTTTCCCCAAACCTGTGTCTGAGAAGGTGTCAAGGCCTCTTTGGCTGGGCGGAATGCAGGCTGCCATGGGCAGCTGCAGAGCAAATGGTCCAGACAGAATAAGGCATTTCAAGTGGAAACGAACGCTCTACCCTCTTTTATGTAGTGTAAAGTGGCAAGAGTATTTGACTCCCAGTAACAGAGCCGAATGGAACCCCAAATGTTTTCTGTATCTTGTGTTATCAAATTTAGTGCAAATTAGCACTTAGGGAAATGCTGGTCAGTGAGAAAGTGGCTCATGGTCCTGGCTGCTGCTGCTAACCCTCAAGACCGGCCCTTGCCCTGAGGACCTCAGAGGTGCTGGGCCGGGGGAGAGGATTCCACTGAGGTCAGTTCCCTTGAGCCCACACTACCTCATGCAGGTTTTAGTCGGTGGTGTTGATATCAGGGGCTAGGAGCCTTGGATGGTGTGAGAGCCGCAGAAGTAAAACAGTCTCTGGCCGCCTTCCTGTCCCATGATCTTGCTTGCACAGTTCTGGGATTCACATCCGTTTCTAAGAGGTGACCAGCCTTGCCGTGATGAGCCGACAGAATGAAGTGGTTGAAAGCAAGGGCAGAAGCTCATGGGGTTAGGCAGCTAGATTTACTAGCTGAAAGACCAGGTCATTTAACCTGTCCAGACCTCAGTTTCTTCATCTGTAAACTGGGTGTGATAATAAGAATTTTCCACAGAACTCTCGTGAGCGTTGAATAAAATAATTCACGTTGGCTCATCATCCCGAAGAGCAGATGATCCCAAAACCATGTCACTTTAAAAGGCATTTTGTCAGTTGGTGGGGAATGGGGCGAGGTAGCATATTTACCTTCCTCTCCTTTTTTTCTCAGTGTCATTATGTGAGTGGAAAGGAGAGGCAGGAAGGCAGTGTGCGGGAAGGGATTGGGGGTGCTATAGGTGGTCTCATTGTAGAGCATGTCCCCCCCACGGATCCCCAGGGAATCCGTGGCACGGCTAACCGAAAACATAGGCAATTAAGAAGCTGAGAAATGAACTTAATGGATAGTGAATAACCCTGGAGCCCGAATGAAGGACAGGAACTCCTGACTCACTGCTGGCTACAGCAATTTTTAGCTTGATGAAATCTCCAGGGAAAAACATTTCTGCACAAGGATTTCAGACTCTTGGGTCATTGCCAGAGCAGAGAAGCTGAGTTTGCATGACGTGCAACAGAGATGCATGGTGTCAGAAGCCGCTGACAGACCACCTAGAGATGTTTGTCCTCACTCACCTCCCTGCTGAACTAACAAATCTTACAAAATACTCCGTGGGTCTGTTCTCCTCTCTTGGGCCACATGTGACTTTAGATCCTTATGTGAGGTTGAACCCGCCCCCTGCTAAGCTTGGGCCCTGACCCAGCTGGGGCACTAAGAACAACGTAGCGAAGGGAAGCCGATTTAACACCTCTCACACAAAGTAATGTGTAACACGGCGGGGGGAGGGGGGCGGGGGGGCGCTTTGGGGGGAAGGGGAAGAGAATGCATTTGCTGGGAGAATAAATTAGTTGCCTAACAAGGAGTATAGAGAGCATCATTTCTTCCTTCTTTCAGTATTTTTTCTGCCTCTTTTTTTATGTGTATATATATTTTTTATTAATAATATTTTTTATTATATTATGTTAGTCACCATACAGTACATCCCTAGTTTTTGATGTAAAGTTCCATGATTCATTACTTGCGCATAACACCCAGTGCATCATGCAATACGTGCCCTCCTTAATAACCATCACCAGCCTATCCCATTCCCCCACCCCCTCCCCTCTGAAGCCCTCGGTTTGTTTCCCGGAGTCCATAGTCTCATGTTTCATTCCCCCTTCTGTTTACCCCCTTTCTTTATCCCTTTCTTCTCCTTCCGATCTTCCTACTTCTTATGTTCCATAAATGAGTGAAACCATATAATTGTCTTTCTCTGCTTGACTTATTTCACTTAGCATTATCTCCTCCAGTGCCATCCATGTTGCAGCAAATGTTGAGAAATCGTTCTTTCTGATGGCTGAGTAATATTCCATTATATATATGGACCACATCTTCTTAATCCGGTCATCTGTTGAAGGGCATCTCGGCTCCTTCCATGATTTAGCGATTGTGGACAATGCTGCTATGAACATTGGGGTGCATATGGCCCTTCTCTTCACTACGTCTGTAGTGCAATTGCTGGATCATAGGGTAGCTCAATTTTTAACTTTTCAAGGGACCTCCACACTGTTTTCCAGAGTGGCTGTACCAACTTGCATTCCCACCAACAGTGTAGGAGGGATCCCCTTTCTCCACATCCTCTCCAACAATTGTTGTTTCCTGCCTTGTCAATTTTTGCCATTCTAACTGGCGTAAGGTGGTATCTCAGTGTGGTTTTGATTTGAATTTCCCTGACGGCTAATGATTTTGAACATTTTTTCATGTGTCTGTTAGTCATTTGTATGTCTTCATTGGAAAAGTGTCTGTTCATATCTTCTGCCCATTTTATGATTTGTTTTCTGCCTCTTGGTAACTGGCTAAGAGGTATACAGCATTGCTCAGTCTTTACTTCCCGTTGAGTCCTTTTCGAAATCAGGGAACGGGTTTGAAAGGCCTGAGAGAAAGAGTCATGGAGGTGAGGTGGGCCTTTTTGAGCCCCGTGGGAAGAAGGCTGTCACTGGACTAGGCTGCTCTCAGTTCCCACTGTGGCTGTGGCCTCACTGGCATCAGGGGCCCTCTGCCACCCTGCTCCCACTGCCTCTTTGGGCACAGTTGGCCCCAGCTGCTGCAGACAGGGTGGCCCAGCCAGCTGGGGAGCTGACCATAAGTCCTCTTCTCTCTGCCTCAGGTGGGTATAAGGCCCAGGTTTGAGGTCGAACTGAGGTACCTGACTGTTTACCTTCAGCTAGCAGGGGTTTGTGATTAGAGCAGAGAGAGACAGGCTCACGAGTCCTAAGGGGATGGTGATACCTATTCATCCCTTCAAGCCTAATGCATTCTCTGGGGATTCTTCCCCAGTTTTCTGTGGAAATGATCAATTAGGGTGTATTAAGGGGCCGATGACATGAATCCTGGCTCTCTCTGGGTTTTAACTTTCTGAGATATATGCATGCATAAGTGCAAGTCATCTTGTTTAAACGCAGCCATGAGGTACATTGCATTACCTCCCATTTTATAAGTGAAGAAACTGAACTTATATCACTTGCTCAGGTTCACAGAACTCGTTAGTGGCAGGGAAGTCAAACACCGTGGAAGGCAGAATGCTCGGAAAGAGCAAGAGCAGTGTGGTTGAGGCGGGGGTGGGACTCTGGTCACGGGCCCCCCGTGGGTGTATTTTATGTGTCTCTAAGCAGGGAGCACTCTGGGATGGTCTCCTACCTGGCTGAGGTGTGCATCTCCCAGATCCCTGGTTGAAGGTTGGGGTGTGTGTGTGGTGGGGCTCCTGACATGGGTTTGTTCATTCTCCTGTTCTCCTCACTGCCTGGCATGGTGACAAGAGTCAAGGCCCAGTATGTGGACTTGGCTCATGACCTGCTGCGTGAAGTCAGGACAGTCTCATCTTCCCTGGCATGTGCTTCCCTGTGAGACGAGAGCAGAGCGTGAACCGAGTGGAAATATGCCCTCCTTCCCCCTCTTCTGCCTCAGACTGAGGATAGATGAGTTTGTATTGTAGAATTCTGGCACCACCATGGGAAATGGTTAATAAGTTTCCTGCCCACAGTGGCTGCGCCAACACTTCCTTCATGTTGACAACAGCCACTCCTGACCTGTCTTATGTATCCATGGACTTAGTGGAAGCTGATTTCCACATTGGCCAATCCTTTACTTCCCATGTAAGACCTGAGACTCAGCCCTGCCAATAGACCTTCTTGACACCAGGCCTTGAATATCTCACTTCCTGACTTTGGCCCCAAATGTCCTCACAAAACTTGGAGCAGCGCTGCTATTCTTGCTGCGCCCCATGCCCAAAGGCAGTTTTCTAGAAAGTATATTGCCAGCGAGTGCGTACAAGGCTACAGCACGTCAGGGAGATAAACTGTCTGTACTATTGTCTTGCAGATTGACTCCATTTACTACTTTGTGGTGGGAGATGTTCCTGAGCAAACCAAGGGGCTCCTCCTTCAAAGGGCTTTGGAGATCCCGTGTCCTGTCTGCACAGTGTCCTTCAATGCCAGAGGAGAAGGCACTATAGCTTTCTTAAAAGATCTGAGTGCCAAGACCCACAGCAGGTAGGCAGAAAATGTGCTCTTGAGTGACCGTGTGTGAGCAGCCTGCTTCTGCAAGATCAGCAGTGCTTTTCCAAACCAGCCTGTGCTCTCCTCTTTCCAGTGGTCTTTAGTCTCCAGGCCTTTCTTCTCTACCCTGTATTAATCTTGCCTTGTTATTTTCTGTGATTCTGATGGTTTGACATCAGGGGTCCTTGCTGACCCCTGGAGAGACTGCTCCCTCCAAGGCTAGCTAATTCCTAGAGAGCTTAGATGACTCAGCCAGGAGTGCACCTTTCACAGGCAAGCTAACGGATCCAGAGCCTGCTCTGTTGCCAGCAGGCACTCACGCCCAGGACCACTATTCCCCTGCACTAGTCATGCCAGGGCTGAGGACCGGACAACTTGGGGCAGCTCCTACACCACAGAACCCACTGAAATGATTCAACAAGCCCATCCTAAACCTGCCTGCTCTGCCTCACTGATTCCATCCTGCAGAATCCACAGTAAAGACTCTGGTCCACGTTTTCCCCTCATTCCCTCATGCCTCCTGACCAGCCCTGGTTAGTCCCTGTGTGGTATGCCCCCTCCTCTTGAGAACTATATTAGTAGTCAGTTTGGGTCTCCATAACAGATACCACAGACTGGATGGCTTAGACGACAGAAATTTATTTCTTACACTTCTGGAGGCTTGGGAAGTCCAAGATCAAGGTGCTGGCCGATTCAGTTTCTGGTGAGAGTTCTCTTCTGGGCTGCCTTCTTAACTATAGCCTCTCATGGGAGGCAGTGAAGGAGGGATGAAGGGGGGGAGAGCGAGAGAGAGAGAGAGAGAGAGAGAGAAAGCACAAGCATGCCTATAAGTTCTCTGGTATATCTTCTTAAAAAGATACGAATCCCGGGGCCCCTGGGTGGCTCAGTTGGTTAAGCATCTGACTCCTGACTTCTGCTCAGGTCATGATCTCAGGGTGGAGAGAACGAGTCGCCCCACGGGGCTCTGCGCTCAGAGGGGAGTCTGCTTGACTACTTGAGAGTCTCTCCCCCTTCTTCTGTTCCCCTCTCTGCTTGTGCACATGCTCTTTCTCTCTCTTTAAAATAAATCTTTAAGGGATGCCTGGGTGGCTCAGTCGGTTGAGCGTCTGTCTTCTGCTCAGGTCGTGATCCTGGGGTCCTGGGGTGCTGGGATCAAGTCGTGAGTCAGGCTCCTTCTTGGTGAGAAGCCTGCTTCTCCCTCTGCCTGCCACTCCCGCTGCTTGTGCTCTTTCTCTTTCTCTGTCTCTGAAAAATAAATAAATAAAATCTTAAAAAAAAAAAAGATAAAATCTTGAAAAAAAAAAAAGAGGTACTAATTCCATTGGATCAGGGCCCTAGCCTTATGACCTCATTTAACCTTAATTAACTCCTAAAGGCTCTATCTCCAAATATGGTCAAATATGGTTACATTGGGGGTTAAGGCTTCAACATATGAATTTGGGGGGTGGGGACCACAATACATTCTATAGCAGGAACTGTGAGTAGCAAACTGTATTTTCAGTGGCAGTTAAACTGATCTGGTGGCCTCATCATAGCTGAATAATAACTGAATCTACATTTTAAAACATACCCACCCCCTTGTCTGGATAGGTTTATGTCCCTTATGGAGAGAGATCATTTCTTATGTGGCTATAAGGAGAATGACTGAGTCCTTGCCTCAGTTAGCCTGTCTGAAATGGGTACAATTCCTGCCCTTGAACATGTGTTCCCAAATTTAATTGCTCATCACATTTGCCTGGGGAGCTTGTTACTAATTCGGAGGTCCGGGGCTTCAACTTACAGGCTGATTCTACATAATAGAGGGGATCAGGTCATGATCCAAGGGTCCTAGGATCAAGTCCCACATCGGGCTCCCTGCTCAGTGGGAAGCCTACTTCTCCCTCTCCCACTCCCCCTACTTGTGTTCCCTCTCTTGCTATCTCTCTGTCAAATAAATAAATAAAATCTTAAAAAAAAAAATAGAGGGGATCCTGGGAATACACATTTAATCACTCACATTGCCTAAGAGCTGCCTAGGAAGTTTGATTAAAATGCAAGTGTCTTGTCCACAGCCCCAGAGATCCCGAGTTTCTGGGCACTAGGGAGGGCCAAGAACATTCATTCTTAACAGGACCCCTCGTGATTCTGAAGACCACTCCTCTGGCTACCATTAAATCACTTTGAAATCTTTTAATGTTAGGTGTTTGGCTTCAATTCTGGGTTCCTAAATCCCCCCAAATACAGGGGGACTCACTGTCCTACTTTTGCTCCTGGAGACAGTAAAAGGCAACCAGCAGGTCCACCTGTCTTGCTGGTCCTCTGCTTAATTCACATGGGGGCACTTTCTCTGGGCAGGTGAGAGGTTAGGGCATAACTTACCATGGGAGAAGCTGCAGTTCACCTCCTGACTTTTAGGCCATGTACCATTGAGTGTGAGTTCTGCAGAAGAGGATGAAATATAGACATGCTTTTCTGTCCCTGCTCTGGCCCTTGCAAGGGCCATGGGTGGTGCTCCTGCCTGCTCTGCCCCGGCCAGATCCCCAGGTCTCTTGGCTGGCATCCGCACAGCCTTGGCCGTTGAGCCTCAGCTTAAGGGCAGTCATCATAGAACTCTAAAGGCCATGCCCTGAGCTGCTGAGCTTGCAGGGAGGCCGGGTGGTTGGTTCCCCTGTGCCTCGGTGGGTCTGAACAGAGCCACCGACCTGCAAAGCATGTTTTGCTTTCTGCATAATGAGGTTATATTCACCAGAGGAAATGTCCGACTTTTCTCATCTGTTCTTTTTTCTATCTGGAGAACAGATCAGAGTGTAGAAAGTCCTGGGCACCAAAGGCCTTGGCACTCAGGGTGTGGGACCTGGCAGGACAAACCTCAGCCATTCCCCCTCTGCTTTGTAAGGAGGTCACAGGACAAAGGAAGCTGGCCCTGTCTGCTCTGGTGGAAGCACCTGTGTGAGGCCGGTGTGGCAGCTTGAGTGTCCATTGGCCTCATGGACAAGGCCGGCTTGTTGATTGCCATCGTCATTGTTTCAGTCTCACCCGAAACCCTCTAGAAATATAGTACTGAGGCTTTCCATGGCCCAGGGGAAGCCCCCACACCTCTCCTACCATGTGTGCATCTGTCTGTCCATCCCAACCCCTGCTTCAGGATTCTCTTCGTGCCGAAGAACAGGCAGAGGTGGAACTCTTACGGGGCCAGAGGAGCGTTACCCAGAGATGATCTGGTAATCGGAAAGAAGTTCCCTGCTATCACTGACTGTGGATTGCAGATAATTGGCGTCAAGGGGGTGCCTAGCCCATCGTTTTGTAGAGCACACCAGGGCTTCGTGAATCCCCCAGGGGTCTTGTTAGAGTGCAGTAACTGCCTCAGCGGCTCCAGGGAGGGCCCAGGAATGTGCATCCCTCCCCAGCTCCCAGGCGCTGCTGCTGCTCCAGGGACCACATTTTGAGGGGTTGGGCCCTAAAAACTTGTCCACACAAGAATTCTTTGCATTTGCGCTTCTGCTTAATTTCTGGAGAAGTGCCTGTTTGCTGAGTTAAAGTTGACTGAAGCCCTTCGGCAATTGGCAGATGAGCCAATGGTGCCTGTTGTCGCCAGCTTTCAACACTGAACCCGCAGCACCGTGGGCACTGTGTGGGCCTCGTTCGACTGTTGGCTTGTCAACACTGTGTTGACATGATTGAACCCCGGGAACAGGAGGATACATATAAAGCAGAAGGTATCATCGTTCTAGGGTCAATACATACCGTTTGGTTGAGTTAATTACCCTGTAAGAGAAGAGAAGCGTCATGCATTAAAATCCCAACAGCATGCACAGTTCTCTCTTCTCTTTTGCCTCCCTGTCTTTTGTTTTGGGGGAGTGCACCAGGTACAGGGAAAAGCCACGAAACAGCTAAGATGCTCGGCACCACAGCAGAACAAGTTCACGGTCCTGGGAGAATGAACAGACATGCACAAACAGCGCTACTAGCCTCATGTTGCAAATCTTTTCCTGTTTCAGATTCCATGCATTTGCAGAGAGAACAGAGTGTGTGGAGATTCCCGCATTTGCCGGAAAGGATGGTGACAGTGTAATTACTTGGAATTTAAGGAAACTGAAAGGAAAACACCCTCCAGGTACCTGGGATCCAAAACACACACAACACCGCGGCGTGGGTTTCTGTATCTTTAGGAAATCAAGCACTAGGTGGGGATTAATGGTATCTTTGTCGTTATTTATATGGTCCAGGGGCAGTTCATGGTATTACTGGTGAATTTGTCAGCCTGGCAACAAGCATACGTTTATTACCACCCAGGGAAGTGGCCTAAGTTATGTGTGCTGAACGAACTTGAGGACCTTCTGGAGACGTGGCTCCGATGTGTCAGTGCTGGACTTAGCTCCTGGGAAGGCAGAGCTGCTGAGCTGCCCACATTAGCTGATGCTGTAGCGAGGATGCCAACACATCTGTAGGTTTTCTGCTGCCCTGCCTGTCAGTGACAGCGATGCTTATAGATTCATGTGCGGGATTGACCTCCCTCTTGCGAGGGCCAGGGCCCCACAGGAACCTCTGTGGAGGCAGAGTGAACCTCCCCTTTTATTCAGAGAGTGTGATCAGAGAGTTTAACAAGCATAGAGGATGAGGTCCTCAAATCAGTGAGAAGTAGGTTCAGAAAAAAACAGTGCTAGAAGGTTACTCAGAGAACTAAGAGGTGGGAGTTTCTTTGGGGCTGATGAAATTGCAAAGTGCCAAAGACACCGAGTGAACCCTGCTGAGAAAAGCAGGGAAGGAGGCTCATGTTCCCGTGTGAGATGTTGTGGCGTGACCCAGCTCGAGGTCTGAGAGAGCCCATCCCCGCCTCTACCCTCCTACCATTTTTAGTTATTGACAGAAACCTCTAGCTTCAGTATAAGGCAAGAACTGCTCTTTGGGCGAAGGGAAGAGCCGCAGGATACATCTGCTTGACCCGTTCCTCTGTTCACACGATGGTGCTGCAGAGACTCCCGGGAGAAGGGCACAGGGCCTGAGGGGGAGGCGGTTGCATTAAGAGGCTAGGGGGCCAGGTGGAGAGAAGGCAGGAGGTCCAGTCACAAAGCCTGTCCCTGACACACACTTTGTGGATTCAGATTCTCAGTGCCCCTATGTGAGCAGGGGAGAGGTTCTGCTAGAGCTCATTGGTGGCACTGCTTTAGGTAACTTATGCCTTTGTTCTGATGGCGAAGGGGCTATCCCCAGAGAATTTGAAAAGAATGTCAATTGTTAAGCAAGGTTAATGCTAATCTAACAAAAACAATTAATTCAGGAAGTATGCCAGGCCTAGCAAAAGTAATTTACAAGATTAAGCCTGGTGGGCAATGTTTCAATCAGGGTAAAGAGTGTGAGGGGTTCAGTTTTGGCTTATGTGTTCCTTGGCAACTTAGTTATAAAGGGAAACCTATCTGGCTGCATAGCTTACATTTTCAGCATCTACCATCTTCCCAACCCTGTGACTCATACAGATTAAATTATAGATTAAAACATTTTCTTAGTCTGAAGTGCTCAGAGCATGGCCTGCTGTTCTTATGCCATTTCAGTGATCCCACGTTCTGAATTTGAGGAGAGAGCCCAAATCCTAAACACACAATCTTGTCTCCTCTATCCATCACGGTGTCCCAGAAATGCCAACATTGCATTTCTCCCACTCAAAAACTGCCCAGAAATCCTTGACAGACTATTCTGGTTTGGAAAAATGTGTGGTTTCCAACCCGACCCAAGGCCTCAGAGGCAGATGATCAGTCCTTCCTGTTCAATTCCCATTCCCCATTGCCCACTGTCAGGGTCAAGCATTTGCCAGTATGGGGGCTTTGCTCGGGCCCCTTTCTGGGCCGGGGAGGGAGGCCGCCCCCTCAGGAACGCCTGGCCAGGAGTTCTTTGTGCCTCTTGTTGCATGGAAAGGAGAGACTGTCAAGTGAAGAGTTAGAGGGGACACTGCTCAGAGGCTTTCAGAGTATGACTTCCCGTTACCCCATGCACTACCCCAAGGCGGAAAAACTGTAGTCAAGATGAATAGTCATTTAACGAATCGTAGTACAATATATGTAAAGTAAACTTTACCACCTCAGCTATTTTGAAGTGTACAATTCAGTAGTGCTAAGTATGTTCATACTGCTGTGAGCTCTCCAGAACTCTTCTCATCTGCAAAACTGACACTCTGTACCAACAACAAGTCCCCGTTCTCCCCTCCCCCAGCTCGTGGCATCTACCATCCTACTGCCCATCTCTGAATTGGGCTACTTTAGAGACCTCGTATAAGTCATTTCGTGTCTGACTTATTTTACTTAGCATATGTCCTCCAGGTTCATCCATGTTGGAGCGTGTGTCAGAATTTCCTTCCTTTTGAAGACTGAATGATACTCTCGTATATATATAGACCCTATTTTGTTGATCCATTTATCCACCAGTGGACACTCGGGTTGCTCCTACCTTTTGGCTATTGCGTGTGGTGTCTCTGTGAACGTGCGTGTACAAATATTTCTCTGAGACCGTGCTTTCAGTTCTTGGAGTATAGACCCTAAAGTGGAATATCTGGTGATTCCATTTGTAATTTTTGAGGAGTCTCCACTCTGTTTTCCACAGCGGCTTCTCTGGGTTATGTCCCACTCACCGTGCACAGGTTCTGCCCATCATCTCCAACATTCGTGGTTTTCTGGTTTTTTGTTTGTTTGTTTCCTTTTTGGTTTTGGTCACTAGCCATCCTCACCGGTGTGAGGTGGTATCTCATTGTGGTTTTGATTTGCATTTTCCTAATGATTAGTGATGTTGAGCATCTTGTCATGTGTTTAAACAATATTACAGTGCAACGTTTTAAAAGTTCAAAATTAATGCCAAAAAAATCCATGGTGATCAAAATGTCACAATTTTAAATAAAGATAGGCTCCAGCAATGATGATGTGTTAAGTCATGTGGGAGCCTGAGGTAAAGGGAAAAATGTCTGCCTCTGTACACGTTTTAATTTATTATTTTTAATGATTGTTCTGGGGTTATTAAAGTTGTTGAAAAGATCAAAGAATTGAAACATAGGTATATTGAAATGACATTATTTTAAATTTAAATACTTGGGGAGTACATTCATAGCTCTCGCTGAAGTTTTATATTGATCGGGCGTGGGAGCGCTTGCTCGGTCCTGCTCCACGTTGTAACCTCACTTTTGCATAGGGCCCCTACTTTCTAGCCCAGTCTAAACGTTTGCGGCCTTCTCAGAGCAACGCTCTCAGCTGAGCCCTCAAAGATGCTTCTCCCACTGCCTTTGCTTGGGTTTTTCTGTCCCCTCTGCACATTACCCTTCTGAGGACTCCTTCCCGACCCTCCTCTCCCTCTCTTCTCTCAGGCTGCTTATGAGGCATCTGCTTGTGGCCTATGAGTCACCGACAGAATGGCATCTTTTAGTGGTGGTTTGGGAAGTGTTCAGAAACCAGGGCAGGCAAGAATCTCTCTTCACATACTCTGGTATGCAAGATAGATCAGTTAAATTTTCATAATCTTCTTTTTTCATTACTTCATTCCCATTTTCTCACACTTTAGGGGGAATTGTACAGACCGTTTTTCCCCTGCTGTGGACATCCCCCGAACCCAGCAAGCACGGAGTAATGACAAAGGGAAAGAGCGTGTGTGTGTGTGTGTGTATGTGTATGTGTGTGTGTGTGTTTGTGTGTGTGCGTAGGGTGCAATAGTGATATTGCAAAGGTCATGACATGACCTCAGCCACCCGCATTTTCTGAAGCAAATCTCCATGTTTCAAGAAAGGAATGGTTTGTCACTTGCAAGAGGGTAGGACTAGGTCACTGGCCGGCATTGGGCTCTCAGGACATTGGTAGCATTGGACTGGCTGGGTCACTGGGTCATAACCCCAGGCTCCCAGAAGTTGGGTGTGGGAACCTAGGCGCTGGGTAGACTTCTTACCTTTCACTTCTGGGGATGACTTTCTGCCTTAGAAATTCCGCTTCCTGCCAGCCCAGGCTCCATCCCATCCAGGCATGCTCCATCACCCTCGGATGGGCTCTCCTCGTTGTAGAGAACAGGAGCTTTGGTTTAGGTTTAGGAATTGCAGGAGATTTAATCTGGCAAGTGATGCTGACCTGAAGCTGCAGTTCTACGCTTTCCATCCTCACAGCCATCCTTCCGCTTGGCTTTCTGCCCAGAGTTGGCTGGGTCCCTGCTCATGTTTACACTCAGTGGGCATAGAGCAGCCAGCACTCTCCTCTCCCATGTTTCTCTCCATGTAGGTGTCCTTGCCTCTTTCTCTCTTTGTTCTGGGCTTGACTGACTGCTGGGGAGGAGAAGGGGTGCCAACAGAGCCTAATTACTGTGGGACCAGAGTGATGCTACCTTCTGGAGCTATTCTGAGCCACCCAGCCCCCTGCAGCTTGACTTCCCTCTCAGTTAATGAGTATGAGTTCTCTTCATGGTCTTTGTACATCATGAAATATTCATCTCATCCATAAGCAAAATATATCAGAGGCATTTGAGCTTCCCTGAACTCTTGGCTTTTTTTTTTTTTTTTTTTTAAAGAAAAGATTCCTCTGTAGGACTGGGCAATACTTTCACTGTTCTTCCCTGCGCCAGGCTTCCCCCTTCCCCACATTCTCCTGGCAGGTAGGTGTCCCAGGCCACCTCTTCAATGGGAGGTTAAGGTGTGAATTGGATGGGCAGGTAGCAGGGTTTCCTTGTGTTGGTGGCTGGCTCATAAGGAATCTGTGCACGTTAGCTTGTAAAGATGGCATCCTGTAAAGATGGCAGCCTACGCTTGACCACAATGACAGGTTTCATCTGCTCTGCAGGTAGCAGGGTTTCCTTGTGTTGGTGGCTGGCTCGTAAGGAATCTGTGCACGTTAGCTTGTAAAGATGGCATCCTGTAAAGATGGCAGCCTACGCTTGACCACAATGACAGGTTTCATCTGCCCTGGCTGGTAGGGCTTTAGCAGGTGCTGCCGAAATAGTTCTTCTTTCTTCAGAGTCTAAAATAGAGGCCAGAAAAATAATCTTATCTTCCATGTCCCTGTTTCTGGGCATTCTCAGGGAGTCTGGGAAACTAATAAGTCTAAGCAAACTCCAAGTGGTCTTTCTGCTGATTACTTTGTATCTGACTAGGACTTAAAAGTATTCTTTGGTATTCTTTGAAACTCAGTCTCATCTCAGGCCACTGGTGTTCCCCAAGTCTGTAGTGACTTCCAAGAAGCCACACCTTCTCTGCACATCAGTTTCCAATGGTTAGAATCATCGACTAGACATGAATTGGCTCCGGTGTAATGCTTGTGTAGGGGACACTGTGCACTCAGGTGAGGCCCCTAATGTCAGATATGAATGTCTGGTCACAAAAGCAAGGTTGGTCATATTCTTTGATTTCTCGAATTCAGTTTAATTTTTGATTCCAGGGCCCTTCTATCCTAGCAGATTGGTAGGATATTAACCTCAGTTTATCTCAGAATTCTCCTCCTGAGATTGTCCCAAGTTTTGGAGGCCCCAGGGAGTGCTAAAAACCCTTCAGGTGGGGCTGTAGTCATCGGACATCTGTTCCCCCAAATTGCCCCATAAATACTCATGGTCCCTGTCTTATGGGTGCTCCTGGTCAACCAGTTCTCTGCTGCTCCCATTCTGGGCTTCGGATGTGGGAGTCTTTTGAGGACACCCTGCCCTACCCCACTGGATTCGCTATGTGCCTTCCTCCCAAGGTGCTGCAGAGATGTGGAGCCAGTTCCCATCTTCTCCCGGGATCCTCTCCTCTTCTCCCCCAAACTAGAGGGAATCTCCTCATCTGCGACAACTCCTCTCCTCTCAACTCCCTCTTGCTTCTTCAAAGCTACCTTCTCTGTAAACCCTAAGGCCTCTCCTAGGGGTTTAGACTTCAAAAGAAAAAGCCAGAATATCTTGCCTGCTGCTTTGTCTTTCTGCCCTGCCTCCTGTGGGACAGATTTGCAATGTGCCTGATATCTGCTTGAATATGGAAGGAGGGTGGGGAACAGAAAATACAAGGAGAACAGATCACCATCACACAATATGATCCACTGACATACATCAATGTGACTTTCTATGAAGGTGAAACTCTAACCCTAGGATGGCTTTTCTGTAGAGGTGAAAACCACTGAGATATTATAACTGTTTACTTTTTTTTTTTTAATTTTGTAAAATAACAGAATGGAAAATGGAGAGTTTGTATGGTATTAAGTTGGCAGCACATGTAGGTCTAGAGTTTCTCTATGTAGTACAGAAGCCACTGGCCTCATGTGGCTACAGAACACTTGAAATGTGTTGAGTCCAATTTTGTATGTGCTGTAAGTGTAAATTACACACTGGATTTCAAAAACTTAGTATGGAAAAAATGTAAAACAGCAGATAATTTTTAATATAGATATGTTGAGATGATAATATGAATATATAGGGTAAAAGTTCACTTATTTCTTTTACTTTCTAAAATGTGGCTACTAGAAAATTTGAAATTATATCGGTGGCTCGCATCATGTGGCTGTTGCCTAGCCCTGCTCTCAGCCACACTGGCTGGCCCTGTCACTTACATAGCTTTGTAACTTTAGGCAAGGTATTTAACCTTTCTGCCTCCTGTTCCTCATCTATAAAATGGGAATGATAGATTGTTACTATTCTATTATATTGTCTGTGTTAAATGATGAGGAGGCAGAATAAGGTACTATCCTATGTTCTAGGAACTCAAATGAAGTAGAATCAAGAGCCTGGCTTTGGAGTCAGACCTGAGTCTGGATTTATCACTTAGCTGTGTGATCTTGGTTAAGGTACCTGACCAATCTGAGCTTTAGCTTTCTTATTTATGAATGAGGATAATGGTGTTTGCCTTATGGGTTGTAGGGAATATATATATGTGTGTGTGAATATATGTGTTTATATATATGTATGTATGTATGTGTACATCGTGTGGGTGTGTATATACCACACACACACAGTGTTTTATTTTGTTTTTAAAAGATATATTTATTTATTTGGGTGGGGAGGGGAAGAGGGGGAGAGAGTCTCAAGCCAGTCAAGCTGACTCTGCGCTGAGTGTGGAGCCTGACGTGGGGCTCCATGTCAACCCTGAGATCATGACCTGAGCCGAAATCAAGAGTCAGACACCCAACCAACTGTTCCACCCAGGTACCTCACACACAGTGTTTTATACAGCACCTGGTACATAGTTGATAGGTCATAGTGATAGGGGCATAGTTGATAGTTCAATAAATTATGGGTGCTCTTATGCCTAACCATCATCCTCCTGTTGGTTACCCTGCTGTTCTTACCAGTAGGTAAGCAGCTTAAAGACTAAGTTTTTATTTTCTTCTGATATGCTAATTCTCATGTTTGTTTTAGTTTTACTTCTATTATTAAATAGATTCATTTCTCACTTATAGTCCATTTGCTTTGGTTTTCTAAGGTATCTCTTGATTGGCTGAAGTTCTAATAGTTTCCTCAAGGAATAATCACAAGGACAATATTCCCAGGGTTTTCAAATGTTCTTTCTAGATCTTCATGCTTAAAGGACAGCTTGGCTGGAGAGAAAGCTCTTGGCTCACTCTCTCCCCCTTGAGCGTCGCCTATGGCTTGTGCTCCGGTGTCTTCTCATGTTGCATGCCGCTGAGGAGAAACCTGAAGCTAGCTTGATTTTTTTTTTTCTTTTCTGACTTTATCTTTTTACCAGGTTGTACAAATGATCATTTTTATTCCCAGCTTTATTGAGCTTTAATTGACATATGACATTGTGTAAGTTTAAGGTATACAATATGATGATTTGATACACATATGTATTACAAAATGATTATCATAGTAAGAGTAGTTAATGCCTCTATCACCTTACATAATTACCATTTCTTTTTTTTCTTTTTTGTGGTGAGAACATTTAAGATTTACTTTCTCACCAACTTCCAAGTATATAATACAGTGTTGTTAACTACAGTCACTGTCTGCACAGTAGATCCCCAGAACTTACTTGTGTCCCCCAGCAAGCTGCTGGCAACCACCATTCTACTGTCTGTTACTATGTGTTTCTATTTTTTTTTTTTAAGATTCCACATGTAAGGGAGATCACGATTTATCTTATTTCACTTACTGTAATGCCTTCAAGGTCCATCAGTGTCGTTGCAAAGACAGGATTTCCTTCTTTGTCATGACTGAGTAATATTTCATTAATGTATGTATTTCATCTGTGTGTCTAGCTACATCTTTCATCTTTATCCATTCATCCATTGCTGGACACTTAGGTTGTTTCCATGTCTTGGCTGTTGCGAATAATGCTGCACTGAATTTGGGGGTGCAGATACCTCTTCAAGATAGGGATTTCACCTTGGTTAAATTTATTCCTATGCATTTTATTATTTTTGATGATGAGATTTTTTTAAATTTCTCTGATTGTTTTGGGGTATAGCAATGCAACTGATTTTTGTATGTTGATTTTGTATCCTGTGAAGTTTACTGAATTTATTAGTTCTAATAGTTTTTTTCGTGGGGTTTTTAGGGTTTCCTATATATAAGATTATATCATCTGCAAACAGAGGCAATTTTATTCCTTTCTGATTTGGATGTCCTTTTTTTTTTTTTTTTTTTTTTTTTTGGCCTGATTGCTCTGGCTAAGATTTCCAATACTTTGTTGAATGTGAGTGGTAAGAGTGGGAGTTCTTGTCTTCTTCCTGATCTTGGTGAGAAAGCTTTCAACTTTTTATTGTTGTGCTTGATGCTACCTGTGGGTTTGTTGTATGTGTCCTTTAATGTTGAGGTATGTTCCTGATATGCCCAATTTGTTGAGAGCTCATTTCATAGTTATTTTTCATGAAAGGATTTTGAATTTTGTCAAATGCGTTTTCTGCATGTATTGAGAGGATATATAAGTTTTTATCCTTTGTTCTGTTAACATGGTGTATCACTTTGATTTGTATGTGTTGAACCACCCTTGCATTCCAGGGAAAAATCTTGTTTGGTCATGGTGTATGATCCTTTTAATGTGCTGTTGAATTTGGTTTGGTAGTATTTTGTTGAGAATTTTTGCATTTGTATTCATCAGAGAAACTGACTCGTAGTTTTCTTGTAGTGTCCTTATCTGGCTTTGGTATTAGGGTAATGCTAGCCTTGTAAAATGAATTTTGGTGTGTTCTGTTCTCTTCACCTTTTTGGAAGAGTTTGTGAAGGGCTGGTATTAATTCTTTTATGTTTGATAAAATTCACCAGTGAAACCTTCTAGTCCTGGGCTTGTCTAGATTGAGAGATCTGATTCAGCCTTCTTACTTATTATTGGTCTCTTTTTGGAATTTCTATTCCTTCATGATTTGGTTTTGGTAGGTTGTATGTTTCTAGGAATTTATCCATTATCCAGTTTGTTGGTGTTCATTTTAGTCTCTTATAATCCTTTGTATTTCTGTTGTGTCAATTGTAACTTTTCTTTCATTTTTTATTTTATTTATTGATTCTTTTTATCTTAGTCTAGCTAAAGGTTTATCAATTTTGTTTATCATTTCAAAAAACCTGCTCTAAGTTTTGTTCATCTTTTCTATTTTTATGGTCTCCATTTCATCTAGTTTTGCTCTGATCTTTGTTACTTCTGCTAAATTTGGGTTTAGTTCTTTCCAATTACTTGAGGTATAAATTTAGGTTGTTCATTTGTGATCTCCCCCCCTTTAATATAGGTGTTGTTGCTATTAATTTCTCTCTTTGACTAGCTTTTGCTGCACCCCATAGATTGATACATATTTCCATTTTCATTTCTTTCAAGATATTTTTTTGGTTTCCCTTTGACTTCTTCTTTGACTCATTGGTTGTTCAGGAGTGTGTTGTTTAATTTCCACACATTTGGTAATTTTCCAGTTTTCTCCCATTAGTAAGTTAGTGAGTCCTTATCTATCAATAATTACATTAGCTCTAGTTGGTCCAAGATATAGGTCAAGTCGTGTTTCCTTATTGATGTTCTGTCTGGGTGATCTATCCATTGCTCAGTGTGAGATACTGTAGTCCTGTTATTGCATTGTTGTCTGTTTCTTCCTTCAGTTCTGGTAATATTTGCTTTAAATATTTAGGTACTCCAGTGTTGGATGCATACATATTTACAATTGTTATATCCTTTCAATGAATTGATCCCTTTATCATTATATAGTGACGTTCTTTGTCTCTTGTGACCAATTTTGATTAAAAGTCTATTTTATCTGATAAAAGTATAGCCACTCCTGCTTTCTTTTGGTTACCATTTGCATGGAATGTCTTTTCCCATCCCTTCACTTTCAACCTATATATGTCCTTAAAGCTAAAGTGAGTCTCTTATAGGCAACATGTTGTTAGATTTTGTGTTTTTTAAAGAATCTATTCAGCTGTTTTGTGTCTTTTGATTGAATAATGTAGTCCTTTTATGTTTAGTATAATTATCGATAGGTAAGGACTTACTATTGCTGTTAATCGTTTTCTGACTTTTCAAACTTTCTTTGTTCCTTTGTTCCTCTCTTACTGTCTTCCTTTGTGATTATTGTTTGTAGTAGTGTGCTTTAATTCCTTTATCTTTGTCTTTTGTGTAACTACTATAAGTATTTTTTTGTGGTTACCATGAGGTTTACATAAAATGTCTTGCAGATATCACAGTCTCTTTTAAGCTGATAACAAGTTACCTTTAATTGCATACAAAAACTCTACACTTTTACTTCTCTCCCCATATTTTATGCTATTGATGTCAAACTTTACATCTTTTTATATTGTGCATCTATGATAAATTACTGTCGTTGTAGTTATTTTTAATATATTTTTAACTTTTATACTAGAGATAGAAGTCATTTACATACCACCATCACACTATTACAACATTATGAATTTAATTAAATATTTACCTTTACCAGTGAGTTTCATACTTTTATATGTTTTTGTATTGGTACTTAGTGTCCTTTCATTTCAACTTGAAGAACTCCCTTTAACGTTCCTGCAAGTCTGGTCTAGTGGTGATGGATTTCCTTAGCTTTCATTTGTCTAGGAATGTCTTTATCTCTCCTGCATTTCTAAAGGACAGTTTTCCTGGATATAGTATGCTTGGTTGGCAGTGTTTTCTTTCAGCACTTTGAATATATTATTCCACTTCCTTCTGGACTGCAAGGTTTCCACAGAAAAATCTGCTAATAGCTTTACAGGGTTCCCTTGTATATGACAAATCATTTTTCTCTTGCAGCTTTCAAAATTCCCTCCTTGTCTCTGAGTTTCTACATTTTTATTATAACATGCATCAGAGTAATCTTCTTTGGGTTGATCTTGCCTGGGGTCCTTTGAGCTTCTTGTACCTGATATCCATTTCTCTCCCTAGATTTGGGAAGTTTTCAGCTGTTATTTTTTAAAATCAATTTTCTGCCCCTTTCTCTTTTCCTTCTGGGCCTCCCATGGTGTGAATATTTCTTTGCTTGATGGTGTCCCATAATTCATGCAGACTTCCTTCACCCTTTCTTATTCTTTTTTCTTTTCGTTCCTCTAGCTGGTTAGTATCAAATGATCTGTCTTTGAGTTTGATGATTCTTCTGCATGATCAAGTCTGTTATTGAAGCTCTCTTGAATTTTCAGTTCCATCATTGTTTTCTTGTTTGGGGAATTCTATTTTGGTCTTTTTTTTATGGGTTCTGTTTCTTTATTAAACTTTTCATTTTGTTCATACATTATTTTCCTGATTTCATTGGATTGTCTATGTTCTTATGCATTTCATTGAATTTCTTTAAGATGATAATTTTGATTCTTTGTCACATATTTCACAGATCTCCATTTCTTTGGGGTTGGTTATTGGAATATTATTAGTTTCCTTTGGTGGTGTCGTATTTGCCTGATTCTTTATGATCCATGTAGCCTTGTAATGATATCTGTAGTCAAAGAAGCAGACACCTCTTCCAGTCATTATAGACTGATTTCCATAGGTACAAACCTCTATCTATTCCCTGGTCTGATGGGATTACCTCCAGAATCACAGTCATACTAGGTTAGAGCCAGTTATAAGATTACTGCTGGAGCTACAGTGGGTTCCACAATTAGCAGGTGTGTATGGATCCTCTCTGGTCCCTGGGTGAATGGAACTGTGTCCAGTACCTTGTTTAGTAGGGTGGCGCTGGGACAAGGATCCTCTTCAGGATCCACAGTTGGGTCCTTAGACAATACGCCTATTACTAGGTGCATGGTAGGTGTGGCTCCCACCAGGTCTCTGTGAGGACTGCTGCCTGGTCACTGGATGAGTCCCAGCATGGGCAGGACTAGCCCTAGACCATGGTGGAGGAGCTAGAGCCAAGTATAGGGCTCTTTCAGGATCTTCTGAAGTGAAGACAGGAGTGTCTTCTACTGGTTTTCTGGGCTGGCAGGTCTGCCAGGCCTGCATCTGTGATGTGGTTGGAGCCAAATACAGGGCCCTTTAGGATCTCTGGGGCACAGCTGGGAGTATCTCCTGCTGGGTCCCTGTGTCAGGATGACTATTTACAGACTGCAGTTGGGAGGGCCTGGAGCCTAGTATAGGACTCTTTCAGACTGGAGTATCTCCTGCTGGGACTCTAGACCCTCAGGGCAGCTGGCATACTGGTTATGAAGGGTCTGGAGCTGAGTATAGAGCCCTTTCTGGATCTCCAAGGGTCCAGCCACAAGTGGCTCCTTCCTGGTCACTGAGTCAGCAGGCCTGCTTGCAGACTCTCACTGGAAGAGGACTGGAGCCTAGTATAAGGCCCTTTCAGTATCTCTGGGGGTGCAGACTGGATTGTCTCCTGCACAGTCCTTGCGCCGGCAAGACTATGCATCATGGCTGGGATGGGCTGGAGCCCAGTTATAGGGCTTTTTTAGAATCTACTAACTGAGTTTGATGGGTTTACCTCCAGGGGCTTCTGGACCATGGCCAATAGGGACTGGAACCAGTTCATGGGCTACTTCAGGGTCCATAGCCAGGATCAAGGTCAGTGTGTCTATTACCTGCTACTCTGCATGACTCCTGGTCCTTGGGCATATGGTGCTGATGACAGGACCAAATCAAATGAGGCTGTAGCTGAGTCCTCAGTGGGTATAGAGCTGTTTCTGTTTTGGTGTCCAGGACCATGGTCAGCAAATCAGCAGCATTGGTTCTGTCCTGTCTTCTCAAAATGGCTCTTCTCAGTCTCGGACTATGCCAGCATTTCACAATCTCTTACCTGGATCCCAAAGCTCCCGTGTAGGTACTTTTGTCTGTGGATTGATGCATGTTGGTTATTGGTGGGGATATGATCGAGGGACATCTTATTCAGCCATTTTGCTCCAAAGCCGCTTAAGTCCTAAGATATATCTCAGTGTCGATTACTGTAGTTGATATTCCCTGGTATACAGTGTGCCCTTTACATATGGAGATCTAAGACTTCTATTTCAGGCAAGTTTCCTTGAATTAGATCTTTAAATATTTGTTCTGTTCCATTGTTTTATTTATTATTATTTTAAAATATAAATTACTTATTATTTTCAAATTTAAGGAAAACTTAGCCATTGCTTGGTATGTGCCAAGTACTATTCCAGCCTCTTATCAAATCTTATGTTACTTAATCTTTATAACAACCCTATGGAGTAGTTACTATTATTGTGTTCATTTTAGTGATGAAGAAACAAAGACAAAGTGGTTAAGAAGCTTCTCCAAACCATATAGCAGACAGAACCAAGATTCAGACTCAGTTTATTCTCTTAACCTTTGTACCATGCTGGTTTTCTTCTTCAGGGACTCATTTTATGTGTAAAGTATGATACATTTCCATTGACTATCATATCTATCATTTCCCCTCTAATATCTTATTTTTATATTTTATTTATTTAATCCCTCTAATATTTTAAAAATACTTCTGTTTGTGTTCGCCTTCTCTGGTTTCTTACATGAGTTCCATAGTGTATTTTCTTCATTGAATTTCCACCAGTTTCATCTTCTGTGATTTGTTTTCTTCTTTCCTGAATTTTCATATTTCATTTCTTCCTATTTCTTGCCATCTTACTCTTCAGTTGTTGTGTTTCTGCTTTGTTTTCTTCCTTCATGGAGATGATGGCTTCATATATAATTTTTAATTCATGGTGAAATATTGATCATAATTTTCATGTGTTCTTGATAGCATTTTTGTGAGCATTACTCATCTCTTAATAGCTTTGCTGCTTTTTTTTTTTTTCTTATGGTATCCTTGTTTGGATGCTGTGTGCTAGCTTCCTTTTTATTATTCACCGTTGAAGGGAGTTAAGATAGGTATCTGTAGTCAGGTCGTATGGGAGGTAGTGTAGGGAGGGGTCTGTGCTTCACAACTCAGAAGCTGGCTTCTCTACTGCTCAGAGAGAGAGGTTCCTACAAATAAGTTTGTTCTGGATGACACTTTATGAAGTCTTACCTCTTTTGCCTTTCTAAACCAAATAGACTTTTGCTACTAGTCCTTGTCATTGAGGTTCCAGTATCCAGTGTTGCTCACCCTTGACTTTGGGTGGGCCCCCCACTTTCTAATAACTGCCCCAGGTCTCCGGACCACTACAAGTACACTTTCTCTTGCTTTCTTCTGAACAGCTTCTGCCCATCTCAGCTGCTCTGGATGTTATTTTTATCTCCTAATTTGACAGAAGAAGGCATATGTACTTTCTTTTCTTTTCTTTTCTTTTTAAAGATTTTATTTATTTATTTGACACAGAGAGCACCAGCAGGGGGAGCAGCAGGGAGAGGGAGAGGGAGAAGAATGCTCCCCGCTGAGCAGGGAGCCTGATGTGAGGCTTGATCCCAGGACCCTGGGATCATGACCTGAGCTGAAGGCAGACACTTAACCGACTAAGCCACCCAGGAGTCCCTGTGTTTTCTTTTTTCGTTCTCACCCCCCACCCCCAAAAATAATTTCTAGGAAAAAGAAAAGATATTGAATTATATAGTTGTGTTTATTCTGGAAGTAAAGACTAAGTCTGGAATGTTCAAAGACGTATTAAAGTGAGTGAAACCAACATGAACCTGATGTCTTCATCTTTTGTGTGAGGTGGACGGTGTCTTTCACTTTTACTTGTCACCCATGTATGTGTCATGCATGATGTTGCCACTCACTATATTTACATAAAATTAATAAAGTATCATTTGAACACTTAGCCCATCTATTATCAAGTTCTCAAATTCCAAAATATCTTTCAGTAGGTTGGCATAAAATTCCGGTGTTTTAAAGAGAATATAATTTGTAAATTTTAAAAAATAACTTTTTTGGTCTTCTTTTCTTCCACTATTTCTTAGAAACCGTGATATATCACTTCTAATTATTGGATGAGAGTGATGAAGTGTACTAACCTGCTTCATGGTTAACTCTTGTCACTTTAAAGGATCTTTTCCTAAAGTGATTAAAGCTGATTGTGTGTGTGTGTGTGTGTGTGTGTGTGTGTGTGTGTGTTGTTAAGTGCATTATATACATTGCTTCATTTAATCCTCACAATTATGTGAAGTGAGTGGTATTATTACTCCAGTTTTCCAGAAGAGAAGTAGCCTTGGGGTTATTTTTTGAGGTTGTATGACTGGTAAGAAGCAGAGCAGGAGGTCTGAGCCTAGGCTGTCATAAACACTCTGCTGTCCTGCACTGTGCAGACATAGTGTAAATAATTTGGGAAATACAGAGAAGAAAGGAAAAGACACATTATTGCCACCCAGAGATTTTCACTGTTGAGCATACTGGTGTATTTCCCTCCAGTCTTCTTTATTGTATACTTAGAACAATTAAAGCATCACTATCATATTATGTACCACTGTGAATATTGCATTTTTTCCTTAATATTATAACAAGTATTTTTCCACATTCTTACAAAACTTCTGTAAGTGATGTTAAAAGATACATAGTACAGTTGACCCTTGAGTAACGGGGGTTAGGAGCACCAACCCCTGAGCAGTGAAAAATGCGCATGTAACTTTTGACTTCCCTGAACTTAACTACTAATAGCCTACTGTTGACCAGAAGCCTCACTGAGAACAAAAACTGTTGATTCACGTTGATTTTTATTTTATATGTATTACATACTGTGTTCTTGTATAAAGTAAGCTAGAATAAAGAAAATGTTTTAATATCATAAGGAAGAGAAAACACGTTTACAGTATTATACTGTATCAAAAAAATATCTGTGTATAAGTGGACCCACATTGTTCAAACCCATGTTGTTCAAGGGTCATTTGTACTTCGTTAAAGTGGTATACTAGAATTCTGTAAATCGCTTCTTGTTGGACATTTGAGTAAGTTTGATTTTTTTTTTTTTTTTTTTTTGCTATTAGAAATAATACAGCACTTTTTCTGTGTGGTATATTTCCGCCTGTATTTTAGACTTTTTTGGGGAATAGATTTCCATACTGGATCACTGTGTTTGAACATTTTGGGTTAGTCTCTCACATTTATTTGCTTTCTAAAAACTGTTTTAAGATGATGTAACTCACATCAACAGTCCCATTTCATGGAACCTGCATTAGCATAAAAATAGTTATCTCATTTCTATTTGAATTTCCTTGATGAAGAAATTAATATCATAAGTAATGATAAGTAGTGGAATTGGACATTTTTGTATTTAACTTCTTTTATGAATTTTCTGCTTGTCTTTTGCCCATTTATTTGCTGGGGTCTTGTGTTTCTTATCACATCCTGAAAACTCTTGGTATATTAATCATTAACTCATCAGTATTATTACTTATTGATAATTTATCCTAGTTATTGTTTTCATTTTGGCAATCATTTGTATGCACCCTTAAAATTTGCATAGCAAGTCCTGTCCCTAAATCCTGTAGCTCCTTTGTGATTCCAAAATGGCCTGAGTTGAAAACGAAAACAAAGATCTTTTTGGGCCCTCTAGATTTGTTTTTGAGGTGTGGTGTAATGTAAGAATGTAAACAGATTTTTTGTTACATAGCTAACAGCTGAATTCACATCATTCACTTATGGACCTTTACCTTTCTTTGCTGATGTATGTGGCTTCCCTTCTAATATAATGCATTCCTGGGCTTAGACTTGCTCCTGGCCCATCTACCCTGCTTAATTGCCCTTTCTTGTTCTAGTCTTCCCTTTCTGGTGATGACCTTTCGACATTAATTTGTTTTGCATTCTACCCTGTATATTTACCGTAGGTGTGAAAAACGGATTTGCTATTATCCAAATAAATCTTTATTTCTTGTGTTGCCGAACTGCATCTTCTGAGGGGAGAGCACGTGCATGCTTGGTTTCTGTGCCACATGATTCAGTGAACACTTGTTTTCTTATAATATCCATGGACATTTGAAGGTTTTTATTTTTTGTCCCCAAAACATTTTTCTTCTTTCCTTTCTCTTTTTTTCTTTTCTCCACTCCTCCCCCCATACTGTTTATTAGTACAGTTTTGGGGAGGTCCACTGGTAACGATTTGAAAGCAAAACAAAAGATTGAGCTGTATCAGTGGTTTGGTTACTACAGTTTGTGTATTAAGGCCTTAAAAAATTTTGGAACAATAACGTGGCATTTTTACCCATTATCAAGTAGAGATGTAAAAGGCTGTAATTATTCTCTAAAGTTTCCAAAGTCATTTAGAATGCTCCGACTTCAACTAGCAGAGATTGGATAAACTAGATACACTGCTACAAATTCTGATTTCATCTAATTTTGACATTTGATACTCACGGACAGGTAGATATTTGTAGGAATCTGCATTTCTCGTAATGGGTTTAAGAAATACATTGTAATCATCTGCAAATAAGTTAATTACGCATAGATTTTTACCAACTTTTAGGCTTTGGATTTTGGGGTAATTTCTTACGTCAGCCTCTTCCCCTAAAAAAGTAAAAACTAGTTGTAGGCTGAGAGCAATTTTGTCTTGTTTCTTGCTTCATTGCAAAGACAACAATTGGTAGATCATGTATAGTCCTTTATTCTGTGCTTGCTTTGGGTTCTTGTATGTACAGTAATTCCTTGGAAGAATTTCCCTCCACACCGGTTTTTCCTGTTTAATTTTTCCAGGACTGTTCTCTTCAGGTGTTGGAAAGCTTTTCCATTGTTTTGACAGAGGCTGCTTAGGGTGGTACGTTAAATAGCACATGGCATTTTAAGTTGTTCTTACATTGCCATTACCTCCCAAGAGCTTAAGGTCAATCTTCTTTGACTGTCAAGAATATTTAGAGAGAGGACAGGAAGGGGACTAGGGTTCATGGCACCTACTGCGTCAGCCCAGCTGAGCACTTGTGCAGATGGTGGTGGCTGCCCTCCTCACGGATCAAGAGGAGATTGCCTCTAACCCTGATTCTGTGGCCAGGTGCTGTCTAAAACCTTCCCCCGGGTTTGTTTTATGGGAGAACTTTTATGGGAGGAGGCATATCCTTTTGTTCCCCTTGCCCTCTGAGATCCCACGGTTGCCTGCACTGTGTCTGGTTTTCCCCACATTAGCCTGGATGAAAATTCAGCTCTTCTATTTATTCCCTTCTACTGCCCATCTCTCACAGTCTTCATTAGGTGTGACTTGTCATGCTACTGACCCTCTGGAGGTCGAGAAAAGACCGACACACATCCTCCCTGGCTTTTCCCTTCTGTGTCTCCTTTTACCTTCTGAAGCCCCCCACCGTTTCTTTTCAATCCTAATGATGTGTATCTTGTAGTTGCGGTTTTTTGGGCTTCTCGGACCTGCTGGTTTATAGTTTCCATCAAATTTAGAAAGATTTCAGCCATTATTTCTTGATCACAGTTCTCTGGTCAACTGCAGTTTGGTTCATCTATGATGGACTTGTCCTTTTTTTAACTAGCATTATCCAGGATATATTCTTATTGTAGTGAATAATGTGAGCACAAGAGCCAAGCCAAACCGTGCAGCCATGTTTAGGGGCCCTGCTCAAGTCATGACCACTAACATTCCATTGACCAAAGCCAATTACATAACTAAGTCCCTCATCAATGGGATGGGGAGGGAAGTAAATTTTTGCTGAACAGTAACAAAAGATATCCCAGTCTTTTGTTTTTGTATGGTTCTTTTTTGGCTCTGGAAAACAGTGTCTACTGGAAAGTGAATTAACTTTGGAATCATACCTGGATTCAAACCCTAGTTTTGCCCCAACTACTCGTGTGACCTTAGCAAGTTACTTAACCTTTCTAAACTATGTTCCCTCAGTTGTAAAAATGGTAATGATAGCATTTACCTCATATGGATTTTGGGAAAATTAAAACATGTAACACACATGGAAATGTTTAGTACAAAATTGGCATTCAATTAGTGTTAGTTTCCTTTTGAGATTCCAAGTGGGCTTTTATTGTAGACATTGGTTCTAGGAAGTAAAACAGTCTGACAAGATACAAAAACCTCTGTCATAAAGAATATTTTTAGAATAGGCATGATACTGGCCAGTTTATTTTCATTCACAGTGATGGATGAGAATTGGAATTTGGATCCAGGAAGTGAATACTGTACTGTTCAACTATATCCTGATAGGAGGAAGGTCCATTTTCAAGGTTGATACTAGGGGTGGGCCTCCTTCAGGAGTACCCATTCTTTTCCTAGAAGTAGGAAGTAGGATTATACTGTGGGGCCTTTTCTGGGCATGACTTTCTCCTACTTCCCTATTGTCAGACTGGGCTCAGGGAGGAGCTTAAATGGTGCAAGAATAGTTTTAAATTGGATGTGGTAGTTTTTAGTTCTCAGAAGCTTTCATGTAGATTGTTCTGGATGGGGTCTGGGTTATTGCTCTTTGGGGAAGGTGTTTTCCAGGGACTATATCTTTAAGGGGTACAGTCCTAATCCTGTGAGGAGCTGGCTACTCCTTAGGTTGTGAAAGCCCTGTGGGCCTAGAGTGAGGGGTCTATTCCATTGTTTGAGGACTCCCTTTTAGGAGGGAAAAAGGCTTCTGATCTCTTGGGTTTGGAGCAGACCTCGTCTTTGATATTGGTTTTCTCTTCTTGTTTTATCCTTGAAAAATTTAATTAAACTGAAACTGTAAATACAGAATAGGAAAATCATGTTAAAGAAAAAAGGGCACTCAAGGGCCTGGCATCAGACTAAAGAAAGGAAAGAATTTCGGCATGGATGTAGCTATCCTGGGATCTAGGCTGATTGGGGATGTGGACAGTGGGCTTATTTTAGATGGTCTCTGATGTCAAGCTCTTCCGAATCGGAAATTCAAGGCACTCCTGTGGTAGAATGAGCATCCAGGCTGACAGCCATGGTCAGAGCTCTGAGCTCCCACTTCAAGCCAGAGGAGGAGGTGGAGGAGGAAGAAGAAGAGGAGGAAGGAGAGGAGAAAGAGGAAGAGGAGGAGGCAAACTGCAGACACTTGGGGCACAATTGTAACTTCAACATGTTCCATACATACAACCAAAAGAGCTACGAGCTCAGGACCGTCTCATGGTTCCAGGAGGTCAGGGTTGGGCAGCACGGCATCATTCACGTATGCCTATATCCATGTCAGGCATCACTGATGGATTCATCATCATCCTTCCCACTGAGCAGTACTGCCCTGGGCCCTCCACATTGCTCGCTGGCCAGCCCTGAACAGCAGAACTACAGACAGGGTTCACTGCACTTACCACCATATTGGCTCTTGTCTCCAAGAGAAAGACTTTTCAATGAATAAATAAAAAGGAGTATCAGGTAATAGGAAAGGGTACTGTTTTTCTGAGAGTGTTTTTGTTTGTGTCTGGTATTCCTGGCAAAATGGTGCTAGAAAAGGTGCTCAGATCAGCTAGTTTTATCCTGAAGTCCAAATATGGTGTAGCTGTAAAAATTTGGCTGATTCTACCTTTGGAAGCTGTACTTTTTTGCGTGTGTTGGTGGAGATAAATGCATGAACTGAAACTAAATATTATGAAACCAAATTTTATTTACTTTAAGATATGTTCGGGCTGTTAGGCTTGGAGAGAAAAAAATAACCAAGTTGTGTTCTTGGAAGGCACTTCCGATCTTTAATTAGATATTTGAAGTTTACAGGCCCATCACTCAGGCTTGGCATTGCCTCTTAGTTTCTAATCTCTGATTTAATTTAGAAGCACTGATTGTAACTTACTGACAGCAGGAGGCTCTCTCAGAGGTCTTCCTTCTCCTTAGAACTCAGTTCAATTCAATGGATGGAGCTGGACCAGCTGCACTTCCAAAATTGTTGCCACATTACAGTTTTCAAGGCTGAAGGACTTTAATTATCTCCAGAGTCCTGCTCCTTCCAATAATGGTTTGCCTTGAATTTCTGTGAGACAGGGGTCTGGTTAGTTAACAACCATTTGTTCAACACCTTCTGTGTCTTTAGAGACTCACGAGGGCCGAGGAAGAGATTCTGAAGGAATAAAAGACACGGTTCCTATTCAGGGAACCTCAAACTCTTAGAATATCAATTATGCTTCTGCTTGGTGATTTAAAAGTTGCTCCTTGCCACTGTGACTCCAGGAGCCCAGTTTAGGGTTTAAGAATTTCCCACCTCCACCTCCACCCTCTTCTTCCCTACACCTGGTATGTGTGAAGGTCTACTTTTCCTAACCAGAGAGTAAGACACTTTCAGGGCAGGGAACCCCTGTATTCCTTCCCCCATAGTGGGTTTATATCCTGGGTTCCTTGCTATTTTCAGCTCCTTTTGCAGAATAGCCTGTCACCAGGTTGCCTCCACTGCTCACTGTAGTCCTTTCTCAGCATGGGGCAGTGATGGGCTCAGCCCAGTTCTTTGGTCACCAACACAGTCCATCTTTTAGAATCCCACTGAAATAATTGAGTGGGTCCAGACATCTTGAATCACCTAACAAAACATATGGCATAGAGAAATCCCTCAAGAATCTCTTAAAAATTAAATTGAATTACTAAATAAAAGAGCCGGTGTCAATTTCTGATTACCTTTGAATAAACTTCCCCTGATTTGAGGGCACATTTGCCTTTGAAAGTCAGGCACTGTGCTGAGCTCTGGAGATACAGTGATGAAAAAGGAAGTCCCTCTCCTCAGGAAGTTTATACTCTGGAACAGCCTATTTGGAAGTGTCTGCCAACTGTCAGGGATGTACCAGGGAGAGTGGTTATAAAAACAGATAAACATAGTTCTGTCTTCAAGGAAATCACAGTTGGATAAGGGAGACAGACATGCAGATAGCAGAAGTCCCACACTTGAGAGCTCTCAGAGCTACTAGCCCCATGAGGCTGTGCTGTGGGTGACTGCCAATCCCAGTGTAGTCAGTTGCCAGCTAAGCCAACAGGTGTGCGTTGCTGCCTGCCAGAATCTCATAGTAGGCCCTGGCCTTGGAGATCAGCTCTCCAACCATCATCACCTACAGATCAGAATTACAGGCTGGGTGCTTTCCATCCCAGGAAGAGATGAGTCTCTAAGCCCCTTGAAGGAAACTAAAAGCAACCAACACCTAACAGATGAGATTTGCTTATGTAGATCTTGTGTTGTGATCATTTACGAGGATACACAAGGACAGTGTTCCAGTGTGGAAAGAGAATGGGCAGCTTTGGAGACAGACAGACCTGGGTTGAATCCTGACTGCACTCCTTATTAGTTGGGTGGCCTTGGCTAAGTTTCTTAATTTCTCTGAACCACATTTCACTCCTCTGTAAAATGGGGGTGATGATCCCTACTTATGTGATCGTTGTGAGAGTAAATGAGGCAGTGTGTTTAAATGCCCAGTGCAGTGGCTGGCACATAGTGTGGCTGGCACATAGTAGGCACATAGTAAATTTTAGTTTTCCCCTCTTTCTCCTTCTTGATGCATCAGCAGGAGGCTGACATTATAAAATATATCTGATCTAAAATAAACAGCACTGTTAGAAATAGTGGAATGTAATGAGCCCTATCAGTGAGAATGTTCTGGAATGGGTATCTAGAAAGTGGTATGTCATGGATTCTCCAGCACTTTGAAGGGGAAAAAGAGCTCTGACTTCTTTGGAGAGCACTTCTTTAGGGCAGGAATAGGGACATCGGGGTATTAGAATATTGTTCCCAGAAATGACTCAACTTTTTTTCTCCAAGAATATTTTGTATAGAAATAATTCGTTTACATTCCCGTCTCACCTGTTAGACTAAAGCTTTGCAAAATTTTGTTGTAAAAGTATCACTGGTATGGTTTTGGGAGTACAATTTCCTGGAGTCCCCTCCCGCCCAACTCAGAATGAGTCTGGGGTATGGCGTAAGAGTTTGTACTTTGATAAGCACATTGGGGGGTTCTGACACAGGTTCTGAGGACCACAGTTTGGGCAGACTACACTGGAGTGAGAGCCCCTTAAAAGCTTGGACTGTTTCCTGTTCATTCTGTATTTCCAGTGCTCAGATATAATAAATATTGATTGAGTTTGGTTGAATAAATGAGTGAACAAGGATCCTCTAAGAAGATGTCCTATTGAGAAGAGGATATTTTAAAATAATTGGATTCCTGGGCCCTAGGTCAGTGTCTTGTGAGTTTGAAGAAAATAATTAGTCTGCTTAAACTTGTGACTGAGACCCAGTCCCTAGTAGCCCACATGACCCATTTCATAAAAATGGGCTTTTGTTGAGGACAGGAGGTTGAGCAGATGCTAGTGTGGGGTTGTTCCCTCAAAGAGTAGCCCTAGCCTTACTGTTTCTCTGTTGATTCAGGGTTGGTTGACAGAAATCAGGGAGCAGCTCTGTGACCATCTTGCACTCATTTCGTGCATTGTAGGTCCCTTAGAACCAAAAAGAAGTTCAGGCTTTTTTATGATGGAAAAGCTGAAAAACAACAATTTTAACAAATTTTCTCTAAAGGGAACTCGTAAGTTCCCCTGAATTTACCATTTCATTAAAACACCTCTTGATTTGGTGCCTTTTAAAGGGTATCGCCTATTTTAAATAGAACAGATTTATTGAACCAAACTTTATCCATGGGCATTTTGGACATTCTGTAGATATTTCTTCTTTATCCCTGTGTCTTTATCACCTGCTTGCCCAGTGGCACCCAGAGCCTGGTGTCATCCTTCCTGCTGAGTTTGGTGGAGAATAGTGATGACTTATATTCAAGTTTTCTAGGCGAATATTGGATGATTAGACTGCATTACATTTGTACTTTACAATGTTCCACTTAGAAGAGAGACGCCCCAGGAGATAGTATCACACCTACTTATTAAGAGTTGCCCACACTTGGTATTTGAAATTACTTTTAAGACATCATGGCCCTTGTGAAATATTCATTGCTCCCGGAAAATGCTAGACGTTTATCCAGATGGTGAAATGACTCTATTTTCTTTAAATTAATTAGTTGTTGATTTCCACAGGGCGACTGAGTGCAGCTGCACATGCACCTCAGTGGTTGGGGCGGTGGGGCTGGATCGAGCCAGAAGGTATTCAATGACCTCTCACCACCAAAACAGCTTAATATATAATTTAGCACAAGTAACCGGGGATTTTCCATTACAACAAAAACTACTGATTTTTCACCACTTGCAGTACCTTTATGGATGTCGTTGCCCCCTTTCACCAGACCCTTATTATAATTTTAGCTCTCTGGGGATTTTAGTGCCCTCATAGTTTAGTCAAAAAAGACACACACACACACATTGTATTGGTTTCTGTAAATAGAAGCATGTGCTGCCTTTTCCTGAAAATACTGCCTTTTGATAGTTTTCTTCAGTTCTTTTAGATCCTCACAGCTGAGCAGGAGTTTAGGGCTCCAGAAGACAGCAGTCTCTATCCATCTGGGTCAGTTCTGCACTCAGCAGTCCTGGGCAATGGGGAAGGGCCACAGACAGATGAGTCCACAATGGGACTAGGGAGGAGTCTGGGATTTAGGGTTGCTGATGGTGCTTTTAGTTTCTGGCTTGCCCTCTCCCTGTGCTGCATTAACTTGTCCTGGGACCAGTGTCACCCCCTAGCTGCTTTTTGAATTGCCTTTCCCCTCCTGCCCTTGGGATGCTAGTGTTTCAGATACATGGGGGGACCGTTGTGTCGCTGTGGCAGGAGGATCTAAAAGGAAGGGACTTACTGCTTGAGGACATGTCATTGTTAATGTCTGGAATACCTAGGGCATAGTCATATGCTCAAATGATGTGGGTCTGTTTTATACCACTCAGAAGAGTTTCTTGCAGTGTTGGGACCTGTCAATCCTAAAGCGGGACAATTCCCCGAGGAAAGAATGTATCTGGTGCTCGTTGTTTCTTTGTAATAAGGACAATAAAAAGAAGGAAGGATAAGAATTCTTGCTAAAAACACTGGCTCTTGTGCTAAGTGCTGTGGAGGATACAAAGAAAGACAAGACATTGTCCCTATGTTCAAGATGTTTACAATCTAGTGAGCAAAGTCAGCCCATGCGAACATAAGCAGTAATCCAAGCCCGCGCGCTCACACCATAGGAGAGTTTTAGACCACAGCTCTTGACAGCAGGATGACCGGGCACACACTGCTGAGTGGTGAGCTATGTTGTAAGCAGCTGCGTACTAAAAATAAAGCATCGTGTTTGTGAAGGATTGACTTAAATTAGACTGGATTCAAGGTCATGCAAATACTAGTTCACCATCACCGGCTGATGCTTCTTTGTCCTCCTTGAAATTGGTGGTTGGGGTGACAGGCAGCCAGGAATTGCATATACCGTCAGCGTATTTAAGGGAGGAGGGGGGACCTGCGAGTGTCTTCTGGCAGCAAAAGGACTGAGAACAGTGGTTGTGGCTAATGCCTTCGATGGGATTGAGAAGGAGCTGGAGGCAGATCACTGTTTGCTGAGCCAACCTTGATGGTGGAGGCTGGACAGTGCCTTGAAAGAAGGGTGGGGTGAGTGCAGTGGAGGGCTCTGAGTTTTCTGATGGTGAAGAGAGTGGCGACCAGGGGCCCTAGAGGGCTGGGAGGACAGTGCCCTGATCAGGTGGCAGAGCATTAGAGGGACATTATGGGGCCTTGAACCCTGGACTGGATTGCAACACAGGGAGCAGGGCCCTCAGCACTGGCAGTGCCCATCCACCACGTAGTAAGTGCTTGACAAATATTTGCCAAATGAATAATTAATGAATTGGACTCTGACAACTAGACTTTATCCTGTAGGTGAGACATGGAAGATTTGACAGGGACGTGGTGTTCCCCTGACGTATCGAAACATATCTGACCAGGGGCTCATTTCATTTGTTAAACCAGCTGGTCTGAGAAATCAATACCGGGTGCTAATGAAAAACAGCAGCTTAATGTGACATCTTTCCCAGCTGGTGTCAGAATTGTGTGAGCCTCCAAATTGCTACCTCATGGCACACAGGAGATATCAGGACTACCAAGGAGGGGGACGTTTGGGCTGAAAGATTTTGTAGTTTGTCTGGGATGTCTCTTTGAGGAGCCACATCCTGCTTCTGTGCACAGCAGATCTTGGCTGGCTTGTCCCCTGATGATCAAAATACCTTGATGCTTCCTTGTGGTTTTTGTCTCCTCTGTGGTTTAGCCTGCGGCAACTCAAATTCACAGAGCTCTCTGAATACTGGGATTTCCTGGGCCTTGTCTTCCGCCCTCTAGGTTTTCAGTAGGCTGTCTCCTTGGGCTGCAACTATCCGATACCCCAGCGAAGTCCCTTAGAAGTGACCCTGATAAAAGTGGCAGCCCTTCCTCACTGCCTGTACAATAATGAAATAAAACCTCTACGTCCTAAGTTTCGCTTTCTCTTGCTCTACAGATTTTCTTGTTTTGTTTTTAAAGCAAACCTGGTTATATGGACAGCTTTGAGTTGTTTTGCTTCCTGATCACCAGCAGAGGAATCTGTAGCTGCCTAATTATAATGACTAACCCAGTGTATTGATAATCTAGTTACTACCTGCACAGGGAGCATACTGTCACTTGCTGCCCCTTAAATACACTCCTGGTTCTGGATCATCAAGACCAATTCTGTTTTCTTGAATTTTTCCTTTGTTGCTGACTTGTGGTTCACAACCTCTTAAGGTACTTTTCGCAAGTCTGGGGAAAACGGAAAGCCTTGACTGATTCGAAACTTTTAAAGAGAGGATTCTGCTACTTGACAGCTCTGTGCTACAGTAAGCAGCTGGAAGTCAGGTTTGCTTTTACGGTAGTCAGAAAGTCCCTTGGGCTTAAGGTTTGCTTTTGGCAGCAGGTTGCGATATCTTTGGAGTTCCAGCACGGAGCTAGATACACACCATGTTTCACTCCTTGGGCTATCAATGGCTGTGAGGAGCCACGGTGGCCCTCCATCTCTGTCAGGGCTTGTCATTTGCTTCTTTATGAATACAGCTTTTAATACTCTCTCACTCCATCTGGCCAGATTCGGGAGGGCCAGATCCCTGGTATCCCTTTACTTCTGCCCTGCCCTTCTTGACTACATTTGAAAGTCAGAAACATCGACTATGGTCTGCCCTGGTCTGTCCTGGTGGCTTAAGGCTAGTTCTTTCACCCTGGATAGATGAGTCTCCTGGGGCAGCCCCTAGACCTGATGGTGGTCTCTCATTCTCTGTGGGTATAGGATCTTAGGCATCAGTGGAATATTACATAGATGGGCTTGGTAAGTGGGATCTCAGTAGCAGCTAGGGGAGGGGGCTGCAGGGACCCTCTATAACTATCCATTTCTTCTCTCAGGCAACTGTGCAGGGTGCCAGAGTTGGTATAGTCACACCAACTTGGGTTTGACTCCCTGCTCTGACACTTACTGACAATGTGACCTTGGACAACTCATTCTGCTGCAGTTTCTATACAGCTGTAGAATGAGGACAAGAGTAGAATTTGCCTGCAGAGCTGTGGTAAAGAGAAAGAGATAATGTTTAGAAAGGCCCAAGCACGATACCAACCACAAAGCAGGTACCCTCAAAGGTATTTATCATTAGAGAGTTTGGATTAGCTTACTTTAATGATAACATCGTCAGTGTTCTCTGAGCTGACTGTATACAGTCTGTGAGATTGAATTAGTTGCTTTTTTTAAAGCTTTTTATTAGAATGGAGTTTTTAAAACTAGAGAATATATCTGCTAAATTCTTGTTACTACAACCATGTTAGAAGCAACCCCAGAGCAGTCCCTGTGATGCCTTGAGTAGTACCCGACCAGTGGCTGGATGCCACTGAAAATGGGAGGTTCTCTTGTGGCCTCTTGGAGTCACCGTTGCCTCGTGTGCACAGACCGCTTTAGTTGAGAGCTGTGTGGAGATGATGGTAGGCTTACATACATTTTAAAGAAATAATAGAGATACCCAGGTGCTCTTTCCCCAGTTTCCTCTATGGTAGCATCTTGCAAAACTATAGGACATTACCACGACCATCACATTGATATTGATGTCAAGATACCACCACAGGATCCCTTGTGTTGCACTTCTGTGGTCATGCCCATTTCGCTCCTGCTCCTACACCCTCCTTAATCTCTGGAAACTACTGATCTGTTAGGGCGTGGACCTCTTACCCGTAGGATAACATTTTATTGATTGATTGATTATGAGAATGAGATTAATATCTATATTAAGAAGCCATATCATTTTGAAAAAAATGTACAGCCAAACCCTTAACCAAAGGGTTAAGCCTAACCCTTAATGAGACAGCAGAGATCCAGAAAAGGAGGGCAAAGGATCATTTCTTACATTAGGGGAAAATAAATACTGTGAAGGTGGTTTTCAGAGAAGTGGGAAATCTCAGCTTAATCAAGAAAGGTTAGGAATTATTACTTTCATATACAACTGAATTTCTCTTCCTCGCCCTGGCTTTTATTAGGTGATTTTGAATAATTTTATTCTATATCTTATTTGAGTATTATCAAGAATTCATCTTAAAATATTATAGCTGCTACAAATATTTATAAAGATTTATTGCATCCTAAAGTCTGCATTTATGATTTCTTGAGGTGACAGCACTTCCTTGGGGATTTTAGTTCTGATTCTTAGATTAGTGGGGAAAGTGGAATTTGAGGTTCAGAAATGTTCTAGAAACTTGTCTGGGGTGTCTCAGGCCTCTGGGACTACCAGAGTGTTCTTGGGCCTGCCATAGCTACCCACTCACTCTGTGTTTCTCTTCCCAGGAGCTGGAGTCAGAGAGGACGTGTTTCTCATTTGGAGGGAGATGGAGGAAGCCTGCAGCACTCTGACCCAGATCCAGAGGCTGGTTGCTGAGCCACCCAAGTCCGAGGTGGCCCCAATAGACCATGGTGGGTGCTGTTTATGTTCATAGTGTAAGAGTCGTTACTGTTACCAGTTGGGGATGAAGGACTGTTTCCTGAGGAGTTCTTCCAGAGTTGTGCTGTGGTTTGTATGTGCGTGTATATGTGAATGAGAGTGTGTGTGTTTGTGCGCATGTGTGTTTGTGTGCATGTGTGAGATTGTCCAAGAAAAACCAGTTGGTCAGGAAAGTGGTAACTATTGCTAGGAAAAAGAGGCCTCGGTGTAGAGCTGGGCTCAGTGATGACTATAACACAGACAAGTGGGGATTTGTAGCCAAGGCGCAGGGTGGGGTTGGTGGATGGAAAATTGCTAAGAGGAAACATCAGGGGTAAAGGGGGATTCTGGCTGAACCTACCTGACAGGATTCTGGTTGAAGGCAGGCCAGGGTGACCAGATATTACCTGGGGTGGAGGGCTTTGAGGAATTTGATCAGATGTAAAGGCTGGGGGATTCTGGCTAAACTGAGTTAGTAAGATTTTTGCTAAAGTTAGATGATTCAGAGACAAACATGGAAATCCAAAGATGAAGGCCTAGTTGAGAAGAGAATTCAGGAACCTGAGTTTGAAGTGAGAAAGTCCTGGTTGCAAATCCCAACTCCACTGTTAGGCATTAACTCGAATTAATCTCTTTAAGCTTTAGTTTATTCTTCTGTTAAGTAATTCTATCCGTCTTGAGAATAGAGGATTAAGCCAAATAATGTAAAGATTATTTTGTAAAGATTAAGTAAAATAATGTATGCTTTGCACCAAGCAAGTATTTGATAAATGTTAGCTCACTCTTTCCCCTTTCACAGTTAGTGAGTTAGTATACTGATTCTCCTTTCTGAATTCTTGAGTTAGTAAGTGATTTTCCTCTGTAGGGCACTGGTTTCATTTAGGGCCCCTCTGGTAATAATGGTAGTTAACACTTACAGCACATACCTTACATGGCGAGCCCCGTGCTAGACTCTTCACAGTATTCACTCATTTAACGCTTCCTACAATCTTACAAGATAGGTGCTACTATTATCTCCATTTAGGTTAAGTAACTTGCCCAAGGCCACAGAACTAGAAGTGGTGAAACCAGTATCAAAACCTAGTTCCTCAGTAAAAGTACCCAAGTCTGGCTTTCACCCCAGACATTCTGACTGAATCCATAAAGTATGTGGTCTGGACATTGAGGGTTTTGAAAGCTTCCCAAGTGATCCTAATGTGCAGCAAAACTTGGGAACCTTTGCCAGGCTGTATTGCCTCCTGGTACCCTGCCTATATTACAGAGGTGTCAATGTGGGAGGAGAGCAAGGAGCCAGACCAGCTGGGGCAGGGATGCAGTTGAAGAGCAGAAGTAGGGGAAGGACACGTGTACAGGGAGGAGGAGGTTAAAGGCATGGGCAAATTTGCCCTGTGCAACCTGATAAATTCCTGGTGACAGTGACTTTTTACTGTGACTGGGTGTCCAGCTGTGGGTGTGGGGCCACACAGCTGCAGTTGCTTTGCCAGCTCTCCAGGGTCCCCAAGGAGGGGCCTAATCGGGCTTGTCCAGAGGGGCTGCTCATTTGTAGTGACACGGTACTTAATGTGAACCCAAAGAGTCCTCTGTCATCCTGAGAGAATGAAAATGAAGCAGGGGGCCTGGGGCTAAAGTCAGCATCCATGCTACACAAAGAGAACGGTGATCCTGCTGCTCAGGTGTTTGGGGGAGTACAGTGGACTGAATTGTTCCCCCAAAGTTCATGTGTTGAAACTCTAACCCCCAATGTGATTGTACGAGGAGATAGGGCCTTTAAGGGGGTAGTTAAGGTTAAATGAGGTCATAAGGGTGGGACCCTAATCCAGTATGACTGGTGTCCTTATAAGAAGAGGAGGAGACGCCAGAGACCTCTCTCTTTCCACGTGTGCACAGAGGAAAAGCGATGTGAAGACACAGTAGGAAGATGACCATCTACAAGCCACAAAGAGATGCTTCACCAGAAACCAACCCTGAGGGCACCTTGATCTTGGACTTTCAGTTTTCAGAACTGTGAGAAAATGAATTTATGTTGTTTAAGCCACGCAGTCTATGATATTTTGTTGTGGTAGCACAAGTAGACTAAAATAGGGAGTATTTAAATTTGGGATAGTTAGTCTTGAGGATTAACAGAAGGTTTTTAGATGCTCTTCCTAAAGGAAACAGAAAAGCTATTGGCCTCAGTAATTGATAGAAGGATAGATCATCGTCCCTTTATGTCAGTCTAGTACAAATACACACACACACACACACACACACAAAACTAAAAACTAAACACTTTCAAAGATGCTTCAAGTATACTATTTCTATTTAAAAAGCAAAATTTGGTCAGGACCTTTCCACTGTTGGATACTCATGATATCCAACTCATGATACTTGAAACTTTTGTAACCTTGCTTTGGCCTCAGAGACCACATTTGGAGTGTCTGAACTGCTCCTGTTGCCGCCCACAGCACAGTGTTATTGAAGCAGAGGAGGGTCTGCTTTATGTGAAGGCAGAGCCATTCTCTAAGTTTGGCTGCCCAAGGCCTGCAAGGCCAAAGGAGATAGCATAGCCATCTGGAGGGGGATGGGTTAGGATGGAGAAGGTCAGATGGGCTGCCATTGCATGTGAAACCTTCATGTGAATTAGACAAAGTCTATCTTCTTGGGCATAGCACCCCTTCATGCCCCCTGGGTTAGGTGCACTGGTTCAGAGACCAGCTGGCATATGGTTACCATAGGCCAGGAGGGCAATTTCTGGCAGGGATGACTCATCAGCCTGATGCTTAGGATAAAAAGATGGTGAGGCTAGATACTCATAACTGATAATTTTGACCTCTTTTAATTACCAAGAGTAGGACATGAAAATTCTCTGGGGGAAAAAACAGACAAAAATATATGAAATAATGGTTTTTAACCAACTGAGCCACCCAGCATCCCTGAAATAATGGTTTTTAAAGACACTGGACACCCAAGCAATGAAGGCCAGTGATCCCTGAGATACAGGGAATATCCAAGGTGATCTCTATGATTTATCTCAACCTAATGCTTTGACAGAGTTTCTAGGCCATGGTGTAGGGAGAAGAATCCCAGGTGGAGCACAACAAACTTCTGATTCTGTGAGGCAGAGCTTAGAGTCCAGGGAGACCAAGAAATCTAGATTTTGTAGGACAAATTACCAGGGAGGAGAGAGGTACATGGAGAGAGAACTCTGGAAATCTGTAGAGGCCCCCTTGAAAATTCAGCTCAGTATGGAGGAACTCTTTCATGTGGGAAGATTAGCTGAGGCTGGGGAAGATCCATTGGGAAGCATTAGGAGGAAAAGCCTTGGTGCTCACACAGGGCCAGGAACAGTACCTGTTCTTAACAGCCATAGTGGATAATTCATAACTCATGGGGCACCGGGTGGACTGCTTGGGAAGGTCTTGCCTCAGTAATGGGGAATGAGTAGCATTCAGTGGAGCTCTGGGCCCTCCTAGGAAATCATCAAAGCAAGACATGAAGGAAAGAACTCTTTATAGGTAATGAAACTGCATCTCAGAACAAGGTTCCAGAATATTTAAAAGAATACTAAACCAGTAGCCAACAAGGTGAAATTCACAATTGGCTTCCAATCAGAGATTACTAGGTGTGAAAAGAAGCTGGAAATGTTTCCCTTAATAATCTATCAATCCAATCCAGACTCACTGGGAACTGATATATTAGGCTTGGCAGAAAAAGAAATTCAGTTATTATAACTGTTTCATATGTTCAAACATTTAAGTAGAAAGAGGAATGATTTTTTTTTTTAAAGGAAAATGTTGAACTTTAAGAGATGAGAAACTTTTAGGGAAGAAAATATCTTAGATGAAGACATGCTGAATGGAATCAATGGGCCGATTAGACATTGCAGGGGGAAAGATAAGAGAACTTGAAGACACAGCAATAGAAACTATTCAACATGAGACACTCAGAGAAAAAGAATAATACACAAATAAAAACCAAACAAATAACAAAAGAGCATCATTGAGCTTCAACTGGCCAAAATATACATGAAGATGGAATTTCCAAGGAGAGGAGAGAACGGGGAACAGAAAAATATTGGAAGAGATAAAGATGGAAAAATGTCCAAGTTTGGTGAAAACTATAACTCAGATCTAAGAAGTTCAATGGATGCCAAGTATAAGAAAATGAGGGAAAGTATACCAAGGGACATCATAATCAATTTGCTCAAAACCAATAATACAGAGGAAATCATAAAAGTAACTAGAGGAAATAGAAGAAATGTTATATACAAAGGAATAAAGATAACCATGACATTAGAATTCTTGTTGCAAGTGAGAAGATAGGGGAGAAACATTTATTTTTCCTTTCAGTACTTTAAATTTTCAACCTAGAATTCTATAATCTATATCTTTCAAAAATAAAAAGGCAAAATACAGATGTTTTCAGATATACGAAAGCTGAAAGAGCTTTTATCAGCATATCTGCACTTCAAGAAATATTAGAGGAAGCCCTTCAGGCAGGAGGATAATGATATTTTTAAATGGAAAAATGAATGGAAATAATCAAGCTACAAAAAAGAATAGAGAACACAGGAGATAACTACATGAATAAATATATAATATTTTTCTGTTTAGATATCTTTAAAACACAATTGACTGTTTAAACAAAAATAATATGTGTACTGTGGGGTCTATAACATACATATAAGTAAAATGTATGACAACAATAACATAAAAGCAGAAGAGGAATAACAGCATTTTAAGTTCTAAAGATGAACAACCCAAATGTCCACTGACAGATGACTGGATAAATAAACAGTGGTATGTACATACAATAGAATATTATTCAGCCTTTAAAAGAAAGGAAATTCTGACACAGGCTACAACATGGATAAATCTCAAAGGTGTTATCATTAGTGAAATAAGGCAGACACAAATGACGAGTATTGTATGAGTCCACCTATATGAGGTGCCTAGAAGAGTCAAATTTATAGAGACAGAAAGTAGAATAGTGGTTACCAAGGGTTGGGGGCAGTGGGGAATGGAGAGTTATTATTTAATGGGTAAACAGTTTCCGTTTGGGATACTGAACAAGTTGTGGAGATGGATGGTGGTGATGGTTGCATAACAGTATGAGTACTTAATGCCACTTAATTGCATTCCTGAAGAAGGCTAAAATGATAAATTCTATGTTATATATGTTTTACCTCAGGTTAAAACAAAAACAACACACCAGTGCTTTGCAAAACAAAACAAAACAAAACAAAACACAAATCCAGGAAGGGAGAAATGGAAGTATGCTATTATAAGGTTCTTATACTGTGCATGAAGTCTATAATGTTAATTGAAATTAGGGCATAATATATTGAAGATGTTTGCTGTATACCTAAAGTAACTACTAAATAACAAAACAAGCCAACAAAGGAGATAAAGTAGAATTAAAAATACTCAATCCAAGATCTGTCAGGAGGGAAAAAGAGAGCCAAGAACAAATAGAGCCAATAGAAAACAAATTGGCAAGATGATAAATATAAACTTAACCATACATATATCAAGGTGTATCAATTTGTACACTTTAAATGTGTGTAGTTTGCTGTATGTCAGTAATACCTCAGTGCAGATGTAATTAAGTAAAAGAGGAGGATGTGGATCACTCCCGAGGTGCTGAGCTGTTCAAGAGATATTGGTGTTAATGCATCTGAGAATTCTGTGTGGGTGTGTTTGAGTGTGCCAGGTATGACTCTCAAATGAAAAGATGGCTTTTCTCATAAAACGTTCAAGAATTTGTCCAGGTTAGGGAGACTTGACTCTTCTTCGGGTGATGCTGCAGCTCATCATTTCAGGAGCTCCTCACTTGTAATAACCTTCATGGCCATTTTATTACTCACTGGAGATAATAAGTCTAATCATGTCGTGTAGTCATGCCAAGATTGGACTCTCAATATTTGGTTGGTTCAAAATATGAAACTCAATGTCAAATGACAAGGAAGGGGCTAGAGGCACACTGAAGCCCTACAGGCAGTTCGAACGAAGAGCTCTACAGGAGTTTTGAGCACATGGAGAGGGGGGCAATGCTCGTTTTTATTATCATTGTATTAAACCACCAGCCAGATGTCTCTGTTGTCATAAGTTGTGGTGAAGTACACAGATTTGGAATTAGAAAAATATTAATCCTGGCTCTGCCCACTCCTGTGTGACACTTGGCAAGATATTTATTATCCGTGCCTTGGTTTCCTTATTTGCAAAATTAGGATGATAATGATAATACCTACTCCACAGGGCAATTGTGAGACTTAAATGAGTAAATACACGTAAAACATTTAGAACTATGCTGTCACATAGTTAGAAGGTAATGATGTCTACCAAAATGTTAATCCATTTATTTTTCTTTCATTTATTGACTGCTTACTATATGTAGTTCTGTGCTAGATGATGAGTATCATGGTAAGTAAAACAGACATGCAATGGGCACTCGTAAAGCAGCACCTTGTGCCATTTCTTGCTTGGTGAGATGTGCACATGGAAGTATAATTACCAACTGGAATAGTGTGACTAAGGAAAATTGTGGGCTCTTGGGCTATTTTCTGGGGTCAAGGAATGCTTTACTGAGGAAATGTTATTGGAACTGATATCTGAGGGTTGAGGAGTGAAGTTAATGAGGTAAAGAGGTGGGAGTAGGGGCGCCTGGGTGGCACAGCGGTTAAAGCGTCTGCCTTCGGCTCAGGGCGTGATCCCGGCGTTCCGGGTTCGAGCCCCACGTCAGGCTCCTCCTCTATGAGCCTGCTTCTTCCTCTCCCACTCCCCCTGCTTGTGTTCCCTCTCTCGCTGGCTGTCTCTATCTCTGTCGAATAAATAAATAAAAAATCTTTAAAAAAAAAAAAAAAGAGGTGGGAGTAAGGGGAGAGTATATGGTAGGCAACAGAATGGCACATGAAAAGGTCCTGAGCCAGGTAGGAGTATGGCACTTCAGAAGAATTGAAAAGATGAGTGTAGGTAGAGCTCAGAGATCAAGTTAACAGTTGGCCCTTGATGAGTCTGGAAAGGTAGGCAGGGACCAGATCATGCTGGGTCCATAGGTCATCGTATGAGATGTCAGTCCTTAATTTAAGACCTGTGAGAAACCATTGGAAGATAGGTCTAAAATCATATTTGCATTTAGAAAAAAATCACTTTGAAAAAAAATCCTTTGGCTACTGGGTGGGAAACAGATTAAAAGAGGGAGGCCAGGTGAGGATGAAGGAAAGGAGTTAAGATGTATAAGTGAGAGGTGATAAGTGGGCAGATCTGAGGGAAGATTCAGATATTGAACTTGGCAGGACTTGGGGGTATGGAAGTTGTAGGTGTCAAAGCTATGGATCCAAAGCATGGATACCACGCTGGAGGAGAACCAGGTTTGGGGGTAAACATGATGAGGCTTGTTTGGATCTATTAAGACTGAAGCACTCTAGAGAGACCAAACAGAGAAGCAGGAGAGGTAATTGACTCTGCAAGTCTGGAGTTCAAATAGCTGTGAGTGACACTGTTGGATGAAGCGAGCATTCTTGCTGTAAAAACATGGGCCCATCAAGTAGGAATGTTTCTGAATCTTTTATTCCAAGATCTTTGGATTCTGGTATATGTATAGGGAAGAACGTATACGAGTTCTCTGTTCTGTACCAGTGATGCCCAATCAATGTAGTGGATGAGGACTATTTTACGAACATGATGACTTAAGATCTGAAAGCAAAGCAGACTAATTTATGGAGCCCTTGTACATATTTACTTTCTCAAGAATATATTTCCCTTTTGTTCAAATAGGACTTGCAGGATGAGATCTGGGGCAGAGCACAGCTGGTTTCTTATGTAACTAGAAGCAAATCTAACACTTGTCAAAGTGCTCACACTTCCGGCAAGGCAAAAGAGAAAATAATATTTCTTCCCAGAACTGAATTTTTTCCAGCATGCTTTTACACCTCTAAAGCTCTTTATAGTTAAATGAATGTTGACAGGGCTGATTAATAAGCTGCAAGTGATATTGCTAAAAGGCCAGGATTTTGTTGAATTCAAACATGCATTTTCTTATAGGTAATAACCCTGTATTTTCCAGATTAAAAAAAAAGAAACAGAAAAACATTCACGTAAGAATATCATGTAATGTGGGGCGCCTGGGTGGCTCAGTCATTAAGCGTCTGCCTTCAGCTCAGGGCGTGATCCCAGCATTCTGGGATCGAGCCCCACGTCAGGCTCCTCCGCTGGGAGCCTGCTTCTTCCTCTCCCACTCCCCCTGCTTGTGTTCCCTCTCTCGCTGGCTGTCTCTATCTCTGTCAAATGAATAAATAAAATCTTAAAAAAAAAAAAAGAATATCATGTAATGCTTCCACAAGTCAGAGTTAAGATGTCACTGAAAAATTTCCCCCAAAATGTGGCAGAAGAATTAGTTCATTAGAATCCTGTAGATGTGATGCATTAAATTTAGGAAGGATGTTGGAATATAACACAAACTATTTTGAAATGTCAGAGCTAGAATAATGTTATTAAAAAGTGACCGTGATAAATGAAAATGAAAGTTCAACTTATCAAAATTTGTAGAATGCAGTGAAAGCAGTGCTTAGAGGGAAATTTATAACATTGAATGCATAAATTAGAAAAGAAGATAGGTCTAAAATCAATAAGCTTCCACCTTAGGAAACTAGAAAAAGAAGAGCAAATTGAATCTAAAGTACCCAGAAGAAAAAACAATAAAAATTAGAGCAGAAATCAATGAAGTTGAAAACAAGAAATCACTGGAAAAATCCAACAAAATCAAAAGCTGTTCTTTGAAAAGACAATAAAATCAATAAACCTCTAGCCAGGCTACCTTAGGAAAAAAGAACACACAAATTACAAATACCAAAAATTAAGAGACATCACCAGAGATCCCATGGGTATTAAAAGGATAATAAAGGAATATTATGAAAATTCTATGCCCACAGATTTGACTGGGTCAGTGGATAAAATGGGTCAATTCCGTGAAAGACACAATCCGTCAAAACTTCCACAAGAAGAAACAGACTATTTGAATAGGCCTATATCTATTAAATAAATTGAATCAATAATTACTAACCTTTCACAACAGAAAGCACCAGGCTCAAAAAGGGAATTGTGAAAGCAGCTAGACAGAAGTGACTCACCATATGCAAGAGATCCTCAATAAAATGAACAGCTGATTTCCTTTTTTTTTAAGGTTTTTATTTATTTATTTGACAGAGAGGCAGTGAGAGAGGGAACACAAGCAGGGGGAGTGGGAGAGGGAGAAGCAGGCTTCCCACTGAGCAGGGAGCCTGATGTGGGGCTCCGTCCCAGAACGCTGGGATCATGACCTGAGCTGAAGGCAGACGCTTAAAGACCGAGCCACCCAGACGCCCCAAACAGCTGATTTGGGGGGGGGTAGATATTTATTTATTTACTTATTTTTATTTCAAGTTTTTATTTATTTATTTTTTAATTTTTTATTATGTTAGTCACCATACAGTACATCCTTAGTTTTTGATGTAGTGTTCCATGATTCATTGTTTGCGTATAACACCCAGTGCTCCATGCAATATGTGCCCTTCTTAATACCCATCACTGGCCTATCCCAATCCCCACCCCCCTTCCCTCTGAAGCCCTCAGTTTGTTTCCCAGAGTCCATAGTCTCTTGTGGTTCATTCCCCCTTCTGTTTACCCCGAACAGCTGATTTCTAATCAGACACCATGGAGGTCAGAAGCAGTGGGATGAAATATTCAAAGTGGTAAAAGAAAAAGATTGTCAACCAAGAATAGCATATCTGGCAAAACTGCCCATTAAAAGAAGGAGAAATTAAAACATTCAAGATAAACAAAAACAGATGTCATTGTTAGAACACCTGCCCTACCAGAAAAATATTAAAGGAAGTCCTTCAGGACAAAATGAAAGGATATCAGAGAGTAACTTGAATCCACATGAAGAAATAAAGGACACTGATAACTACATGGGTAGATATAAAAGACAGTATAAATTGTCGTTTTTGTTTACTGTAACTTTTTCCTCCTCCTATCTGATTTAAAAGACAACTGCATATATCAATACAGGAATGCCTTGGAGATATTGTGGGTTTGGTTCCAGACCACTACAGTAAAGTGAATATCACAATAAATTGAGTCAAGCAAATTATTTGGTTTCCCAGTGCATGAAAAGTTATATTTACACTATACTGTAGTCTGTTAAGTGTGTAATAACGTTACATGTCTAAAAAAGAAATGTATGTACCTTATTCAAAAATTACTTTATTGCTAAAACAATGCTAACCATCATCTGAGCTTTCAGCAAGTCATACTGATCACAGATCATAACAAAAATAATAATAATGAAAAAGTTTAAAATATTATGAGAATTACCAAAATGTGACACAGACATGAAATGAGCAAATGCTGTTGGAAGAATGGTGCTGATAGACTTGCTCAATGCAAAGTAGCCACATACCTTCATTTTGTAAAACACACAGTATTTGAGAAGTGTGATAAAATGAGGTATGCCTGTACTAGGTATGTAGTGTACAACATGATGACTATAGGTAATGCTGTTATATGATATATAGAAAAGTTAAGACAGTAAATCCTGAGACTTCTCACAAGAAGAAAATTTTTTCCTTTTTTTCTTTCTTTTTATTGTATTTGTATGAGAAGCTATTAGTTGTATTAGTTGAAACTGTTATGATAATCATTTCACAATATATAAAAATCAAACCATCATGCTGTATGCCTTAAACTTACACAGTGATGTATGTTAATTATTTCTCAATAGAACTGGAAAAATGTGAAAAGACAACCCACAGGTAAAAAAAAAAAACAAACATTTGCAAATCATATGTCTGATAAGGATCTTGTATCCAGAAGACATAAAGAACTCTTACGGTTCAACAGGAAAAAGACCAATAGCCCAATTGAAAAATAGACAAAGTTTTAAACAGAAATTTCCACAAAGATGATATACAAATGGCCAAGAAGCACATGAAATGATGTTATGAGAGAAATGTAAACAAAAACCACAGTGAGATAACACTTCATGCCCACAAGTTTGGCTATAATAAAAGAGACAGACAATAGCAAGTGTTGGCAAGATATGGAGAAAATGGAAGCCTTTTATGTTGCTGGTGGGAATATAAAATGGTGCACCCACTTTGTAAAGTCTGGCAATTCTTCAAATGTTAAAGTAGACTTAGCTTATGTCCCAGCAATTCCTCTCCTAGGTATAAACTCAAAGGAATTGAGAACATATGTTCACAACATTTTCCAGAATAGATCACACGTTAGGCCACAAAATAATTGATATATTCAAGAAGACTGAAATCATATCATACATCTTTTCCATCCACAGTGTTATGAAAATAGAAACCAATCTCAGGAGAAAAATCTGCAAAGAACACAAATACATGGAGGCCAAATAACCCGCTACTAAACAATAAATGGGTCAACCAAGAAATCAAAGAGGAAATAAAAAATACATGGAGACAAATGAAAATGAAAACACAATGGTCCAAAATCTTTGGGATGCAGCAAAAGCTATTCTAAAACGGAAGATTATAGCAATACAGGCCTACCTCAAGAAACCAGAAAAAGTCTCAAACAAGCTAACCTTACACCTAAAGGGGCCAGAAAAAGAACAAAGCCCAAGGCCAGGAGAAGTAAGGACATAATAAAAATTAGAGCAGAAATAAATGAAATAGGGACTTAAAAAACAACAGAACAGATCAAAGAAACCAACTTGTTCTTTGAAAAGATCAACAAAATTGATAAGCCTTTAGCTAAAGTCATCAAAAAAAAAAAGAGAGAGAGAGAGAATTCAAATAAATAAAATCAGGAATGAAAGGGGAGAAATTCTAACCAATACCACAGAAATACAAAGGATTATAAGAGAATATCATGAAAAATAAAATGCCAAAAAATTGGGCAACCTAGAACTAATGAATAAATTCCTAGGAACATATAGCTTCGCAAAACTGAAGCAGGAAAAATAGAAAACTTGAACAGACCAATTACCAGCAATGAAACTGAATCAGTAAAAAAACAAAACAAAAAACCCAAAACTCCCAACAAACAAAAATCCAGGACCAGATGGCTTCAAAGGTGAATTTTACCAAACATTTAAAGAAAGGTTAGTATCTTTTCTTCTCAAACTATCCAAAAAATAGAAGAGGAAGACAACCTTCCAAATTGATTCTCCAAGACCAACATTACTCTGATACCAAAACCAGATAAAGACACCATAAAAAAAAACCACAGGACAATATCTCTGATGAACCTAGGTGCAGAAATCCTCAGCCAAATATTAGCAAACTAGAGCCAACAATCCATTAAAAAAATCATTCACCATGTTCAAGTGGGATTCATTCCAGGGATGCAACTGTGATTCAATATTCATAAATTGATCAATGTGATACATCACATTAACAAGAGAAAGGATAAACACCATATGATTATCTCCATAGATTAAGGAAAAGCATTTGACATAGTACAACATCCATTTATAATAAAAACTCTCAACAAAGTAGATATAGATGGATCATACCTCAACATAAGAAAGGCCGTATATGAAAAACCCATAGCATACTCAATGGTGAAAAATTGAGAACTTTTCCTTTAAGACGAGGAACAAGACAAAGATGTCCACTCTCACCACTTTTATTCAACATCGTACTGAAAGTCCTAACCACAGCAATCAGACAAGGGAAAAAAAGGCATCCAAATTGGTGAGGAACAAGTAAAACTTTTACTATTTGCAGATGACATGATACTATGTAGAGAAAATCCTAAAGACTCCATCAAAAAACTGCTAGAACTGATAAATGAATTCAGTGAAGTCGCAGGATGCAAAATTAACATACAGAAATCTATTGCATTTCTATACAATAATAATAAAGTAGCAGGAGAGAAATTAAGAAAACAATTGCATTTATAATTGTACCAAAAAGAATGAAATACCTAGGAATAAACTTAACTAAGGATATGGGAGATCTATACTGTGAAAACTATAAAACATTGATAAAAGAAATTGAAGACAACACAAATAAAAAGGTAGTGCATGCTCATGGATTAGAAGAACGAATATTGTTAAAATGTCCACACTACCCGAAAGAGTCTAGAGATTTAATGCAATCCCTATCAAAATACCAACATTTTTCACAGAACAAATAATCCTAAAGTTCGTATGGAAACACAAAGGACCCCAAATAGCCAAAGCAATCTTGAAAAAGAACAAACCTGGAAGTATCACAATCCCAGATTTCAAGACATACTACAAAGCTATACTAATCAAAACAATATGGGACTAGCCCAAAAACAGACACAATGATCAATGGAACAGAATAGAAATCCAGAAATAAACCCATGTTTTTATGGTGCATTAATTTACAACAAAGGAAGCAAGAAAATACAGTGGGGAAAAGAAGATCTCTTCAACAAATGGTGTTGGGAAAACTGGACAGCTACGTGCAAAAGAATGATACTGGATCACTGTTTTACACCATACACACACATAAACCTAAAATGGATTAAGGACCAAATGTGAGACCTGAAGCCGTAAAACTCCTGGAAGGAAACATAGGCAGTAATTTCTTTGACATCAACTGTAGAAACATTTTTCTAGATATGTCTTTTCTGGTAAGGGAAACAAAAGCAAAATTAAATTATTGGATTATACTAAAATGAAAAAGGTTTTGTACAGGGGAGGAAACCATCAACAAACAAAAAGGCAACCTACTGAGTGAGGGAAGATATTTTCAAATGATACATCTGATAAGGGGTTAATATAAAAAATACATAACTTACACAACTCAACACACAAAAAAACAAATTTAAAAATGGACAGGGGACCTGAATAGATATTTTTCCAAAGAAGACATACAGAGGGCCCACAGACACATGAAAAGATGCTCAACACCACTAATCATCAGGGAAATGCAAAATAAAACCACAATGAAATATTACTTTGCACCTGTTAGAATGGCTAGAATAAAAAAAGAAATAACAAGTGTTGGTAGGGATGTAGAGAAAAAGAAACCTTTGTGCACTGTGGCTGGGAATGCAAAGTGGTGCAGCCACTGTGGAAAACAGAATGGAGTTTCCTCAAAAAATTAAAAAGAGAATTACCATATAATCCAGTAATTCCACTGCTGTGTATTTATCCAAGAAAACACCAAAACAAAAAGATATATGCACCCCTATGTTTATTGTAGCATTATTTTCAATAGTCAAGATATGGAAGTGACCCAAATGTCCATTAATGGATGAAAGGATAAAGAAGATGTGGTGTATATACACAGTGGAATATTATTCAGCCATAAAAATAATGAAATCTTGCCATTTGCACAATATGAATCAACCTAGATTGTTTAATGCTGAATGAAATAAGTCAGTCAGAGAAAGACAGATATCATATGACTTCACTCGTATGTGAAACTTAAAAAAAGAGAAAAGGCTGATTCTTATGTACAGAGAGCAAAATGGTGATTGCCAGAAAGGAGGTTGGGGTGGGGGTGCAGGGGAGGTGAAACAGATAAAAGGGATTAAAGAGTACAGTTATCTTGATGTGCACTGAGAAATACATAAAATTGTTGAATCCTGTTGTACACTTGAAACTCCCATAACACCATATATTAATTATACCTGAATTTTAAAAAGTCCTTAAGTATGTTCACACAAAAACTTGTACATGAATGTTCATAGCATCATAATAGCCAAAAAAAAAACAAAACAAAAAGTGGAAACAACTTAAATGTCTAGTAACTGATTAATAGATAAGCAAATGTGGCATATCCCTACAATGGAATATTATGCAGCCGTAATAAGTTACATGGTACTGATACCTGCTACAACACAGATTCACTTTGAAAGCATTATGTTATTTGAAACAAGCCAGGCATAAAAGGCCGTAGTGTGTATGATGCCATTTGCATGAAGTGTCCAGAATAGACAAATCCATAGAGTAAACTCATGGTGGGGAAAGGAGAAGGGAAATGGGGAGTGACTTCTAATGAGTATAGGGTTTCTTTGTGGGGTGAGGAAGATGTGCTGGAATTAAATAGTAATGTTTGCACAGCTATGTAAATAAACTAAAACCACTGAATTGTATATTTTAAAAATGTTTCATAGTATATGAATTATATCTCAACAAACAAGTTTTTTAAAGAATACATGAAATAAATAGGCTGACTACCAATTTAAAAACCCCCAAATCCTGGCATTGGTGATGCAGGATCAAAAAAGTGGCACTATTTTAATTTCCCAAGGGAAGCAGAGTCAGATTTCTCTGTTGGTTTCATCCCAGTATCCCCACTCTGCTTTATGGTTCCCATTCTCACAGCCATGTGACCCTCATGTTCTCAGTCTAAAGTTCCCAAACTCCCCCAATCAATTCCCTTCTTATTTCTTAATCTTGATTTTTCCACTTTATACCAAGCATCTTGAATTGGTGTATCTTGCCATGTCACGCTGTTTGTAAAGAAATAGTTGCCAGACATACCATTTGTTGCCTGTGTCGCTGATCCTCAACTACTGTGAGTTTATTTTAAGTGTCGTTGTAGGTGTAGACACATTGACATGTGGCTTTTGCAGGTCTTCTCTTGGAGTGTGTGCTCTGCCGGTGGTTTCCTCTCAGCCTCCATGCAGGTCTGTCACTGACTGATTGTTGCTCCTTATTTCTCAGTAGCCAGTTCCAGACCTTAGAGTTTAACCTTTCTTCCTGCAGCTGCCTCATTCACAGCCCAACTGTAAAGCAAAGTTTTTTTCAGTTTCCTTCTTTCAGAATTAGGCAGAAGAGAAAGGAAGAGAAATGTGGAACACTGTCTTTGAGATGGCATTAGCTCCTCTCCCACCCCCTGTCCACTGTTGGTGCTTTTTGGTCTTTGTGTCTGCCTTTGTTCAATTTCCTTTCCTTCCTACTTTCCCCCACTGAGGCTTATAGGAATTAGAGACACTCTTGGGTAGGCCATGGAACCCTTCTGCAGAGATTTTGCCTTGATTTTTACAAGCGTTAAAGGAAGAAGTGAAAATCATTTCGTGGTATTCCAGGGGAGAAGGGGCCTCGAATTCATCCAAGTTCTTTCCAGTTGTATGCTAGTCCACTAAGGACTGACCCTACGACTGCCCATTTGACTCAATGCCATATTAGAGATGTGACTTCAGGCACATCACTGCATCTTCTTGTTCCTTAGCCCTCATATGTATACCCCTGGGGCACTCTGGAGAACAGTTACCCCAACCTGCCCAGCAAGTCAGTTCTGCAGCATATTGGTGGGTTACCATGCTCTTCCCCTGCCTCCCCTCCTTCCCTTTCTAGGCTCCCACGTAGTGCCAGGCAAATATGCTCGGCACATGGTACTTTCACAACTGTAGGTGAACAGAAAATATCTGTCAGCCAACAAGTACAGTGAACAAAGTGTATGACTGTCCAGAGACAGGTTGCTCTCCTGGCCATGCTGTCAACACATCTGGGTGCCCACCCCAGCGGGCTTCATTGTCTCACCTGCAGACAATTCTTGGCCCAGCAGTTGCTGTGCTGAGCCAACTCACATGTCAGACAGACAAATAGCTGGATTTTTTGTCCTAACAGTTGCCACCTTTCTCTCTCCCTCCCAGCTGTCCATCATTCCTTCCTTCCTTCTTTCCTTCCTTCCTTCCTTCCTTCCTTCCTTCCTCCCTCCCTCCCTCCCTCCCTCCCTCCCTCCCTCCCTGTCCCCCATCCTTTCCTTCTTTCCATTGGACATCATTTTCAGCTCCTTCTGAACCTTTCCTTTTCAACTACTTCACAGCGTCCTTTGCCATGCCACTTCCCATGGGGCAGCCAAGTGTTGGCTTAGTATCTCATGACACTCATGCTAACAGGGATGTTGGAAAGTGTGTACCAAAGTGTGGTCTGTCAAATATAAGCCCTCCCAAATGTTCTATGCAGGAAGGTTCTGGGACTATATAACTTTAGGAAATACTATTTATGCCTCTACCCATGGTGAGTCCCACTGCTGATTCCTCAGACAAGTCCTGTGAGAAAGAACCTGTTGAAACTGTGTTTTTTTAAAATTTTTTTATTATGTTATGTTAGTCACCATACAGTACATCCTTAGTTTTTGATGTAGTGTTCCATGATTCATTGTTTGCATATAACACCCGGTGCTCCATGCAATATGCGCCCTCCTTAATACCCATCACTGGCCTATCCCAATCCCACAGCCCCCTCCCTCTGAAGCCCTCAGTTTGTTTCCCAGAGTTCATAGTCTCTTGTGGTTCACTTCCCTTCTGTTTACCCCCCCTTCATTCTTCCCTTCCTTCTCCTACCAATCTTCCTGCTATTTCTTATGTTCCATAAATGAGTGAAACCATATAGTTATTGTCTTTCTCTGCTTGACTTCATTCACTTAGCATAATCTCCTCCAGTCCTGTCCATGTTGCTGCAAATGTTAGGTAATCATTCTTTCTGATGGCTGAGTAATATCCCATTGTATATATGGACCACATCTTCTTAATCCAGTCATCTGTTGAAGGGCATCTCGGCTCCTTCCGTGATTTAGCTATTGTGGACAATGCTGCTATGAACACTGGGGTGCATATGGCCCTTCTCTTCACTACATCTGTATCTTTGGGGTAAATACCCAGTAGTGCAATTGCTGGATCATAGGGTAGCTCTATTTTTAACTTTTTGGGGGACCTCCACACTGTTTTCCAAAGTGGCTGTACCAACGTGCATTCCCACCAAGAGTGAAAGAGGGGTCCCCTTTCTCCACATCCTCTCCAACATTTGTTGTTTCTTGCCTTGTCCATTTTTGCCATTCTAACTGGCATAAGGTGGTATCTCAATGTGGTTTTGATTTGAATTTCGCTGATAGCTAATGATTTTGAACATTTTTTCATGTGTCTGTTAGTCATTTGTATGTCTTCATTGGAAAAGTGTCTGTTTATATCTTCTGCCCATTTTTCGATTCGATTATTTGTTTCACATGTATTGAGTTTAAAAAGTTCTTTATAGATCTTGCATACCAGTCTTTTATCTGTAGTGTCCTTTGCAAATATCTTCTCCCATTCTGTGGGTTGCTTCTTTGTTTTGATGACTGTTTCCTTGGCTGTGCAGAAACATTTTATCTTGATGAAGTCCCAGAAGTTCATTTTTTCTTTTGTTTCCCTTGCCTTTGGAGATGTGTCATGAAAGAAGTTGCTGTGGCCAGTGTCAAAGAGGTTGCAGCCTATGTTCTCCTCTAGGATTTTGATGGATTCCTGTCTCACATCGAGGTCTTTCATCCGTTTGGAGTTTATCTTTGTGTATGGTGTGAGAGAGTGGTCAAGTTTCATTCTTTTGCATATAGCTGTCCAATTTTCCCAGCACCATTTATTGAAGAGACTGTCTTTTTTCCACTGGATGTTTTTTCCTGCTTTATTAAAGATTAGTTGCCTATAGAGCCGAGGGTCCATTTCTGGGTTCTCTATTCTGTTCCACTGGTCTGTGTGTCTGTTTTCGTGCCAGTACCATGCTGTCTTTGTGACCACAGCTTTGTAGTATAGCTTGAAATCCAGCAACGTGATGCCCCGAGCTTTGTTTTTCCTTTTCAACAATTCCTTGGCCATTCTTTGAAAAATGTCATTGGTATTTTGATTGGGATGGCGTTGAAAGTGTAGATTGCTTTGGGTAGCATAGACATTTTAACTATGTTAATTCTTCCAATCCATGAGCATGGAATGTTTTTCCATCTTTTTGTGTCTTCTTCAATGTCTTTCAACAGTGATCTGTAGTTTCTAGAATATAGATCCTTTACCTCTCTGGTTAAGTTAATTCCAAAATAACGTATGATTTTTGGTGCTATTATAAATAGAATCGATTCCCTAATTTCTCTTTCTTCAGTCTCATTGTTTGTGTATAGAAATGCAACTGATTTCTGAGCATTGATTTTGTATCCCGCCACATTACTGAATTGCTCTATAAGTTCTAGTAATTTGGGGGTGGAGTCTTTTGTGTTTTCCATATAGAGTATCATGTCATCTGTGAAGAGAGACAGTTTGACTTCTTCTTTGCCGATTTGAATACCTTTTATTCCTTTTTGTTGTCTGATTGCTGTTGCAAGGACTTCTAGTCCTATGTTGAATAATAGTGGCGAGAGTGGCCATCCTTGTTGTGTTCCTGATCTTAAAGGAAAGGCTTTCAGCTTTTCCCCATTGAGAATGATATTCGCTGTAGGCTTTTCATAGATGGTTTATTTTCAAGCTCCCCAAACTTTTTGCTAAGAAACCCTCTTTCTAAGAGCCACTGACATGCAGGAAAAGTAGTGTTTGTAGACCATAGTGTAAAAAACATCGAACCTGATGCTCTCTGAGGTTGGTTCCACATGTAGAGCTTTAGTTAATTCATTAGCTGATGATTCCCTTGAAAGGCACATGGACCTAGCATGGCAGGAATGTGGTGCTGGATAAGCAATCTTCAATGGAGGAGGATGAGCATATTAATCAAGGTTCTTCAGAGAGACAGAACCAGCAGGGTGTGTGTGTGTGTGTGTGTGTGCATGTATGTGTATACAGAGAGAGAGAGGTTGAGACAGAGATTGAGGTATTTAAGGAATTGGCTCACGTGAGTGTGGAAGCTACCAAGTCCAAACTCTGCAAGACAGACCAACCCACCTTCATGAGCTGGTGTTGCATTTCAGATCCCAAGGCAGTCTGCTATCGGAATTCCCTCTTGCTCAGGGGACTTCAGTCTTTTTCTTATTGAAGGCCTTCAACTGAATGGAGGAGGCCCTCTCATGATATGGAGAGTCATCTGTTTTACCCAAAGTCTACTGATTTATATGGTAATCTCACCTAAAAATACCTTCACAGAAATACCTAGAATAATCTTTGACCAAATATCTGGCTACTGTGACCCAGCCAAGTTCACACATTAGATTAACTATTGCCATGGGGAGGGCAGTTATGGTGATAGGTCCTTGATGACCATGAGCCACCAGGGAATGAGACCTTGAGGGTAGGAGTGGGCACAGGTAAACAGTGCCCAATTTATCTTTTGGCTGTGGCTCTGGCTATAGCAGTGATGTTTCAAAAGTATTGGCCAGTAGGTCTTGCTCATTAAAACATGTTTTGAGATCGACAAGTAGGATGGAGACAACCAGGCACATTAATTCTGTGGCATAGAGGTGATCTGCTATGTGCTTCTCCTGAGAGTAACTGAGAGAAAATCTTTAGCAATCTCTCACATGGTATAGGATGAGCTGTGAGCTCTCATCTCTGTCATAAATGAAAGTATTATACTAGGCTCTGTGGGTGAGGATTTATGTAACACTTTTAATTAAGATAACTGCAGGGGAATGGAAAGAACTCTTTAGTAAGTGACTCTAATGAGTGAATAACTTCCTTCCCCTCCCCACCTGAGGAAGATGAGTTTCAGCCACTAATTGGTGTAATTAGCACTGAAAGTGGGAGATTTCCCCCTTTCTGTCCTTTCTTCAGCTTTGGATCACCTAGGCTCTTTGTTTTTGCATGCTTGGCTGCCCCTTCTTTCCTTTATGAAGTTCAAGATGCCTTGGGGTGTTCCTTGAGTCCCCTTTTCAGAGAATAATTCGGAGCCTCAATCATGTCCTCAGGGTGACTGTACTGCCTGGTCCTGGGTGAAGCTAAGAGTCAAAAGTTAGTCTCTGGTTCTTTAAAATCCCTTGTTAGAATTGGTTTGATGTGTTTTTAGGAAGTCCTTTGGTGGTAAGCTTGAATTTATCATTGAGAAAAGGCTCTTGTCTTTTTAAAAGAGGGCAACCCCGAAACAGAGCAGAAACATATGCTAATTTGTGTGTTGCTATGGACATAATTGAATGAAAATTTTATTTCCTACTATACCTGTTAATCAGAGAGAAGGGAGGGGAATAAAGTAGGAAGAAAGAGGAGAAAAAGGCTTAGAATGTAATTAACAATAATTGAGGAAAAATAGTCACTCAAAGGGTTTTTCCAAGGAGGCTGATCCTACGGACAAAAATGGCTCTGTTCTCTTTGCTGTTTCCCTGTGATGCAGGAGAACATGGAGGAGAAACCTCAGGGATCAGAAGCTCTGGGGAGCCTCTGATTTGAGCTCCCTGTACAGGGTAAGAAGAGGCTTTGTGAATCACATAGAAACCAACTGCTGGTAACTGGAGACAGTGCACAAAGGGGCTTTTGATGCCAGACTGGTTTAAAGTTCAAAAGCCAAAACCAGGCTTCTTTCAGAAGTCCTAGCTCTAGTAGGTTTAAGTGCATTATTTAAAAGGTGTTCTATTAAAATCTGAGGACATGGCTCACATGTAGCATTACTTGGCAGATCCTTTATATACTACTGAGAAATAGTTGACTCTAAAGTATTTTATTCCTTCAAATCCTCTTCTGATTTTATATCCCCTTAAATATAATAATGGATAAGTATGGGTAGTGTTTTTATTTCTCTAATATTGAGAGCTCCTTTTTTATTAAAAGTATAATTGAATTTGAATCTGTATCTGGTAGAAGCATAACTGATGGGATCACCAAATCATAATTTAGAATTCTCTTTCCATATTGTTGTAGTTGCAAAGCTTGGTTGCACAGTATAATCACCCAGGGGAGCTTTGAAAAATCTCAATATCCAGACCATTTTAAAAAAATGGGTAGGGCCCAGGCATCAGTATTTTTAAAAACTCAGAGAATTCCAGTGTCCAGGGTTGCTTTGTAGGGCTGGTAGACCTGATCTGCAGTAGTACATGTTATAAAAAAAAAAAAAAAAAAAACAACCACCCACCTCTCTGCCCAGCACCCCCTGCTGGTCCTCCTGGAGCTCTGCTGGTCTCGATGGAACTAAGAGCTCAGGGTCCTTTCTGCCTTCCCTCCAGCGGCATTCAGATAAATGTTTGCCAGTCCACTTACTAGAATAAAAAAAGCTCTGATTTCCAGATTCTGTAAATACTCCCAGCATGATCAATTTTACCCTACCAATGTGGTACCAGGGAGCATGGGGTTGGGAGAAAAGGTATACAGTTAGCTCCCATTGGCCAGTGCAAGCCCGCTCCAGACACCAGTGCCTCCTCAGCTTCAGATTTGCTCAGCCCCTCCTCTGTTCTCACCCCCAGATACTCCTGTCTTCTTTAGGTAGCACTAGTGGTTTGAGCCACGTAGATGAATACTTTTCTGTTGTATGGTGTTCTGCTCAGCTAACATAGCATCTCCCCCCACTTAGAGATAACCTTTGGAAAATGCCAAGGACAGGTGTCAAAGGCTGGGAATATTTGGGCAGTTAGCATTCTGGGTTGTACTTTAACCTGTGAGCCTGTCTAAGGTGAGTTATAGATACAGCTCTAGGTGCTTGAGCTGACTAGAGGAGGTTTCTGAGCCTGCTGAGTTGAGGGCCAGGCTCTGAATCAATCAATTCACCAAAGCTAACAGCGGAGCTCCTGGGAGGCAGCCTGCCAGCCTTCTCTGGTTGACTGACTTCTACCTCAACAGAAGTTACATGCCCCTAATTCTCGTCCCCACTCACCTCAAAGCACTTCACATGACTTTTCTCATTGAATCACTTCCACACACGTAGGAAGGCCAAGCAGATGCTATCTTCGATCTGCAGGTAAAGAATTCTGCTGAAGGTCAGAGAGGTTAAGTGCTGTGACTCACCCAAGTTTGAGCAACTTAGCCAAGCCATAAGCGTTGGAGCCGTGACTTGAACCCAAAGCTTCTTACCCCAAGTTTAATGTTCTCCTGACACACGGCCTTGGTCTGTCAGCCATCTCCATGGACACATGGGGCAGGCAAATTAGGTAGAGAAGGAAGTGAGATGAAAAGCAGCAGATTCCAGCCTTCTAGTCTTGTGAACTAATTCTTTGCCAGTCCTTGTTTGGAAGGCATGCTTCCTGAAATGAATATAATCTGACAAAGAACATGTTCTAGCTTGGTAAATATTAAGTTGAGGGGGCAGTACAAATGGCTTATAGAATATGAACGGCACTGATGAACTGTAATTCCAAAAATAGAATCAGGAACATCCTCTGCGACAAACCCAGAGGACACCTGGGACTCCAAGAGGTGGCTTCAGAAATATGGCTTGAAAGCCCAGAAGCTGACCTTTTATGACGTCCTTGCTGACTGCTGCTTCCGCCATGCCGATGGAGTCATTGACGTGAAAGCCAAACCAGAGGATGAGTCCGTACAGACCAATGCGGTAAGTGAAGTGAACTCCTGGGCCAGGCTGTGGGCTTCCCTTGAGGTCTTGGGTGGGTAAGGCCTCTCTCAGATCAGAACCCAGGTTGAAAGGCATCATGGAGGGAAACCAGCTTGGGTTTCCCTGAAGGAAGATAGCCTGTGTTTCCCAACTTGCACTTCTCTGAATGGGACTTGTGGGAGTAGAGACCAAGTCTGGGAATGGTTTCTGAATATAAGTGGATTATACGATAATCATACATAAGCCAGGAGCTGGGTTTGTAGAAATTCAGGCATTATGAGTCTCAGAATTATTCAGCCTTTACAAAAGAGAAGCCCTTTGTTTCCCCATATTGAATGGAAGAGAGAAAGTGCTGGTGAAGATGCCCAAAGCAGGCATCTCTGTGGTCCTCTTATATGTCACTCTCTTAAAGATGCATTAGTCTAGTGACTACCAGCCAGCACCTAGGGGATTCCCAGTAAATATAAAATCAAATCCTCTGGGAAACAAACTGAGGACTTCAGAGGGGAGGGGGATGGGGGATTGGGCTATTGCATGGTGCACTGGGTGTTATACGCAAATAATGAATCATGGAACATTAAATCAAAAACTAAGGATATACTGTATGGTGACTAACATAACATAATAAAAAATTATTATAAAACAACAAACAAAAAACCCAAATCCTCTAAGGGATTATAGCACCAGAAGGGTGTATATTGAAAACTTTCGAAAGGTATATTTCAATTGTGTTAATGGGTCTGGAAGGAATACAGCTTCTCAAAGTGCCTGACTCTGGCTCACAAGTGAAGGGTAATGAATGAGTGGGTCCCAGACTTTAGCAGGGTTTGAGTCAGTGGGTTTGAGGTGGGGCCCAGATGATGCTGAAGCTGTTGGTCCAGAGGCCGTACTCTGAGAAACACTGATGTGTAGACGGTACTCAGAAGACTATCAAAAGTTTATTCTGTTCCATTGGTCTATGTGTCTGTTTTTGTGCCAGTACCATGCTGTCTTTGTAGTATAGCTTGAAATCCGGCAACGTGATGCCCCCAGCTTTGTTTTTCCTTTTCAACAATTCCTTGGCGATTCAGGGTCTTTTCTGGTTCCACACAAATTTAAGGGCTGTTTGTTCCAGTTCTTTGAAAAATGTCATTGGTATTTTGATCGGGATGGCATTGAAAGTGTAGATTGCTCTGGGTAGCATAGACATTTTAACTATGTTTATTCTTCCGATCCATGAGCATGGAATATTTTTCCATCTTTTTGTGTCTTCTTCAAAGTCTTTCAAGAGTGATTTGGTGTTTCTAGAATATAGATCCTTTATGAGAATTACGGAAAGACTAAAAAGTATCACAATATGAAACAAAATCAGGATAAAGTGAATATTCTAAATTTGAAAACTTGAAGGAAAGCTCTTTTAGAAGGTAATGAAGGCCCAGGCACACATTGTGAAGTGAAAACTGCAATGTGAACAACAGAGCAGATGTGCCAGTAAGGGCATCCCAGCAGACTACTGGAAAGGAAATCAAGTTCCTCCAATACACTGTCACTTAACGTGTTCTCCAAGGCTCCCATTCAGTGTCACCCCTGAGATGGCTGTCAGTCCTGCAGAGGTGAAACCCGTCTCTTTGCCACTCCTTAGGCTGGCTGACCACTGGGCTCAACAGGTCTTCCTGAGGAAGGGCTCTTTCCTTGGGGGCTCCATCAGCCACACTATGTGGTGTTTTAGCCCTCTTATTGCCATATGTTTACAACGAACTGCAAGGAGGAAAATGTAAAAATTGGATGAGAAAAATGCAGAATTGGGGCGCTTGGGTGGCTCAGTTGGTTAAGTGTCTGACTCTTGATTTCAACTCAGGTCATGATCTCTGGGTCGTGAGATTGAGCCCCACATTGGACTCCACTCAGTATAGAGCCTGCTTAAGATTCTCTCTCTCCCCCTTTTCCTCTGCCACGCACAGTCTCTCTCTCTCAGAAAAATTAATAAATAAAAAGAAAAGAAAAATGCAGAATTGACGGAAGACTTGTTTCCTGGCTTGTGTACCAGGATGCTGAGTAATTACCATGTTGCAGGGAAATCTCATTTGTGGGTTTCCTCCCCCAGCACAGTTTTCTGATTTTGTAGTCATTATTCAGTAATGTTATTAGTTCAGGAAATCGTATGTAACTAGATTTTCGTTTTTAAAATACATTAGGCCCTGAATATTTAAAAATATCAATCCCTGTCAATTTAAACATAGCTTACTGTGAGCTGGTGATGATGTGGTATGTTTAAGCCCATCTCTAAAACTGATTTCTCCTTACTCTTTCTTGACGATTTTGTTTTTTTTTTTTTTTTTTGAATTCTTTTTTTTTTTTTTTTTAATGATTTTTTATTGTATTATGTTAGTCACCATACAGTACATCCCCGGTTTCCGATGTAAGGCTCGATGATTCATTAGTTGTGTATAACACCCAGTGCACCATGCAATACGTGCCCTCCTTACTACCCATCACCGGTCTATCCCATTCCCCCACCCCCCTCCCCTCTGAAGTCCTCAGTTTGTTTCTCATAGTCCATAGTCTCTCATGTTTCATTCCCCCTTCTGATTACCCCCCCTTTCTTTATCCCTTTCTTCCCCTACTGATCATCCTAGTTCTTATGTTCCATAGATGAGAGAAATCATATGATAGTTGTCTTTCTCTGCTTGACTTATTTCACTTAGCATTATCTCCTCCAGTGCTGTCCATGTTGTAGCAAATGTTGAGAACTCGTTCTTTCTGATAGCTGAGTAATATTCCATTGTATATATGGACCACAACTTCTTAATCCAGTCATCTGTAGAAGGGCATCTCGGCTCCTTCCACAATTTAGCTATTGTGGACATTGCTGCTATGAACATTGGGGTGCATATGGCCCTTCTCTTCACTACGTCTTGACGATTTTGAATGAAATCTTACAGGGACAGTTTGAAGAGTCTGGCTTCTAAATGGGGAATTTTATCAATTTTCTTGTGCTAAAAATAATATAGAAGTTGAGAAGTGTACAGTACAGCTATCTTCACTCACAGATATTGATAAAAAAGGGACTATTTTCAGTATTTGGGGCTACATATCTGAAACTGGATTTACACCTAAATTTGTGATGCGTGTGAGGTAGGGAGTAACTGAAGCTGTGAAATAAGTTGATTATTTAGGGTTCCCCCAAATTCCCACTGGGCAGGACCCCCTAAACTTTGAACTATAAAAACTGGTTTGTAGGGATGGATCCAGGAAACGTGTTTACACTGAGAAATAAGTGACCAAAAAGTCCTTGCTGTGTGGTGTTTCTAAGATGGATGAGCAGGTATGAGGAAGAAACAAAAATGCATTTCCAGGTAAAGGGTTTCAGGCAAAGTCTAGCAACCTAATATTTGGGGCACCCCTTAAGTCACATTGCATTCATAGGTGCTTATGCTGCTTGTGCACAAAGCCAGCCTTGATGTTCACAGACCCACTCCAGTCTCACCATTTTATTCCTCTAACTAGGTGTCAGGCTGTGTGGTCTGGATTTGGAGTAAGAAGACCCGCGTGCAAATGCTACTTCTCCAGTTACTAATTAGGAGATGCTGAGCAAATAATTTAACTGTTTGAGTCTTACCTTCCACATCGATAAAATGAGTGGTGTAAAGTCCAAATTAAAAAAATGCATGTCTGAGCACAGTGCCTGGCACTTAGGCAATGCCCAGTAGATGGTACCTTCCTTCCTTCTTTTTTTTTTTTAATTGCGAACGTTGTCAATCAGAAATGAGCATTTATGGAATGCCTGTGTGTTTTACACATAAGGTGAATATTTGTGCACTCATAGCATACACAAGAAGACAAAGTCGCAGGGCCTCTGAGAGGTTGGCCATGAGACGGCAGGGTTTCAACTTCTATCTGCTGGGCCCTCACACTGCGCTTTTCCCATTCTGACACTCTGCTGTCTGACACCTGCATTCGTGTAACATATGGTCTGGTGAGTTTCCATCTGGAAGCACATAAGGCACAGCTGGAAAAGGCCATGTGACAGGCTGGAGAATGGGGAGAACTCTTGTGTAGCAAGAACATGGTGAGAACAAGAGAGGACATCTTTCTCCTTCCATCCTTGTGTTGTGCCTGAGATGTGATTCCCCCGGTGCCTGTCTTGGGAACATCAGGACTAATCTCATGCCCTGCAACCCTGTTCACATCAATCAGCACCAGACCTCCCAGTTCTCATCCCTGTGTGGCTCTGACATCCCTTTTCTGAGCCTCCTCCATTCCTCCTTGCCTCCTAAATTCCCTCCACTGTGCCCTCTGGCACTAGAAGTTGTCAGTACCCCTACTACCGCAAGGGCCCTGCAGTGTTCCATTCGCCTGCTTGTCTGGATTCTCTCTTGAGGACCCTGGTTTCTCTCTCATTCACCTTGGACCTTGCAGGGGGGAGAGGTGAGTGGTAGCCTCATTCCTCATTGCTGTTTCTTGATCATTCTCCCTCCTTCTTCCCATGTCATCAGAATGTACCACCCACGGCACCACCTGTAGCTGACATCTTCTGAGCCCCAGGTCATCCCCATCAGTAATTGAAGATTATAGCTTCTGGCATGCTGTCACTGGCTCCAGCCATTTTTAATGTCAATCCCATGAAAATGACCCTCCCCACAACCCGAACTTTCATTTCTCTGACCTCCTCTTCTCCAGAGACTTCCTCCTATGCCCCCTCTCTACCACCCTTGCCACAGGCATCCCCTGATCTTGTCATTACAAATAACGCTGCCATCATAACCACATAATCAATTCCAAACGTCCCACTTCCGACCTCTTTTTTTAAGGTCATTTCCTCTACACCCTAATTCCAATCTTTCAACCCCACTGGGATTATACATTTTGTTGTTTCTGCTCCCTGTTCTCTATCCTTTTGTCCCTGTCATACATGTTCAACTACTTTCCCTCTCTTACATTATTGTGCTCATTTGTGAAACCCCAATCCTGGTTAAATTCAGCTGTCAGCCTTTTCTGCCTTATAGCTGTGCAGATGACTGCATCAGAAGAAATCGGAGAAAAGCACAGCTGCAGTGCCTGGCTTCCCTTTAAATTCCTAACCTCTAACTTCACGCGGATCTCTTGTGCTGCCACCAGTCCTCCTGTGCTTTTCCAATCCACTTAGTTGCTCATTCTCCAAGATGTCTATTCTTTTCTCCTCAGACTTCAAATATCTTCTCCTCTTTGCTCACTCTCAGCAAGTGACCTTTGCTTCCCATTTCGTTGAACATTGCAGTGAACATCCATGAACACCCACCTCATATCTACAAATCCCCCAGCATTTGCACCTATATGTTCTACCCTTATTTCTTCTAGGATGGCTGAATTGTCCCCACTTTTGTCTAAGACCAACCCCTCAATGTGTGCACTGATCCTTATTCCGTATCCACTCATTCTCCCCCTTTCTATATCATCAATATTGTTCTCATTTCTGGATCTTTCCCACCAGCACACAAACATGGTGTTCTTCCTCACATCTTAAAAATACAGTTTTTTGGTGCACCTGGGTGGCTTAGTTGGTTAAGCATCCAACTCTTAATTTCAGCTGAAGTCATGATCTTGGGGTCATGAGCTGGAGCCCTGGGTATGGAGCCTGCTTGAGATTTTTCACTCCCTTTCTCCCTCTACCCCTCCCCTGCTCCCCACTTGCACTTTCTCTCTCTATAAAAACAGTTTTTGACCCCCATATTTACCTCTGGTTCTACCTCATTTGCCTCATTCCTCTGCTCTTCATTAGAATTCAACTCCTCAAGAGTTCCATACGTTCCCTTTCTCCAGTCTTGCAGTTTTCCCATGCCTTCATGAATGCACTCCAATTGGGCAAGGCCCCCTCTCCACCAAAACCCACTCTTTCCAGGGATACCTGAATTGCTAAAGCCAGCCGTCAGTTCTCAGTCTTGCTCTTACTTGACCTACTGTCAACATCTGATATCGTTGGTTACTTCCTTGAACTTCTTTTGCTTGCAGAGAACATACTGTCCTGTTTTCCAACCACCGACTGTTTATTGTCAGTGTTCTTTGTTTCTTCTTTCCCAGGTTCCCAGCCTCTAAATGCTGAAGGGCCTCAAGGTGCAGTCCTCAGACCTCTTCTCTCTGTGACCATTCTTTACATGATCTCATCCAGTCCTATGGCTTTTAATACTGTGTGCATGCTGGTGACTTCCACATTTGAATCTCCAGCCCTGAGTCCTTCCCTCAACTCCACCTAACTACTTGCCATGTCACTGGGATGTCTGATAGGCACCTTGAACCTACCACACCAGTCAGGTCCAGATCTTCCCCTTCAAGGCTACTCTTCCATAATCTTCCTCCCATCAATTCATTGCAACTCCATTTTTATAGTTCTCTGGGCTGAAAACCGTAGAGTCATTCCTTAAGTCCTCTCCTTTCTCTCATACCCACATCTGACCTCTCATTAAATGCTGTTAGTTCTATCTTCATAATGTCTATAATTCAGAATCTGGCCACTTCTCACCACTCTCGAACTACCCCTTGTCCATGCCACCTAACAGATCTCCTGACTCCCTGCTTCTGCCCTTGACTCTCTACAGTCTATTCTCAACAGAGTAACCACAATATCCTTTACTAATTTATTTATTTTTTAAGTCAGCTCCATGTCTAGCATGGAGCCCAATGCAGGGCTTGAACTCGCGACCCTGAGATCAAGACCTGAGCTAAAATTGAAAGTTGGACACTTAGACAGTTGAGCCACTCAAGCGTCCTACCACAGTATTCTTTGAAATGATATTTTTATAATTAAGTTTTAAAATAAAAAATAAAACTTAAAACTATAAATCATGTCAGTTGTCTAAGAGAGTAGAACTTAAAATAGATAGATCATCCTAAGAAAAAAATTCGCAACTGTGTGGTGGTGTTACCTAAATTTATTGTGGTAATCATTTTGTCCTATATGCATATGTCAAATCATATTGTATATATAATATAATCTTATATGCCACTCATATCTTAATTTTAAAAAATGTGTCACTTCTCATGTTAAAGCCCTTAGGTAGTTCCTTTTTCACTCAGAGGAGAAGCCAGAGTCCCTTCCATCAGCTAGTAGACTTTATGGAGTCTGCTTCTGGCCCTCCTCCTCATATTGCTCTAGCTTCATCTTACTCCTTCCCCAGCTCACTCTGGTTCGACTATACCAACCTTCCTAAAATTCTACAATATGCTAGGCAGACTTACTCTTACCCCAGGGCTTTTGCACTTGCTGTGTCCTCAGACTTCCCCCCCCCCCAGACCTCCATATGGCTACACTCCTTGTTTCTGCTGGTCTCATATTTATTCTTCTCTTTAGGGCTTTGTTTTTTCAGGTTTTAACTTCTTCCTTCTCCTGTCCCCTGTTCTCTATTTTCTTCTGTAGCATTTGTCATCATTTGACCTTCTGTGTAATTGTTTATTATCTAGCTCTTCCCCTGTAATGTGAGCTCCACAAAGGCAGGAATTTGGTCTTTGCTTATGGATTGTATTGCTGCTGCCTACAGAGTTGTATTGCTGGTGGCTTTTTGTCCTGCTTGATAAACTCATAAATTGGTTGGGTGAGCTCTATGTGGGAAGCCATTGTCCTCAGACCAGTTTTGTATGTACCAGTAGAGGGCGCGAGGTGTGGAATGGGGGTTCTTGGCTATTTTTTTTCATTTGGAGCTGGGAGTAACAATGGAAAGATGTTTTATGTGAATCTCAAGTCCCACCTCCTCTAGATAGTCTTCCTGGCCCTCTAATCCATGAGGATGCTTTCTTCTTTGCCAGATTGCCCAGTTATTATTGTCTCAACCCAGCCTTACTAACTGTGTGAGTGTGTGTGTGCACGCGTGCACACGCGTGTGCATGTGTGTGTTTCCCTGCTGGAAACATCTTCTCTGGGGCGCAGATGGGATTGCACATGTCTTTCTGACCATCGTGCATGACACCTGGCACAGGGCTCTACATAGAGCAGGCCCCAGTACATGTTTTGTTGAACCAACAGTTGAATGATTTTACCATGGGAATGAGTGCTAAGAGCTGTATAAATAAGGCAGAGATGGGATACCATCTGGAGATGACCTTGAATGGTCTGAGTGGCTTCTGTCCTTTGTCTTTTCCTTAGGAGACCAACAAGAAGACAGTCCATGCAAAATACTGCAGTAGATTTGTCCATGCTCCCTGGAAGGATGGGAGCTTAGTCCACGTCTGCATTACCAAGGAGAAGTGTACATGGTACAGTGAGAGAATCCACACAGTCCTTGCCCAGATTCAGAGGAGGTTGGTATATTTGCAGAAGGGTATAAGTAGTTTAATCTCTCTTGAAATTCAAATCTACTTGACCTCTTCGTAAAAGCTTAACTGTGAGAAACAGTCAATTAACACTGCTAAGTCAGGGTTGCCATCTGATTGATCGCTTGCTGGTGGCCTTGTTGTTAACAATAAAGGGGGATATTTGGATCCAATTCCAAGCTGCCTTGATGCCAGTGCAGACTCTTAAAAACAGCAAGCAAAGGTGGTTATGTTGGTTGCATATCACCATAGGAGGCTAAGGAATTCTTCAGCTCATGTCTTGCATTTTTTGTGGGCCATAGATATACTGCAGGTTGTATTACCCCTGTTCTCTGGACTCTTTCAAGGCAAGTTTTAACAATGTTGTGAAGTATTTGAATACAATGGGATAATATATATGCAGCTAAAAAGAACTTCACAGATCCCTCTCAACCCTGCTGGTTCTTCAAGTCTTCCAGCGCTAATGCAGCTGATGTACTAATGCTGTGACCTCAGCATCAGCCCCGTGGGGATGATCTACCCTAATGCTTTCACCTCCCTGATGGCAGAGGACAGCTTTAGACCACAAAGACCAAATCCATTTATGTGCATGGCTTCTGAGGTCAGGTAGAGCTGGATTCTAATACCAGCTCTTCCACTTGCTGTGTGACCCCGGGCAAGTTAGTTAATGTCTTTGTGCATCCTTTTCTTCATTTATAAAGTGGGAGTAATAATGCCATTTTTAAATATGCTCTATGGATTGGATTAGATACTAAATCTAATGAGTATAGGCCAACCTGAAGTAGCCAGGTGAAAATGAGCGCCCCCTCCATCCTTCCATGTTTTCTGTTAAAAAATCACAAGCTGCAGATCCCTGTCTGCTCTTCTATGAGCTCTTCATAGCCCCAGTTTCTCAAAACCCAGCTGGTGATGGGTAACTCAGAACAAATAATAATCGTTTCTGGAGTTTTCTCTGCTAATGGTTTTGGGGCTGACTTTTGGGTAGAGTATTTTGTGTTTCAGACCTGGGAAGAAGGATGCTGTTTAAAAGACACTCCACTTGGTCCCTGTCAGGTCTGTTTGTCCCTCTCTACCCCCCAGGTATCAGGGGTTGTTGGGAAATTCTCTCCGCTCTTCTGTTTTCCAGAAGTCTTTGTGGAAAGTTGGTACCATCTCTCCCTTAAATGTTTGTAGAATTCATCACTGAGGCCATCTGGGCCTGGAGTTTCTCTTTGTGGGGAGGTTTTTAAGTATGTATTCGATTTCTTCACATGTGCATAGAACTGATGTTAGTAACTGATGTCATCTTTATTGTCAGTCTGCTGGAGGTTATCCCTTTTATTTTTTTAAAGCAAGAAACAGATTCTTTTCTCTTTTTTTAAAGACTCTATTTATTTATTTGATAGAGAGCAGGAAAGCACAAGCAGGGGGAGTGGCAGAGGGAGAAGGAGAAGCCGGTTCCCCACTGAGCAGGGAGCCCAATGCGGGGCTCGATGCCAGGATCCTGGAATCATGACCTGAGCCAAAGGCAGTTGTGTAAGCAACTGAGCCGCCCAGCTGCCCCTGGAGGTTATCCATTTTATTGATCTTTTCAAAGAACGAGTTTTTGGTTTCAGTGGGGTTTTTCTCTGTATAGTTTCCCCCTTTCTGTGCCATTGATTACTACTCTTTATTATTTCTTTCTTTCTCATTACTTTGGGCTTAAGTTTCTTAAGATGGATGCTTAGATCACTAATATGAGACCTTTCTTTCTTTCTAATATAACCATTTAAATTTTCTTCTGATACTGCTGTCGTTGCCTCTCACAAATTATTCGCTTAAAAATGTTTTTGAATTTCCCTTATAATTTCTTCTTTGAGCAAAGGTTATTTAGAAATAATGTTTATTTTTCAGGTATTTGTGGATTTTCCTGATAGCTTTTAATTTCATTATGGACAGAGGGATACTGTACGATTTCAGTTCTTATAGAGACCTGTTTTGTGGCCCAGAATATGAAGAAAAGCTACACGATCTGCTTTTGTTGGGTGGAATGTACAATAAATATCTCAGTTCAAGTTGACTGAGAGTTTCTTTTGGTCTTCCATGTTATCACTTATTTTTTTTTAATTGTTCTATAAATTGTTGAGAGAAGAGTGTTGAAATCTCCAGCTATGGTTGTGGATTTGCCCATTCTTTTTTCAATTCTGTCATTTTTTCCTTTATGTATTTTGTAACTCTATTTGTACGTGCATGTACACTTAGGGTTGTTATGTCCTTTTGATAAAACAACGCCTTCATTATTATGAAATGTCCCTTTTTATCTCTGGCAGTATTCCTTGTTCTGAAATCTGCTTTGTCTGACATCAGTAGAGCTGCTCCAGCTTGCTTTTGATCATTTTCTGCATGGTTTATCTTTTTTCTATTTTTTTTACCTTTACCTGTTTGTGTCTTATATTGAAATAAGTTTCTTATAGATAGAACATATGTGGGTATTGTTTTTTAAATCCAATCTGACCATCGCTGCCTTTTTCTTAAGCTCCATATTGTTCTCAGAAACAAACAAACAGACAAGCAAACAAAGATAATGTAGGGATTTAAAAAAAAACCTGGAGAAAACCAACCTATTAATCTCAGACAGATAAAAAATACCACACTCAGAAAGTTGGTAAAGATTGTTATGTAGATAGATAGATAGATAGATAGATAGATAGATAGATAGATAGATATTAAGAATTACAAGAGCTCTCCAAAATATGATAGCCAAAATGAACTATTCAGGGACATCTGGGTGGCTCAGTTGGCTAAGCTTCTGCCTTCGGCTCAGGTCATGGGTCCTGGGATCGAATCCCACATCAGATTCCTTGCTCAGCAGGGAGCCTGCTTCTCATTCTGCCTGCTGCTCCCCCTGCTTGTGCTCTCTCTCTGACAAGTAAATAAAATCTTAAAAAAAAAAAAACTCTTCAATGGGAAAGCTGGAAGATGAAAGCAGTCTCTCAGAAAGCAGAACACAAGCATTCCATGGTAGATGTTAACATACATGCATACATACAGATAGATAGCTTATGGACATGTATAAAATGAAGGGAAGGTCCCACAAGAAAAAATTTCAGAACTGTAAGACCAGTGTTTCCAAATCAAAAGAAAGTTGCAAGGAATGTCTAGAAAATGAGTAATAAAGAGCCATCCAGGATGCATCATCACAAAATTTTAAATACTAGAGATAAAAGATCCTAAAAGCTACCATTTTCCCCTCCCCAACCCCTGGTTTGGTTTTTTTTTGGTTTGTTTCTTTTAATCATTTGGTTCCTTTCACCCATTTTTCCCACCATGCCTCTTGCAACCACCAATGTTTGTTCTTTGTATCTATGAACTTATTTTTTGTTTTCATTTTATTTGCTTTAGATTCCACATATAAGAGAGATAATGGTCTTTGTCTTTCTCTATCTGACTCATCTCACTTAGGTCCATCCATGTCGTTGAAAATGGTAAGACTTCATTCTTTTTTATGGCTGAATGGTATTCCACTGTATGTATATACCACATCTTCTTTATCCATTCATCTATGGATGGACACTTGGGTTGTTTCCATATCTTGGCTCTTATAAATAATGCTGCAGTAAACATAGGGGTGCATATATCTTTCCAAGTTAGTGGTGTCTTTTTTGGATAAATACCCAGAAGCAGAATTGCTGGATTGTGTGGTATTTCTATTATTTTTAAGTGTATTTATTTATTTATTTTAGAGAGAGAGAGAGGGAGAGTGCACAAGCATGAGGGACAGAGGGAGAAGAAGAGAGAATCTCAGGCAGACTCCATGCTGAGCGTGGAGACTGACATAGGGCTTGATCTCATGACCCTGAGATCATGACCTGAGCTAAAACCAAGAGTTGTATGCCTAACTGACTAGGCCACCCAGGCACCCCTTCTATTTTTAATTTTTGAGGAACCTCCGTACTGTTTTCCATAGTGGCTGCACCAATTTGCATTCCCACCAGCAGTGCATGAGGGCTCCCTTTTTTCCGCAACCTGGCCAACACTTGTTATCTCTTATCATTTTGGTAATAGCCATTTCTAATCTCTGCCTTTTAATTGGAATATTAAGATCATTTCCATTTAATGTGATTATTGGTAGGATTTAAATCTAAGATCTTGGTGTTTGTTTTTTGTCTCACCTGTTTGTTCCCTTTTTACTCTTCTACCTTCTTTTGTTGGAGTATTTTTTATGATTCCATCTTATCTCGACGGTTGGCTTATAAACTCTACCTCTCTATTTTGTTTTGTTGTGTGTGTGATAGCTTTAGCATTTATAGTATATATCTTTAACTTACCACAGTCTACTTTCAAATAATATTTCACTTCTTCTATATCATAAAAATCTTACAACTTCCATTGCCCCTTCTGTCTTTTTTATTTTTGTCCTACACTTTATTTTCATATATGATAAACTCACAATACATTATAATCAATTGTCATATAAATAGATTTAAAATGAGAATTAATATATTTTCTATTTATCCACATATTTGATATTTCTGTGGCTCTTTATTCTTTTGTATAGATCCTAGGGCTGGTCTCTTGGTAATGAATTACCTCAGCTGTTTTAGTCTGAAAGACTCTAATTTACTTTTAGAAGATTTTTTTTTGTTTTGCTTTATATAGAATTGTAGGTTTACAGTTTTACATTTCAGTACTTTAAAAATATTTCTCCATTGTCCTTTGGCTTGCTTGATTTATGATGAAAACTCCTCCATTATTTTTATGTTGTCTCTGGGTGCTTTTTTAAAATCTTTATTGTTGGATTTCAAATTATTTTTTATGATGTGTGTTGGTGTTTTTTAAAAATTTTTTTCATTTTTCTTCTAAGTTCTTTGAGCTCCTTGCATATATGGGTATATTGTTTTATCAAAATTGGAAACATTTGGCCATATTTCTCCAAATATTTTTTCTGTTTTCCTCTTTCTCCTTTTTCTTAGTTTCTATACATGTTAGACTCCTTGATATTGTTCCATGGGTTGCTTATTCTCTATTTTTTTAAGGCTTTTTCTCTCTCTGTTTCATTTTAAATTGCTTCCTGTTGCAATGTCTTTCTTAAGGTTCCCTGATCTTCTGCTAGTGTAATGTCTGTTAATACCATGTGGTGTATTTTTCATTTTGGTAATTGTACATCTCTGTAAGTTTCCTTTCATATTTTCCATTTCTGTCCTTGTTCTGCTTATACTTTACCTTGCTGAACGTATGAATTATGTTTATCATAGCTGTGTAACATCCTTTTCTACTAATTCCAGCATTTTAGTTATTTTAGGGTCTGTTTCTGTTGATCTGTTTTTCTTCTGGTTATGGGTCATATTTTCCTGCTTCTTTGTATGGCTGGTAATTTTTTACTGGAATGCAGACATTTTGAATTTTACGTTCTTGGGTACTGGATTTTGCTGTATTTTAAAATACATATTCTATGATGCAGTTATGTTCCTTGGAATCACTGGGGCTTGCTTTTAAGAGCAAGTAATGTCTAGGGAAGCCTTTAGTCCAGGGCTAATTTGGTCCTACCACTAAGGCAATACCATTATAAGGACTCTACTTGATGTCCCATGTATTAAGGAGGCTTTCCCACTCTGGTTGTTTGGAGGATGAAGTAGCTCTGTGTAAGCTCTCAGGTGTTGGTCTACTTACTCCGTTATGGTGGTTTGTTCCTTAGCTTTAGTAGTTTCTTCACATGTATGCCCTGATCATTACTTAGCCAAACTCTTTAGAGCACTCTCTGCAGATGGCCAGAGCCCATTGTCCCTCCCTTTTTTCCCCCTCTCTCTTTCTCCATTCCTCCCCACCCTCTCTGCTTTTATGCAGCAACCTCTTCTGCATTATTTTGCCCTACAAAGTCTAGTTGCCTAGGCTTGGTGAACTCTGAACTCAGTTTCAGGTATTTTTTCCATTTGCCCTACCCCCTCCTCCAGGTCTTGGCTGAGGCTGTGAACTCCATTTACATCCTGTTATGGGACCCTGAGTCCCAATCACAGAAGCAGTCCTGCTCATACAACTTTCTGATGCTTAGTTATTATAGGGATCTGGGGTTGCTTGATATTGTCCATAAGCTTCACTGAAGCTTCAGGAATATGCTGGCATTACTAACTTGACTGTCAGGGTCAAGTCAGCAGGGTTAAAAGAACAAGTGGTCTGAAGTCATAGCTGAGAGATTCAAACTATCAGACGACAGGAAGTAATTTACTTTTGGCTTTGGAACCCAGTATTGGATTTATTTTTCTGTCCTATTGATTTTCCTAGTTCTGTTTTACTTGGATTGATGATGGAGAAGTGGAGGGGTTTGGTGGCAAGGGAGCCATCCCAAATGTAGGATTTTCCACCGAAAACCCTCCAAGTGAGTAATCCACTCACAGAAGATTGTGCATAACCAATATAGCACAGCTTGGCCTCTGTAGATGTATTATTAAGTTCTTAGGAAGATGCTGACATTGCCCACAGGCTCTAAAAATTCACTTTTAACCTATTTCCTGTCTAGGATTAAGTGGCTCCAGGATAGAAGTCAAATCCTCTTTGGAAAAGTACGTGATGATTGCGTCTATGTCCTCATTGATACATCTCACTCGATGAAAAGCAAACTGGACTTGGTGAAGGACAAGATCATCCAGTTTATACAGGTTAGATGGAGCTGTCAGGTGCATGGCTTTGGGGGCCTTTGTATCATGAACACGTCTGCAGCAGCCTTCACCTGCACTGGATATGAGAAGTGCACAGGCGAGGCTTGCACTCAGCATCCACAGGAAAGCCACATTAGAGAAAAGCTCCTTTTTGCCAGTTAGAGAATCATCAGTTCTCCTTTGCAAGCAGACCCTTCCTGGGGCATGGTCCTTTCTGTAAACACATGGGCTGCTAAGGGAGTTTCAGTGTCCACTGCTCCAGGTTTCCTCTGTCCTGAAATCTGTGGGATGCACACATCTTCATTGTTTCCCAGATGCTCTTCAGCTCAGCATTTTTATTTTGATTTCCATTATTTATTAGTGGTGTTGCATGCACCAGCCCCAGAACTGATGTGCGGGGGGAGTGTAGGCTGATGGTTAGGAGCTTCTAGTTCTTATTCTATCTATGCTGCCTCTGAGTTGTGTGACCTGAAGCCGACTGCTTTCCTAACTCCTGGTCCCCACACCTACAGATGGGTATCCTGGTACTGTCACTAATTAGTGGTACAATGGGAGTGTTACCACAGACAGAAGAGCATTGTGGGGAGTGTTCGCAAGTGTGAAATACAGGTTTTCATTTGATAAACCTCTGTTGGAGAAATATGGGCTGGTAGAAGGCAAGTGAATAGATGTGTAACCAAATAATAACCTTCACGAAAACATGATTACCACAACGATGACACCATTTTGGATGTCTCTTCTTTAAGCAGATTGCATTGACTGTGAGTATGTGGTATACCGTCGATGCTGGTATTAAAGACAACAACATTTAATGTCATATAATATATAAAAACTTATGCATGTATGGGACATATATAATATATTCATGTGTATATACATTTGTAAAAGTGTAATCTCCAAACCGTGTAAATTTTATTGAAATATTTTTTGTACTAGAAAAGATTTTCTCTCTCGAATGTAATTTTTAGCTTTCAGAACTAAAAATAGGTATCATAGTGATCGAATTTATCAAACTATGACCTGTCTTAACCTTTTCTAACATCTGAGTGTTGTTAGGGTTAAATAATAATTTTCTCTTACAGGAACAGCTGAAATATAAAAGGAAATTCAATTTTGTGCAGTTTGATGCCCAAGCAGTTGCCTGGCAGGAAAAACTTGTTGAAATCAATGAAGATAATTTGAGAGGAGCTCAGTCCTGGGTTAGAGACATTCAGGTAAGAAAGATGGAGGCTGGGTCTGGGAGATGAAGCCTGACTTGGTCCCCTACTGAGGTAATTCACGCCATGGAAATTCTTGAGAAAGGTCTCTGAGTGCCAAGATGGCAGGGGTTTCACACACTCATTTTGTTTACAATGGTCACATTAATCTCAGCTCATGAGTCACTATCTTAACATTTAGATAAGACTTTATTCACAACGCACCATCTCCAGAGCTGCCCTTGGCTCAGATCTCAGCCCCTTTATGAAGATAAATTTCAAAATTTATTTATTCTGTACTCAAACCTTCGTATTTGAGATCTTTCTGAAACCTCATTATTGTTTCAAATAATATATTGCAGCTATTTTTAACAGTGGGTTTTGTTCCAAAGTGGTGAACTGGTGGAAACACACAGAGAGAAGCTGGAGAGGGCAGCAGCAAGATACACTGAGAAAGTGAAATAAATTCTTCAGGCCTGCCTTTTACTTGGAGAACTTTAAAGCTACCCCTCTTGGCATTTATACAGACTACTAGGAAGGAATTTCCTTTCCTTAAATTTTCTCTTGTCTTGAACTTATCTTAATTTTTTAAAAAGTTCTTTTCCCAGAACCATATAGCATTCCAGATATTTGAGATAACGCTAAAATTGAAACTAAGGACTCTTCTCAAAAAGTCTGATGTAGATCGCAAACATCTTTTTTTTTTTAAAGATTTTATTTATTTATTTGACAGGGAGTGAGACAGCAAGAGAGGGAACACAAGCAGGGAGAGTGGGAGAGGGAGAAGCAGGCTTCCCACTGAGCAAGGAGCCCGATGTAGGGCTCGATCCCAGGGCTTGATCCCAGGACCCTGGTTTCATGACCTGAGCCAAAGGCAGACGCTTAATGACTGAGCCACCCAGGCACCCCCCACAGACATCTTTAAAATAGTTTGGTGCCTGCGTTTTAAGTCCCAGATTTGACAGGAAGCCACAAGTGGACATCAGTGGACTCCTTGACTATTGCTTATGCTGCTGTCATTGGGATATACGAGAGTTCCCTTGGGATTGGTTTTTTAAAAAATGGGAGAAGGAAGAAATATATTGTACAAGAAATAATGATGCCTGTAAGATCTTGATCTAACTGGCCACCTTATCCTGGGGAAGAATATTCAATTCATATCCAACTTGATAAATTTACTGTTTTAACCAGTGAAGTTACTTGAGTTATATGCTCCCTCCTTTTACAGACTATATGTAATAGTTAATTCAGAGCCCACTAATTTAGGGTTCATCATAAGAAAATATTATATATGTAATATCATTAGATAAAAACATTAATGGGGTGCTGCTTTATACAAAAATCACTAATGAATAGAATGAGTCATCTAAATGGCTAAAAATCAAAGTATGATTCTGTTCTCTTCAAAAATCTTCATGGGGGGGTGTCAGAAAAAGATGGCAGAGGAGTAGGGGACCTTTTTTCAGCTGGTCCCCTGAATCGAGCTGGATATCTACCAGATCATCCTGAACACCCACGAAATCAGCCAGAGACGTCGGAAGGTACATCTGGATCTCTACAAATGAACATCTCCAGTGCTGAGTATTGAGGTACAAAGCGGGGAGCCATGAATCTGAGCACAGATATCAGAAGATAAACGGAAGGGGGAGGGAGCCACCGCGCTCGGGCACCGAGAAACAGTAGCCACCTGCACTGGGGAGCGGGCAGGACTCTTGGACTGGCACCCGAGAGAAAGCAGACTGAGACCGTGAGCCTGGGAACACGTGTGCAACCAGACTGAAAACTGGAGGTCTGGAGCACGCACTTGAACTAGACTGAAACTGGGAGCTCGGGAGCCCACGCACGGCCAGACTGAAAACCGGAGCTACGGAGCACTCAACGGAATCAGACTGAAACCAGGAGCTCAGGAGCAGACGCGCATCCAAACTGAAAACCGGAGCTCCGGAGCGCACACTCAAACTAGACTGAAACCGGGAGCTCAGGAGCGCGCGCGCAACCAGACTGAAAACCAGCGCTCTGGAGCAAGCGTGAACCACACTGAAACAGAGAGCTCGGGAGCGCGCACAGGAAACGTGGGCGGCTGGCGGTGTTAGAAGCACAAAGGACAGAGACATGCCAGCCCTGAAAGCGAGGGCTGGGAGAGTGGCAATGGGGTGCACAACCCAGGACGCTGCGGGGATTTTAGCAGCACCAACAGAAACAGTTAAAGTGGCCAGGAGATCTCAGTGGAGAGCAGACTGAGATCTCTCTGTTCTGAGACAGAGGCTAGGATACGGCCACTGATGCTCTGACTCTCAGAAGAGGCACAGAAAACCGCCAGGGAAAGCCGCCAGAGAACAAAAGCCCAGAAATACCGGCTCACATTGTGCCCATCCCCATCCCCCCTCACAGGGGATGGGGCAACTCTACTCCAACAGGGTTGCCTGAGTATCAGCGTAGCAGGCCCCTCCCCCAGAAGGCAGGCTGAAAAATCAAGAAGCCCACTTCTGTTAAGGTCCCTATAAAACAAGTGCACATTGCTTTGGTCCTGGTCAATTATTTGGGCTCTGTACATCCCCACAACCTCTCCTCATCAAAATGAGGAGGAGGAGGAACCTCCAACAAAGAAAAGATACAGAGTCTATGGCCTCTAGTACAGAATAATGGATATGTATATAACCAAATTGTCAGAAATGGAGTTCAGAGTAACAATGGTCAAGATGATGTGTAGGCTTGAAAAAAATATTAATGAAAATATTAACGAGAATATTGAATCTCTAAGGGTGGAAATGAGACTGAATCTGGCAGAAATTAAAAATGCTATGAATCAAACGCAGTCTAAACTAGATGCTCTGACGGCCAGGGAAAATGAGGCAGAAGAACGAATTAGTGAATTGGAAGATGGGATGGTAGAAGAGAAGGTAAAAACAGAAACTTGGCTCAAAAAAATCCAATCTCAAGAATGTAGATTATGGGAGATTACTGACTCAATGAAATGTTCCAATGTCAGAATCATCGGCATCCCCAAGGGGGTGGAGAAAGAGAGAGGTCTAGAAGATATTTTTGAACAAATTGTAGCTGAGAACTTCCCTAATCTGGCAAAGGAAACAAGCATTCGTGTCCAAGAGGCAGAGAGGAACCCTCCCAAGATCAATGAGAACAGATGCACACCACGTCACATCATAGTGCAATTCGCGAATATTAGATCCAAGGATACAGTCTTGAAAGCAGCCAGGGGGAAGAGAATTCTCATGTTCAGAGGGAGGAACATCAGAATAACGTCAGACCTGTCTACAGAAACCTGGCAAGCCAGGAAAGTTTGGCATGGTATTTTCAGAGCTCTAACTGAGAAGAACATGCAGCCAAGGATCCTTTATCCAGCAAGGCTGTCATTCAGAATTGACAGAGAGACAAGGACCTTCCAAGACCAGCAGAAACTGAAAGAATATGTGACCACCAAGCCAGCCCTCCAAGAAATATTAAGGGGGGTTCTATAAAAGTATAAAAGACCCCAACAGTGATACAGAACAGAAATTTACAATCTATAGAAACAAAGACTTCACAGGCAACATGACATCATTAAAATCATGTCTCTCAATAATCACTCTCAATGTGAATGGCCTAAATGCTTCCATAAATGCCACAAGGTTGTAGATTGGATAAAAAGACATGACCCATCCATTTGCTGTCTACAAAAGACTCATTTTGAACCTAAAGATACATCCAGACTGAAAGTGAAGGGATGGAAAACCATTTTTCATGCCAATGGACCTCAAAAGAAAGCTGGGGTAGCAATTTTCATATCAGACAGATTAGATTTTAAACTAAAGACTGTAGTTAGAGATACAGAAGGACACTATATTATTCTTAAAGGATGTATCCAACAAGTGGATATGACAATTATAAATATCTATGCCCCCACCAGGGGAACAGCAAGATACACAAGCCAACTCTTAACCACAATAAGGAGACATATAGATAAAAATACGTTAATAGTAGGGGACCTCAGTACTCCACTATCAGCAATAGACAGATTACCTAAGCAGAAAATCAACAAAGAAACAAGAGCTTTGAATGCCATACTGGAACAGATGGACCTCATAGATATATACAGAACACTACACCCAAGAACAAGAAAATATTCTTTTCGAATGCGCATGGAACTCTTTCCAGAATAGACCATGTTCTAGGTCACAAAACAGGTCTCAACTGATACCAAAAGACTGAGATTATTCCCTGCATATTCTCAGACCACAGTTCTTTGAAACTGGAATGCAATGACAAGGAAAAATTTGGAAGAAACTCAAACACTTGGAAACTAAGAACCATCCTGCTCAAGAATGATTGGGTAAACCAGGTAATTAAGAAGGAGATTAAGCAATTTTTGGAGACCAATGAAAATGAAAACACATTGGTCCAAAAACCTATGGGACACTGCAAAGGCAGTCCTAAGGGGAAAATACATAGCCATCTAATCCTCACTCAAAAGAATAGAAAAATCTAAAATGCAGTTTTTGTATTCTCACCTCAAGAAGCTGGAGCTAGAACAGAAGAACAGGCCTCACCCACACACGAGAAGGCAGTTGATCAAGATTACAGCAGAGATCAATGAATTAGAAACCAGGAGCACAGTAGAGTAGATCAACAAAACTAGAAACTGTTTCCTTGAAAGAATAAATAAGATCGATAAGCCACTGGCCAGACTTATTCAAAAGAATAGAGAAAGGACCCAAATTAATAAAATTATGAATGAAAGGGGAGAGATCATGACCAACACCAATGAAATAGGAAGGACCATTAGAAACTTTTATCAACAAGTTTATGCCAATAAATTAAACAACCTGGAAGAAATGGATGCCTTCCTTGAAGCCTATACACTACCAAGACTGACACAGGAAGAAATTGATTATTTAAACAGACCTATTCATTATGAAGAGTTTGAAGCAGTGATCAAAAACCTCCCCAAAAACAAGAGTCCAGGGCCTGACGGATTCCCCGGGGAATTCTACCAAACATTCAAAGAAGAAATAATACCTATTCTCCTAAAGCTATTTCAAAAAATAGAAACAGAAGGAAAACTACCAAACTCATTCTATGAGGCCAGTATTACCTTGATCCCCAAACCAGGCAAAGACCCCATCAAAAAGGAGAATTACAGACTGATATCCCTGATGAATACAGACGCTAAAGTTCTCAACAAGATCCTAGCTAATAGGATCCAACAGTCCATTAAAAGGATTATCCATCAGGACCAAGTGGGATTCATCCCTGGGACGCAAGGGTGGTTCAACATTCGCAAATCAATCAGTGTGATAGATCATATCAACAAGAAAAGAGTCAAGAACCATATGATCCTCTCAATAGATGCAGAAAAAGCATTTGACAAAATACAGCATCCTTTCCTGATTAAAACCCTTCAGAGTGTAGGGATAGAGGGTACATTCCTCAATCTCATAAAAACCATCTATGAAAAGCCTATAGCAAATATTCTCAATGGGGAAAAGCTGGAAGCCTTTCCCTTAAGATCAGGAACACGACAAGGATGCCCACTCTCGCCACTATTATTCAACATAGGACTAGAAGTCCTTGCAACAGCGGTCAGACAACAAAAAGGGATAAAAGGTATCCAAATCGGCAAAGAAGAAGTCAAAATGTCTCTCTTCACAGATGACATGATACTCTCTACGGAAAACCCAAAAGAATCCACTCCCAAACTATTAGAAGTTATAGAGCAATTCAGTAATGTGGCAGGATACAAAATCAGTGCGCAGAAATCAGTTGCATTTCTATACACGAATAATGAGACTGAAGAAAGAGAAATTAGGGAATCCATCCCATTTACAATAGCACCAAAAACCGTACGTTACCTTGGAATTAACTTAACCAGAGAATTAAAGGATCTATATTCTAGAAACTATAAATCACTCTTGAAAGACATTGTAGAAGAAACAAAAAGATGGAAAAATATTCCATGCTCATGGATCGGAAGATTTAACATAGTTAAAATGTCCATGCTACCCAGAGCAATCTACACTTTCAATGCCATCCCGATTAAAATACCAAGGACATTTTTCAAAGAACTAGAACAAATAGTCCTTAAATTTGTATGGGAACAGAAAAGGCCCCGAATCTCCAAGGAACTGTTGAAAAGGAAAAACAAAGCTGGGGGCATCACAATGCCGGATTTTGAGCTGTACTACAAAGCTGTGATCACAAAGACACCATGGTACTGGCACAAAAACAGACACATAGACCAGTGGAAAAGAATGGAGAACCCAGAAATGGACCCTCGGCTCTTTGGGCAACTAATCTTTAATAAAGCAGGAAAAAACATCCAGTGGAAAAAAGACAGTCTCTTCAATAAATGGTGCTGGGAAAATTGGAGAGCTACATGCAAAAGAATGAAACTTGACCACTATCTCACACCATACACAAAGATAAACTCCAAGTGGATGAAAGACCTCGATGTGAGACAGGAATCCATCAAAATCCTAGAGGAGAACATAGGCAGCAACCTCTACGACATCGGCCAAAGCAACCTTTTTCATGACACATCTCCAAAGGCAAGAGAAACAAAAGGTAAAATGAACTTGTGGGACTTCATCAAGATCAAAAGCTTCTGCACAGCCAAGGAAACAGCCAAAAAAAAAAAAAAAAAAAAAAAAAAACTAAGAGGCAGCCCACAGAATGGGAAAATATATTTGCAAATGATGCTACACATAAAAGACTGGTATCCAAGATTTACAAAGAACTTCTCAAACTCAATACGTGAGAAACAAATAAACAAATCATAAAATGGGCAGAAGATATGAACAGACACTTTTCCAATGATGACATACAAATGGCTAACAGACACATGAAAAAATGTTCAAAATCATTAGCCATCAGGGAAATTCAAATCAAAACCACACTAAGATACCACCTTATGCCAGTTACAATGGCAAAAATGGACAAGACAAGAAACAACAAATGTTGGAGAGGATGTGGAGAAAGGGGATCCCTCCTGCCTTGTTGGTGGGAATGCAAGTTGGTACAGCCACTGTGGAAAACAGTGTGGAGGTCCCTTAAAAAGTTAAAAATTGAGCTACCCTATGATCCAGCCATTGCACTACTGGGTATTTACCCCAAAGATAACGGACGTAGTGAAGAGAAGGGCCATATACACCCCAATATTCATAGCAGCGTTGTCCATAATAGCTAAATTGTGGAAGGAACTGAGATGCCCTTCAACAGATGACTGGATTAAGAAGTTGTGGTCCATATATACAATGGAATATTACTCAGCTATCAGAAAGAACGAGTTCTCAACATTTGCTGCAACACGGACGGGACTGGAGGAGATAATGCTAAGTGAAATAAGTCAAGCAGAGAAAGACAATTATCATATGATTTCTCTCATCTATGGAACATTGGAACTAGGAAGATCGGTAGGGGAAGAAAGGGATAAAGAAAGGGGGGGTAATCAGAAGGGGAAATGAAGCATGAGAGACCATGGACTCTGAGAAACAAACTGAGGGCTTCAGAGGGGAGGGGGGTGGGGAATGGGATAGGCTGGTGATGGTTAGTAAGGAGGGCACATATTGCATGGTGCACTGGGTGTTATACGCAACTAATGAATCATCGAACTTTACATCAAAAACCAGGGATGTACTATATGGTGACTAACATATAATAAAAAAAATTTAAAAAAATGAAATGTTCTCACCAAGAAAAAAAAAAGGGATAAAAGATATCCAAATTGGCAAAGAAAAAGTCAAACTCTCTCTCTTCACAGATGACATGATACTCTATATGGAATACCCAAAATACTCCATCCCCAAATTACTAGAACTCATAGAACAATTCAGTAATGTGGCGGGATACAAAATCAGTGCTCAGAAATCAGTTGCATTTCTATACACGAACAATGAGACTGAAGAAAGAGATATTAGGGAATCCATTTCATTTACAAAAGCACCAAAAATCATACATTATCTTGGAATTAACCAGAGAGGTAAAGGGTCTGTATTCTAGAAACTACAGATCACTCTTGAAAGATACTGAGGAAGACACAAAAAGGTGGAAAAATATTCCATGCTCATGGATCAGAAGAATAAACATAGTTAAAATATCTATGCTACCCAGAGCAATCTACACTCAATGCCATCCCGATCAAAATACCAATGACATTTTTCAAAGAACTGGAACAAACAGCCCTTAAGTTTGTGTGGAACCAGAAAAGGCCCTGAATTGCCAAGGAATTGTTGAAAAGGAAAAACAAAGCTGGGGGCATCACGTTGCTGGATTTCAAGCTACTACAAAGCTGTGATCACTAAGACAGCATGGTACTGGCACAAAAACAGACACATAGACCAATGGAACAGAATAGAGAACCCAGAAATGGACCCTCAGCAATATGGGCAACTAATCGTTGACAAAGTAGGAAAAACACCCAGTGGAAAAATGACAGTCTCTTCAATAAATGGTGCTGGGAAAATTGGACAGCTATATGCAAAAGAATGAAACTTGACCACTCTCTCACACCATACACAAAGATAAACTCCAAACGGATGAAAGACCTCGATGTGAGACAGGAATCCATCAAAATCCTAGAGGAGAACATAGGCTGCAACCTCTTCGACATTGGCCACAGCAACTTCTTTCATGACACATCTCCAAAGGCAAGGGAAACAAAAGAAAAAGTGAACTTGTGGGACTTCATCAAGATCAAAAGCTTCTGCAGAGCCAAGGAAACAGTCAAAAAAACTAAGAGGCAGGGGCGCCTGGGTAGCGTAGTCGTTAGGCATCTGCCTTCGGCTCAGGGTGTGATCCTGGCGTTCCGGGATCGAGTCCCACATTGGGCTCCTCCACTGGGAGCCTGCTTCTTCCTCTCCCACTCCCCCTGCTTGTGTTCCCTCTCTCGCTGGCTGTCTATCTCTGTGAAATAAATAAATAAATAATCTTAAAACACAAAGAACTAAAAGGCAGCCCACGGAATGGGAGAAGATATTTGCAAATGACACCACAGATAAAAGACTAGTATCCACGATCTACAAAGAACTTCTCAAACTCAATACACAGGAAACAAATAATCAAATCAAAAAATGGGCAGAAGATATGAACAGACACTTTTCCAATGAAGACATACAAATGGCTAACAGACACATGAAAAAATGTTTCAAATCATTAGCCATCAGGGAAATTCAAATCAAAACCACATTGAGATACCACCTTACGCCAATTAGAATGGCAAAAATTGACATGGCAGGAAACCACAAATGTTGGAGAGAATGTGGAGAAAGGGCATCCTTCTTACATTGTTGGTGGGAATGCAAGTTGGTACAGCCACTTTGCAAAACAGTGTGGAGGTCCCTCAAAAAGTTAAAAATTGAGCTACCCTATGATCTAGCCATTGCACTACTGGGTATTTACTCCAAAGATAACAGACATAGTGAAGAGAAGGGCCATATGCACCCCAGTGTTCATAGCAGCATTGTCCACAATAGCTAAATTGTGGAAGGAGCCAAGATGCCCTTCGACATATGACTAGATTAAGAAGATGTGGTCCATATATACAATGGAATATTACTCAGCCATTAGAAAGAACGATTACCCAACATTTGCAGCAACATGGACGTGACTGGAGGACATCATGCTAAGTGAAATAAGTCAAGCAGAGAAAGACAATTATATGGTTTCACTCATTTATGGAATATAAGGAATACCAGGGAGATCTGTAGGAGAAGGAAGGGAGGAATGAAGGGGGCGTAAACAGAAGGGGGACTGAACCACGAGAGACTCTGGGAAACAAACTGAGGGCTTCAGAGGGGAGCGGGGTGGGGGATTGGGATAGGTCAGTGATGGTTATTAAGGAGGGCATATATTGCATGGAGCACTGGGTGTTATACGCAAATAATGAATCATGGAACGCTACATCAAAAACTATGGATCTACTGTATGGTGACTAACATATTAAAAAATTATTATTAAAAAAGGAGTCTTCATTGAAGCTCTCTTGCTTGCTTAATGAATGTGCAAAATTTATTTTCAAGATGACCAGATTTCTCTATATTCTTTTGACTGGCTTCACTGAGGAATCAACCCAATGAATTCAGGACTACCACTCAGGTGTGCTGACATTGCCATGTGCTGGTGTCAGAGCAGTGATTCCTCAAACAGGCATAGCCAGTACTAAGGTCAGAGGAGCACAAGGTGGAACAGAGTCAGCCCAGTATTTGGTGGTGGGGTCTGGCTCATGGCTTCTGGATGATCAGGGAAAGGAGCAGGTGCAAAAGAGGCACTAAGTCCTGACCATCTTTCCTGTGACTCTCAGTCTGGCTTTCTCCTACCTTTTCTACCATCTTTTTTTTTTTTTTTTTTTTTTAAGATTTTACTTATTTATTTGACAGAGAGAGACAGCCAGCAAGAAAGGGAACACAAGCAGGGGGAGTGGGAGAGGAAGAAGCAGGCTCCTAGCAGAGGAACCTGTTGTGGGGCTCGATCCCAGAATGCTGGGATCACGCCCTGAGCTGAAGGCAGACACTTAATGACTGTGCCACCCAGGAGCCCCTTTCTACCATCTTTCAACATTCCCTGAACAGTGGGCTTGTCAGCAAGACTATTGAGATGGGGCTCAGAGAGAAGAGTTGTACTGTTTACCATCTGAGCTACATTTCTGCTACCCAAATGCTGAAGGAGTTTTTTGGTGTGTGTGTGTGTGTGTGTGTGTGTGTGTGTGTGTGTGTGTGTGTGTGTGTGTGTTTTAACTTTTTAATTTGAAATCATTTTAGACTTACAAAAGAGTGTCAGAGATAGTACAGAGGCTGTCTGTATTACCGTTCAGGAAGCTTCCCTTAATGTTAACATCTGACATAACCATAGTTCAATTGCCAAAGCTAAGAAAATCACAGGGAGCACCTGGCTGGCTCAGTGGGTAGAGCATGCGACTCTTGATCACAGGATCCTGAGTTCGAGCTCCATGTTATGCTTAGACACTGCTTTAAAAAATAAAAAAATAGGGTCTATTTAAAACAAAACAAAAACCAAAACTAAGAAAATCACATTGCTTCATTCACAGACTTCATTCAGAGTTCATTAGTCTTTCTACTAATGCTACTGTTCTGTTCCAAGATTCAATCCAGGGTCACATTGCATTTATTTTTTTTTTGAAATTTATTTATTATAGAAATATAGTTGACATACAGTTTTATATTAGTTTCAGGTGTACAGCATAGTGATTCGACAATTCTATACATTACTCAGTGCTCCCCACAGTAGCTGTAGTCACCATCTGTCACCATGCAAAATTATTACAAACATTTACCCACTAATTTTAGCATTCCGTGGTAGATCTTCTCTACAGCAGTTTTTACTGTGCTGTTCTAATGGTGACTTTCTGTCTCCTCCATTCCTTTTAGATTTATGTGTGAGAATTCTTTTGTAACTTTCCCCTTTCTCCCTTTTATTTATTCATCAATCATATTTATTTCATTATGGATTCATGGATATTGATTTACTCCTTCAGTAATAATACTCTTGCTATTTATTAAACATTAAAATAAATAAATAAATAAATAAATAAATAAATAAATAAATAAAAAGAAGTCAGACTTTCCTGAAAGATTTGCCCTCAGATTTACGACGAGTCTAATGACCTTTACCAAATAGTTAAAGGTGCAGTGACTTTTTTAACAGTTTTGTAATTATTATTGCTATTTATTTTGTTACTAAACTTGTTCCCACTTTGGCTATTGGGAACTCTTGCAGGTTTCCCCCAGTGTCCTTCACATATGCATCTAGCTTTTTATTTTCTTGAATAATTCCTTACTTTCTGGTGTTATGAGAATTTTCATGATCATCTTCTATTTTCCCAGCCTCAACCCTGGAGTTTACCACATCTCCAAGGAACCCTTGTTTCTTTTATTAGAGAATGGTATTTATAAACCCAAATCTGGGCATTGGGGTATGCTTATTGCTGCTACCGGGACTCTAGGTCCTCTCAGTGGAGAGAGATGGGAAATATATGTATAATAGCCCATAAACATCTATATTCCTCTATCTATTTATCTGTATTTTCATTAAAAAAAGAAAAAGAAAACCATGAGTTCATACTAATACCTTTTGCACCAATCCAGAGCCACAGGATATATTTGTAATTAATGTATTTGCTTATTTGTAACTTCTTTGTCAATGAAAAGCCTGATTCTCATTATCTGTAATGTATTTACTCATTTGTTCAACCCTAGCATACATATAACATAGTTTTAGAATTTCTAACCCATACTCTGAGAGGCAAATTAATCAACTGGAATGCACTGTTTACAGGTAGTTCTTTCTCTCTTTAGACTTATGTTATCCAGTCAAAAAAACCTGTTTTCTAAAGTTATTAAGTCAGGTACTTTTTACCCAACTACTGCAGTGTGTTTATGTCATTTATTAATATGTTTGTTTCCCCCATATTCTATTTGAATTGTATTTTATTTTGTATACAGCACTCTTTTTGGCATATAAATCTATGGGTTTTGACAAATGCATACAGTCATATATTTACACCTCTCTGACCAAAGACACTGGGAAAAGGTAGGCCCAGCAGAGATCTAGTGAGAATCCCTAAACTCTACTCCACAGCCCAGGGCCTGGCACATAGTCCAATGCACCAGAAGCAGTAGCAATAGTATAGCATCCCTATTCTTCAACTCAGATCCTATCAAATGGTAGGACAGCAAAACTCCAGCTGCCCAGTTACCATTTTGCAACCCAAGTGTGGTGGGTAGTCTGACCCACTAGAAACAATGGCAGCAGTAAGGTCCTTGGCCACCCTTGCGCCCATGCCAGAGCACTGTATGAGTGGTCTGATCTGTTGGCAGCAGCAACAGTAGCGACATCCCAGGCAATCTCAGACTGCACTCCCCACATGGGGTATGGCCAGGTGGTCCCATACAAATGTAGCAGTGCCAGCAGCAAAGCCTGGGGCATTTCTAAAACCAGGTCGCCTGTAGGTGGTGTGACCTGCTAGCAACAGCAAAGTCCCTGACTGTCCCAGCTTCACAACTGGGGCACCAATGGGAAGTCCAATCCTGCAACAACAACAAAGGCAAAGCTTTGTGTCTTCCTGCTCTCAACTTAGCAGTATAAATAGAGTCAGGCTCAGCAGCTTCTGCTTGTACACCCCAGAAGGTCACCTAGCACCATTAAGCAGCCCAGAAACGTGCTTTTCCTGGGCTTCCTACAGACAGCACCAAATAGGAACTGAGTGGGAGCCCCAGCAGCACAAGAAGAACAAAGCAGACCAGAATAGGATTGTATGGGGTAGAAAATTAAATTGTCATTGGAACTAAAGCCCACAAACATAGGCTAAAATAAACACGCTAAGCCTGAACAGGGCGACTGCCTGCTAAATGACATTTTTGTTGTTGTTGTTCAACCAAACCCATACTTTATTCACATTTTCTCAGTAAATGACATTTAAATGGGAATAGTCTCCTAATATAGTAACCAAATTGTCCAGGACATAAAAAAAATCACTCATCATACCAAGATCCAAGAAATCCACATTTGAATGAGAAGAACAATCAACTGATACCAGTACGAACAGAGCCTCAGAGATCTCTGGGACAGTAAAAAAGAGGAAATATTCATACCATCAGAATTCTAGAAAAGAGTGTGGGACTGGAAAAGTATTCAAAGAAGTAATGGCTAAAAGCTCCCCAAATTTGGTTGAAAACATAAAAACTATAATTCAAGAACCTAAGCGAACCCCAAACAGGGTAAAACTGAAGAAATCCATACCATGACACATTATATTTAATCTTCTGAAAACTAAAGACAGAGAAAAATCCTAAAAATAGCCAAAGAGAGATAACACATAAACTATAAAGGAACACCAATTCAAATGACAGCATTTTCTCATCTGAAACCATGAGACTAGAAGGAGGTGGCACAACATTTTTCAAGTGCTAAAAGAAAAGAACTGTAAGCCATGAATCATCTTTCTGGTGAAAATATCCTCGGGATTGAAGGAGAAGGAAAACAAAGAGAATTTGGTGCTGGGGGACATATCCTTCAAGAATGGCTAATGGAAGCTCTCCAAATAAGAAAGCTTGGACCTTCAGAAGTAAAGGATAGTAGAATGGGTGGGTATAAAAGTAAACATAGTAGAGAATCTGTAACCTCCTGGGTTGCTTTAATCATGTTTTATGGCTCAAGCAAAAGTTTAACACCATCTAATGCGGTGTGTAATAAATATAGAGGAAGTACTTCAGACAAGGAACCTAAATGGAACGGATAGTTTTTACACTTAACTTGAAGTGGTAAACCATCAGTATGAGGAGGCTGTGATAAGTTACACACTGCATTAAGAAAATACCTAGAGCAACCATGAAGCACACTACATAAAGCAACACACTTAAAAACATTACAAATAAATCAGAATAGAACACTAAAAAAATATTCAAATAATCCATAGGAAGGAAAGGAAAAATAAGACACATGAGAAACAGAGGAAATACACAGAAAACAAAAAAAGGGAAGCTTGATTAAATATCAGTAATTACATATAAATGGTCTAAATATACCAATTACATGACAGAGATTGGAGAGTAGACAAAAACATGGTCAACTCTATGTGGTCTGTAAGACACTCCCTTCAAAAGTAACACAGGTCAAAAGTAAAAGGATGGGAAAGATACATAAATGCTAATTTTTAAAAATCTGGAGTATATATGTTAATATCACATAAAATAGACATTAAAGCAAAGAGAACTACAAGAGACTTAATATGATAATAAAAAGGTCAATCCAACAAGAGGATAACAGTCCTAGTTACACTCGTGGTGAGCACAGAACAGCATATAAACTTGTCCAGTCATGGTGTTGTACATCTGAAACTAATGTAACATTGTGTGTCAGCTGTACTTTAATTTAGAAAAAAGAAGACAGCAATCCTAAATGTGTATGCACCAAACAACAAAGCTTCAAAATACATGAAACAAAACCAGATGGAGTCAAAAGAAATTATAGACAAATACAGCAATTCTACTTGGGGCTTTGGTACCCCAGTCTTAGCAGTTGATAGCATTACTAAACAGTCAGCAAGGATTTGGGAGAACTGAACAACACCTTCAACTAACCATATCTAATTAACATTTATAGAATGCTCCACACGCCAACAGAATACATATTCTTTTCCAACACACATTGACCTTTCATATAAATAGACTATATCTTGAGTCATAAAACAACCCTTAACAAATTTAAAAGAATTGAAATCATACAGTATTGAGTCATACAGATGTCTTGTGAATGTAGTGGAATCAAACTAGAAATCAATAACAGAAAGACACCCTGAAAATCTTAGAACACTTAGAAATTAAAGAACAGGCTTTAAATAATTCACAGATCAGAAAGGAAATCACAAATAAAATTTTAAATTTCGTAGAATTAAGGGCATCTGGGTGGCTCAGTGGGTTAAGCATCTGCCTTTGGCTCAGTTCATGCTCCCAGGGTCCTGGGATCGAGCCCTCATCGGGCTCGCTGCTTAGTGGGGAGTCTGCTTCTGCCTCTGCCCCTCCCATCCACTCATGTTCTCTCTCTGGCTCTCTCTCTCTCTCAAAAAAATAAAATCTTAAAAAAAATGAAATTTCATAAAATTTAATGAAAATTAAGCAAAGCATGAAAATGTGTGGAATGCAGCTAATACAGTGCTGAGGAGTAATTTAATGCACTAAAGCCTACATTAAAAAAGAGGAAATGATTTCAAATCAATAACCTATGTTCTTATGTCAAGAACCTCTGTCTATCTTTTCATGGATGTTTATATAGCAGACAGCCTTGGAAAGTAGCAAAAGGTAGCATGCTTATTATCCAGTATAAAGATAGTATCTAACTCCAGAACAAAGGACAAGCATGCTTACAGTCCATTATAGAATATTCAGTTTGCCTAAATTCAGGGTCCCTCTCCTTTAACACAATCTACTGTGTATGCAAGTGTCACTTAACCCTCTTCCCATCACTCAGGAAACTGGTACAAAACAAAACAAAACAAAACACCCCCTGACATTCTGGCTACTGCTATTGCTGTGAGTAGTAAAGTCCTTTGTTGGTGACCCAGGAGTCTTGGATCTTCTGCCAGCACTCATGTTAGTTTGCAAGTAAGGTAAAATCTCAGGCCCTTCACAGCTTTTGATGTATATTCATATAAAAACCTGTAAGCAAACGTTTGTAACAGCTTTATTTATAAATGCTTAAAATGGGAAATGGCACAGATGTCCTTCAACAGGGAATGGATAAACTATTTTACATCCATCAATAAAAAGGAACAGACTCTTGATTCATGAAATAGCTCGGATGAATCTTAAATGCATTTTGCTAAAGTGAAAGAGGCTCAACCCAAAAGGCTACATACTGTGAGGAGGAGGTAGAGGTTGAAGTCCAGCTTCCCCACTTGGACCCTGAGGGGTAGAGCCCCTCAGTGCTGCTGGGTAGGAGTGGACACTGTCAGGCCAGGAGGACTTGTCACATTTGGTGGGCATGAGAGTCTTGGCTCACCACTTGGCCTTCTCTGCCACCACCCTGGGAGCATCAGGGCATTTTATTTTATTTATCCTACTTGACCTTCTTGGGTCCATGGGTTTATATCTGTCATTGTTTTTGGAAAATTCTCAGCCATTCCTTTTTTCAATTATTTCTCCTATCCTGTATTTTTTGTTGTGTTTCCAATTATGCACATGCCAGACCATTTGATATCATCCTACAGCCCTTTGATGCTTGTTTCTGTTTTGATTTACTCTTCGTATTCGTCTGCATAACTGCGTTTTTGATTTTTAGTGTTTCCATTCAGTTATTTCTTAAGGTTTCCATCCCTCTGCTGAAATTACCCAGCTAGTCTTCAGCATTGTTCACCTCTGCCATTAGAAATTTTAATGTGTTATTCATAGTTGTTTTAAATTTTCTTTCAAATAGTTTTAGTATCTGTGTCATACCTGAATTTGTTTCTGATGAGTACTTTGTATCTTGGTAGTATGTTGTTTCTTTCTTTTTAATATACTTATTTTTGTTGTTGTTCTTAAGAGCTAGACGTCATGTGTAGTATACAGACACCAAGATAAATATTATTTATGTCTGGAAATGAGCATACCTTTCTTTTGGGGGGGGAGAGGCATAAACTTAATCTAGTCCAGAGCGGGGCTAGGTTTGAGGTTTGTTTGTTACTGTTACGTTCAGTGCACATGCCCCTCAAATTCTTGTGGTGGTACTTGGGGGGTGATGTGCTGGAGACTTGTTCTTCACTGTCTGCTCCACTCCTAGATTTTAATTTGCCCTTCACGTTGGGCCTCAGAGAGAGTCTGTCTCTTACAAGTTCCTTGCTGGTCACTCTTTGTAGGGGAGTGCTGGGGTGGGTCTTCTCTGAATGAGCCTTCATCTTAGGCAGGTTTGTGTCCCATAGGCTCGGGGGTGTGTCCCTTAGTAGTTCTGAGCCCAGCACCTAGCCTCGCTCCTTTTCCAGGTGTGGAAGGTTGGTTTTCCCCCCTTTCCTTCCCTCTGTTGTCCTGGATTTTCACCAGTGCCCTAAGGGTGACTGTGTTTGTTGCCCTCCGCCACCCCTCCCCCCCCCCCCCCCCCGCACACACACATTCGCACATTAGGGCTTTTATTCTGAAGGTGAGATGGAGCATAAGAGTCTCTGTGTCACTGTTCTTCCCCAGTTCTGCTGCAGGAAGGAGACTTTCTTTTCTGTGAGCACCCTCTGGGCTTTGTGGTCAGAAAGCCTTCACGAGAGTGCAGATTTCCCCTCTATTTGCGGCCTGTGGACCTTTACTGTCTCACCAATCTATACCTGGCTAGCCTCTGCCAGTTCACCGATCACCCCAGGCAAACTCTTCGTGCCTAGTGTCTGCTGCATCTGATGCCGGAAGCAGGGCTTGCGTCTCACGGGTGTCTGCAACCCGCCTGTCTGTCCTCACATTTGGGGCCCACTGATTGCCCTGTGACCTGAGCGCTCTGACACTCTGACGAGCATAACAAAAAGCGTTTACTTGTTTATCTGGCTTCTTTTTGTTACAAATTTGGCAGTGACACTCTGGCCAGTGCTCTATATCCTTGGGCAGAAACTGCAGGAGTTTTAAAAACTTACAATTTCTTTGCTCTGCCCCAGATTGCTGATGTGACCATGCTCACGCTTGAATAAATCCTGGTTTGCACTGCCAGGCTTGTGTTCAGACTGTATGTTTAAGCTGTGTTGACAGCCGAATGAACAGTAACTGAGTTAGTGCCTCACACAAAAACACACAAAGATAAAGTTGCATTAAGAGCTATGTCGTCAGGACAGGAAATCCATAGTCCTGGCTTCTAGCAGTCCTAGAATTGTCTGGATACAGGCTTTTATGGCACACCCAGGGATTTGGCTCCTTGGAATTACTGGGTTTAAATTATTATCTCAATATGATTTTATCTTTTATTTCACAAATATTTTTCTTTTTTTTGGAAGCAGAAAATAAATAGCAGTTGTTTGTGAGATTTTTCTTAAGATTCAAGTATCTCTCTCTCCTTTGTAGACCGGAAGTTCCACAAACACCCTGCATGCCCTGCAAATTGCTTTGGCTGATGAAGAAACACAAGTAATCTACCTTTTGACAGATGGGAGACCTGATCAGGTACTTACCAGAGTTGGGAACAAAAAGGGATTCACCAATACCGTGAAAATAAATGCCAAGAATGGGTTCGAAGGATATTTTCAACTGCTTGAAACAGCTTGTAAAGCTGTTGAGAGATGTTTCCTTGGCTTAGGGACCCAGAGCTGAGGTGACAAAATACACTGAGGAATTCCTTTGTCTGCTGAAATGCAGAGGAAAATTTATGTGACAGCAAGTGTTGTCTGGTTCATGGGCCACACACCCACAGGCCTGGAGCCTAACCCCATGAAAGGAAATATCCACCTTTCCATTGAGGACTGGTTTATATTTTATTACAAACTAAGAGTAAGGAGATTCTTTTTGATTTTTTTCCTTTGGGGACTCCAAATCTAAACATGTCACTGCACAATGTCCTTGGTTTTACCCCTAATTTTAACTTAGTAATCATTTAAACAAAAGCATGCCTTTCTAGTGAAATGTTCTTTGTTTTGCTTAGCCTGACTGGAAAATATTTGAAAAGTTTTAGTGGAGTCTGTTCATCTTCTCTCGAGCTTTGTGAATGAAAGACTAATGCTCTGGGCATTAAATAAACATACGGATTTGCAGGCCAGTACAATGTAAATTAGCCGCTAAAGTGAATTAGTATCAACTTGCATCCTTCATTGTGAGGTGTTTGCATGTGAAGAGTGCTAGGCAAATATTGTAAAATATCCTGCATCAAGTGGTCCAGGGCTTAAATAGTAAAGCAACTGGATTTTATTACAGCGTTAGATTTATGGCAGAGAAGATATGTGTAAAGTGAAATTTTATTTTGGATGATTTTCCGATCAACTTCATTATGTTTTCTATTCAAAGGCAATTTATTGTGCCTTGCTTATGTTCCATGTGTGGTGCCAAGTTTTGAGGCTACAAACATGCATAGTATTTTACCCCTGCCTTAGGAGCGTTTACACTTTGGAGGATATGTTAGACATGTATGGTTAACTCTGATCTGACACAGGGTGTGGGTTTGTCTGTGCTGTGAGATGTCTGGGAGCAGAGTGATTGAATATTGCTGTACAAGATGGAGAGAAGGCTGGGGAAGTTCCACTGAAAAGGGGACATTTGAGCTGTGTCCGGAAAGAGGAGAAAGAATTTTCTAAACAGAGGAGATTACTGGTATCCTGGGCCAAAGGAACAGAGGTGTGGAAATACGTGGGCTGCCCAGAGAAACAATCTGAGAACAAAGGCAATGATGGAAAAGTGTCAGGGCTGAGGCTAGAAAGCTCGGTTGGGGGAGATTTTCCTTGATGGCCACATGGAACAAGTGGGTGGGCTTTACCACAGTTGGGAGGGCTCAGCGGGGCAGGTGATCCCATTCAGCTGTACTTTAGAAATGTGCCTCAGCAGTGCAAGGGAAAGACGAAATCTTGATGGGAGCTGGGGAGGGCCCACATCAGGTAGGAAATGGAAATGTGGAAGAGAGGACTCTCCTCAGAGATGAGATAATAGAGTAGCATCAAAGGACTTGGTGACCAATTTGGGAGCAGAGGAAGACAGAGTGAGGAGAAGGTGGGAGCAAGAGAGAAAGGAATCACGGTGACTGATTTCTGGTTTATAACAATTATGTTAGTAACTGATTTAAATTTAAATCTAAAGAAGGAACAAGCTTGGGAGTTGCTGGTGGAAGAAGTCGAGTTTCAGGACCTATAGTCCATGGATGTCCAGAAGCCCTAGAAATATGGGGCTGGTGGTTGGGGAAGATGGGGGCTAGAGATTCTGATTTGAAAGTCATCTGTACAAGGGGTCTTTTCCTTTTTAATAAACTGTTACTGATTTTACTGTTCACACTGTAGGCCATTTAGAAAATATAGATAAGCATATAAGCATAAAAAAGAAGAAAGTTTAACCCAGTCGTAATTCAATTTTGTGTGCTGCCTTGTTTCATCTAATATATGCTTTTTTTTGCAAGTCCTGAGAAATTCTTCCAAAACATCATTCTCAATGACTGCATCATATTCCATTATATAGGCTTAATGTCACTTCTGCCTTGGAAATTAATTTTATTTAATTTTTGAATAGTAATACATTCACATGGTATAAATTACAAAGGTACAAAAGGGTATGCAGGGAAGATTCTCCCTCCTACCTCCTGTTCACTAGCTGAGAGGCAATGTATGCTACCAATTTTCTTATCTCTTCTTTCAGAGATTGTTTTGCAAGCAGAAATGTATTTTTACATACTCCCTTTTATAAATATATAAATGGTGGTGTATTATACACATGATTCCGCACCTTTATTAATAAAGCAGTATGCCTTGGAAATTGCTTAATATATAAAGAACTTCCTCGTTTTTTTATAGCTGCCTAGTGTTCCTGGAGATGGACATTGAGATTGTTTTCAGTCTTTCTGTTACACACTATGTTGCAAAAGTAACTGTGCAGACATGTTTTGCATATGTATATATGTAGCATAAATTCTGAGAAGTAGACTTAGTCCAAAGGTATGCATTTTGATAGATACTGCCAAATAGTCCCCCAGAAGGGATGGACCAAGTAACACACCTGTTTAGCTGTGTGTATTGGGAAAGATTCTTGATCCACAGTCCACCATGTACTTATGCAGGTCTGGAATCTCCTGAGAATGTATACAAAATGTACATTTCTCTGGGGAGAAGAGCCCTCCCTAGCTGTCACCAGAGGGTCTATAGTCCTCTTAAAGATGAAGAACTATGGCTACAGATGATAATCAGAATCAGAAATACGCAGTCCATCCGGAAAAGTAATTTATAAACTCCGAGTTAGGCATTTTGTGTTCATATTTGCCTTTTCTGACATGCAGTCCATTTCTTCTGGATTGTCCCACAGATTCTCTCCAAAAAGCAAATGAATATTTGATATTCATGTTCTGTCTAGAGGACATTAAGATGTATCACTCAATCTCCATTTCTTTTTGAATTTTCATTGACTTTGTAGGATCTGAGTATGTGAAGGCCGGTGCTATTATTCCCAATACTCAGCAGAATTTTCTGCTTGAAAGGACACACAAAGATGATGTTCAGGATTTAATTCCATAGATACCAGCTTACTGTTTGTTTATTAAATGTCCAGGGAAGAATTGTATAGCAAGACAAGTCTTAAATTAATCAAGTTAAAAGAATTCCAGTAATATTAGTTGTCATTAAAACAGAATTGCTAGGTGTCCTTTGGTGGGCATCTCTAGGTGTGAATGGACACAGCCCAGCAGTCTTTGGCTGCAGCATTTTGCGGCTTCTTTGAAGTTAGGAACTTACCCTGGTAGGAATCAAGAAAATGGGAGTAAGGAATGCTTCTGCATCATAAACAAAAATGAATGGGTAAAGCCTGATGTGAGGTGTGCAAGGGGTGGGAGCACAGAGAAGGCACAGGGTGAGCCACCTACACAGACAAACCTCCTGCAGGAGAAGTTAGGAGAGTTAGGAGAACCTATCCCTGCCTTCCTTGCCACCCCAAGTTGACAGGTGTGGTGAAAGGGTCATCTGGCTGCACATCTGTTTAGATTCAGAGAAGAGGGAACCAGGGAGAGTCTCTCGGGTATGCTGCTTGGCCTCATTTAAGGATTGAAGGGACTTCTGTGGGGAACATATGATGGAGTCCTGGGCTGAGAAAGGCTTACTCAACGTTGTATAGGAGTTACACAAGGAGAAGGCCTACTACTTTCTAGTAACAGAGCTACTAGAGTAAGTGGCTGGAAGGAGTCAGGGTCAGCGAGGCTGGTGTGGTAAAAGTTTGCTTACATGTTCAGAGCCTCTTCTTCAAAGCTGTGAGGGCATAAACCAGGGAGAATAATCCATGGGTGGGGTACAGGCAGGAGGTCAGGAATGGCTATTTTCCATTGCAGGCATGGCGCTCCTTCTGCAACACCCCCACTCTCTGTACAGCTCTCTAACGCCACGCTGGGTACTAGAACATCCTGCCAGTTTAAAAAAGACTACCTAAGGCTGGTCGCATGTGGGGGGCTCACCAAGATACACTAACAGACTTTCTCATACCTGTGCACTCTTTAGCTGTATGGATTGATGGAAATGGTTTTGGAGCTAGAGATCTGGGTTGGAAGCTCACCCCCAGCACTGCCCATCTGAATGACCTTGGGCAAGTCCTCTACTTCCTTGACTGCGGCTTAAAGCCAATACTCGCTATTCACAGGGTTGCTTTGAGTAGATGAAATGATGTTCCCATGAATGCATTCCCCAGGTATTTATTGAGTACCTTTTATATGCCAGGCACTGCTATCAGTCTGGGATAGAGTGGTAAGCAAGTTGAACAAGGTGCCTGTCTTCAGGGAAGCTTCTGTTTTTTAGGGAGATAGGCAATGAGCAAATAAGTATATGAAATAATGTCAGGTAGCATATCAACAGATGAAAATGCTACCCATGGTACCTGGCACCCACAGTCAATATTAAATCAATGTTAATTACTTTCCCTTCCCAAATATCTCGGCTATAAGTTAGTATAGGAATAGTTCCTGGCTGAAAGGCTATAAAATTAACAGAATTTAGAGGTAGCATCTCCAGCCTGGAATCAGGGGCAGTGGCCAGGATTCACTGGTATGAAGCAAGCATAATAGTATCCACCTCAGAGGGTTGTAGAGAGGATACAGGTAGACAGCATGAGCAGAGCTCTTAGTGCTTGATACATAGTAGGTACTCAGAAACTAGGCTGAACGAAGGGGAAGCAGCAGAGAGGGCCTTGCTCTGTGGTTGCATTTGACAAGAGGGATGGGGTCAGCTCATTTAGGTTACTGTTTGGTTAGAAGCACATGTTGTGATGAGTACTGGGTGTTATAGGCAACTAAGGAATCGAACACTACATCAAAAACTAATGATGTACTGTATGCTGGCTAACTGAACATAAAAAAAAAGAAAGAAAGAAACCAGCTGATGGCCAGAGGGGAGAAGAGAGAAGAAGGATGAGAGGTGGAGGTGGACTTATGGGCAGGGGCAGGCTCAATGCTGGAGCCAGACACAGAGACTGAGGCTGTGTGTAAGTGGTGGCTAGAATGAGACCAGAACCTGAGCGACCACTTAACCAGCCACTTCCTGGGGAAAAGGCCAGCCAGTGATGTGTCTCCATTTTCACTCTGCCTTCCCAGGATGCATAACACAAATATAGGAAGAGTTAAAGGCCAAACGATAGCAACTGGAAGTCGTCAGTGGAACTGGCTGAAGGAGCCAGCAAGTTGGGTTAATCAAAGAGGGACTCCTGGCACTGAGAAGCATAGAGGAAGTAGGGGCAAGCAGTTTCTGAAGGTTCTCGGCTGGGCTGTGGTGGTGTGATGGAGAGATGGCAGGGGAATTCATCAGTTCTTCCTTCCTGAGGGTTAAGTAATGTAAACATTACCTGAGAGTCAATCCTTACCCATTGCTTCTGGCAATGCTTCTAATTCTAAAAACCGGCTTTGAATTCCAGGCTTAAGGTTTAAGAGCTTGATGACCCTAGGAAACTGAATCCTTCTGAGTCTCAGTTTCTCCTTCTGTGTGTGGGGCCCATACCTACTGGGTCAAGTAGGGTTGCATATTACTGGGGAGAAAAGTAGAGGAGCAGAAAAATGATGGCTGAAACAATGGAGAGATTTATATTCCTATGGATAAGAAGCCCAGCAGTAGGTCTTCTAGGTTCTAGAGCTACTCATGGATGTCTCCAAGAAAACAAGCTTCTTTTTGTGTTTATTCTCCACCATCTTCATTTATAATTTCTACCCTCCTTGTTGCAAGTGGCTGCTCCATCTCTAGGCAGTGCCCATTTTCTGGGGCGGTGGGGGGGTTGAGGATGGGAAGGGGAAGGACATTAGGGTTTTTGTTGTTGTTGTTGTTAAATCTTTGCCTTTTTATTAGAGAAAAGGAATCTCTTCCCTGGGACTTCTGCCTATATCTCAATAGGCAGAACTGGGTCACATGGCTAACTCTAGCTGCAAAAGAGTGTCAGAAGATGAGTTTTTATGTGTATGTGTGTTATTTGTTTTAAACTGGGCACATTGCTGTCATGAAAAGAAAACCAGGGTTCTGCCAGTAAACAAGGGTGAGAGGAATTTATATTAGTAGGCAACTATCCGTCTTTCTAACTACCTCACAGGATGGTTGTAAGGATTAACTTCCTTGTTATACTCTCAACAGAGTGCTTAGCACATGGAAGGACCCTCAATAACTCTTCTTTCACTCTGTGGGAGACACACTGACCATGGCCTATCTGAAGCTGAAAAATGCTCTTTTCAAGTAGATGCTTTGAAAACTACATTGAGATCCAGTAGCCTCACTCTGTAGAATCCCAATAGCCAGGATATTCTACCCTGATACTTTCAGTGCTCTGAAGTATAGCCCAACACTTTAAAAGCATGAACCGTAGGCTTAGGTGCACCTAAAATTGAGTGTTTTGGTCAGTCACATCTTTCTTCCAGATTTTTTTCTCCACCAAATTATGAGCCCTCAGAGGCAAGGGCTGAGTCGTTGGTCTTCATACTCTCACCATCCGGCAGTGTTTGCTTTGTTTTTTGAATTGAATTGACACCTTTCCAAGAAGGCATTCATCACTGTATAAGGAATTACTAGTTGAGAATCTCACTGTCTATAGCAAATACTAAGGATTTTCACATCCTATTTTTTTCTTTCTCTTCCTCTCCCTTTCCATCTCCCTGTTTCCCCCCTCAAAATGTATCATTTCAGCCACCTGAAATGGTTATAGACCAAGTCAAAGTTTTTCAGAAAATTCCTATTTACACCATCTCCTTCAATTACAATGATGAGATTGCAAATGGATTTTTGAAAGAGCTTGCTTCTTTGACTGGGGGAGAGTTCCATTTTCATAATTTTGGCTGTAAGGATCTGTGTCCTCCAGGGACTGTTCAGGTAAGAGCTTAATGAATTGAGAAGAGAGTGTTCATTTATTTGAGCATTACAGACTGGAGGCCAATGGACAATACCTTAGTTGGGAAAATTGCAACCATAAAGACAATTAAGTTGAGCAAATGAAATCACCTAAGCATATACTGCAAAATGTGGTTCAAGGACTAAACTAAGGCATTTGTGAAAATGCAGATTCCTGGGTCACACTTCAGAGCTGCTAAATTAGGCTCTAGGCATAGAGGCCCAGGAATCTTAATTAATATATTTTGTTTTTCTTCAAAGCTTTTTATTATGGAAAATTTCAAACATACACAAAAGTAAAAGAGTATGTGGACCCCCATCCCATGTACCCATCAGTCAGATTCAATAATTATCAACATTTTGCCAAATTTAGGAGTCTGATTTTTAACAAGCATCCCAGAGGGTCCCTACTTGTAGTTTGTTAACCACTTCTGTTTATAGGCATTTGTGGGAAACTTAAGAAAAATTCACATCCTAGATAGTTGTCTCCTGACCGCTCAGGCTGTATAACTATGGGACCATCTGATAAAGCATTTCATTCTAATGGGCTGATGGGAGACAGTAAATAAAATTCTATTCTCCAGTCCTCTAATCTTGGCCTGAGGCTATGCATTTCAAGATTGCCTTCTAGAGAATGTTTTTTGTCTTATTGTCTGTCCTGTGGAGTCACTGTAAATCCAGGACAAGCCAGAGTACCAATCAGTGCTTACATTTGAAGAAACTACCAGAGTCTGGGGAATGAATCATCTGAAAGGACTGGAGGGAACAATGACCTCTCTGAGCTTAAACAAGGCAGAGAATAGTAACTACCCCCATCAGCTAGACTGGGAAATTTCATAATCCAGTAGGCATTAGGTAGAGTATAAAGAAGGGTCTTGCCTCAGGAGCATGGACAACCAAATGCTGCTCCAGTTCTGCCTAGAAAATCTTAAATGCAGGACCTGAAAGGATCAATCTATTTCCAAGGAACTTAAGTGCATCCCTGAATAAATCCCAAGAATAATTATAAGAAAGCAAAAATATCCATTACCCAAAAAAGTAAAATTGACAATTTCTGACATCCAATAAAATAGTACCAGTTATGTAAAGAAGCAGGAAAATACAGGTCCATAACAAGAAGAAAAAGCAAATAGAAAAATTAAAACATGCATAGCTGACTCAGATGTTAGTATTAGAGCATTAAAGCAGTTATTGTAGCTGTGTTTGTTATGTTCAAAAAGAAAGAGACATGAAAGATACAAGTAAGACACAAATAAAATTTTTAGAGATGATAACTACAATGTATGAGGTGAAAAATACACGGAATGCGAGGAATAGCAGGTAAGATAACTGCAGAACAAAAGACTAGTAAACTGCAGGGCAGTGATAGAAACTATCCAAAATGTAACACAGAGAAGAAAGAGAATTAAAACAATAAACAAGCAAGCAAAACCCCAGAAAATAGGGCGTAAGTGAGCCATGGAAAAATTCAAGTAGCCTAGTAAATGTGTAATTGAAATAGTAGTGCCAGAAATTTTCCAAATTGGTTGAAAACTATAAACCCACAGATCCAAAAAACACAATGAATGCCAAGCACAAGGAACATGAAGAAAATCACACCAAGTCATATCAGAATGGAACTTCTCAGAAGTAATGACAAAAAAGAAATCTTAAACGAATAGGGTGAAAGAAGACAAATATATACAGAGGAACACAGATAAGGAAAGCAGCATATTTCTCATCAGAAACAATGCATGTGAAAAGACAGTGGGGTGATATTTTTAAAGTACTGAAAGGAAAAAAGCTCAGTGTAGAATCTATACCCTGAAAATATCTTTCAAAAAGGGAAGTGGAATGAAGATTTCAAAGATATACAAAAACTGAAAGAATTCATCACCAATAAACCTGCAGTATAAGAAATGTTAAAGGGAGTACTTTAGGCAGAGGAAAAATCATACCAGATGGAAATACAGATTTGCACTAAGGAATGAAAAGCAAAGGATAACTTCATGAATAGCTGCATAGTAATTGCATGGGTAGATATGTAAGGCTTTTTCCCCCTTGTTATTTAAATCCAATTATAAGATAAATTACTGGAGGGACTTACAGTTTCAGCAATAATGGTATAGTCCCATTCCTCCTAGGTCCTACATCTTAAGCTAGAACACAGCAAATAAGCATAGGAATACTCTGAAAGGTGGAAAGAAGAAGGTGGAATTTCTGGAGACCTCAGAACTTAAGGAATGATATGGCAATAAGTCTTGGGGGATTTGTTAATGCTTTCCATATATCCCAGAGAGGGCACTGCTGAACCCTCCAACCTGGAATCTCTAACAGGCACAGACCAAAAAAAAAAAAAAAAGATGACCCAAGAAAAGCTTATTCTCCCTAGCCAAAGGACTGGGAAGAAGGTGGCCTAACAACAGAAAACCTTTTTTGCAGTACCTGCCATAATCCAGCCATACAACAATGGAAAAACTGCACCCCTTTCCCTGAAATTTGAGTGGAGCTGAACAGAGAGCTGATCTTCCCCACTACCATGGAAACAAGCGATGATGCTCTGATCCCTCTGCCTGGTGGTATCAGCAGAACTGATCAGCTGATTTTCCAAACCCCACTAGACAGAGTAGGTTGTGCTGTAAATCCCATGCTAGGATAGTATCAGAGGATTGAGAGGGAAAGTTATTGTCCATCCCCTCTCCAGTGGAAGTCAACAGTGCTCTGATTCTCCCACCATGGAGTCCAGTGGCAAACTGGGCCTCTGCCCTACCAGGGAGCTCTAAGACTTAACAAGGCAACGTGAGGATGGTCTAGTCACTGCTGTGCTTTGCTACAGCCCTCATCTCTGTGGGACTCATCAAGGAGATGAACTTCCACAAACAGTCAACATCAGTGAAAATGAAAAAAGAAGTGTGAGTTACAGATAGGCAGCACTTCACTTTTCCCCTATCCCTGGTGCCACTGAGCGTTGATGGGGAGCTGAGCCTCCATTAACACCCAACAGAATAAAAATAAAAGAAGTGTGAAAGGGGAGTAACCCCCACTGTTGTCCTCTCTGAGTGGAGAGGTGATCCTCTACCCCCATCCAGCATCAACAAGACCAAAGGAGGCTGTGCTCTCTGGGACTACTCAGTATTCAGACTCCCTACTCTTGGGATCTCCCTCTCTGAACAAAGTAGATACTGTTGTTCCACATAAAGAGAACTGAACTCCCAATTCCTGAACTCCTGACACTGTGGTAACTTGCCTTGATGAAAAGAACTGGGAAAAAAATCACCAGATACACAGTTGTGCCCAAATGAAAGTTTAGCTATGAGAGTCCCCAAACATAAAACAAACAAAAAGCATACTAGAAAAACAGGTTCACTGTTTTCTAGGGGTAAGTGGGACAGACAGGGGAAAGAGAGACAGCCACAAGTGGCCTAGTCTGGGAAGCCTCTTTTCCCCCTGAGACTCTTTTCTGCACAGAGATATCAGAGTGTGTGGGAAGAACAGGCAAGAAGGACCCAGCCAGAGCAAGTGGTCCATTCCAGGAAAACTCTCTTCCTGTGGGACAGTGGCCCTCCTATGCTACCCAGTGACACAGGACACCCAGGGGACAGCAGTAGAGGCACCAAGAAATGCCTGGCTGTCTGACTAGGGGAAACTCCTTCTGCCTGCTCAAACAGCAGCAGCAGAGACCAATGGGAGCCCAGCAACACCAGATTAATAAAGAAGACCAAAATAATATCAAAAAGGCTCTGAAAATTAAACTGCCATTGGAGCAAAATCCTACAAAAGTAGGACAAAGTCTCACACACTAAATTTAAATAGGGCTACTGCAAGCTAAAATAAAAGTTTTAAAATAGGACCCAGAGTCTTGTAACACAATATAGCCAGTATGTTCAGGATACAGTAAAATCACTCATCACACCAAGAACCAATAAAATCACAACTTGAATGAGAAAAGACCATCACATGATCTGAACACTGAAATAGATGAATCAGATGCTGGAATTACTTGACCAAGATTTTAAAGAACCTATCATAAAAATGCTTCAACTATCAACTACACGCTATCTGGTGACAAATAAGCAAATAGAAAATCTCAGCAAAGGTGTAGAAGTTATAAAAATTTCCAAGTGGATATTATAGAACGGAAAGCTTCAATAGCAGGTAAACTCACTGGGTGGGCTCAGTGGTGAGAGTGGAGATGACTTGATTTTATCAGTGAACTTGAGGTCAGACAATAGAATTCAGCCAATCTGAACAATGGAGAGGAAGTAGACTGAAAAAAAAAAAAAAGCCAGAACCATGGGAACCTATAGGACAGTAATGAAAGATCCAACATTAGTATCATCGGAGTTCCCCAAAGAGAAAAGAAAGGGGGGCTGAAAGACTACATGGAAAAATAACTGAAAACTCCTCAAATTTGGTGAAAGTAGTAACCATACAAATTGAAGAAGCTGAGTAAACTCCAAAGAAGATAAACCCAAAGACATCCATGCCAATACACACCATGTTAAACATTTGAAAATCAAAGATAAAGTCTTAAAAACAGCCTGAAAGAAATGACACCAAATTGACAGTGAATTTGACCAAGAAGGCCAGAAAAGAAGTGGCACAATATTTTTCAAGTGTGGCAAGAAAAGAACCATCGACCACAAATTTTATATTGGACAAAACTATCCTTCAGGAACGAAGGGGAAATAAAAATATTCTCAGACAAATAAAAATCAAAAGCTTTGTTGCCAGAAGCCCTACTCTTATATTGGCTACAGGAAGTTCTTAAGGCAAAAAGAAATGATAAAATAAGAAGTCTTGGAACATCATGAAGGAAGAGAGAAAGAGCAAAAATATGAGTAGATGTAATGGTGTCTCCTTTTCCTCATGAAATCATATTCAATGATTGAAATAAAAATTATACCACTATCTGATACTCAACACCATGATATTTAAAAGAAGGTAAAGGGACCTAAGTGGAAGTGAGGTTTCCATATTTCCCTTGAAATAGTAAAATGTTAATGCGAGTAGACTGTTATAAGTCTCATAGATATGCTGTCCATACCCAGAGAAGACATTATGAAAGCAATATAAAGAGATATGCTCAAAAACACTACAAATAAACCAAGATAGAATTATTTAAAATTTTTTTCAAATAACCCAAAGGAAGGCAGGCAAAGAGAAACAGGAACAAGACCAATGAAACAAGTAGAAAACAAATGATAAAATAACAGAAGTGTTAACATATCAATAATTACTTATAAATGGTCTAATTATCCCAATCAAAAGACAGATATTGACAGAGTGGGTACAAGAACATGACTAAATTATATGCTACATAAGAGAAACTCACATCAAGTACAATTACATAGGTTCAAAAGGAGAAAGACACACCAACAGAAATCTGGATTGGCTGTGTTAATAACAAATAAAGTAGATTTTATAGCAAATAAAATGTACATAATAACATCAGTCCACCAGGAATACATAAAGGTCCTAAGTGTGTGTGCACAAACCAATACAGTTTTAAAATATATGAAGCAAAAATTGATAGAGCTGAAAAGAGAAATAGACAAATACACAGTTGGAGACCTCAACGCTTCCCTCCCAGCAACTGACAGAAACTACTAGATGCAAAATCAGCAAGGACAGAGAAGATCTAAACAGCACAGTCAACCAACAAGATCTAATTGCCACAGGTAAAATACTCCCCACTACAACAGCCAAATAGAAATTTTTTTCTAGTGCTCATGGTATATTTATTAAGATAGGCTGCACAATGGGCGATAAAACAGACTTCAGCTAATTTAAAAGCATTAACTACAATAGCTGAATTATGGAAACAGCCCAAGGGTCCCTCAGCTGATGAATAGATAAAGAAGATGTGAAGGGTGTGTGTGAGTGTGTGTGTGTGTGTGTGTGTGTGTGTAAAATGGAATATTACTCAGCTATGAAAAGAATGAAATCTTGCCATTTGCAGTGACATGGATGGAGCTAAAAGTATTATACTAAGTGAAATAAGTCAGAGAAAGACAAATACCGTATGATTTTACTCATGTGGAATTTAAGAAAGAAAACAAATGAACAAAGGGGGAAAAAGAGAGAGGGAGGCAAACCAAGAAACAGACTCTTAACTATAGAGAACAAACCCGTGGTTACCAGAGGGAAGGTGGGGTGGGGGGCGATGGGCGAAATAGGGGATGAGGATTAAGGAGTGCACCTGTTGTGATCAGCACTGGCTGATATATGGAAGTGTTGAATCACTATATTGTATACCTGAAACTAATATGGCACTGTGTTAGCTAACTGGAATTTAAATAAAAACTTAAAAAAAAAGTAAAAGCATTGAAATCGTAGAGTTTGTTCTCTGACCATAATGGAATCAAATGAGAAATTAATAATAGAAAGACAGCATGAAAATGTCTAAAGACATGAAATTTAAACAACACAGTCCTAGGTAATTCATAGGTCAAAAAGAAAGTCTCAAAGGAAATTAAAAATACTTAGAACCAAATGAAAACAAAATACCACATATCAAACTGTGTGGGATACAGCTAACGCAGTGTTAGGAGTGAAATTTATAGCACTAAATGCTTGCGCTGGGAACAAGGAAAGTTGTTGAATCAACAATCTGAGTTCTTACCCCAGGAAATTAGAACAAGAAGGGCAAAATAAACCCAAAGCAAGCAGAAGGAAGGAAACAATACAGATAAGAGCATGAATCAATAAAATTGAAAATAGGAAAACAGTAGAGAAAATCAATGAGACGAAAAGCTGTTTCTTTGGGGGAAAAAACACCCTCAAGAACTGATAACACATCTTGGGAGGCTGACAAAGACAAAAAGAGTAGACACAAAGAACTAATATCAGGAATGAAATAGGAGATATTGTATTAGATCTTACAGCCATCAAAAAGATTATAAAAGGAATACAATGAGCAACTTTGCACTCATAAATTTGACAATTTAGAAAAAAAAATGGGCCACTTCCACACAAAATAAAAACTACCAGAAATCATCCAAAATAGAATAGACAATGTGAATCACACTAAAATAAATATTTTTTCAAGAGAAATGAAAGCAGATGTCCATAAGACTTGTACACAGATGTTCATATCTTTGTTTTTAATAGCCCAGGCATGTCCCTAAACAGGTAACTAAGTTTTGGTATTCAGTATACAATCTAATGTTACTCAGCAGTAAACATGAATGAACTCTTGATTCATGCTGCAACATGGGTGAATCTCAAAGTGATTATATGAATGAAGGAAACTGGACAAAGAATACATACTGTATGATTCCATTTATATAAAATTCTAGAAAATCGAAACTAATGTATAATGACAGAAGGAAGATGAGTAGTTGCTTAGGAAGGGGGGAGAGGGGATTTGGAGTAGGGAGGATAGCATATTTACAAGGGGGCCTGAGGAAACTTTTAGGGTGATGGATATGTCTGTTATCTTGATTGCAGTGAAGATTTCACAGGTGTCAATGTCAAAACTATTCAAATGTACATGCATTACGTTTATTGTGTATGAATTATACTTCAATAAAGCTGTTTATTAAAATGGAAAAATATGAGAACTACATGAAATTCTTTAGATTCTTCTTTTCCTGATACAGTTGGTTTTCTGTTAGAAATGTTTGAAATTTGAACTTTTTTATACCATTTCACAATATATTTACTTCTCATTTTGGCAGAATGAAGATCTGACTCTTTTAATTAAGGAAATGGAGCAGGGACGAAGTGACCTGGAGAAGGTGCAAGACCTTTATTCAGAGTCTTTGATCATGGATTGGTGGTACAACGGAGAAAAGGAGGGGGACAATAAGTGAGCACGCCAAAGCCCCTGTTTTCCCCATCACTGGGGTCCTCTCAGATGCTTCTGCTCGCTCTCCTTGACACCTCTTCTTTCTGCAGTACTTTTGGGATTTCTTTTAGTGAAAAGAATCACATAGCATGATTGTGTTAGAATTTTTTTAAGGAAGGAGAAGTCATGATCTAATAATTTAATTATCTAATATATGGCTTAAGGAGGCCACATATTTACCTTTAAATGTAAGTTCTGAAATCCTTGTGTGTCACTTAGAGCAGTGTTAATGGTTCGTCTCCACCCAGTGTGGATGGGCCCCCCAAACCCGGCCATGATAGAGCACAGCAGGAGTGCTGTGTAGGGCAGGAAATTTGACTCAGGGATCAGGAGCCCTAAGGGTCTGGACTTCACTGTGTGTGATCTTGGCAAATCCCTGACTTCTCTCCACATCTGCCCATTGCTGTGAGTCTTGGTTTCCTCGTCTTTAAAATGGTGGCTGTGGTGGTAGAATTTGGTTTAGATAATGTCTCAGGTCTTTCCTACCCTATATTCTAATACGTCTCTAGTTAGTAATTTTTTTTAAAAGATTTTATTTATTTATTTATTTGACAGAGATAGAGACAGCCAGTGAGAGAGGGAACACAAGCAGGGGGAGTGGGAGAGGAAGAAGCAGGCTCATAGCAGAGGAGCCTGATGTGGGGCTTGATCCCATAACGCTGGGATCACGCCCTGAGCCGAAGGCAGACGCTTAACCGCTGTGCCACCCAGGCGCCCTTCTAGTTAGTAATTTTTAAACAAAAATCAGAACCACTCCAATACTCAGAAAAGGTGTGAAAATTTCTTAAAACAATTGAACATTGTACAGATATTCAAATATTACAGCTTCATACAAATACTCTATCAGGAGGATGTCTTTTTATTTAAAAGAGTGATAGCTAATGGAAAGAAGCTGAAAGTACCTTTATCAATCAGGACTTCCTCTTCATCAAAATTCACTGTCTCCTGTTAGCAAATTAAGCATTAACATGGGCGGGGAGCAGGGTATGAGCAATGAAATCAGTAGAAAGAGATAAATGTTATATTGGGCCATCTTATAATGAGGTTTTACAGCGTCATCAGATATATCTTCTAAATTCAGAGAATCTGAACAAATAAGCTAAGAGTCAAATAAATGTGCGGCACCTCACTGTGAATTACCCTCTTTATCTTAACTGTCTTCTTTCCCTTGTTTAATCAATCTAAAAATCTCAGGACAAAATGACCAGCTATTGTTTGGAACTTGGCTTAGTCAGTTGACCATATCTGCCATTGATTGAGTAGTGGATGCATTCTTTTTTTATTTTTTATATTTCTTTTTTAGGGGCTGAATAGGGCAGGTTCTGGAGTCATGCAGAAAAGTGTTTTAATCCGGGTTTCCCACCATTACGTGTTGGGTAAATTTGGGCAAGTTACTTAACCTCTTGGAGCCTCAGTTTCCTTATATACAAAATGGGAATAATGGTAGTCATAGGGCTTTTGGGGAGGTTAAATGAGGCCAGGCCTGTCATGTAACAAGAGCTTTAATTTAACATAAGGGAATGAGTAAAATTCAGTGCCTCATTCTACAGGTAGCATGCTTCTATACTTCCTTAGAACATTAGGAAAAATTAGTTCACTGACTTAGCTACAGTCAAAACCAAATTGCCTTGTTCCAGCTTTCTACCAGGTGAAAAAATGTTTCAGCCTCCAAATCTCCTCTCCCTTCCTTCTTTTTTCAAACATTTGTGGAGTACAGACCCTGTGCCAGGTGAACTAGGATGCACAGATGAATATAAACCCAGTCCCTTCCATCACAAGATGCACAGTGTGGTGGGGGATACAGTATACCAGATTATAGAACACTGTGGGGTGGTCTGTGAAGTGGGCATTCAGGTGGAGGGTAAAGGAGAGAGGTCATGCTTTACAGTGTTGGAGCAGGAGATTGTTCTGGAAACTTTCCTTTCTGTGGCTGCTGTGTTCAGAGCTTCAGAAAAGATGTGTCTGGGAAAATTCTCAGGCATTTCTAGGGTCCCTCCTGGCCCCAGATCTTCACCAGAGTGGTTTCCTGTGGTCTGGAACTGGCACAGGGGGTCCAAGGCAAGGATTTCCCTTCTCTGGCTTTTATAAGAGCTAGCTGTTCAACCCTTTAGTTAGAGAAAGGGGTTTCCGTAAGGCTTTCTGTTTACAACTGGCTCTCCCTCGTGTTAATTCTCATATCAGCCCTATAGAGTCAGTGCACACCTAAATTTCCCACAGTTTACAGAGGAGGAAAATGAAGAAGTTCAGAGAGGAGTGAGGGATGTCACCTAGTCACACAGCCAGGAAGGAACAGAGCTGTGATGGGAGCCATATCTAATGACTTCACATCTGAGTCCCTGTTCACTCTTCTGCTTTGGGTGGGGAAAAAGATTATTCTTAAATTAACCAAGGAGAGGAAGCCTCCTCCTTTAGTTTGTAGCATTCAACATGATTTTATTGATCTAACTCTGCCTTCTTGATGGAATCTTGTTTTCCCCCTCCTTTAATTCCTCTTTTTTTCTTTCCTTGTCTATTTTTTGTCTGAATCAAAACAGGCATCAAAAAGAAATCTGTTCTATGGTTTCAACCCCAGAAAAATGTGAAAAACCTCATTCTGATGTCAAGCCAACACCAGCGTCATCCCTAAATATGTTGCACTTAGCAGAGGATCTTTCAAATCAAAAGATTCAGAAAAAGAAAGTCCTTCACGCAGGTATCAGTGAACAAAATGGTTTGATTCTCATTACTGGTTTTCCTTCAATGCAAGAAAGTAGAATGAAACTAAATCCACATAATATTTTATTTTTTTAATAATATTTTGTATTATGTTAGTCACCATACGGTACATCCCTGGTTTTTGATGTAGAGTTCAGTGATTCATTATTTGCACATAACACCCAGTGCACCATGCAATACGTGCCCTCCTTACTACCCATCACCAGCCTATCCCATTCCCCTCCCCCCTCCCCTCTGAAGCCCTCAGTTTGTTTCTCAGAGTCCATAGTCTCTCATGCTTCATTCCCCCTTCTGATTACCCCCCCTTTCTTTATCCCTTTCTTATTTTAAAAGGAACCTAAACCTGTGGGGTTTTTTGATTTTCTTTTTGCTTTATTGACATATAATCAACACAAACATTATATTGGTTTTAGGAGTACAACATAACGACTTGATATTTGTATATATTGAAGGGCGATCACCACAGTAAGTTTAGGTATCATCTGTCACCACACGTAGTTACAAAAGCATTTTTTTCTTATGATGAAGACTTATAAGATCTGTGCTCTTAGCAATTTTCAAATATGCAATAAAGTATTGACTATAGTCACCATGCTGTACATCACATCCCCATGACTTTATTTTATAACTGGAGGTTTGTGTCTTTAGACCCTCTTCACCCATTTTGCCCACTTCCCCATCCCCCACTTCTGGCAAGAGCCTGCTCTTTGCATCTATGAGCTTGTTTTAGGGTTTTTTTGTTTTTTGTTTTTTTGTGGTTTTTTTTTTTTTTTTTTTTTTTTTTAAAGATTTTATTTATTTATTTGACAGAGATAGAGACAGCCAGCGAGAGAGGAAACACAAGCAGGGGGAGTGGGAGAGGAAGAAGCAGGCTCATAGCAGAGGAGCCTGATGTGGGGCCCGATCCCATAACGCTGGGATCACGCCCTGAGCCGAAGGCAGACGCTTAACCGCTGTGCCACCCAGGCGCCCCTTTTGTGGTTGTTTTTGTTTTTGTTTTTAGATTCCACATATAAGCGAAATCATATAGTATTTGTCTTTCTCTGCTTAAGTTATTTCACTTAGCGTAATGCACTCAAAATCCATCCATTCATGTTGTGGCAAATGGCAAGATCTCTTTCTTTTTATGGCCGAATCATAGTGTGTGTGTGCGTGTGTGTGTGTGTGTGCGTGTGTGTGTGTGTAGGGTTTATATATTTCCTCTTCTTTATCCTTCACCTATTGATGGACACTTAGGCTGCTTCCATATCTTCGCTATTGTAAATAATGCTGCAGTGAACCTGGGGGTGCATATATCTTCTTGAGTTAGTGTTTTTGTTTTCTTTGGCTAAATATCCAGAAGTAGAATTGCTGAATGATATGGTAGTTCTAATTTTTTGAGGAACCTCTATACTAGTTTCCATCGTGGTTGTACCAATTTACATTCCCACCAGCAGTGCACAAGGGTTCCCTTTTCTCCACATCTTCAACAGTACCTGTTATTTGTCTTTTTGATTCTAGCCATTCTAACAGGTGTGAGGTGATATCTTCTTGTCGTTTTGATTTACATTTCCCCGATGATGAGTGATGTTGAGCATCTTTTCATGTGTCTGTTGGCCATCTGTATGTCTTCTTTGGCAAAATATCTGCTCAGGTTCTATGCCCATTTATTAATTGAATTATTTGGGATTTTTTGGTGTTGAAATCTTCATATCTTTTGTTATTAAGCCCTAATCAGATATACCATTTGCAAATATCTTCTCGCATTCTGTAGATTGCCTTTTCATTTTGTTCATGATTTCCTTCATTGTGCAGAGCTTTTTATTTTGATGTAGTCGCAATAGTTTAATTTTGCTTTTGTTTCCCTTGCCAGAGGAGATATATCTAAAAAAAAAAAAAAAAAAAAAAGTCTTTGTGGCCAATGTCAAAGAAAGTACTGCCTATATGTTTTCTTCCAGGAGTTTTATGGCTTCAGGTCTCAAGTTTAGGTCTGTAATCCATTTTTTGAGTTTATGTTTGTGTATGGTGTGAGAAAGTTGACCAGTTTCATTCTCTTGAATGTAGCTGTCCGGTTTTCCCAGCACCATTTGTCAGAGAGACTTTTTCCCACTCTATATTCTCCTGTGTCATAGATTAATTGACCATAAAAGTGTCAGTTTTCTCTGGACTCTGTTCTGTTCCATTGATTTGTGTGTCTGTTTTTGTGCCAGTAACATACTTTTTTGATATGTATAGCTTTGTAGTAAGTCTTGAAATCTGGGATTGTGATACCTCCAGCTTTGTTTTTATTTTTCAAGATTGCTTTGGCTATTTAGGGTCTTTTGTGGTTCCATACAAATATCAGTATTATTTGTTCTCTGAGAAAAATATTGTTGGTATTTTGATAGGGATTACATTAAATCTGTAAATTGTTTTGAATAGTATGGACATTTTCACAATATTTGTTCTTCCAATCCATGAGCAGGGAATATTTTACCATTTGTGTTGTCTTCAATTTCTTCTATCAGTGATTTATAGTTTTTGGAGTACAGGTCTTTCACCTCCTTGTTGATAAATTTATTCCTAGGTATTTCATTCTTTATGGCGTAGTTGTAAATGGGATTGTTTTCTTTAATTTCTCCTTTAGCTATTTCATTATTAGTGTATAGAAATGCAGGGGCGCCTGGGTGGCTCAGTCATTAAGCGCCTGCCTTCGGCTCAGGGCGTGATCCCAGAGTCCTGGGATCGAGCCCCACATCAGTCTTCTTCGCTGGGAGCCTGCTTCTTCCTCTCCCACTCCCCCTGCTTGTGTTTCCTCTCTCGCTGGCTGTCTCTCTCTCTGTCAAATACATAAATAAAAGTCTTAAAAAAAAAGAAATGCAAGAGATTTCTGTATATTAATTTTGTGTCCTGCAACTTTACTGAATTCACTTATCAGTTCTAGTAGTTTTTTGGTGGAGACTTTTGGATTTTCTATATAAAGTATCATGTCATCTGCAAATAGTGAACATTTCACATCTTTACCAATTTGTATGCCTTTTATTTCTTTTTCTTATCTAATTGCTGTGGCTAAGACTTCCAGGACTATGTTGAATAAAAGTGGTGAGATTGGACATCCTTGTCTTCTTCCGGATCTTAGAGGAAAAGTTCTCAATTTTTCACCATTGAGTATGGTGTTAGCTGTGGTTTTTCTCATATATGGCTTTTATTATGTTAAGACATGTTCCCTCTAACCCTACTTTGTCAAGAGTTTTTATCATGAATGGAGTTTTTATCATTTGTGCTTTGTCAAATACTTTTTCTGCATCTATTGACATGATCCATATGGTTTTTATCCTTTCTCTTGTTAATGTGATGTATCACATTGATTTGTGAATATTGAAAGACCCTTGCATCCTGGGAATAAATCCTACTTGATTGTGGTGAATGATTTTTTTAATGTATTATTGAATTTTGTTTACTAATATTTTGTTGAGGATTTTTGTATCTGTGTTCATCAGAGATATTGACCTATAGTTTTCTCTTTTTTTAGTGTCTTTATCCTGTTTTGGTATCAGAGTAATGTTGGCCTTGTAGAATGAATTTGGAGCTTTCCTTCCTCTTCTATTTTTTGGAATGGTTTGAAAAGAATAGGTATAACTTCTCTTTAAATATCTGGTAGAATTCACCTGTAAGCCATCTGGTCCTGAACTTTTATTTGTTGGGGGGTTTTGATTACTCATTCTATTTCATTGCTGGTAATTGCTCTGTTCAAATTTTTGATTTCTTCCTGATTCAGTTTTGGAAGTTTATATGCTTCTAGGAATATGTCCATTTCTTCTAGGTTGTCCAATTTGTTGGCATGTAATTTTTCATAATATTCTCTTATAATTCTTTGTATTTTTGTGGTATTGGTTGTTATTTCTCCTCCTTCAGTTTCCTCTTTTATTTGAGTTCTCTTCCTTTTTTTTTAAATGAGTTTAGCTTAAAGGTTTATCAATTTTGTTGATCTTTTCAAAGAACCAGCTCCTGGTTTTATTGATTTATTTTTGGTCTGTATTTCATTTATTTTTGCTCTAATCTTTATTATTTCCCTCCTCCTACTGGCTTTGGGCTTTGTTCTTCTCTTTCCAGCTCTTTTAGTTATGTAGTTAGGTTGGGTTGTTGTGAGCTTTTTGTTTGTTTTTTTTGTATAAACTGTGAGTTGTACATTTTTTTGTATAAAGTATGAGTTTACATTAAGATTTTTTCCCTATAGATGTTGCTCTAGCACCATTTGTTGAAAAGGCTATACTTACACTTATTCCATTGAATTAATTTTGTATCTTTGCCAGAAATCAGCTGGGTATATCTGTGTGGGTTAAATCTAGGTTTTATACTTCTGTTCCATTGATCTTTGTTTCTGTTTCTCTACCAATACCACAATATCTTGATTAATGTTGCTACATGCCTTATTATCAAGTGCCATGATTCCTCCAACTTTATTTCTCTTTTGCAAAAGTATTTTAGCTATTTTGGGGGGCCTAAAGTTTTGTTTAAATTTTAGAACATGGTTATGTATTTAAAGAAAACCTTTCTAGGATTTTGACATGAATTGCATTGAATTTATAGATTGATTTGGGGACAACTCACATCTTTATGATGTTGATTCATCCAGTCTGTGAACACAACTCATGAATATGACCATATATTAGGTCTTCTTTGTTGTCTTGCAGCAACATTTTGTAATTTCCAGCTTAGAGATCCTGTACATGTTTTATTAACTATATGCCTAATTATTTCATTGTATTTGGAGTGATTGTAAATGGTATTTGTTTTTTTAATATAGGTTTCCATATGTTCATTAGGTCATTATATTCATTAGTCTATCAAAATGCAATTGATTTTGTGTGTTGATCCTGTAACTGGCAACTTTACTGGACTCAGTAGTTCTAGGAATTGTGTGTGTGTGTGTGTGTGTGTGTGTGTGTGTGTGTGTGTGTGTGTGATATGTGCTTGTGGATTTCTTGCCATTTTCTGCATAGACAATATGTCATCTACAAATAGGGACAGTTTCATCTTCCTTTCCAATCTCTATGACTTTATTTATTTTTCTTGTCTTATTGCAGAAGTTAGAACTTCTAGGACTCTGTTGAATAAGAGCGACAAGAGTGGGCATTCTGGCCTTTTTCCCAGTCTTAAGGGAAAAGATAATTCAGTCTTTCACCATTGTGAATGATATTAACTGTAAATATTCTTTATCTGTAGGTATTCTTTCTGCAGATATTCTTTATCAAGTTAAGGATGTTTCCCTCATTTTTAATTTTCTGAGAGTTTTTATGATGGATGGGTGCTGAATTTTGTCAAATGCTTTTGCTGCATCAATTGATACATGATTTTTCTTCTTTAGTCTGTTGATATGTGGATTACTGATTATTTTCAAATGTTAACCAACCTTGTATGTCTGGAATATTTTTCACTTCCATATTTTCTCTGTGTATAACTCTTTTAATACCTTGCTGGATTTGGTTTGCTAATACTCCGTTGTGGGTTTTTATATCTAAGTACATGAAGAATATTGGTCTATAGTTTTTCTTTTTTCTTAGTTCTGTTTTTTCCACAGTTTTAAATTGATGTGTAGTTGATATATAATACCATATTAGCTTTAGGTGTACACCATAGTAATTTCACATTTATATACATCACAAAGTCACCATCACAAAGTGATCACAATAAATCCAGCTACTATTTCACCATACAAAGTTGTTACTTATTATTAAACATATTCTCTATGCTGCACATTGCATTACCTATCTTATTTATTTTATAACTGGACGTTTGTACCTTTTAATCCTCTTCTCTTATTCCCTTCCTGCCCTACACCCTTCCCCTCTAGCAACCACCAGATTGTTCTCTGTATTTATGAGTCTGTTTCTATTGTTTTGTTTGTTTTTCTTTTTCATCATATTTATGTAAATTTTTAAAAAATTTGAGTATAGTTAACACACAATATTACATTAGTTTCAAGTATATAACATAGCTATTCAATTCTTCACACTGTTTTTGCCTGGTTTTGGTGTCAAGTTAATATTATCCTCCTCAAATGAGTTGAGAAGTTGTTCCTCCTCTTTTGTTCTTGGAAGAAATTGGTATAATTCTTTTTTGAATATTTGGTAAAATTATCATGGAGCCATTTGGGCCTGGAGATTTTTTCCCAGGGCTTCTTTATTAAGAATTCAGTTTTAAAAGATGGTTTTAGGGCTATTAATGTTTATTTTATCTTGGTTGAATTTTGGCAGTTGGTAGTTTTTAAGGATGTGGTCTATTTTTCCTAAGTTATCAAATCTATCAGTGCAAAGTTATTTACTGTATTCCTTTTTTACCTTTTAAATGACTGCAAGATCTATAGTAATGTCCACTGTACTGTTTCTGATATTAATGCTCTGTCTGTCCTCTCTCTCTCTCATTTTCTCTTTCTCATTCTCTTTTTCAGTCTTGCTAGAGGTTTAATCAGATTTATTGGTGCTCTCTTCCCCTAAAAACAGCTTCATCTAACTGATTATCTCTAATGTTTTATTTTCAATTTCACTGATTTCTGCTCTTTATTGTTTCCTCCCTTCTGCCTGCTTTAGTTTTGTTTTGTTCTTTTTTCCTAATTTCTTGAGTTAGGAACTTATCATTGATTTGAGATACTTCCTCATTTCCAACATAAGCATTTAGTGCAAAAATTTCTCTCCCAGCACTGTTTTAGCTGCATCTCACATATTTAGATTTGTTGTGTTTTTGTTTTCTTTCAGTTCTAAGTATGTTTCTTTCCTTTAAGGCCTTCCTCTTTAACCCATGGATTATTTATAAGTGTGTTGTTTAATTCCACATGTTTAGAGTTTCTCCTGTTGTCTTTCTGTAATCACTTTCTAGTTTGAGTCCACTATGGTCAAAGAACACACTGTATGATTTCAATTCTTTTAAATTAGTTGGAATCTGTTATAATGACTAATAGTCTGTCTTCGTAAAGGTATGAAGATATGTTTTGTGGGCACTAGAAAGATATGTGTATTCTGTTGTTACTGGGGGTAGTAGTCTGTCTATGTTAGTTGGATCCTGCTGGTTGACTGTGTTCTCTGTCCGTGCTGATTTTGAGTCTAGTAGTACTTTCACTTTTTGAGAGGAAGTTATGAGGCCCTTAAATATATTTGTTGCTTTGTCTCTTTTTCCTTTGAGCTCTATCAATTTTATTTAACTTCATGTATTTTAAGACTCTGGAACTTTACATCAAAAACTAGGGATGTACTGTATAGTGACATAATATAATAAAAAATTATTATATAAAAAAAGAGGGCACTTGTTGTGATGAACTCCAGGTGATATATGTAAGTGTTGAATCACTATATTGTACACCTGAAATTGATATTACACTGTATGTTGATTATACTTCAATTAAAAAAATAAGCAGAAAAAAAAAGACTCTTTGGTTTATGTGTGCCCATTTAGAATCTATGTTTTCCTGGTAGATTGACCCCTTTATTATGTAAATTTTCTTTGCTGTATTTTATCAGGTATTAATATTAGCCACTCCAGTTTTTTGTTAATATTTTCATGGTATATCTTCTTCTATCCTTTTACTTTCTTTTATTATTATTATATTCAGTTAGCCAACATATAGTACATCATTGGTTTTTGATGTAGTGTTCAACAATGCATTAGTTGCATATAACACCCAGTGCTCATCACAACACGTGCCCTCGTTAATAACCATCCTTTTACTTTCAATCTACCAGTGTTGTACTTAAATTTCTTGGGGCACCTGAGTGGTATAGTTGGTTGAGCATCCAACTCTTGGTTTTGGCTCAGCCATGATCATGGGATTGAGCCCTGTTGTTGGGCTCCACACTCAGCTCAGAGTCTGCTTAAGACTTTCTCTCCTTCTTTTTTTTTTTTTTTAAAGATTTTATTTATTTATTCGACAGAGATAGAGACAGCCAGTGAGAGAGGGAACACAAGCAGGGGGAGTGGGAGAGGAAGAAGCAGGCTCATAGCGGAAGAGCCTGATGTGGGGCTCGATCCCAGATCGCCGGGATCACGCCCTGAGCTGAAGACAGACGCTTAACCGCTGTACCACCCAGGCGCCCCAAGACTTTCTCTCCTTCTTATTTGCCTTTCCCTGCCTGTGCTCATGCAAGCACATGCTCTCTCTCTCAAATAAATAAATCTTAAAAAAAAATAAATTTCTCTTAAGTAGCATATAGTTTGATGGTGTTCTTTTATCCACTCTGCCAGTATGTTTTTTGATTAGTAGTATTAGATATTTACATTTAAAGTAATAATTGATATGTTAGCACTTCTGTTATTTTATTATTTTCTATTTATTTTCATTGGTCTTGTTTCTCTTTCTTTTTTCTTGCCGTCCTTCAGGTTACTTTTTTTTTTAATAATATTTTTTAAATTATATTATGTTAGTCATCATACAGTACATCCCTGGTTTTTGATGTAAAGTTCCATGATTCATTACTTGTGTATAACACCCAGTGCACCATGCAGTACATGCCCTCCTTAATACCCATCACCAGCCTATCCCATTCCCCCACCACCCTCCCCTCTGAGGACTCTGGGAAACATCCTTCAGGTTACTTGAACATTTTTTACAATTCTGTCATGGTTTACTTGTAGTTTTTAAAAAATTTCTCTCTTTGTATGATTTTTGTAATTGTTTCTCTGGGTATGACAGCATACATAAGTGACTTGTAAAAGTCTACAGGTGTCAGCATTTTACCACTTCGTGTGAGTGTTGAAATCTTACTTCAATTTAGAAAATTTCAAATTTATTTATATTCCCCAGGTTTCAATACCATTATCTTGAGTATTAGGTGGTGTTATAATGTCTGTTCCAGTCATTTTGAAGGATTGGTCTGTTAGCCACAGTTTTTTTGTTTTGTTTTGTTTTGTTTATTTTACCATGTGTAGAAAGGCTTTTATTTTCTCTTAATTCTTGAAGGACAATTTTACCTTCAGAATTTACAGTCAATTGTTCTTTCTTTTTTGTGGTTGAAAAATAGTGAAGCCCCTCTTTGGGGCCTCCTTCATTTAAAATGTGAAATTTTCTGTCATTCAAACTGATGTTCCCTTAGGTAATGTGTCTTTTTTCTCTGGCTACTTTCAAGATCTTTCCCTTTGTTTCTGACATTCAAATGTTTAACTGTAATACATCTTGGCATGGATTTCCTTGGGTTTATTCTGTTTGGTGTTTGTTCAACTTCTTGAATCTGTACATTGTGTCTTTCACCAAATTTGGAAAGTTTTCTCTACTATTTCTTCAAGAAGTCTATCTGTTCTACTTTCTGTCTCCCTGTCCTTTTGAGACCCTGATGATATGAATGTTGGATATTTTGTTATTATCCTACAGGTCTCTGAGTCTCTGTTTATCTTGTGTCAATATATTTTTTTTCTCTGTTGTTAAAATTGGCTGAGTTCTAGTTTTCTCTCTGTCTTCAAGTTCTCTGATATGATCCCCTGTCATCTCTGCTCTACTATTGAGCCCATCCAGCAAGTTTTTTAATTTGTTATTTTTTAGCTCTTCAATTTCCACTTGGAAACTTTTACAACTTCTGTTTCTTAGCTGAGATTTTCTATTTGTTCATTTGTTTCAAGAGAATTTGTAATTAATTGTTGAAGCATTTTTATGACAGCTTCTTTGAAATCCTTATCAGATAATCCCAACTTCTGATTCATCATTCATTCTGTTGGCATCATTTGCTTGTCTTTCTCATTTAAAGTATGATTTTCATGGTTCTTGCTGTGATGGGTAATTTTTTATAGTATTCTGAACATTTTGTCTATTATGAAAGGGACTCTGGATCCTATTTAGATCTTTTATTTTAGGAAGTAGTTGCCCTGTTTACAGCTGGCACATAGACCTTAGCCTGATTCTGTGGGGCCGTGGTTCCAATGGTAATTTAATTTTCACAGCCTTCGTGATATTATTTTGGTGCTTGGTTTGCTGGTGTTAGTGAAGCTACTACTGGTCCCTGATGGTGCTGCCTGAGGGAGGAGCAGGAGTTTCCTCAGGCCAGGAGGCTAGATGTCTCTCAGTGGGGAAAAATTGTGGTAGCTTCCCCACTGCTATCTTTTGAGTGTTTTCATGTCTGTGGGCAAGGGAGGAGAGCCTTGAACCTACAGAGGCCAAGGGGATTCCTGGTATGGGCCACTTGCCATAGCTGGCTCAATCTTGCATGATCTGTCCACTTGTCGTGGTATCTCTGTACAAGGGAGGAATATCTTAGGCTCATGTGAACACAGTGGCTTCCCATACCAGGCCACTTGTGTAGCCTGCCTGCCCATTCCAGTAAACCTGAGTTTTGCTAGAAATGCTACTTGCCACTTGCCCTAAACATTTTAATGGCCTTTTGCTTCTTCCACTGTTTCACTTAGACTTGTGACTGTTGCTATTGATAGGCATCCCTGTCCTGAATTTTTATTCTGTTTCAATTTTTAACATAGAAGGGTAATGAAATGTAGTGACTGACTACAGAACTTGGGGAGTAGTTAAGTACTTGAATCCACTGCCAGATAAATGTTTTTATTCATTATTTTCAGAATTTGGGAATAGTACAGTTTTTATGTTTGGAGACTTTTGGAGCTAAATTTTATTTTCATTTTGGCACACCTGTTGTTTTGCCTAATGATTTTGGTCAAAGTGGCCTGCCAGAGTTCAGCTCTCCTATGTGGATCATTTATCTCTTTTACTCACAGACATAGCTCCCAATGAAATTTATCCTTTTTAATTCCTGGTTACAGAGGCAATCAAGACAAGACTCACCCTGTTATTGCCTAGAAAAATAATGAATAACACGTAGCACAGTCCTTTCTCTATGTACAGAGACCACTGGTGTTAACTTTCTATGAAAAGGACAATTTATGGATCATTAGCTCATCTTCAGTCTGATGATCTAGTTTCTTATAGGAGAGGCTAAGTCCCTTCTTGTTGAAAACAAGGACACAACTCATTCATGAATACTACGTAAAGCCTTGGTACTTGTGCCTCCAAATTGTGACGTACAGGACACATTTACAATTAATGTGGTTTCTGTAACTGCATATGAAAAATAATCAAGATGTCTTATTACAAGCTCATTACCTTCTATATAACACAGATTAGTTGTCGATATTTGATAAGTATCTATTTGCTCATTAAAGGACTGCAATCTGTGAATATGGTGAGGCATCACTCCTAGGATTATGTTATGTTGACCTTAAGCCAACGTTGTCTAAGAGAGCCCAGTATACTCACATGAGCTCTTAAAAAGAGGAGCTTTTTCCAGTCGGTGACAGAAAAGAAAGTCAGAGAGACTTGAAGCACGAGGGGAATTCAGTGCGCCATTGCTGGCTTGAAGGTGGAGGGCTACATGGGTAGTAATGTGGGTGCTTAGGGAGCTGAGAGCCGCCCTGATGGTCATCAAGGATAGAGGGACCTCAGTCCCACAGCTACAAGGAAATGAGTTCTGCCAACAACTTGAATGAGCTTGGAAGTAGATCTCTCTCAAAGAGGGGCAGCGCTTGAGCTCAGATAAGTGGAATAAGCCTTAACTGCAGCATTTAGTTGGTGGCAGAAACTGTCCTCTGAGGTTTGGAATCTGTATTCTTTTTTTAAGGACCCAAGGAAATAGGTGCATTTAGTAATCTATCTCCTTTTGTCCCAAATTGCTTTAACCCATTTCCCTTTGATACCAACAGAATCAACCAAAACCAGCCTGCTCAGAAGCCGGATGTCCAGCCTCAAGAGCTCAGCTTGCAGTGAGAGGACCGACAGCCTTTCCACTTCCAGCAGCTGGAACACTCCAAGTGACAGAGGCAAGCCAGAGAGGGTCTCTATGTCAGGAAGCACAAGCCAGCCTCCCTTTGCCAAGTGTGTCTGCTCCTAAAAAGCTGGGTGTAGATACATTTCGGGGGAAACAAATCATTTTTAATCATGATTTACTCCTTGTAAATCATGTCTGCTTGCTATAGTGAACTGGATTTTCTTAGACTGAGATTTGCAATTACTGTTCCTGGACGCTTAATATATAAGTGGCTCACGTAACTCTGGTGCTAGCGTAGTGCCTGCTGCCAGTCTGTGGTTTGAACATGAAAATCTAATACTTCACAGTTGGTTTATTTTCTTCCCTTCATTCACAGGTGGTGACATCTGATGAGCCCCTCTCTGGTCCATATTGTCAGACTTTGGGGGGCTAAATGTGAGGAAAATATGATTTTCCTCTCAAATTTTATTATAAGAATGAAATCCTTACTCTTAAAATAGCAAATTTCTAAGAGTTTAATTCCTGTAGGACTTTTCCCTGTATTTCAAATAGTTGATAACTAGTAAATCAAACTAATGACACAGATATGCTCAATCAATCCCCTATGTAGGAGGAAGTGACTGAGTGACAAGTGTACGCTCACTCCATCACAGCTGAATCTAACCTTATGTTCTTTAGTGCTGATCACTGTGATGTCTTTTCCTCTGTTTCAATTAACCTGTCATAGTCCCTAGGTCTGCCATATGCATGGTTCTTAAAGGGCTTATCATATGATAAGTAGGGTATGATTTCTTAGATGTTTAACCAACTCACTCCCAAACACCCCTCCTTCTAGGTGCTGCCGATTGAACCAGCTAATATTTCTTTTCATTTATAAGTCCAAGTTTATATAAGGGTATGTATTAAAAGCCCCAAATATTGATTTGAAAATGTGTATCTACAACTAAACAGGATCCAATAGGGATTTTGGTTTTCCATACAGAGTGGAGGAACCACAAAGCAAACTATCAAAAACTAAAATGTTGATCAAAGTTCTTTTGTATAATTTGGGGGCAGTCTAATGAGGGCAATATTGCACAATCATTGGTTAATGGCATTCTCATTTAACATTTTAAAAGTGTGTTTTCTGGGGAATGAGAGAATGAATGTCTCGTTCTTCCATGGAGAGGGATCTCAATGGATATGGGGTGAAGTAGTTAAGCAAAACAATGATAGGGCCATATTCATCATGCATTGGTCTTACATATATTGGAAATTATACGACTGTCATTTCTCCTTCCACAGAGAAAAGCATTCTGCTGACAAATGAATACCTAGATGGCAAATCATTAGGAATAGTGAGTCGAGAAGGAAAACAGGTTCATGACCGAGAGTGAGTACTTTAATTTTACCAGGGAAGTTTTGTTATGTTTTTATCACAAGGTTTAAAGCATCATAGTCTGTGTTCTTATTTCTTCAAGTATGTCTTCAGAAAACTGGCTCAAGACCCATGGCTTGGTTGCCAAGAAACTCACCGTCATGGATGCCTTGTCCGTGACAGCGGTCCCTCACATCCCCACCTATGTTCCCATTCTGGACAAGCATGTTGTTTCCAAGGTCTTTGATGAGGTAAGACTGATTTTCTATCTGTCCCTGCCTGACATATTTTTCACTTCCGGTTCAAAAAAAAAATGTAGTTCTCTTTGGTTTTGTACAGTTATAACAGAAATGTATGTCAGCCATTGAGAAGAAAATTATTTGTGAAGATAGTAAAAAAGAGAAAAGCTCTTAAGAAGCTTTGTTTTTAAGCTGAGAAGAAATTGGCCTTTGTTGGGTTGGCAGTTCACAGCTGTTGCTGGTGGGTGGCAGAATGGAGCTACAAAATGTTTGAAAAGCTTCTCAGAGTCGTGAGTCATGAGTGAACATCATCCAGTATCAGAGAACCAGGGGAGAACTAGTGGGAGACTATGTCCTCCCTTTGCTTACCTTCTCTTCTTAAATATAGTGGCATCTTTTCTTTTTTTCTTTTTTTTTTTAAGATTTATTTATTGAAAAAGAGCACGTGTGTGCCTGCACGAGTGGGGGGAGGGCAGAGGAAGAGAATCTCAAGCAGACTCCCACTGAGCTTGGAGTCCAACAGGGGCTCGATCTCATGGACCCATGAGATCAGGACCTGAACTGAAACCAGGAGTCAACCCCCTTAGCCAGCTGAGCCACCAGGCAACTGCAGTGGCATCTTTTCCATCATAAAATCTCCAAAGGAAAAAGAGAAAGAGGGAGGGAGCAAGGGAGAGCCGAGGCAGAGAGAGAGAGAGAGAGAGAGAGAGATTGAGAGAGACTGAGAGTGAACCAGAGCCAAAGAACCATAAGAGAGTGACAGTCATGTCTTGGAAGGGGAAAAAGCAGTGGGAGGTTGTGGTAGGGTTAAATGTGGAGGAAGGCCAAATAAATACTGAAAAGTTTCCCTTGAATTGGGCAACTAGAAGGTCCTTGCCCTTAGCAAAAACAGATTGAGTGGAGTAGCCAGGCTGTTCAAGGTTGAGGAACACACAAAAAACAAGGGTATGAGGATCAAACCCCAGTGCTTCTGGGCAAATACAGTGGCAGCTAATGATTTAAATAGAAACATATCAGGCTTTGTGGTCACTAAATGGAAATAGTATCCTTAAAAGAACCTATCTCATCCTGAAATGGTTACAGAAGAAATGTAGGGTGTTTGGGATTTGCTTCCGAATCATTGGGATGGTGAGAGTTGTTGGGAGAGGAGAGGAATAGATAAAAGAAGATTGGCCGTGGTTGATAACTGTTGAATTTGCATAATAAGAATATTGAATCAGGGGAAGCTCATTCTACAGTTCTCTCTGCTTTTTTACATAGTTTTGATTTTCCATAATAGAAAATTGAAAAAAAAAAGGCAGGAAACCTTTTTTTAAAAAGGCTTTATTTAACTGGTCTTGTTGTATTTGGGAGAAGCAGAAGAATTGGTGAATTTTTCCTCTTAGTCACATTGAAGACATTACACTCATGGAGTTCAGCGTGCACCCTGCTTTGGCACGACCAGTGAGTTTTGCTCGGGAGGTTGTGTGTGATTGATGCTATATTCTTGACGACTGTGCCTCACGGTGCGTGGTTCTGTCCCTGGCTGAGACCTTGTGACTGGCAGCTTCTATTTGTATCTCTAGTGAACTCTAACCCGATTAGTCAGATAATGTATCACTTGAACTTGACTTCTTCTAGAAGCAACAGAGAGAAACTGAACACTGATTGATTTCTTCTTGGAAGTTTGGTGGCAGCTTTTCCTATTCTGTGCATTTATTTTATTAATATTCTTCAGTTTTATTTGGAATAAGATGTATTTAGTGAACTCTACCAAGAAGTAGAATTTTCTTGTGCTTATCATGTCTCCTTCTAAGCCTTCCAATAACCTAAAACATGGAAAAGTAAATTTCTCAAAAAAGAAATATGATAGGGTAAGGAAGTACAAACATAAAATCAAAGGAAGAAACCATAAGGGAAAGATTTATAGATTGAATACAGAAAAATGTTATATTGGATAAAAGCATATAAATAAAATGAAGCAGAGCTCAGAAAAATATTTATACATATACAAGAAAGAGTTATAGGAGTAATGTCTTAAATATGTTTTCGTGTGTGCATCCATATAAACCAGTGGTGTGTGTGTATGTATAAATCAGTGTTCTATCCACAGAACAACATACATGTACATGTGCCCAGACCATAAAAGAATAAAAAAATGATAAATACCTCATTGGAAAATCTACGGGGATAAATTAAAAAAAAATCAAAACCCCAGAGAAAAATATTTCTTAGCTGGTAAGCAAATATATGCATTGAGAAAAAAAATGCAAACTGAAAAACAATTAGACAACTACCCTACCACCACCATCAAATTTGTAAGGTTAAAAAATACTAATAAACAAACAAACACAAATACTAATGAACAGTGATGGCAAGATTAGGATGAAATGAGAACTTTTATATCCTGCTGGTGGGAGTATAAATTGCTGCATCCTTGGCAATGCACTCAGAGGTGTTAGAGCGTACAGCCTTTCCCCCAGTGAGTGCATATGTAGATATCTCATAATCAGAAATACCGATACATACATTCAAAGAATAGTTAGTGCTGCCTTATATCTAACAATGAGAATGCTGAAAACAACCTAAATGTCTGCAGGCTGTATCCATCTCATGCAGTGTCACACGTTCATGAAATGTCTTGTTCTGAAGAATAAGGAATGACATAGGGAAAAGCTCTCAATATAATTAATGCTAAAGGAAAAAAAATCAGGTACAAAGCTCCACATACATAGTACATAAATTTGGTTACATATATGTATGATGTAGACCTAGCACTCTTTCTCCCTCCTTTTCTCTTTCACTATAATGTTAATAGTGTTTATCTGAGTTATGAGATTACTGGAGATTTGGGGGGTTTTGTTTATGTATTGTCTAGTTTTTGTCGTAGTACTTTTAACTGAATATATATTAACATTATACTGACAAGTTAAGAAAAACAGACCTATAACAAATGATGAAATGGTGAAATATAAAGGGAACCTTATTTTTAATTAATTATTGGTTTATTTTTATTTGCTAAATAATATATGAATACATTCTCAGTATGGAATGGCCATTTAGAAGTCTTTAAAGGAAAATGTGGAAGCTTCTATCTCATCCACTCTCATCTACAAAGGAAACTCTCTGGGTAGTTTGGTGACTATCTTTCCAATTCTTTTTCTACCCACACACTCATATATATACGTATATGTATGTAACATATATTTATACACATATGCGTAACAATTTTAATAAATATAGATGAGCTGATACTATATGGATTTGCCTTGTTTATCTTCTATAAATTATCATTTATTTTATAAGAATTTTATTTTAAAAATTAAGGCCTTAGAGGCACCTGGGCTCATCGGTTAAGTGTCCGACTCTTGATCTCAGTTCAGGTCTTAATCTCGGGGTCATGAGTTCAGGCCCCATATTGGGCTCCATGCTGGGTGTGGAGTCTACTTAAAAAAAATTAATGTCTTAGAGACCTCTACACATGTGTAGTTATGGGTCTGTCTCATTCTTACTAGTTTCAAGGTTCTTCCTCATTATTTTATTTCTTAATTGAAATATAGCTGGCACACCATGTTACATTAGTTTCATGTGTACAACACAGTGATTCAACAACTCTGTAAGTTATGCTGTGCTTACCACAAGTGTAACACCCTCCGTCACCATCCAAAGCTATTGTAGTACTCTTCACTATATTTCCTGTGCTGTACCTCTCATCCCCAGTTCTTTCCCATGATTAATGAACATTTACATTGTATCCTTCTCTTCTATATCACAAACAATCCTGTATCAGATTTCCTTGCACACAGGTTTTTGGGCACATGTACAAGGCTCTTGCTAGACCCAAAGGTTGTGCACATTTAAAATTTTGACAGATGAAATCAAATAACCTTCCAAATAAATTTTACATTTCTACTAGTTATAGCCCCACAGACAGCCTTTTTCCTAAGAGGAACTCTATATATAAATATTCGTTGATAAGCATTTGTTCTACAAGTGTAGAAATGCTTTGAAAACCCTGAAAATTGTATGCAACCTGTCTTATTCAACCTGTCCTCTCCTCACTGGTTCATATTCTGAAGAAGTGAACATAGTAATTTATATAATAATAATATACCTACTCTGAGATTGTTATGGGATTAAAAGAAGTAATGCATATAACAGTCCGTACTCAGCAGGCACTCAATAAATATTGGCTTTTATTTTTAAAATATTCAACAAATATTACATGCCTACTGTATGCAGGCCCTGCGCTAATCTCTAGAGCACAGCCAAATAAGACAACCAATGTTTCTACCCAAACACAGTTTACCATCTCATGGAGGAAATAGCAATTAAAATAAGTCCTGGTTAAATGTAACAAGTGGGAGGTGCAGAGTGAAGATGCAGGAGAGGTCCCTAAGCCAGTTTTAGTCGTCAAAGAAGGCTTCACACTTGACTGTGAGAGTTCAGACCCAGGGGCAGAAAAGGAGTTATGAGGTGAGGAGAGGGAAGGGATGTCCTAAGCAGCAGGTGGGGGAGTTCAAGGGTCCAAGAAAGTTTGTCATTCTACAGTATGTTTGGTGTGACTGGAGGAAGGTGTTAGCACTAGTAAAGGAAGGGCCGTGGTTAAGAAATTGGAATGTCATCCTGAGGAGAAGCAAAGTGTTTTTAGCAGAAGATCAAGTTTGGGCTTCAGCTGCAATGTGCCGAATAGTTGGAGAGGTTTGAGGCTGAGAAGGTGAGAGTCAGTCAGGAGGCAAGGCCTGGGTGACTCTGACCCAGGTGGCAACAATGGGAGTGGATCCAATGTTATTTTCAAAGTCAGGTAGATAGGACCAAACTATGTGGGGCTGAGAGAGAGAAAAATGTGGAGTGATTTCAAGAAGAAAAAACTGGAAGAGTAGTGAGGGTCCTGTTCTTTAGAAGAACATTCTAGTCTTCTGACTCTAGAGAGCAAAGCCAAGGGATGAGGATCAACATTTTTCAATTGCATTCCACCATTGGCACTTGTGCTTGGTGCTTTTTATGACCATGTAAATTCTCATCACAGTCCTGTGAGTAGTTATCACGCCATCCAGCATGCTTCCCTTCCTCCATTATTGATAGTAAGAGCACGAATCATGACGATAATGGAAATATACTGCAGTAAATTACAATTTCACTCTCAAAGCATGCTTGTATCTTTTATTCCTTAACATTTTCTCTGACTGGAAGAGACCCTCACTTAGAAATGGAAAGAATAGAAAGACAGTAACCTGAAAATAATCCTCCTTAGTGGGATGTATAGCTTTTTGAGATTTGGACCTCATGTTTTATGAAAAAGTAGACACAAAAGTAGAATGGAACTGAAAAGGAAACCTGAATCTTAACCCACTTTACTGAGAATTTTAATGAACTCTTACTCCTATGTGCCCAGCCACATCTGTCTGGGCTGAATTGTAAAGCAGTGTTTGGCTTTATCCCCAGCTCTTTGTTTCATTCATGACTTATGTATGGGCTCTTTCTTCTTCTGGAACACAATGCTGTTTTGGTTTTCAATGTTTCCCAGACCAGCATCAAATCTGTCACCTTGGAAATGAAGTATTGAGCAGAGAGGTTGCCCTAGCAACTCTTCATTACAAGATGCTAACTGGCCCTTTTGGTTTCAAATGGACCAGATAATTTTACCTTAGCTCTTTCAAAAAGATTAATTCATCGCCAAGTCATATACAGGATAAAATTGTTTTAGTTATTTGATGAATCTGGAATTCAGAGCTGTTTATTGACAATTGCTTTGAAGAAAAGTGAATAATTCAGGAACATTAATCTGTATCACTGGAAAGTTCACATCATCATCAACATCATGATGTTCTTTAACAACATCCCATCAAGACTTTCTGCTTTGCCCTAATCTGGGTTCATTAGGCACATAACTCCGTGGTCAGATACACTGGGCTTACACACTAGCTCTGTCATTTACTTCTGACAGGCCATGGCACCATCCCATTAATACAATACATGATGAGCCCTCATTACTGGGCTTTGAGCAAAATATTTGATATCATCAAAGTATCATATCTAAAAGTTAGAGCAACTTAGTGACGTTGCTGTTCATCTTGTCTAGCTGACAAGGAAGTTGGGTGCAAAGAGGTGAGGGATGCTGTTAAGGACAGGCGTCTTGTTGCTGTCATATACAGTAGCGTTGGATATAATGAAATTATGTATTGATAGAAAGGCTTATCTTAATTAAAAATTTAAAAGGACAGTTATTACAAAAACTATATTCACTGTGTATAAAAATTAAGAAATACAGATAAGTGAAAAAGAAACAGTAGAGTCATAATTCCACCACTGATGAATCATTTGGTGATTGTCTGACCAGACATTTTGCTACATATGTATCCTTTGTTCTTTGTCTTTGTTTTACCAAAATGAAGTCAAACTGAATATACAGTTTTATGCCTTCATTTTTACTCAGCAGTCTACAGTGAACATTGTTCCAGGTCAACAGATGTTTATCTACTATGCCAATTAAAATGTTCACTAAATTGAAAAGAACAACCTTTTATTTTCCAAAAGTTTATATGAAAAATGTGGGACATAATCTACCCTCTAGTAAGAAACGTATTTTCTTGGGTTTATGAATGATCTTGTTGACACACCCCTCCTTTGCCAGTTAATTCTGTGGTCCTGCTTTCATTTGTTCTTCGGAGACTGGAGATGTTCCCGTTTGAAAGCAGACATTTAAGCTTCTGCACTCAGCACTTTATGCATCTGCACTGTCCATAAAACCACCGCATCTGTGTTCAGAGTTACCCAGGCAGGATTTGTGCAGCTCTGGCGTTTTCATTACGCACATCCCGTCAGACATCTCCTTGGCCAATCTGGCAGCAAGCTCAGGGATATTTTTCGGAAGAGCTGATTAAGTTGAAAAAAGTGAAATTGGTGAATTCAGCCAGGGTTGAACAATAAATATATAAACACCAGTTTCATACTGTTTTCTCATTTTCAAAACGTGGCACTGCTGATAAACACAGAATGTGGTCAGGAGGAATTCTACCTGTAGTATGACTTTAACAACTAATACCTATGCAGACATTTCTGTTTCTGTTTCCTTCATTTAGCATATGTTATGAACATATTCCTGTGTAATGACCATATTTGGATGAATTTTTAACTGTTCATATTCAATAATATGAACTATTGCAACTTATTTAATTACTCCCCCCATTAATGCACCGTTTACTTGGAATTTTAACAATACCTATTTACCTACATCTTTGTTACCACTTAAGAGAAGTACATAAAAAAAAACCTTTGCCAATTGCTATGTGAAAATGATATTTCATTTTAATTTTCTCTTCTTTTATTGTTTTGGAATAGTTTTCTTATATAAGCTAAATGTCTCAAAATATTGTTGTGTCACTTTATTCATATTTCTAGCAAATACCCCTTAAAAAATAGCAAAGTTACATTCATCCCATGCCTCAATTACCAAGAATTCAAATTTGGTGAAATCCAAACTTCATTATGTTTTACAATGTAGATAAACATTTTTTGAGCCTTAACCATATTTTAATTTATATATAGTTCTAGTCTTTCAAATATTCAATAAATGGTTACCTTGTGCAAGTATTATGCTAGAAAACTAGTAGTTTTTTTTTTTAAGGAATAAAGAACAGCAGAGTTCAGTAGAAAGAAAAGTCATATAACAAAACCTGCAATTCAATGTATATATCAATATAGGGACTGAGTGAGAAAATATGTAGAGTGCTTAATGCTTGGCATAGAGTAAAGGATCAACACTATTACCGTTATTGACAAAACTATTCTTAAATACAGTGGTTGCTTATGGGTCTAACAGTGGGAAAAATTCTTTTTTTAATAATATTTTTTATTATCTTATGTTAGTCACCATACAGTACATCCCTAGTTTTTGATGTAAAGTTCCATGATTCATTAGTTGCGTATAACACCCAGTGCACCATGCAATACGTGCCCTCCTTAATACCCATCACCAGCCTATCCCATTCCCCCACCCCCCTCCCCTCTGAAGCCCTCACTTTGTTTCCCAGAGTCCATAGTCTCTCATGCTTCATTCCCCCTTCTGTTTACCCCCCCTTTCTTCTTCCCTTCCTTCTCCTACCAATTTTCCTAGTTCTTATGTTCCATAAATGAGTGAAACCATTAGATAATTGTCTTTCTCTGCTTGACTTATTTCACTTAGCATTATCTCCTCCAGTCCCGTCTATGTTGCAGCAAATGTTGAGAAATGGTTCTTCTTGATGACTGAGTAATATTCCATTGTATGTATGAACGACATCTTCTTAATCCAGTCATATGTTGAAGGGCATCTTGGCTCCTTCCACGATTTAGCTATTGTGGACAATGCTGCTATGAACGTTGGGGTGCATATGGCCCTTCTCTTCACTACGTCTGTATCTTTGGGGTAAATACCCAGTAGTGCAAGTTTGGATCATAGGGTAGCTCAATTTTTAACTTTTTAAGGGACCTCCACACTGTTTTCCAAAGTGGCTGTGCCAACTTGCATTCCCACCAACAAATTTGTGTGGAACCAGAAAAGGCCCCGAATCGCCAAGGAATTGTTGAAAAGGAAAAACAAAGCTGGGGGCATCACATTGCCAGATTTCAAGCTATACTACAAAGCTGTGATCACAAAGACAGCATGGTACTGGCACAAAAACAGACACATAGACCAGTGGAACAGAATAGAGAACCCAGAAATGGACCCTCGGCTCTTTGGGCAACTAATCTTTAATAAAGCAGGAAAAAACATCTGGTGGAAAAAAGACAGTCTCTTCAATAAATGGTGCTGTGAAAATTGGAGAGCTACATAGAAAGAATGAAACTTGACCACTCTCTCACACCATACACAAAGATAAACTCCAAATGGATGAAAGACCTCGATGTGAGACAGGAATCCATCAAAATCCTAGAGGAGAACATAGGCTGCAACCTCTTTGGCATCGGCCACGGCAACCTTTTTTATTACACATCTCCAAAGGCAAGAGAAACAAAAGGTAAAATGAACTTGTGGGACTTCATCAAGATAAAAACCTTCTGCACAGCCAAGGAAACAGTCAAAAAAACTAAGAGGCAGCCCATGGAATGGGAGAAGATATTTGCAAATGACACTACAGATGAAAGACTGGTATCCAAGATCTACAAAGACCTTCTCAAACTCAATACACGAGAAACAAATAAATCAAAGAATGGGCAGAAGATATGAACAGACACTTTTCCAATGATGACATACAAATGGCTAAGAGACACATGAAAAAATGTTCAAAATCATTAGCCATCAGGGAAATTCAAACCAAAACCACATTGAGATACCACCTTATGCCAGTTGGAATGGCAAAAATTGACAAGGCAGGAAACAACAAATGTTGGAGAGGATGTGGAGAAAGGGCATCCCTCTTACATTGTTGGTGGGAACAGTGGGAAAAATCCTAACAGAATCAAGCCAAATTAGCTGTCCATGAATTCTAGCAATGTCTTCTTTCTTTGTGGTTGATGACTCCCTTTCTCTCTCTCTTTCTTGCTGTCTCTCTCTCTCCCTCATTCTCCCCTTCCTCTCTCTCTCCCCTTCCCACTCTTTCTCATAGTTGAAATCTTTTCCAGAGAGTGTGATTATTAATATCAATTTGGTAAGGCTTCTTTCAGGTTAATCTCAAGAGAATTGAAGTAGGTAGTAGCTTGAGGCTCTTTTTTTTGTTGTCAAATATTGTCCAAGAGGGTCTCTTGATTTTCAGTATGAGAGGTAATAAGTAAATCATTTTCAAAGGAGATATGATCAGGTTTTATTCCCTTTCAAACAGAGCTGTTTCTTCATTAACTGCACCCTTCTCCCCACATGCTTCCTTGCAGAAGCTGGGCGGCCATGGTTCTGATCCCTCACGTCCTATCAGAATGCCCCTTACGACCTCATAGTCACACTACATTTGACATCATAAAGAGAATATCCTATGGGACCTCTATGTGACCACCATGTTGTAAAAACTAAGACCACAGACTGAAGGTGTGGAGTATGACTTTGTCTTTCCCTAAATCTGCATGCAGAAAGGAATGAGAGAGGGTGCACAGAGGCAAATTTGAACTGCTACCACACTGAAGTACATGATGGCCACGCAAGGCGTGAGATCCAAAACCACAAAAGAGGGAAGTAGAACATTAATATAAATGTTATCATCTTGCTAAATACTTTATGGTGTTGATTTGCATTTGGGCCATATGTTGGCAAACTTGGAGAGCTATTTATAGACTTCTAAGGAGGTATTTTTTCCAGGGGTGAAAAAAATGTAAAGGTCTTTGATTTTGTAGAGATTGATTTCTTTTTCCTCTGAAAGTTTTTGTAATATGTAGCTCTATTTTGAGAGTTGTGGTTGTTTTTTTTTCCCCCCATTATGGCAAGCTTCATTCAGTGTTCAAAGCCCAGTCGACTCACCTTTTAACCTACTGTTCTGGCCCCTTCCCTTTGACAAAGGTTGCTCCAGAAGCCACATGCTGAACCCCTGTGTCTGACAAGTCGTGAGGTTCAATTTCACAGCCTCTTCATTTCTTTCTCTTAAGTTTTCTGAATCTTTGCCTATTTTCTTGTTTGTTTTGGTCTTGATATTTAAATTACAAAATTAATATACGTAACCATCCATTTCAATGTCCTTTTCTTCCAAGATAGGTTTTATTACTTAAAGTGCTCTTTTTCCTGTCCATTTCTTCTTATGGCACTTCTGTATGTTTTTGTACTTTTACATAACTGTTACTTCTTTGAACAACCTAATCATAATTAATTTTAATTATAATTACTATTAATCACTGTTAGATGGCTCATAAGATTAATTTCTTCTCAAGTGAATTGACATTCTCATTGTTGATTTTCTCAGCCGTCATTTTTGCATTTTTTCCATTGTATATTTTGTAATTTTAGTATAGATTAACAGGATTTTTTTAATCTGTATTTTTCTTTCTCCTTCTGTTTTTGCGGTTGTCTAAATCCATCCCCCTGTGTCCCCCCTCACTGACGTTTAGAGCTCTTGTTCCTCGGTGGTACTGGAATGTGATAGATTCAGAGGGTGGCTTGGTATAGTTCTTGGTGGTGAGGCTACATTGGTGTCCTCTCTCACTTGGCAGAACCTTCTTCTAGGGGTGAGAGACCCTCAGACCAGCACTGGCTTCAGGCCCTGAGCCTGACTGGGGCCCTCAGCTCACAAACACTCATAGTCCCACTTGCTCTCCGGGAGTTGTGCTCCCACGCCCCTGCTGTCCTTAGACACAGAGTCAGCAAGTCCACAACTTCAGCCCTGCTCACTTGTTCCCAGTTCCATTCAACTTTTCTATCTAGAAATTTATCGGCCATGCATCTGACCTTTTTTCTTTCCTTCCCCCTTTCCGTTCTCTGAATTTTTTTTCTTAAGCAACAACAATACAATTTTTGTATAATTTTGCATATAAGAGGGAAGATAAAAGCATGACCTATATCATCTCGATTGAAAGTAAAAATTTACTTTTCAAAAGCAATTCTCCACATTTTCAAAATGCCTACATGCTGCTTATGGTTGGACTCTTATACAATTTTGAAGCAATATTATAGCTTGGCATTCTGTTAGTTAGACTTTTCTTTTTTGTTTAACTATTAAGATATGGAGTATACTTTTTTATGAATATGTGTTTATTCATTTACCAACAAATATTTGTTGAGGGCACAGCCAATGTTCTAGGTAATGGGAATGCTCTGATGGAGCTTACATTCTACCAGGGAGAGAGAGGTAACGTGCAAAGAGGTAAGTATATAATATTATAGGTATTAAGAAGATGGCATGGAATCATAGGCCAAAAATAAGCACCAGGTGCAAACAGAAAGACTAAAAAAAGAGCCCTCTCTTTCTGGTAGTCTGCTGTTCTTACAGAATGTGATCACTGAGGCTTCTTTGTTGGACATTTATAAGAATCTCTTACAAATTGACAAGGAAAATAAAATAGTCCAAAGATGTTAAATATAATCAGATATTTTCAAGAGAAAATAAAATGTGAAATAAATGTATGAGGAGAATGTTTAACCCAAGTAGTAATTTATAGAGTAGCAATGAGGCGATCCTTTTACTTAAAAATTGCCCGCTCCCATCAATTTGACAGGGGCTTATGAAGATGATACTTGATTCTGACTAGAGTTTCCTGAAGCTGTTGTTTTGTGTGTGTGCATGGTGGCAATTTAAACACGTAGTTTTAAAATTGGAAGAAAAAGATTAGCAATGATATCTCGGATTCTTATTTTTTTTCTTTGTGATTATCTGTATTCTCTCATTTTTCTGTAGTTACATCGGTTTTATAGTCAGAAAAACATGCTGTATGGCTCTGTAGATCCATTTTCAACGCACATGTTAACCTATCAAATGACACCTTCCTTCGGTTTCACTGTGTAGGTGTTCCCTCTGGCACACGTGTGCAGCGACACCAACAAGATGACATTAATTAATCCCCAAGGAGTCAAGCTCAATATCTACAAGCAAAAAGTGGAACAGGCCATTAAGAGCTATGAAAAGTGAGTATTATTCCTGGCTGCTCTTAACTGGCTGTGGAATTTGTTTGGGCTTGTTTTCTCTTGTTTTAGCTTAGATTTTTTTTCCCCCTTTACCTGGAGCAGCTACTTAGTGATTGGCCAGAAGGAGTATCAGCAGTAACAGCCACAAACAGAGGGGCTTCCTCTGTGCCAGGCCCTGCATGAAGTACGGGATGTGAGGAAGTCTGACAGAATTTTAAAGGAACCGTCTTCCCTCTCCAGAATCTACGGAAATCTCATGTTTCCCTGAGATCCTTAAGGCTTTCCCTCAAGCAGAGTGAATTCGATCATTTCAGCACCTAAGATTTTGTAAAGTGACTAATGAAACTCCACAATAATGAGATGATGGAGACAATATAAGGGTCTCTTACTACATAAACCATTTTTTCCCAAGATCAGGAGGGTGATCAAGTTGGCTCCAGTGAAAGTTATACTCTTAGTCACTGTGTTAGTGCTGAGACGGGGGTCTCTTTTCACAAGGGCAGAAGCCTGGTCGCACCCTTGGTCTAGCTCTGTGTTCCCCTCCCCGCCCCACTCCCGGCACTTTATTAAGCCTCTGTGCCTAGCACTTAAACTTGCAGCATGCGCTGCTTCTCCGGGCAAGCGTTTCCTTGGTTCTGGAAGCTGTGTAACTGGGTTTTCACCTACCACCAGGTGGGTGGGAGGAGTGAAATGAAGTACACGAAAGTTAACGATGTGTCCTAGGCAGCATATGCTGGTCTGTTATCATTTTGCAGTGTGTCTAGTGCATGTTTGAAAGAAGAACAGAGCCTGACTCATGCCACGTGGGGTGTACAGTCCGGACCAGAGGCTGGCCTTTCCCCACAGTGCCCATCACAGGCCTCTGTAAATCTCCTTTCAACGGAGCCTTCTCTGGCCCTCACCTAAGAATGGAGGCTTACATGAGCTCCTTCAGCTGCTTCCAGGCTCCTCAGGACTTCTCTGAGTCCTTGTCTGCCCTTCCTTTCTCTTGCAGACATAGTGAACTATGCCAAGGCTCACTCTTGTCTGTGGGCCTGAGGTTTTGCTCTGTAGGTTTCCCCCCATCCGCGCACGGAGACTGCCCCTCTGCTCTGTCTCTCTGTCTGCGCCAGGCAGGCCTTCCTGTGCCTCCCAGCAATGCTGCCCCTCTTCCTGTCCTCCAGCTGTCCTCTTTCATTCCTGTCTTGCCTCAGCTCCAGTGGCCCTCCTCAAAAAGGCCTTTCCCCAGTCACTCCACCACCCACCCTGCCTGTGGCCCTCAGAGGGCTCACAGCTTCTGCACAGGCCTGTCTCTCCCCTGCAGGGACATCAGCTTCCAAGGGCTGGAGCTTGGCAGCCTTGCTCTCTCCCTTGTCTCCTCTCCCTAGCAGGTGTTGCTATGTATGTATTTGACTATTGGAATTTAATTTGAATCTGATCTAATTCACATGTAGTTATTAAAATTCATCAAATTCAGTTATTCAAAGTATATCATTCATATTATAATTGAATTTGCTTGACTCAGTCAAATATTTGAGTTCTGGAATTACCTGGTTTGTGAAAGCCTGGTGCAGGGCCACAAGCTAGGGCTTTGAGGTCCCAATCCTGGGTTTCATTTTTAACTCTGACATCTACTTTGCAGGTCACGTAACAGTTGCAAGGTTCAGATTCCTTATTTACAAAATCTATCTCAAAGGCAGTTATGAGGGTTATGTAAATTATAGATAAAGAACAATTAATGTTAATTACTTACCCCTTTCATTCCCTGAATCTGCTGTTCCTAAAATAACCATAAGTACATAGAGTATAATGGTCACACAGCTCTTCCCCCCACATTAACCTTCTCCCTTTCTAAAGACAGGGATCCCTCCTTCCCTAATAGCAAAACTAAAATACAGACATAGTAAGTGATTTGGCCCACTTCTTACTTCCAACAGGTGAATCTGGAAAAGCCTTTTGGGACCCCTAGAGAAATGCATGTTGCTATTATTAATAGTAACATTAATTTTAACATGATTAATATTATTTAAAATTCAATATCATTGAATTAATATATATTGTGATATTTATATTAAATCAATATTTAATATTATTATTCAATAATATTAACAGTATTATACAGAACAAAACTTCCTGGTCTTTTGCATTCAGCAGTATATAAGAATTTTGTTGGCATAAATCTTAATTCCCTTCTCCATCTTGCTCCACCTTTCTGAAGATATACACACTATGAAAAGTAATTAATGAAACTCAGTTTACTCCTGCTCCGTCCCCAGTATAACATTTCTAAGGAGTTTCCCATCACAAGTAAGGCAGATATAAGCCTGAATTTATATGGTTAACGATGACCAGACAATTGGGAAGCTCACAGCCCTTTGGCCAAAATAGTGACATAAACTAGCTATGTTGGTCACACTTACTGGCTGTGTGTGGGAGTCCTTCTGTTTCAATACTTTGTGAATTGAGATAGCAATTTTGGCTCTGTGTGTCTGAGTATGAACTTTGAGTGAGGGTTGCCAGAGCCGGCTGGCTTCTGAGGTCATTTTTCTGAAGCTTATTTTAATTTTGAGGGTAAGATCAAGGTTGCAGCCCTCAGATCCCCAGGAGAAGCATCAGTTCTAACGTGGCTATGGGGCCATCCTTAGTAACCTCTGCCTATGATTTCCGAAATGCTCTGCCTGCTGTTTAGATTTCTGAAGCATCGTTAGTTACAAGTTGCTTTGCAAATTCTGGTAATTCTCGGCACAAGTAGATTTGTCAACTAGAGGTATGGAGAGCTCGTGAAGGCAACCCCTCAAGCAAATTTCATTCTCCTAAAACAAAAAGAAGTGGCCAACTATGGTTAGTAAAATCCCTGAACCAAGGGGTGGGCCAGCCTCATGACCCATACCCTCTCGGCATCCCACAGGGACGGCCCTCATCCCACACCCTTCGTGGCTTTCCCACCGTCACCTGGCCGGTCAGTGGAGCCAGGATTGACACTCTCAGCTGCCCTCAGTTCACACCCACCGCACTTGTTCTGCCCTTATGCTTTGAAGTATTTCAGTATAGATGGAAAATAGGGGGAATGACAGAGGTTATGTAAGTGTGCTCTTAGAAAAGTATTTTCTCAAGGATTGAATTAAAATTAGCGGTGTGTGCTAGCATATTGGACCCACATTTGCTAAGGGCTTCTCAGTTACCCAACCTCGCCCATCTCCAGAACCTGGAGGGAGTAAACACTGAGTTATTTCTGGTCACTTTATATGTACATCTCAGTCCTCCCAGCACCAAGGTAGGTGGTGTTATCCTTGTTTCAGTGATAAGAAAACAGAGTTTCAGAAAGTTATGTAACACAGGATCACACAGCAGCAAAGTAGAGGCACTGAGATTTGAACCCAGAGCCATGTGGCTCCAAAGCCCTTGTCCTCACTCCCAGCCTCCCTACTGTACTGCCTCCACTTTCAAGGTTTAGTTTTAAGGGGATTTTTAAATGAAGTTGTATTTTTGTTTTTGTTTTCAGAGAAACATATACACACAAGCCAAAAATGCGTCCTATGAATCCTTTAAACAAGTCTTAGAAGCCCTGCTTATCGATACATGAACCACAGAATTAAAAAAAAACAAAAACAAAAAAACCCAATTTCCAAATAGGCCCCAAGGAACTCAAAGCATCCGGGTGAGACCGAAGCACTAAGCTGGCTCATTGCCTGCTTCCCGATCCTTTGTGTCACGTACAGAACATTTACCCATGTCAGACAGGTTCTGTGTGCTGGGTACACACTGGCTCGTCGATCCCTCATGGCAACTCTAGGAGGGAGGTACCATTATTATCCACATTCTACAGAGAAGCTGGCTGCTGGCCCAAAGTCTCACAGCTAATAAGAGGAGAAGCCAACTGAGCTTTGGACCCAGGCAGTCTGGCTCCAGAGTCTACGTTCTTCACTGGGTGCCAGACCCCCTTCCCACGGTCTCACCAGGTGCAGGAAGGGAAGTCAGGCAGGGTAACACCACCCAAAGTGTTCTCAGAGCCCTGTGCCGCTGATGCTGGGTCCAGTAGTTAGAGAATGCCTCCTGGAGAGGGGCAGTATTCTCCAACCTCACGTTATTGAAGCTTGGTTTTTGTTTTGTTTTGTTTTGTTTTGTTTTGTTTTCCGTGGAACCCCAGCTCCCAGCCCCCAGGAACCAGTGTTCTGTGCCCTGCACTCCAGGAAGCCTGCTTTGGGTAATGATGCAGTAGTACAGAACGGGGGAACAGAATGGGGCCAGCACCTCCAAAAGAAGCAACACTGATTCCTAACAAGAAAAGGAGCCAAGACGACCCCATAGAAACCACTGGCTTCAGCCTCCTTCTTTCCTCTCTCCACAAACATGCTCAGTGATGAGCTTCAGAAAGCTTCAGCACTGCCACCATCACCAAGCTGTGATGACTGAGCAAAGCACTTCATCTGCTTGCCCCGCTCAGTGACCTTGTTTGGAAAACAAGCAGGTCAGGCTGGTTGATCTCTAAAATGTGTCCTGATCCTATTATTTATGACTCTCTTAACCCCTTTTGCTCAGAAAATCCAGGTCTAGAAGAATGTCTATAGAAGGTAAACTTAGGGCACAGTTATACTTTTCCATAGGAAAAAAATCAGTGGGTGTTTAGAGACTTCATGCAGAGAAAATGGCAACCATTTTGTTTACTGCCATGTCTTAGTCTGGGTTTTACCTGATTGAGCTGAGAGCTGTTTCCTCCTTTAATATTTAACATGATTGCTACAAAGCCATGAGGTTTCTGCTGTGATGCCGAGGGAGGCAGATACTCACATCTAATCTCTTTAAGCAAACAGCAGTGACGTGGTCCAGGGCAGGTGTCCCGGGTCTTGGGCTCTGCCCGCAGTGCCCTTCTGAGCCTGATTTCAGCCTTTTGCTATGAAATGAATTACTGCTACTAAATAATTATTGTGTGTTTTTTTTAAACAGGCGCTTGAATAAAATTGTTTGGCGAGCATTATCTCAAGAGGAAAAAGAAAAGTAAGCCAGTTTCTCGTCACTTTTTTTTTTTTTAAATCTTGGTGAAATTCACATAACCTACAGTTAACTGTTTTAAAGTGTACAGTTCTATGGTATTTATTCAAAATGTTGTGCAAACCACCACCTCCCTCTAATTTCAAAACTTTGTCACCTTAGGAAAAACACCTCGTACCCATTAAGTAATCCTTCCCCACACCTCTCTTCCCCTCTGGTAACCACTAGTCTGCTCTTTGTCTCTGTGTATTTTCACTTCTGGATATATCATTTGAAAGGAATCATACAATATGTGACACTTTGTGTCTGGTTTCTTTTACTTCTTTTTTGTAAAAACTTAATGTTTCCAGATTGTAGCATACTTAGTGTCCTTTTTATGCCTCAGTGGGGATCCATTGTATGTAGACACCAGCTTGTTTATCCACTCTTCCTTTGGTGGCTATTTGGGTTGTTTCCACCTTGGGGCTATTGAGAACAATGCTGCCATATACATTCCTGTAGAAGTGTCTGTGTGGACATATGTTTTCATTTCTCTTGGGAACATATCTAGGTGTGGATTTGCTGAGCCACAGAGTAATTCTATGTTTAACTTTTTGAGGAACCACCAGACTTTTTCACAGCAACTGCGCCATTTTACATTCCTACCAACAACATACTAGCCAACACTTGTTACTTTATTTTATTTTTATTTTTATTTTATTTTACTTTTTTTTTTTTTAATAACTAAAGCCATCCTGGTGGCCTGGTGGGTATGAAATGATATCTCTTTGTGGTTTTATTTGCATTTTTCTTAATGATCAGTAATGTTAAACACCCTTTCCCATGCTTGTTGGCCATAGATATATATTCTTTGGAGAAATGTTTATTCAAGTTCTTTACTCATTTTTTAATTGGGTTATTTTGTTGTTGTTGTTGTTGAGATATAGGAGTTCTTTATATATTCTGGATTTTAACCACTTATCAGATAGATGATTTTTCAGGACCTTTCTCTCACTCTAAAGGTTGCCTTTACACTCTCTTGATAGTTTCCTTTGATGCATTGTTTTTAAGTTTGATGTAGTCCCATTTGTCTATGTTTGCATTTGTGTCTGTGTTTCTGGTGTCATATCCAAGAAAGCATCACCAAATCCAATGTCATGAAGCTTTCTCGCTATATTTTCTTCTAGGAGTCTTACAGTTTTTGGTCTTTTGTTAAGGTCTTTAATCTATTTTGTTTTGAGTGAATTTTTATATATGGTATAAGTTAAGGGTCCAACTTCATTCTTTTGCTTGTGGGTATATAGTTTTCCCAGAACCATTTATTGAAGAGACTGTTCTTTCCTCCACGGCGAGGTCTTGACACCTTTGATGAAGATCATTTGACCATATATATACATGGAAGTTTATTTCTGAGCCCTTTATTCTCTTTCACTGATCGTGTTTGTCTCTATGTCAGTGCCACAGCCTTTTGATTATTGTAGGTTTGTGTAATATGATCTGGAATCAGGAAATGTGAGGCCTCCAACTTTGTTCTTTTCAACATTGTTTTGGCTATTTGGAGTCCCTTGAGATTTCATAAATTAGGATGATTTTTTCTATTTCTGCAAAGCATGCCATTGAGATTTTGACAGGGATTGCTTTGAATTTGTAGATTACTTTGGATACTGTGGATATTTTAACAATATTAACTCTTCTAATCCATGAACACAGGTTGTCTTTCTCATTTATTTTTGTATCTTTTTAATTTTTTTTATAGCAACGTTTTATAGTTTACAGTATACAAGTCTTTTACATCCTTGGTTAAGTTTATTCCTAAGTACTTTATTCTCCTTGATGCTATTGTAAAGGGGATTGATGTCCTAATTTCCTTTTTGGATTGTGCATTACTAGTGTATAGAATTGCAACTGATTTTTCTGTGTTGATATTTCATCTTGCTACTTTGTTGAATTTATTTATTAGTTCTAACAGTATTTTTATGGAATCTTTAGGGTTTTCTACATATAAAATCATGCCATATGTGAACAGATGTAATTTTACTTCTTTCTAGTTTGGATGTATTTATTTCTTTCTCTTGCCAATTTCTCTGGATAGGACTTTCGGTACTTTGCCGAATAAAAAGAGTGAGAGTGGACATCCTTGCCTTGTTCCTTATCTGAGAGGAAAAGCTTCCAGTTTTTCACTGTTGAGGATGATACCAGCTGTGGGCCTTTCATATGAGGCCTTTCTTGTGTTGAGGTAGTTTCCTTCTATTTCTGGTTTGTTGAGTGTCTTTTTTTTTTCCCCCATGAAAGCGTGTTGAATTTTGTGAAATGATTTTCCTGCATCATTTGAAATGACCAAGAGGGTTTTTTCTTCCTTCATTCTGTTAATGTGATATAGCACATTGATTTTTGTATGTTGAACCATCCTTGAATTCTAGCAGTAAATCTCACTTTTAATGGTGTATAATCCTTTTAATGTGCTGTTAAATTTGGTTTGCTAGTATGTTGTTGAGGATTTTTGCATCAATGTTCATAAGGGATATTGGTCTGTAGTTTTCTTTTCTTGTAGTATTTTTGTCTGGTATTGGTATGGGGAAATGCTGGCTTCATAGAATGAATCTGGAAATGTACCCTCCTCTGCAATTTTTGGAAGTATTCGAGGAGGATTGGTGTTAATTCTTTAAATACTTGGTAGAATTCTCCCACGAAGCCATTTGGTGCTAGGCTTATATCTGTTGGAAGGTATTTGCTCACTGATTCAATCTCCTTTCTAGGAATAGGTCTGTTCAGATTTTTTTATTTCTTCACGATTCAGTCTTAGCTGATTATATGTTTCTAGGAATGGATCCATTCTTCTAGGTTATCCAATTCGTTGATGTATAACTGATCATAGTAGTCTCTCATAATCTCTTTTATTTCTGCGACATTAGTTATAGTGCCCCCCTTTTCTGATTCTGGTTATGTGAGTCTTCTCTCTTTTACAGTTAATCCAGCTGGGCATTTATCAGTTTTGTTGTTCTTTCCAAAAGTAAATTATTAGTTTCACTGATTTTTTTCTTTCATTTTTCTGTACTGTATTTTACTTATTTCTGCTCTAATCTTAATTATTTCCTTCCTTCTACTAACTTCCGATTTAGTTCTTCCTTTTTCCACTTCCTTCAGATGTAAGGTTAGGTTGTTGATTTGAGATATTTCTTCTTTTTTGATGTAACCGTTTAGCACAATGAATTTTTTTCTTAGTACTGCTTTTACAGTATTTCATACATTTTGTTATTTTGTTTTCTCGTTTTCATATATCCCAATTTTCTAATCTCCCTTGTGATTTCTTCTTTGACCTGTTGGTTGTTTAAGAGTGTGGTGTTTAATTTCCATGTATTTCTGGATTTTACCAGCTTTCCGTTGGCTCTTGATTTCTAATTTTGTCCCTTTGTGATTAGAGAAGATTTTTTTTTTTAATGATTTCAATTTTGAAAACTTTCAACACTTGTTTTATAGCCTAACATGTGGTCTCTCCCAGGGAATGTTTCATGTATACATACAAGGAATATGTATCCTGCTGTTGGCTGGTGGTGAGTTCTGTATATATCTGTTAGGTCCAATTAGCCTATGGTTTTGTTCAAGTACTCTTTCCTTATTGACCAGCTATCTGGTGGTTCTACCAATCATTGAAAATTGGGATTGAAATCTACTTTTATTATTTCTCCCTTCATTTCTGTCAATGTTTGTGTCATATATTTGGGAGCTCTGACATTGGGTGCATATATATTTATAATTGTCATATGTTCCTGGTGGATTGACCCTTTTATCATTATATGATGTCCTTCTTTGTCTCTTATAACAATTTATGACTTAAAGTAGTAATAATTTGCTGATTTTTCCTCTGCTTGATCAAGTCTGCTTTTAAACTTCTCTAGTGAATTTTTCATTTCATAGTTATTATAGTCTTCAGATCTGGAAGTTTTTTGGTTCTTTTTTTATAGTTTCTGTATTTTTATTGATATTCAGTTTTGTTCATGCAACATTTTCCTGATTTTATGTAGTTGGCTGTGTTCTCTTTGAGGTCACTGAACATCCTTAGGACAGTTATTTTGAGTTATTTGTCAGGTCGCTCAGAGATTTCTCATTTCTTTAGGAGAGATTTCTGGAGACTATTTTGTTCTTTTGATTGGGCCACCTTTCCCTGTTTTTCTATATACCTTAGAATCTTTAGTAGAGATCTGAGTATTTGAAAAAAACTGGTATGTCTACCAGTCTTTATAGACTAGCTTCTTACAGGGAACGATCTTCACCAATCATCTGGGCTAGAGACTCTGGGGATCTTTCAGACCTTTTCTGGGGTGTGCCTTCTCTAGGCTTGTGTGTGTAATTTTTCATTTAAAAAGAGGTGTACCCCTTTCTCTCAGGAGCCCATAATCTCTTGCTCTCTCTAGTGTCTTGTTTTGATATTGCAGTGTCTCTGGTGCTGTAACAAAGCCATGGAACTCCCCTTTTTATTAGCTACCCCTAAGATGGTATTCAGAGTATATCACCATTCCCATCAGTGCTCTGAATCACATGAGATGGAAACCAGTCTCTTGGGAAGCCCCCCCAAAAGCCAGAATGTTGGATGCATGTTCCTCTTTTCTTTCCCTTCTGAGGGGGAAGCCAAGACCTGGGAATTTTCTCCTAACCGCACTGCACTATGCCAGGGAAGCGGGGGGCCTAGGCCAGGCAAAATGCAACAGCCTTTTCTATCAACTTTAATCCACTATTCGTCTTGGCTTTGTGTTCATCTGGAGTGCTGTGACCTCTTCACTGGTTTCAGGAATTCTCACAAAGGGAATTTGGTCCAAATATTGATGAGTCAGTATCTCCTAGGGAGGAATGGGAGCCTGGGGTTTCTTAGTCCACCATCTTGCTGACATCACTCCAATTTGGATTTTTTAGTAAGAATTTTTGCTGTTATCTGACAGGTGTTCTTGTGGATTGAGTCCTGTGGTTGTGCTGGGTTTGCACTGTATTCTTCCACACCCTAAATCTAAAGGAAGTGACCCTTTCATCAGTAAGAGAATAATTATGAAATGCCCTCTTCTCTCTCCCTTCCTCTCTCTCTTTCTTCCTCCTACCCCCGCCCCCCCGCCTCTCTCCCTCTTCTTCCCTTTCTTTCTCTCCCCCTCCATGAGTGTCTGATGTAGCAGTAGCTGGACTGGAAGTATCCAGGACCTGGGCCATCACAGGACACTGGCTTCCACTGGAGTCTCATAGCCTGGGTTCATCAGCTCATAGAAACTTGTCATCAGTTCTTTGTGTACCAAAACAATGAACCCAGAAAGTTTAGGCCTATTTAGGCTTTTAAAAGGAGGAGAGGAGATCAAAATAGCTAGAATGAGCTGGTAGAAGAATTACGGCACTGAGGCAAATATTTGGCTTTTGATTTGCTTCCCCTCCCTTTGCTTTGCTCTGTTTCCCAGAGTTACTGCTAGGCATAGGGTGTGAGATCTCTTTGAAGCTCATTTTTGTTCCTGTCAAATGTTAGGCCTAGGGAGAAAGGAATGGGTTCCAAATATGCCAAAAATTTGAAAAAAAAAAAAAAAGCTATGTATATTGAACTTCTTCAAAATCAGATAATCAAATTAGGTAATAGGGAAGAATGTCTACCATAATTCACAGAGATGGTTATTTTTAACTCACACAAGCTACCACAGTCCTGATGGACAAGAGGGTATGCCTGTGATTCTGTCAACTGATACCTGACATCTGTCTGAGAGATGGTTCTCAGGGGAGGTTTTACTGAAAAAATCGTCTTTCCATATGTTTTCTATTAAGATCACTTTCTTTGTTTTTTGTCCTCCTTTTTTTCTTTTTAGGTTAGATGCATATAAGCCCATGCGGTACTTGGAAAACAAGGCAGCTTTAAACAGGGCATTAGAACGGTTGAATTGGCCTATTTCGTTGAAGGAGCTGTCAATGCTGGAAAATGAAATCCTAGCTGGGAAAATGTACATCCAACAGGCCATGGAACTCCAGGAGGCTGCCAAGAAGGAGAATCACCTGAGCACGTCACAAGGAGAGGTGGGTGCCATGGAGGTATCTATATGTCCTCCCTCCTTCCTGTCCTAAGTCATTGCCATCCCTGCATTGGCCTTCCTTCGTCCTCTTCTACCCCCTTCCACACTGATTTCTAGAAGAGTTAGAACCAACCCAGTTAAAGTGTCAGGACTTCTTTTCAACAGAAAGGAAATGCCATTTGGTTTTAGTATGGCCTTCTTTTTTAAACAATATACTTTTAATTAAAAAGCAAAGTTAAACAGAAGTATAATGTAGTGATCAAAGGCCCGAAATTTGATATGAGCCAGACAGGGTCTAGCCTCAGATCTGCCACCTAATCCCTGTGTTATCCTGGCCAGTTATTCTCTCTCTCTAAATCTAAGGGTTTTTTTTTTTTTAACTGTAAAATAGGAATATTACTAATATCTGCCTCATAGGGTTATTTTGAAAGTAAAATGACTTTTTAAAGTACTTCATATTGAAAAGTCCCCCCATAAGTGTTAGAAATTATTATTAATAGAAGATAGTTTTCAAAAAGAAAAAATATCTTATAATCTGCATTATTATTACCACTTTGTATCACTTACTTTTAGCTTTCTTTCCCTCCTTGAGTAAATTTTTTACATAGAAGCAGAGTCTCCATAATCATTTCATATTCTGCTTTTTTCTTTAATTGCAGTATAGACGATACATGATGTTACATAAGCTTCAAGTACCAACATGGTGCTTTGGCAATTTAATACGTTCTGCTGTGCTCAGCACCGTGTAGCTACTGTCTACCACCACACAACACTATTACAGGGCCGTTACAGTACACTACAATACAATGTATTCCCTGTGCTGTAAGTTTTATCCCCAGGACTCATTCAGTCCCTAACTGGAAGCCTGTACCTCCCACTCCCCTTCACCCACTCTACCCATCCCCTTCCCTCTGGCCACCACCAGTTTGTTCTCTGTATTTATTGGTCTGTTTCTGCTTCTTTTTGTTTGTTCATTTGTTGTTTTTTAGATTCCACATACAAGTAAAATCATACGATATTTGTCTTTCTTTGTCTGACTTATTTCACTTAGCATAGTACCCTCTCGGTCCATCCATGTTGTCACAGATGGCAAGATCTCGTTCTTTTTTATGGCTGAGTAATATTCCACTGTATGTATATGTGTATGTGTGTATAATATATATATATATACACCACATCTTCTTTATCCATTCATCTATCAATGGACACTCGGGTTGCTTCTGAATCTTGGCTATTGTGAGTAATACTGCGATAAACGTAGAGGTGCGTGTATCTTTTTGAATGAGTGTTTTCGTTTTCTCTGGGTAAAGATCCTACGGTAATTCTATTTTTAATGATTTGAGGAACCTCCACACTGCTTTCTATAGTAGCTGCATCAATTTACATTCCCACTAACAGTTCACGAGAAATCCTTTTTCTCCACACTCTTGCTAACACTTGTTATTTCATGTCTTTTTGATTCTAGCCGTTCTCACTGGTGTGAGATGATGTCTCCTTGTGGTTTTAGTTTGCATTTCCCTTATGACTAGTGATATTGAGCATACCTTTAAGTGTCTGTTGGCCATTTGTATGTCTTCTTTAGAAAAATGTCATGTTCTGCTTTTTTATTTGGCACTATCTCATACACTTTCTCAGTTTTTTCTGAATCTTCAGATTTTTTTGGTGGTTATATATTTCATGGTGTGTATTATACCCTGATTTATTTAATTCTTCACTGAATGTTAGATATTTGGGATATTTTTTCAGTTTTCTTCTCTTTCACATGTATTAATGACTTCTATGGTGTATTTGGTTTATTTTGTTAGGACAAATTCTTAGGAGTGGGATCCTTGGTTCAAAGGGCATGAATATTTTGCGCTGTAAATACTTATCGCCAATATAACACCCTCTTTCTGACTGTGTGTGAGTGTGTATAGAGCTGGAATAGATCATTTGAAGTATTACTGAATTCTGTGTAATTTTGGTATATTCAGTATATATTCACTAAAAATATACCCAAAGAACTGACCTTTGAGATTCATCCTTTTTGGTTTCAGTCTTTGCTAAGTAATATTGGCTTTGCTTGATTTTACAGTCTGTATTTGCTGCCCTGGATGCTTTGGTTCTGTTTTGTTTTGTTTTGTTTTTCTTTAATTTTATTTTTTCTTACAAATCACACTTTCCCCCTCCATTGTAGAAAGCTGTCTTTTCTACAGAATGCAAAAATTTTATCACAAAACCTCTTATGGCTATTAATGTTATTCAAACAAAGTGACTTCCCCCAAAGAATTGTTCAGTATTCCCTTGAGAGGCACCATCTGATGCCTCCAAATACATGGCTATCTGTTGGCCCCCCTCACTGGATGCCCTGTGGGCACCCAAGAATCAAGAAGACAAGTGAATTAACTCCCTGTCTCTGAAAATCTGCTCTTCTTTTCATCATGCCTCTTCTTTGTTGTTTCATTTTTTTCATTGACATATTTATGAGTTCCCATGAGGTGCCAAGCACTATTCTAGGCACTTAAAGTACCTAAACACACAACCAGGCACACTCCACCCTCATTCTAGTCAGGGAGAAGGACCAGTATGAGTCCCAGATGATGGACTTGCCCACACTGAACTGTGGAGACGGTGCCTAACGGCAGACTCTGTTAGCATTATTTTTTTCTATACTTTATATTGCATTTAAAAATGGGAAGTGTTGCTGATGGAGTAAAAAAAAGCCTCTAGTGATTCAGAGTAAAGACAGTGTGTTCTACTTGGATTTGTCTGGAATCCTGGAAATCAAATGTTCATTGCTCATGAGATATGGATTAATTGTTCGATTTTTTAATTCTCTTACCCACAAAGTGGGAATAAAAATACTTTCCATCATTTTTTTTTTATCCAAAAATACTTGTTCACGTCCTATCACAGGTCAGATCCTGTGCCTGGCACAGGCGAGAGGCAGTGAAAAGCCTGTCTCATTCTTTTCTCTCTACTTGGGGTCTCCCAAGGGGATAATATACATTGGACACAAAATGGGCTCTGTTAACTGCATTGAAGACATGGGCCCAGCCTAGTGAAGATCTACTGCAACAGAATGTAACCTCCACGAGAGCTGAGACCTCGTTCGACTTTATTTGTAGCTGTATCTGCAGCCCTGAGAATGGCACCTGGCACACAGTGGACACTAGACAAATAGTTATTGAATGCATGAAACCCAGATCCTTCTAGCAGAGAATTAGAAATGTCACAACAGAGGCACACCCACAGACCAACTGGAAGATGGGGAAAAGTGAACTGGGGAGTTGGGAGAGGCTTTACAGAGGGGATAGTTAAGTTTGGTGTGGAATGATTTGTAGGATTTGAGGGTTGGGATGTGAGAAATGTTCCGAGTGAAAGAAATGGCTTATGCAGAGGCAGGGAAGTGGGATGAACATGGCATGTTCACCAGGGATATGGTAGGAGACAAGACAGGAAAGGAAGATGGCACCGGAATGCACGGGACTTGGAATTCTCTCCTGGGATCAGGGACTCGTGCCTGTTGGAAATGGAAATCCAGGGAAGGATTTTCAGCAAGTGGAAGACATTAACAGATTTATATTTTGGCAGCATGATGAGGCCCAGTGTAGAAGGGAGAGAGCCAAACTGGGTGCAACACTGTTGAGCAGTTTTGAGTCCTGAGCTAAGCCAGAAGACTGAGGAGGAAATAGAGAAAAGAGATATGAGCTGGTAGAAAGTGAATGTGTGGGGTGAGCCAGAAGGCAAAGCTAAGGATACCCAAAAACTTTCTGTCTTGGACCCGGGGGAAGCAGGCACTGTTAACCCTTCTGTGTCATTTCTGCTCCTCAGGGACACAGATGTTCCCTGGCCAGCCCATCTAAACACCCTGTCATTCTCTAACCCCTGACCACATTTGTGTTTTCTTCATAACACATTTCACTTGACATTATGTACGTGTTTGTTTATGATCTGTCTTCCCTGCTAGAATGAGGGTGGGACTTGGTTCTCTGTATTCTAGGTACTCCCAGTGTCTAGACTAGTGCTTGGTACCGAATACTCATAAGTATTTGAATGAATAAATGAAAGAATGAACAAGAGGAAGAGGTACAGTAAGAAGAAGAGCATATTTTCAGGGAAAGGTAATTCATTTTAGGTCTTCTTGATTCTTGGGTGTCCATGGGGTATCCAGGTGAGAAAGGCCACATGTTTGGAGCTCAGGAGGGAAGTCTGAGTTAAGGAGATAATTTGGAGGTCATTTGAGGTGCTGAGAGAAGAGACAGTGGAAGGGATGAAAACAGGAAAGTTAGAGGAGCAGGGGGTTCAGAATAGAGTACGTGATGTGAGAGCCCAAGGAGAGGTGGACAGAACCCTGGATCTGGAGTCACAGGCCTGAGTATAGTCTCACCTGCAAATTTCTAGTTCTGTGGCCTTATGTAGGCCTCCTAAGCCTAGTTTCCTCATCTTTAAAATAAAAAAGCACCTACCGAAAAGTGGTTGTAAGAAAATGCACGTTGTGTGCTTAGGGCAGTGTGCAGCACTGCGGGCTCAACAATAAATTCACTCAACAGGTTTTACCCACTATTGCTGTATCCATTGTTAAAGTTTCTACTGAGGAGTTTTGAAAAGTCATACAGAAGGATGTCTCCAAGCCATTTGATTTGGCAAGCAGATCAGTAGTGATCTTAGTGAGAATAATTTCAGTAGAATTGTGGGAGCAGAAGCCAGTTTGCAGCGGGTAGAGGAGTGGGTAGACCTGAAGAAACTAAGTATAGGAAGTGAAGATTTGGTTTCAAGATCTTCATAGGGAAGGAAAGGAGGAAGAGATGGTGAGAAACTTGAGGCACGAGCCAGAGTGAAAGAAAAAATTTAGTGTATGTAATGATATTGATGCATCCGCTGCTGCCCCCTTCTTGGTCAGGGGCTAAGGTTTTCTTTCACTGCCCTGTCCCCACACAGGGTATGCAAAGACCCCACTGTCTGTTCTGGGAAGTGTCCACGTGCCCAGGACAGTTATCCACAGGTAATAAATTGTGTGTGTGTGGGGGGGCTCATACTTAGCATCTTATCTTCAGAGTTCTTTCCACTTTTGGCATGGCCCTCAGCAATGGGATATTTTGTATATTATTAAAATGATACTTTTCCTCACCATGTATGGTGTATTATGAGATACTTTAATTCTATTTCTGCCATGCCCCACTGGTTTGACTTCATGACCCACTAACAGATCTCTGTCTCCTAATTTGAAAAATATTGGTTAGGACCAAAGCTCAAGATTGCAAGGGCTTGTGAGACCCTGGGGTGAAAATTCATCACAGATGAAAGTCATTTTTACTGATTTGTATATAAATATAGTCTGATTATAAATTATTTTTTTAAGGATTTTATTTATTTGACAGAGCGAGTCAATGAGAGAGGGAACACAAGCAGGGGAAGTGGGAGAGGGAGAGGGAGAAGCAGGCTTCCCGCCAAGCAGGGAGCCTGATGCGGGACTTCATCCCAGGACCCTGGGATCATGACCTGAGCCAAAGGCAGACGCTTAACAACTGAGACACCCAGGCACCCCTGATTATAAATTCTTTTAGCAAAGGCCAAAGATGTTGATCAGTGATTGTAAATTGGAGAGCAAGAAACCATCTGTTATTTATTAAGGTCCCCTATAGTTTATTGACAACATGTAGCAAAAGGTGATCAAAGTTTGTTAGGAATGGGGATCCAATTAGAAATACCCGCACACAGTCAGAAGGGATTGGCCAGTGGTCACTTTAGTCCACTTGGTCCACACCAGGGTGTGATATGGAGTGTGGATGTCTTTGGTTCTCTGATACGTAGTCATCCCACTGGTTCCTGAGTTTGGGACAGCTTTGTGATTTTTCTGTTGGTAAGGATCAGATGTGGGGAGAAGTAGCTGCATATGTTGGTGCCTGTACCTTGGTTTTTCCACTCAGGCTTTGACTGACATTCCTTTGCTGGCCCCAGGATCGAACCTGAGGGGAGAACCATCATTCCACCTGCTCTGCCCACCGTGGTTACATTCCATGCTTGACTGAAGAATTGCTTACCCTATTTCCTTAACCCACTAGTTTTGTGGTGTCCCTAGAGACAGGTGCTTGGTTCACCTGACATAATGAAAGGAAAAATCTGAAGTCTAAAATTTTAAATTCCCCTTGAAAACTCCCTCTGCTCACTCCCCTCCTATTGCCATGATTGCAAATTTCACCATCATTGGCCAATCAAAGCTGTGCTATGGTGGAAATCACCACTGGGCATCTGAATTATAATTAACCTTCCATAGTTCTCCCTGGGAGCTTGGTCTAGGCACAGCCATGCTATCCTACAACATTTCCTTACTACATAAGGATTATTCTCCAGAGAAAATCCTTTAGGACCCAGGCCCGGAAAGATCCAATAGGCTCTCAACACTTATAACCTTGACTCTCTTGGAAAATTTGGAGGCAGAAAATTTTGTGAAGCATCTGTAAGCAACCCTAAAGGGGTCTTGGAAATATATCTGTATGTAGCCACACATGGTTATTTCTCCAGTTGTGACAGGTAAAGAACCTGGAACCCATGGTCTTTAGGGATGGTGCATTGAGTCCTCCACTCTGAAAAACTACCCAGGAGAAAGAGTGTTGGGGAAAGATGTAGGTGAGGCTGGGTGAGGTGGAACTGGGAGAATGAGGGAAGGAGAGAGAACATTTGGATTGGAAAACATTGTCGGATTACCCCTATTTCTTTATCCCTTTCTTCCCTTACCAATCTTCCTAGTTCTTATGTTCCATAGATGAGAGGAACCATATGATAATTGTCTTTCTCTGCTTGACTTATTTCACTTAGCATTATCTCCTCCAGTGCCGTCCATGTTGCAGCAAATGTTGAGAAATTGTTCTTTTTGGTAGCTGAGTAATATTTCATTGTATAGATGGACCACGATAAGAAGGGGGAATGAAGCATGAGAGACTATGGACTCTGAGAAACAAACTGAGGGCTTCAGAGGGGAGGGAGGTGGGGGAATGGGATAGGCTGGTGATGGGTAGTAAGGAGGGCACGTATTGCATGGTGCAATGGGTGTTATACGCAACTAATGAATCATCAAACTTTACATCAAAAACCAGGGATGTACTGTATGGTGACTAACATAATATAATAAAAAAACATTTTAAAAAAAGGAAAACATTGTCGGGAAAACAGTGACTTTGACACTGGGAGGAAGTTGGGAAGATTTAGAGAGAAATTTCTTTGAGTTGTATAAAATGGAATCAGAATAAGTAGAGCTATTATATTTGCTCCCAAATAATGGTTGGACCTGTTGTTGTTCTTGCATTTTACAGTTCTTAATATTTCCTCTTTAAAGGGAGAAGGGAAGCCTCCCACGATAACCCTTTACAACTAGTCAGCCTTCCTCATTCCCCTAGAAAAACTTGAGTCTGTTCTGCTGATACTTGAGTCTGGTAGGAAGACTGACTCTCTAGGGACTGTGAATTGTTCTTCAGCAGCACCTAAGATCCCCTGTTTTGGTGGTGGAGAAATAACAAGTCTGGGTTGGGCATCATTGATGTTGCCATCACAGAAAGAATGACCATGCACAAGGATACCAGCACCATGGAGGTAAGTTAACACCTGGAAAAGAGACCCCAAATGGACTCTTGAGGGATGATGGTAGGAGATGTGGCCCAGTGGGGCTAAAGTGTCAGAGTGAGGTGCACTGATGGGACAGGAAGGGGTGCTGAAGGGGGAGTGCTGCCAGCCTCATGATTGTGCCACAGTTAGCTGGGGTCTTAAGGAGAGAATCTCACTCAGGAATACCAGTCATTGGAGGGAATTAAAAGAAGGGAAGAGAAAACTCCCACCAAGTTTAAATATTATCTAAAAAGTTTTCTGCCTGGGATCCTGATGTTCAGGAGTGGGAAGGTGGGTATCAGCTCTAGGGAATCCCTGAGGTGACAGAAATCACTGCCAGATTGTCTTTTCATTCTATAGCTAAAGACAACCTTCTTTGCTGGAGGTTTTAGCTGGGCAGACCTCAGCATTGTCCTGCCTAGGTTTTTTCTCATAGGCATAAATTCTATCCTTAGCAAGTTCAGGGATGGTCATTGACCTCCCCATCTGGAGGAGAACTGAGTGTGGAGAGCTTATCAGTAGGATCCAGGAGGAAACAGAATCTCATTCAGTCAGTTCAAGTGAAGAAACGTTAATAAAGGGACTGTTCATAGAGGTGGATGTAGGTCTAAGGCAGCCAATGGGATTTGGGGCCCCCAGTGACTAGCAATAGTAGGAAGTTGCCACCACTCCTAGACTTGAAAGGGTGGAAGGAAATGGTGCTCCTGGAGTCCTGTGAGAGCTAAGTCCACTAGCAGGAATGGCAGGTAGTTCTAGAGAGACAAAGGGCAGGGAAGGAGCATGGAACCAATACCCCAGTCTTTCCTCTTCCTGCTGCCCTCTGACCTTCTGCCTGCCATTGGCTCATCCTGCCCAGAAGCCTGCCAGCAAGGGAAATAATTCAGGTGGTGTTTTCCATGGGGGGGTCAGCTTCCTGGGGCAGGGAGCAGGGCAGGGCAGAATGGATTTGGGGGCAGGTGGGTGGACCAGAGTAACCAGCAGAGATGTCTTGAAAATTTTTCTTAAAGACCCAGCATTTATTTTTATACTGTAGCCTTGAGTGAGATATATATTTGTATATAGTAGATAGCTGGTTGTGGTCCACATTCCAGGCAGTGACACAAAAGTGGCTCCAGTATATGGCTTTTGTTCATCTCTGGAGTAGCAACATATGGATAACTGAATCAGTAGCATCTGAATTACAGCTTACAAGGCTGTGGTAATTTTCAGATTTAAATGCTTAAAACATTTCAAATTTTTCTCTTTTTTTTTTTTTCCTGAAAGAGCAATGAAGAAATATTCCCTGAGAAGATGTTACAAGTTTACTTTTCACTTGGAAAATAATTTTATGCAGCATCTAATGCATATATATTAGGTTCCTTTGCCACCACCAAAGAAAGAAGAAGGGGGGAGGGGAGGAGGAGGAGAAGAAGAAGAAAAGAAAATTCATTTTTCCCCCCACAAAAGCCCTTTGATTTGCTATTGATTAACATTTATTGGAGACTTTACTTTCAGAGTGGTTAACTCCATACCCCAGCACGGCACGGTATTAGGGAGCGGAGGACTGTTTTGTGGTTCAGGGCTTCATCCTGTGACTGGTTTCCTGTGCTTCCTAAGGAGCCACACACACACTGCACAAGAACCACAAACTGGGAGGAGAGTTAAAGCCAGGCAGCTCAGCCAATCAGTGATCTGCTCCGGAAGCAACCCTCAGCAGAGGGAAATGAAAACTGCATCTAAGTTCTGGGGATGTTTGTTTCTCATGGTGTGTTTTCTAAAGTTACACTATTCCCTGAGGAAGAAGGAGAAAACAACTCCAGTAAAGCATTCTCCAACCCCCTTTGGATTTTAAAGCAAAGCTAGGTGTCCAAGACTCCTCACAGGGGATAATAATTCCCTCTGTATGTGTGCCTGGCCACAGTGTTCTCCTTAAGCCTTGGATTCACATGCAGTATCGTTAGTGTCCCCATGGGCCCCAGGGCTGAGCTGCTGTGCTCCTGAGAGGTCTTGTAAGAGGGCTTAGCTTCCTCCTCAGAAGGGCAGAGCTGAGGCAGGAAATTCCCCTTAGAGCTTCACTCCTTCAGTGTGGTGGTTTGCCTCATGTTAAAATGCAGATGCCTTGGGAAGGGAAGCACATGAAGCTCTCTGACTCATTTACTCGGGTGGTCACTCCATGGCCAAGAGGGGCTGGGCAGGAGTTGGCCACTTGTGATACACATTTTCCTATAAGGTCTCCTCATTCTCTTTCCAGAACCCATTTATAAAAGGGATGCAGATCCTAGGTATTCTCAGGGGAGAGGACATCCCTCAAAATCTAGCTGAGGACAAAGATTGGTGAAGGTCAGCAAATACTCCGGGCTGGCCCTGTCCTTTTCACCAAGGTTTTAAAGGGAGTTGAATTATTTACAGAGACAGTTTGCAAATGTTCTGGTCTTATATTTAGGTATCCTAGACAGAGGAAAGGTCAAACCATACAAGATACTATAAGTCTTATCTTGATTACAGCGATCACAGACTTTAGTTGGTCTTAAAGACAAGACATGGACAGAGAAGCATGTTGGAGCTGCTGGGTGTCAGCAGTTCAATGATTTGGGGCAGAAAAAAAAATATTTAGTAGTGGTTTCAAAAGATTTGGAGCCAAAGACTAGTTCTATTTAAGTTGTAGAAATGCGTGGAAAATTTTAAAGTATCAAACATTTAGTAACTTCACTTCCCACAAATGCAAACCTGAAAACATGACTTCAAAATTAAATAATAAATGAAAGGAGGGTGGCACCATTTTGGATCCTGTTCTACATCACCTGGTAATTGAATCTGACAAGGAAATGAATTGGATTCTCTGAATTTTAGAAACAAGGCAAAATCAAATTACCCAGTGGACAGCATCCCCACTGCCAGTATCATTGCCCATCTGACTTCCCCACTGAGACTCACATGCGACAATTCTCATGCACCTAAACCTAGAGATATGTTGCCTTATTTATTGCTAGCATTTTTGTTTTCACTCTCTACCCCTTCTGACTCTTGTCCTCCATAGATTTCTTTGCAAAATAAGTAAGAGAAGGACAAATACCCTATGATTTCACTCATATGTGGAATTTAAGAAACAAAACAGATGAACATGGGGAAGGGAAGGAAAAATAAAGTAAGATGAAAGTTGAGAGGGAGGCAAACATAAGAGATGCTGAAGTCTAGGAAATAAATTGAAGGTTGCTGGAGTGGGAGGTGGGGTAAGGGATAATTGGGTAGTAGGCATTAAGGAGGGCACCAGATGTGATGAACACTGGGTGTTACATGCAACTGATGAATCATTAAATTCTCCCTGTGAAACTAATACAAAAAGAGGGGAAAAACCCCAAGAAACTCAATGACCTGTTTGTATTTCAGGTGTGCATAGGTGAAGGCATGCCAGGAAAAGAACAGAGCTGTACAGTGTCTCTAAACTTTGACAAGATTCAAAAAATTGTGGCACATTGTCTTTCTGGAAAGGTGCTGTCAACTTGTGGCTGAAGTGATGGTGTGTCTAGCTGCCCTTGTTGATATCCTTCCATCCTGGCAAACCAATGCTCTATTTCTATGAGCAATGGAATGAACCATTGTACTAAAGCTGGCCCCATAGGTTTGTTTTCCCATGGCTACTCTACTTAATCTGTGGTGTAGCTGAATTGATTTGCAGTGACATGAATGAATCGTTGCGTGTACAGTGACTAGTTCTTTCCATAAAGCTACGTGTTGTGGAAATAATCAGAAATGAATTATTGCCAGTAGTAGTAACAGTTGGACACAAAAGCAGAGTAAATGTGTTGCATATACAAAGCTCTCTAGTACTGTAATGGTCCTCTCAGGTGAACCCATAGGTATATGGTGATTTGAAAGTAGTTGATACTTTTCAGCCACTTAGACATTTTCTTACGTGGCGTTTCCAGTGTGTGAAAAATGAACATGATAGTACTCTGTGTTGCTACTGTTCATTGTTGTTGCCCATGCAGGGAATGTCTTCACAGAGTGAATGGTGGTTCTATATTAGATGAATTGGGAAGTGAGTGACAACTACAGAGAAAAAAGAGCTCTCTGATGATTTTGGGCCATTGACTTCAGATTTGTACCTATGAAAATGTAGAAAAAATTTTTATCAGCTTCTGGTGAGGATATTGAGAAAATAAATATTTGGAATCTAGAGACAGAGGGCTAGTAAAATGGTGTGATTATACTCATTTAGAATTTTTAAAGGAATTTTAAATATGTCTAGGCATAGATTCTAGTAAGTGGTTTGTCTGTTATATTGATGAAATCTGAAGGGGAGGTTGCCTTTCTGGGATCAACGTGGACATCTTTTTAGAAGTCAGGGTGTTATCTATCTGGAGGTGGAGAGGCTGTCTGGTGACCTCCACGGTTGCTTGGTCTGTGATGTGGACACTGGTGGTGTGAAGCAAGGTGGCTTTGTCAGTTAAGCTGTATGTAGAGGTGAGGTTTTTGCAAGAGCTGATTTAACCTGGCATATTCCAGATTCTAAATTCTATCAGCAGTGAGAAGAATACTTTACATGGAGTCTTCTACTGAGGAAATGATTGTAGGAAACTGTGGTGTGGGCATCTCTTTGGAGCATTATGATGGTATTATGATGGAATATTGTGCTGCAGACATTCACCGTTCTGGTTGTTGCAATCCCCTTATGTTATAAAAACTGCAAACAAAAATATCATGCTAGTGTCCCTGTCTTTGTATATACATGGTCTGACAGTTTCTCCAGTAATGCAGAAAAAGGTCTAGTAAGGCCTAGATTCTTCTGGACAGAAATATGGAATTAGAAGATGTTAGAGGTCATTTACTTTGTACCATCTCTTTGCTTATGCAAAAATTGAAGCCCAAAAAGTTAAAAGATTACCCAAAGTCACAAAGCCAGCTAGGCAGCGATTGGTCCTAATTCTCCTGTCTCATGGTCCAGTTTCTGCCCTTTGGGGCCATTTCAGACTGCAGTAGGTCATTCTAAAGCTCCTGTGGGAAGGACTACTTAGGTTTCTCCTCTGGCTGAAAGCCCAGGAACAAACAGGTAATAGTCACCATCCACCGAGATGTTGGGCCATTCTCTTTGAAATAATAACTGCATCAGTAAAAATAGAAATTACATGAGGAGGGACTCCAGCAAAATCTGTTGAAAATGGAGCATCATAAACAGGAGGGTGATATTCAGCTTATATTTGGTACCCATGGCTGCATAGGTGTGAAGTCTTGTTAATATCCCATAGTTCCTTCAAGAGACCTTAACGCTTTGATTCATACTTTTGAGGCTCTGGCTCTGATTTCCTCTCCCCTGAAATGAACCATACTCCCACTTCTTTTGATGAACCAAAAAGCATCTCTAAACAGATCCAAATGATAGATGGCTGCAACAGAATCCAGTAACATCACGGCACCAGGGAAATGAGCCCACTTATTTCCAGAGCCCAAACCGTACTAAACACAAATAATGACCCAAGGGCAAATTGTGTTCAGACTATCTGAAGTTACTTAAAGGTTTACAGTCAATTGTTTCATAAATTAGAGGCTTCATTAACTGAAGACCTGTGTATGGACTCATATGCATTGAATACTTTATTTGAGATACAGCTATAGCATTGCAAAAAAGTAACATCAAAAAGCATGTGGAAGCACTTTATATTCACTTTGTATCATGGAGGAGGGGGCATTTGATGGTCTGTGAAAAGAAGCTGGAGAATGATGTCATGGGGGCCCTCTGATTAGGATGGAAGACGGATTTCTTTGAGAAACCCAAGAATTAATAAGTTAATGGTCAGGAATTTTTTTTTAAATGAAAAAAAAATCAAAAGAAAAATCTCCAGTTTCCACAGTGTAGTGATTTGAAGAAAAAGATCTGATTTTCATACTGTAAAATTCACCTACTTCAATTCAGTGATTTTTAATAAAACTGACAGTGTTGTCAACCACCACCAAAATCCAGAGTCAGAGCATTTCCGTCACCCCAGAAAGATCCCTCATGCCCATTTGTAGTCAATCTCTATTTGCACCCTTAGCCCTATGTAACTACTAGTTAATTTCTATCTCTATAAATTTGCTTTTTCTGTGCATTTCATATATAAGTGGCTGAATGATATTTCATTGTATGGATATGTGACATTTAGTTTATCCATTTCCCCAGTTCATGGACATTTGGATTATTTCCACTTTTTCATTGTTGTGAATAATGCCGATATGAATACATAAAAGTCTCTGTGTGATATTAGTTTTCATTTTTCTTGGCTAGATATCTAATAGTAATATTTCTGGGACATATGGTAAGTTTATGTTTAATTTTTAAAGAAATTGCAAAAATTTTTCCCAAAGTGTTGAAAATCAGTTAACCATAAATGTAGAGATTTGTTTCCAGACTCTCAATACTGTTCCATTGATCATAGGACTATCCTTATGTCAGTACTGCACTTTCTTGATAAGTTTTGAAAACAAGAAGTATAAATCCTACAAATTTGTTCTTTTTCCACATTGTTTTGGCACTTTTAGTTTCAGTATCTTAGTTTCTACAAAAACCCCACAAAACAAAAAACTTATTGAGATTTTGATATGTATGAATTATATTGGATCTGTAGATCTGTTTGGGGAAAATGGCTGTATTAACAATATTAAGGTTTCTAATCCATTAACATGGTATGTCACTCGTTAGATCTTAGTTTCTTTTAGCAGTGTTTTATAGTTTTCAGTGTATAGGTCTCACTTATTTTGATAAATTTTTTCCTAAATATTCTATTATTTTTGACTCTGTTATAAATGGAATTCTTTTCTTCACATTATTTTCAGATTGCTCATAGCTGGTACATAGAAATACAATTGATTTTTTTTTTCTTGCTCTATTTGTCTTGTATCATGACATCCTGCTGAACTTGTTAATTAATTCTAGTAGTTGTTGGATGGATTCTTTAGAGTTTTCCACATAGAAGATCATATCATTCATAAATAAAGATAGTTTTATTTATTCTTTTCCAATCTGGATGACTCTATTTTTTTCTTGCCTGATTGCACTGGCTGGAACCTCAAGTACAATGTATAGGAGTAGCAGAGTACCTTTCCTTATTTCTGCTCTTAAGGAGAAGTCATTCGGTCTTTCACCATTAAGGATCATGTTTGATGTAGGCTTTTCATAGATCCTTTTCACCAAGTTGAGGAAGTTCCCTTCTATTCCTAGTTTGTTGAGAGTCTTATCATGAAAGGGTGTTGGATTCTGTCAAGTGCTCTTTCTCCATGCATTAAAATAATACGGTAAATTGTCCTTTGTTCTGGTAATATGGTGTATCATATTGATTTGTGGATGTTAAATCAGCTTTGCATTCCTGGGATACTTAGTTGATGTGTACAATCCTTCTTGTATATTGCTGGATTTATTTGCAAACATATTTTTGCATCTATATTCATGAGGAATATAGGTCTGTACTTTCCTTTTCTTGTATCTTTGTCTGGTTTGGTATTGGAGTAATACATGGCCTTTCCTTCTCTAATGTAAGTGATCTTCCCAGTAATTTCTGGTTTCCTGGGGTTCCTCTTCCAGCATTTGTCCTCACATTTATTGGGAATTAAAAATAATGACTGTTCTGGATGATGCAATGGAGGCTTTGGGATTTTAGAGAGAGTGGAGGGTGGCGGGGATTGGGTCTTTCTATTAATGATCAGTTCAACAAGCATAGAAAATAAGAATTTAGAGTTAGACTCTACCAATCAAAATGATGTTACCAGTTTCTTCATGTAGTGGACACAACGTGACATTCACTTCAAGCCTTGACTCATAGGGTACCATTTGGAAATTATAGAGCGGTCCTTTCCTTTGCTTTTTCTGAAATTACCTGGGGGTAAAGTTTTCACAGAGAGATTATAACTGAGCTGGGCTTTGGACAGATTATTTGAACAGGAAGGACCTTGCTCATTTTTAAAAATCATTTTCCTCTGTGTGCTTCAGATTGGATCATTTCTGTTGATTCGTTTTCAAGTTTCTTTCTTCTGTCGTATCAGTTCTGTTATTGAGCCCTTTCAGATATTGTGTTTTTCACTTCTAAGATTTTCATTTTTTTTTATAGTTTGTATTTCTCTGCTGAAAAAAACTACCTTACCATTCATTTCAAGAGTATTCAACCACATGGACTGTAGTTATAATTGCTGATTTAAAGTCTTTACTGATTATTCTGACACCTGGGTCATCTCACCACTGTGATCTATCGATTGCCTTTTAAGGAATTGATCAAATTTGCTTGCTTTTTAAAAGTATGTTGTAGTTTGGATTGTATACTGGATATATTGAATATTATGTTTTAAGACCCTGTATCCTATTACATTCTCTGGAAGAGGTTCACTTTTTTCCTGTTTTAACAAAATTTGATTAAGTCTAGGCTGCAAATTTTGTCTCACTTTCTATGGTCATTGGTTCCCATATATTAGTTCATATATCAGTTTTAAAAGCCTATTCTTAATAACATAGAAAGTATTGCAGAGTGATTATCAAAGTATATGGATGATCTGTAATTTTCGATAGTGCGTTTCTCAGTAGAGAATCCCAAGCTACCCTGTATCTGTGATTTTCACTGTGTTGATTTTTTAAATCAATTATTAATGTTTTATATTTTTTAGCAACAGAAATTTCAAGGAAATCCAACAAAGAAAACCAAATCAAAAAAATTGGATCCCCTCAAAGGCCAGAAAGTTATTGCAAGATGTGATGAAAATGGCTTTTACTTTCCAGGTAGATATTTTGTAAGACTCCTTTGTTAAATAATATGATATCAGGGACCCAAGGTTCTCAAACTGTGCTTTCCTCAGAACACTGGCATTTCATGAGCTGTACTAAGGAATTCCACTTCTAAAATGAAATGATGGGGTTTCTACCTACGTTTGTGAGGCTAAATAGCCAGAAAATGTATTTATTTTAATCTTTCATTTGTTTAGTAAAAAATTTTTACTATACATCTATGTTCTATGAATGTAATATTCCTTAAGTGCTGGTTTAGTGTAGACCAGCAGATGAAAATTATTGTCTTTGTGGAACTTACATTCTAGTGAGGGAGACAGACAAGCAAGCAAATACATACAATATGTAGTGTGTCAGATACAGTGTTGTAGAGAAAAATCAAGCTACAAAGGGAATTGAGAGTGTCAAGGTAAACCCTGAAATTTTAAATATGGTGGCTGATGAAGAACTTCTTGGGAAGGCGATGTGCGAATAAGACCTGAGGAGGAGCAAGCTGTGAAATTATCTGGGGGAAGAAGTTCTTTTATGTTTTTCTAAGATTCATTTATTTTGAGAGCGAGAGAATGTGAGTACAAGCAGGGAGATGGGAAGGGCAGAGTGAGAGGGAGAGAGAGACTCCTCAAGCAGACTCCCCACTGATGACAGAGGCCGACGTGGGGCTTGATCCCAGGACCCCAAGATCATGACCTGAGCCGAAATCAAGAGTTGGATGCTTAACCTACTGAGCCACCGAGGAGCCCCTGGGAGAAGAGTTCTTAGCAGAGGGAGCAGCAGTACAGAGTCCTGAGGCTGGAGTACATATGGGCTGTTGGTGGAAGAGGCCAGTGTGGCTAGGCCTGAGAGATTTTCCCAAGGGTTTTTGGGACATGAGATACTGAAGGAACTAGCCAGGTGCAGTTCAAGTGAGAGCTTTGTGGACGGTAAAAATAATATGTATCTAGAGGTAGAGACAAACATTTTCTACCTGGAGAAATAGAACAGATTATGGCTGGAACCTAGAATGCAAAGAAATGGTAGAAAATAATAAAGGTCTTCAGAGAGGGAGGTGTAGGGCCATTCATAAAAGGTCATGATAAGAAGTTCGGACTTTCAAACACTAGGAGACTAAGAACCATCCTGCTCAGGAATGACTCGATAAACCAGGAAATCAAAAATCAAATTAAACAATTTATGGAGACCAATGAGAATGAAAATACAACAGTCCAAAACCTATGGGACACTGCAAAGGCAGTCCTAAGGGGGAAATACATAGCCATCCAAGCCTCACTCAAAAGAATAGAAAAATCTAAAATGCAGTTTTTATATTCTCACCTCAAGAAGCTGGAACAGCAACAGAGGGACAGGCCTAATCCACGCACAAGGAAGCGGTTGACCAAAATTAGAGCTGAAATCAATCAAGCAGAAACCAGAAGTACAGTAGAGCAGATCAACAGGACTAGAAGCTGGTTCTTTGAGAGAATCAATAAAATTGACAGACCACTGGCAAGACTTATCCAAAAGAAAAGAGAAAGGACCCAGATTATTAAAATTATGAATGAAAAAGGAGAGGTCACGACGAGCACCATTGAAATTGGAAGGATTATTAGAAATTTTTATCAACAGCTATATGCCAATAAACTAAGCAATCTGGAAGAGATGGAATCCTTCCTGGAAACCTATAAACTACCAAGATTGAAACCAGAAGAAATTGATTCCTTAAACAGGCCAATTAATTATGAAGAAACTGAGTCAGTGATAAACAACCTTCCAAATAACAAAACTCCAGGCCCGGATGGTTTTCCTGGGGAATTCTACCAAACATTCAAAGAAGAAATAATACCTATTCTCCTAAAGCTATTTCAAAAAATAGAAACAGAAGGAAAGCTACCAAACTCATTCTATGAGGCCAATATTACCTTGATCCCCAAACCAGGCAAAGACCCCCTCAAAAAGGAGAATTACAGACCGATTTCCCTAATGAATATGGACGCCAAAATCCTCAACAAGATACTTGCTAATAGAATCCAACAGTACATTAAAAGGATTATCCATCACGATCAAGTGGGATTCATACCTGGGATGCAAGCGTGGTTCAATATTCGCAAATCAATCAGCGTGATACATCATATCAACAAGAAAAGACTCAGGAACCATATGATCCTCTCAATCGATGCCGAAAAAGCATTTGACAAAATACAGCATCCTTTCCTGATTAAAACCCTTCAGAGTGTAGGAATAGAAGGTACATTTCTCAATCTCATAAAAGCCATCTATGAAAAGCCTACTGCAAATATTATTCTCAATGGGGAAAAGCTGGAAGCCTTTCCCTTAAGATCAGGAACTCGACAAGGATGCCCACTCTCGCCACTATTATTCAACATAGCACTAGAAGTCCTTGCAACAGCAATCAGACGACAAAAAGGGATCAAAGGTATTCAAATCGGCAAAGAAGAAGTCAAAATGTCTCTCTTTGCAGATGACATGATACTCTATATGGAAAACCCAAAAGAAGCCACTCCCAAACTATTAGAGGTTATAGAGCAATTCAGTAACGTGGCAGGATACAAAATAAATGCTCAGAAATCAGTTGCATTTCTATACACGAATAACGAGACCGAAGAAAGAGAAATTAGGGAATCCATCCCATTTACAATAGCACCAAAAACCATACGTTACCTTGGAATTAACTTAACCAGACCTATATTCTAGAAACTATAAATCACTCTTGAAAGACATTGAGGAAGACATAAAAAGATGGAAAGATATTCCATGCTCATGGATCGGAAGAATTAACATAGTTAAAATGTCCCTGCTACCCAGAGCAATCTACACTTTCAATGCTATCCCGATCAAAATACCGAGGACATTTTTCAAAGAACTGGAACAAATAGTCCTTAAATTTGTATGGAACCAGAAAAGGCCCCGAATATCCAAGGAACTGTTGAAAAGGAAAAACAAAGCTGGGGGCATCACAATGCCGGATTTCGAGCTGTACTACAAAGCTGTGATCACAAAGACAGCATGGTACTGGCACAAAAACAGACACATAGACCAATGGAACAGAATAGAGAGCCCAGAAATGGACCCTCGGCTCTTTGGGCAACTAATATTTGATAAAGCAGGAAAAAACATCCGGTGGGAAAAAGACAGTCTCTTCAATAAATGGTGCTGGGAAAATTGGACAGCTACATGCAAGAGAATGAAACTTGACCACTATCTCACACCATACACAAAAATAAACTCCAAATGGATGAAAGACCTCGATGTGAGGCGGGAATCCATCAAAATTCTAGAGGAGAACATAGGCAACAACCTCTACGACATCGGCCAAAGCAACCTTTTTCATGATACATTCCCAAAGGCAAGAGAAACAAAAGATAAAATGAATTTATGGGACTTCATCAAGATTAAAAGTTTCTGCACAGCCAAGGAAACAGTCAGAAAAACTAAGAGGCAGCCCACGGAATGGGAGAAGATATTTGCAAATGACACTACAGATAAAGGACTGGTATCCAAGACCTACAAAGAACTTCTCAAACTCAATACACGAGAAACAAATAAGCAAATCAAAAAATGGGCCGAAGATATGAACAGACACTTTTCCAATGAAGACATACAAATGGCTAACAGACACATGAAAAAATGTTCAAAATCATTAGCCATCAGGGAAATTCAAATCAAAACCACACTGAGATACCACCTTACGCCAGTTAGAATGGCAAAAATAGACAAGGCAAGAAACAACAATTGTTGCAGAGGATGTGGAGAAAGGGGATCCCTCCTACATTGTTGGTGGGAATGCAAGTTGGTACGGCCACTCTGGAAAACAGTGTGGAGGTCCCTTAAAAAGTTAAAAATTGAGCTACCCTATGACCCAGCCATTGCACTACTGGGTATTTACCCCAAAGATACAGACGTAGTGAAGAGAAGGGCCATATGCACCCCAATGTTCATAGCAGCAATGTCCACAATAGCTAAATCGTGGAAGGAGCCGAGATGCCCTTCAACAGATGACTGGATTAAGAAGTTGTGGTCCATATATACAATGGAATATTACTCAGCTATCAGAAAGAACGAGTTCTCAACATTTGCTGCAACATGGACGGCACTGGAGGAGATAATGCTAAGTGAAATAAGTCAAGCAGAGAAAGACAACTATCATATGATTTCTCTCATCTATGGAACATAAGAACTAGGATGATCAGTAGGGGAAGAAAGGGATAAAGAAAGTGGGGTAATCAGAAGGGGGAATGAAACCTGAGAGACTATGGACTATGAGAAACAAACTGAGGACTTCAGAGGGGAGGGGGGTGGGGGAATGGGATAGACCGGTGATGGGTAGTAAGGAGGGCACGTATTGCATGGTGCACTGCGTGTTATATACAACTAATGAATCATCGAGCCTTACATCGGAAACCGGGGATGTACTGTATGGTGACTAACATAATATAATAAAAAATCATTAAAAAAAATAATAATAATAATAAAAAGAAGTTCGGACTTTATCAGGAAACCACATGGAAAGCAGGGAAAAACATAATCACCCTTGAAGTTCACAGAAGCTCTTTCCCCTTGTTGTGTGAAGAGTGGCTACAGAGTGGGTTGGAATGTCCTTCAGGTCCCTGGCTTGGGCCATATGGTAGATAGTTGTACATGCAGGAGATGTTGGTATGTACAGGAAGATAATGATGTGTCTGGGGCATGATCAATTGTAGGTACACTACTTCTGTGTTGATGTCTCAAAAATCTGTGTCTCCAGACAGCTTTCCTCTTGAGACTCTAGACCCCTATCTCTAATTGCTTCCAATTGCTAAAGTTGTCAGAAAAGCAATTTTCTAGAGTCTCAGGAGGAAATCTGTCTGGAGATAGAGATTTTTGAGACATCAACACATAAGTGTCATTGATATGGGAAGGGCCTGTAGGGAAAAGAGAGCTTAGGGAGAGAGCCCTGAGGAAGAGCCCTGGTGAAGAAAGATGATACCGTAGAAACATAGCCCATCTTGCGTAGGCATTATCTGTCAATCACCAGTTAAAAGAATCATTCTTTATTAATTGAATTTCATTGAATCTTATTTTAAGTAGGAAAAAAATACTTCAGGAGTTTTGGTTTCCAGCAGGCATATGTGGAGAACTGACAGCTAGGACATTTTCTTTGAAATTCACTAGATGTGCTTTGAAGCTGATTGGATGAGAGTAATTAAATATGGATTGGAGCATTCGAGGTGAGCTCATAGGCCAAGGCACAAAACTCTTCTTTGCAAGAGCAGGGCCAAAAAACCTTTCCTTTCTCTGGGACCCAGGTTTTCTGGGCAGCAATTGGGGGGGGGGCATCCCTACTTGATTTTCTGAATTGGAGCCCCAGAGAGGGGTCTGAAGCTAATTTGGCCGTTGAATGGATGCAGGAAAGGACAGGCTTCCAAATGGCTGCATTAGGGCTTGGGATTAGTTCGCTGGCCAGGGTTCTGGAAAAAAAGTAGACTGGCTCAAACTTTTCTTCCACACCATTCTCGTGTGCTAAGAAATGCCAAAGACCTGCTGCCAGTCCGAGGAAGTCAAGGAAGCAGGTGCACCATGGCCACATGCAATTCCTGAGATCATGTCAGCAATCATTACTGCCCTGTTTTGTTTTTGTTTTTTCTTTAAATATGCAATTGGAGGCAGAGGGTGCTCACCACCAATAGTTGGGATCTGGCTATTTGAGAATTTTTAATTTGTGGCTGTGATTAAACTCAAGTCTGTGTGGAGGAAATACACATTTGAATTTAGTCCTATAATCAGTAATTCAGATTAGTGGCTAGTTAGTAAATACTGACTCAGACAAATTAAGTGATCAGGCCTGTGTTCCTGGATGTACTTCATTTTTGTTCCCTCTTCCTCCCTAATGTCAGTGAATCTTTAATTGGGAATTTCAACCCAACTCATAGAGTTATTTTTTATAAAAAAAATAACTTCAAACTTACAGGAAAGTTGCAAGAATAATAAAACTTTTGTATACTCTTTACCCAGATTTGCCAATGATTAACTTTTGTCGTGTTCGTTTTACCACATTTATCATTTTATTTTATTCCCTTTCTCTCTACTCACCTCACACATACACATTATTTTTTCTGAACTATTTGAGAGTAGTAACATCATCATGCCCCTTTACTCCTTAATGCATCAGTCTCTATTTCTCAAGAACAAGGGTGTTCTCTTAACATATTCATAATAAAGTTATAAGATCTGGGAAATTTAACATTATTATACTTCTGTTTATCTGTATATCTCAATTTTGTTAATTGTCTCAATAGTGACTTTATGTTTTTTGTCTCTAGAAAAGGCTGAGTCCAGAATCATGTTAACATTGAGTTAACATGTCTCCTTATCTAGAGTTATATTCTAGCTTTTCTTATCATTTCTCATGATACTGATGTTATTTAAGAGTAAGATCAATTACTTTACAGAATGTTCCTCAGTTAGCTCAGGCCCCGAGTGTGCATTCCTGGACAGTTTGCTGCCTGAGTGATGGCATGGTGTCATGTCCCTCTCAGGGCATCCCATCCAGAGGCACATGATGTCCATCGGCCTTGTTAGTGACACCACTTGAGATCACCTGGTCGCTATGCATTACTGTTTTCTCCCTTGTAAAAAAGGAAGGCATCAGAAACCAGGGATGTACTGTACGGTGACTAACATAATATAATAAAAAAAAACATTAAAAAAAAAAAAAGGAAGGCCACGTGGAGACTTGTGGAGCACAGCATAATAGTCATCAGTGACACCTTTTTTTGATAACTTTTGTTTGGAGCCTGCTAAACGTTTCTAATGAAAAATATCTGGCTTTGAAATGTACCTTAGTGGTAGGTGGCTTTGGATTAATTGGATCAGAGTGTCTCTCGCTTCAGGCCAGGTCCACACTGGAGCAGAGCTAGCCTGGTTGTTGCTGCCATCGTTGGCAGTCAGGCAGGGATTTCTGTACGGCTGACTTTCTTCCGGGGTCAGTGTGGAACATCTGGATAAGGAATGACTGCGTTGTTCTGAATGGAAGTGACAAACCCATAGTCTGGCTCATTAGGATGCAGAAAGGCAGGGAGGAAGACACATTTCAAAACGTTATTTTAAGTCATTTAAGTCATTTTAAGTCATTTTGCGGGAATCGGGTCCTCCTTCCTGTTCTTCAGTGAAAGGAAGCATATACTTCAGGAAATCCATGGTGATGAAAAGTCTTGAGTTGCAAAATTTCTGCACTATGCCACAGAAACAAGTTACAGTGGAAGAAGAAGGCAGGTGGCCGAGGCGGGGGAGGAGGAACTGAATACCTGCTCAGGTGTCAGAAAATCCCAAGTTTTTATTTATTTGAAGTCTGCCTTTTTCCTCTACTAGCTATGTGACTAGAATCACTGAAGTTCTCTGAGCCTCAGTTTCTTTATCTTCCCGAATGACATTAAAACAATTAGAACCCCCATAAGATTGTTGTGTAGATTAAATATGGTCGTGTACAGTGTTTTCTAAATTGGAGAGTGTGAATTGCATGTAAAGAGTTTTTCTCTCATCCCATGTGAGAGCTTTTCTTGAGAGAGAGAAACAACTCCTGTCCTCTGCTGGGGGTCGAGGGAGGTGCTTGCAATTCAAAAACTTAAACAGCCGGGGCGCCTGGGTGGCACAGCGGTTAAGCGTCTGCCTTCGGCTCAGGGCGTGATCCCGGCGTTATGGGATCGAGCCCCACATCAGGCTCCTCCGCTATGAGTCTGCTTCTTCCTCTCCCACTCCCCCTGCTTGTGTTCCCTCTCTCGCTGGCTGTCTCTATCCTGTCAAATAAATAAATAAAATCTTTAAAAAAAAAAAAAAACAACTTTAACAGCCATTTAAAAACCTTAACAGCAGTTCAAAGAGGCAAAAATTAGCCCAGGGAGGCTAGAAAGGAAACCTCTGAGGCTGAAGGAAGGAGAGAATATGATGAATAGATGTGCAAGAGCACCTTCAGTGGAGCGGGGCAGGTGGAGGGGCTGCTTTTGGTGAAGCAGAGCTAAAGCCTTCTGCGGGAGATGGAATTTCAGCTGGGCTGAGCATTTCAGAAGCTTATAACCAGAGGCGAAAGCTCCAGTCTCCAGCCTGAGAAATTCCTGTTTGGAGTAAAGATTGAGAACCATTCCTACGTCTTTCATGAAATGAACTGACCTACCTACTTGGAGAATTTCTGCAGTCTGCGACCACCGAGAATGGGCCACATTTTTGCTGAGGGGCTCAACAGGGGCACATTCCCTTTTCTCCAGCCTGAGTACAGGAGAGCCCTCTGGCTGAGGCGGGGGGCCCAACTTGTACCCAAGGAAGGTGACTGGGATCGCCAAGCCTCCACTGGGAGGAAGCCCAGGCCCCCGAATTGGTTCCCGGAGACATTTCAGAGCCAGGAGACACAGTCTCGCCCCTCTGGGGTTGAGGACAAAGAGAAACTGCAGCATAAGGGAAAACAAAATTCGATGCTGATCTTGAATCAGGACTTAGGTGGAGAAGGAGCAAAGGCAGAGGCTGAGCCATGACTCGACAGGCCCACTCGCAGTCCTCCAGCTTCCAGACCCCAGCCAGCCAGGCTGTCCACAGGGCGAGGCTGGTTCTGACATTGGGCGGGGAGACACGGCACTAATTTCTGCAGGAGAGCGAAGGCCCACTTCCACAGAGCTTGTACAGAGAAGAAAACAATGGAAGGAACTAAAAAGAGGTTGTAACGTACCAAAAAGTCGAGATCTAATCATGTGGAGCAGGGCTTGGCAGGGTTTTCCTGTAAAAGACGCATAGCATATGGTTTAGACTTCGTGGCGATCCAGTCTCTGTCACAGCTACTCCACTTAGGCAAACACCTGAAACCCTGCCTCGCAGGGGTATGAGTAGACTCTGCTAAGTCCCAGAGGCTGAGAATTTGAGGAGGATCACTCTGGCCTGTGTGGCCATCGTGGCAGCCCAGGACCTTTGCCGTGAACCCGGGAGGGGGTAGGGGATTGTGAGCATTGTCCTCAATTAGCAGTGGTTCCTCACTGCCTCCCTAATAGGAATTCTTTCTAAAAAGCAGTGTTTGTCTTTCTAATTAAAAGGATAAAGTCAGTTTATGGCAGCAAATATGTGAATCATATATAAAGAATATTTCAAAAACCAAATTGAACATTTTAATCCAATGAGAAAACACACACCAGTGGAATGGTTTTCGCTTGTTGTGTGTATGTGTGCGTTAAAAAAAAAAACCAAAAAAACAAAAAACCCATTTAAAACAAGAGACATGAACTCAAGATGAAAACACCAGCCATTTCTTTGCCACATCAGAGGCCATGGGACTTTGCCAAGGTAAGCGTGTGAGCTGGGGCAGCAGTGCCAGGCCCTGGTGTCCTGGGAGCCCCGGGGCGACACGCCCATTTCTCTCTCGGAGTTGGAGTCTGACTGCAGCTTTACTGCCTGGGGAAGTGTCCCTGTCATAACTTCCCTTACTATTTATAATCCCTCTATGATAGGAAAATAAATCTCAACTAGGATAAGTGATAAAACATGTGAACCTTAAAACGGGTTGTTTTTTTTCCTTTTGTAATCATTCCTTTGTTCCTTTTTTTGGTAGTGCATTTTAAGGGAAGCTGTGGGATGTGTTCAGCCTAGTTAGTTTTTCATTTATCTAATATTAGATGAAAAGTTGACGATGAGCATTCCTATTTCCTTTTACTTTCACAATTTAACAACTCTGATTTTCTGTATGCGAGGAGTATAGAAGGAAATATGGCTAAAGTAAGTAAATAAGGAAATCAGATAGTAGGAAGTACCCAGGAAGAGGATATTTGTTTCTAGGAATGATGTTCTAGTCAGGATTGCTGCTGGTGATGCCGGACAAACGAGCTTCTGCGTGTTCTCTGGGCTTCTCAGCCGAGCGGGTGCTCCAGAGCAGAGCTGTGCTCTTCGCCACTTTGAGCCGGTCAACCCCAGTACGCATTGTACAGCATCCAGTGTTACCTCCTGGAGAATTCAAAGGGGCATACTGATTTAAACAGACGGTGCAAGCCTAGGAGAATAGGCTTACTTGTCTTCATATTATATTTTAAATTTAATTCCTTTCAGGGGTTGTGAAGAAGTGTGTGAGCCCCACCCATGCACTGGTGGGTTTCAGGTACGGAGACACCAAGGTTGTGCCCACCTCGTTCATCACGCCTGTCGGGGGTGCCATGCCCTGCCCACTGCTCCAGGTACCTGCTTCAGCGATCTTTTCTGGGGACCCTTTCCACCATCCCCACAGTTGTGGAGAACAGGATGGCCAGGCCACTGTTGGGCCTTTGCTGAACATCTGGTTGGGCTCCTCCAAGGAGCCTGAGTTTGGGCAGGAAAAGCAGTGACCCCTGTTCATATGGCCCCTTGCCTGGCAACTTTTTTGCTCCACCTTGATCTGCTAACACCCTGGTAAGGAGCCTCATGACTGCGTAGACTTGCTTGCATTGGCCCCTGTGGCCCTTGTCGCTTTACAGACAGTAGATGCACAGGGAAGAGAGCTGCTGCAACTGCTAACGCCCTTGAAACTTTAACTGCCAAAGATTATGTTAAAACCAATTTAAATAACAAGGGCAGAGGTAGAGCTTTCCTTGACCTTGTAGTTGGTTATTGCCAGACCTTGATGCCATAATGCAGTTACCCACCCCCCCCACCCCCCCCCCCCGTACAAGCATTCCACAGGTGAGCTAAGTTGATGTGTTCTCATCTGCATATAAATCCATAAAAGCTGGGCAGCATCTGGCCCATCCTTCCCAGCCCCCAGGCCAGAGGGGAGACAGAAAGCCTCCCAGAGCTCCAGCACTGCTGTTTCTTGGACAGCGGGAGCCAGGAGGAAAAGCACCCCATGAGCACCCATAGCATGCCACGGCGGTTGTCTGTCAGCACCTCCCTGGCCAGACCCAGAGCACCCACCGGTCTGCTTTTCCCCTTACACTTGGTCCTGTCCATCTGACATGTGCCCAGCAACCTCCGTATGCCCCTTCACAAGATTTTCTTTCTGCTAGAAGCTGCTTGTAACTTTTGCCGGTGGATTCCAGGTATGTGCTTTGGAACAACATTAAACAAACCTGCTGCTTTCCATTGTCTGGGTGACAGCCCATCAGATATATGAGGACACTGTTCCTGTCTCTCCCTGGTCTTTATGTGAAACAGGTTCCTTCAGCCAGTCTTTGTAGGATATGGTTTCCAGACCTCTTGCCAGCTTGCTAGCTGCCCCCTCACCCCGGGATCCTTGTCAGGGGAAGAAGTCCTGCGAAAACTGAGGCTCCCTTAAACTGCAGAATTCCAGCTGTGGCCCAGTGAGCCTGGGGAATTTTGAAACTATTGACTCTTTCTTAGCTGAGAAAAAATATGCATTTGAATTATAGCATCAATACTTGCTAATCACCTTGGGTATTTTTGAACAGGCTTCTATTGACATTGCTTATAAGATCTATAAGCAAGATATTTGCTATGATGTACGTTCTCATCTACAGGTTGGAGATTATGTCTTTGCCAAAATTGCGATACCCAATGGATTTGACTTCTACGTCCCTGCCATTGTCATAGCACTTCCGAATCAGGATGTGGCCGATGATAAATTCTACACAGTTTTGAAGTGTAACAACCGGAGAGTAAGTAGACTTTCATTGAGGAAAGGGCTTTCTCACTAGGTAGAAATGGGGCTTCTTTCCCCCCCTGCCATTCTTCTGGACAATGCCTCGCTCTTTCCTGGCATTGCCAAATCCCCTGAAGGAGTGGCTTGCCTACCTGTATCTGTTGCCACTCCTTACGGTTCGGATTCTGCCCGCTCTGCAACACAAGATCTGCCCACGCTGAGGTCGCCACGGTCCCCTAACTCCCTCATCGAATGGCCTTTTTGGCTCTCCTTCCGCATTTGACAACTGGGGAGGCTCAGTCCGGTTCTTTACTGTCGTCCCCAGTTGTTACAGCACCTTTCTCTCTCTCTTCCTTCCCTGCTGCTTCTCAGCCTGCTCTGTTCCCCTCCCTGGCCTCCCTATGACTTTCCCTAAATGCTTTAGAAAGTCTCTTTATCAGTTTACAGATCTGCTGATGTCACTTGTCTGCATGATGTCCCCCGTCTCTCTCTCTCTCTCCTCACTCTCTCTGTCTCTCTCTGTCTCTCTCTGTCTCTCTCTGTCTCTCTCTCTCTCTCTCTCTCTCTCTCTCTCACACACACACACACACACACACACAGATACGCTTCTCATCAACCTCAAGGAAAAGTCCAGCCTGACCCCAGGGTGGCCCCAGCCCCATGGAAGTCTCACTACTTCCTGAATAAAATACAGTGGTTTTCTCCAAGCCCCTACTCTTTCCTTCTTCCTGGACCACCCCCCATCCTCTCTCCAGAGAAACTCCTGTCACAGGAAAGACTCTGCCCAACTGTCATGTCCTGCTGAGGCCCTCAGGGTTCCTCTGCACGCTGTACTTCCCCCTTCCCACATGGGCTTCCTCACCAACTCCCAACCGACTTCCTTAAAGACAGGGACTATGGCCTATTCTTCTTTGTAGCCCCAGCACAGCCTCTGATGAAGAGAAGGTTCTCAAAATTGCCTTTTAAATTACTTACGTGAATGACATTTCTAATGGAAATAACATTGTCTTGATGGACCATTTAATATGCCTGGAAAATAGACTAGCAAGCAAAAAGCTAGAAACAAAATACTAGTGGCTAACTTTATAAAGCACTTATTACGGTCCTGTCCATCAGGTACTAGTCAGGTACTTTATAGTGAATGCTCAAAACACTGTGAACAGGTACAATCATTATTCCCATTTTCAGATAAAGAAACTGAAGCAGAGAGGTTAAGTCACACACAGGGTAAGGGGGACAGTGGGCATTTGAACCCAGCCAGTCTGGCTCCATGGCCTATATTCTGAATCTCTGTGCCCAATTGCCTAGTATACAGAATAAAAATATCCAGTTTTTGACTATAGCATGAGGCATATCCATCAGGAGAGGGGTCATGGTAAAGGAATTTTGGAATTAAAGGCAAAGGGCAAAGACCATCAGAGCTAATGGCCCCAGAAGCAGTTTCCAATCTGATAGAACAGGAGAAAGGGATAACTTCTCATCAACCCAAGGGGGGAAGAAAGACTTTAAGAGAAAAAAGGACCTTCCTGGAGCTATTTGGATGACAGTAAAAAATGGTCTAGAGGACAATGGGTGGGAAGCTTTTCTGACATGAGGCACCACTCTGGGGATATCTACTAGGCAAGAGAGGAGAAAGCAAATCAAGGGACATTTGAAGAGATGACCCTGGGCATGCCCCAGCGTGTAGGGAGAGATGAAGCAGTTGTTCTAGGGTCCCCGAGAAAGAACATCAAAGCCCAGGAGGGACCTTGGAAATTACCCACGGGGCAGTCAGGCCCTGGAGACTAGAGCGACATGGTCGGGGGTGAGACACTAAAGACAGTTCTGGTAGAGATTCACGGGGGTGAAGGTGGCACATTTGGCAGGGGGTGGTAGTTATAGTTGCTGAGTCTAAGAAAGAGATGGGCAAGGCGGAAGTAAGGGAGATAGGACGGTGGTTCTGTGGAGGGATGTGCGGGTGTGCGTGCGCGTGTGCGTGGACAGCCACATGTATCTTACGTGGATGGCCTCGCATGTGATCCAGGATACGGAGAAATGACCAGGAGGACTTTCCATGACTTTTACTCAGCATATAATTATCAAACCAGACTCATTTGGCTGTCCTCTTAAGTGTCACCCTGAATAGGATAATGGCTAGCATCTATTAAAATGGATTGAGCTAAAACAAAATTACATCTAAATTGTGGACATTTCTGATTAAAGTTGCATGAACTCTTGTTGTATTATTACAGGAATTTTGCCCTCGGAGTGCACTTATTAAGATCAGCCAAAACAAGTATGCTCTCTCTTGCTCTCATATAAAATCACGCCCAATTCAGGAGGATCCAAAAGCGTAAGTAGACCCAACTTTTTATACTCCCTGAACTTTATTTATATCTTGGCACCTTTAATCTGTTTCTCCAAATACTTGGGCAGAAAAGCAGAGGTGGAGGACCTCCTGCTTAATATGTCATTCTATGATTATTATTCCATCAACATCACACCTCTTACTTGCTGGTTATTTGTCTGTCTGGTTCTAATCCCAAATGCAACATTATTTTACTGACTCCTCAGAAAAACATTCAATCCTGTCATGAACTTGAAGGAATTGTTCCCCTTTTACTTGTAAGGGTTCAAGGGCTTCTAATGAAGTCTCACCATAAAGCAAAAGTTAGATTCAGTTGCATTTGGCACCAATCAACCGGCTGTTTCTTCCCTTGCTGGGGAGTGAGAATGAGGTGTTGGCCCTGGCTTGCCTGTGCCCAGGTGAGAGTGAGTGGGTGGGTGGGTGGGTGGGTGAGTGGTGGTTTCCAGGGGCTACAGTAGGTTGAATACATTTTCATCTGAGGAAGTGGGATTGCTAAAACCTGGAAAGGGAGATTAAAGCAAAGTCAGTAAGAAGCAGCTGAGGCCTAGAAAGCAGGCAAAAACTGAAGTCCATGGGGCCAATGGGGGGCATCACAGCTGGAGTCAGAGCTATGACCTTGGAGGCGAAGGTGGATTTTGATCCAAGGGTGGGGGATGGGAACCTGGAACTACCCTCCAACTTCACTTGGAGTTTGTAGGTTGTCTTGGGTGCCAGCCTTCGTTCACCTGATGGCATCACCTTGCACTTCATAAGCAGAAACCATCAGACATTCTCTCCTTTACTTCTCCCCCACCCCCCCGGGCTTGTAGAAACCTTCATCTTTCCCCCTGATGTCAAAGTACCTTCTCTCATCCAATGCTGACCTGCTTACCAGGCTCCAGAGCCTGTCCCCACTACCTGATTCTTGCTCCATCCTGGATTCTCTCCTATCTCCCTGGATCTTCTCCTGATTCCTTCACCCAGCAAAAACCCAAGTTTGCCTCCACTGTTTACACACATGCACAAATGCATGCATGCACACCCCCAGTCCTAAATCCATCGAGCTTCCTTGGTTCGGCAGTATGATCTGGCATCCTCCCTCCCTTCACGGCAGCACTGTATGTGGACAGTCTCATAAGCTGATGTCTCCCCTTTCTTGCCTTCTCTTCCCTCCCTGAGGAGCCTTGGGTATTGGCTTCCCCCCTTACCCCCATGTGAAGTTGTTCCCACAGGGGCCACTCAAGACCTCTCACACTTTAACACTGACTGTGCGTGCTGTTTCAATCTACCGTCTATTTGACTCTGTCAACCACCCCTCCTCCTCCTCTTGAGACCTGTCATGGCTCCTCCTCCCTCTGGATTTCCTCCCTGCCCGATTTCAACCACATCCCTTGCTTCCATGACTTCATTTACACTAAGGACCTCATATCTCCCTCTCTACCCCAGATCATGCCTGTGCTCTGGCATCAGAATCGTAGCTTCTGAGAGTAGGACCTGGGATGGAATTCGCTAAAACCTCCCCCATTGGTTGTAACTGCAGACTCGGCTGATCGTAACTATGATAGAAAGGGCTTTGGAAGCTAAGGCCTGAGCTCCTATCCCAGCCCCACCCTCACTTAGTTTGTGCCCTGGGGCAGGTTGCTTGTGATCTCGGAGCTTGTTTGCTCACAACAGGATTAGGGCAGTGTGCGGATTGGAGACGGTTGTTGTGTACTTGGGGTAAAGCCGGTGCTCAGCCCATGGCGGGAATCCTGTTATTTCCAGCCACCCGCCTGAGTGTACAGAACCTCAAATTCAGCACATCTAATACTGAAATCATAGCTCTCCACAGACTCACTCCCATCTCTGCCTTTCCTCACTCAGTTCTCTCTTCCACCGGCACTCCCAGAGTTGTCCGTGCAGAAATTTGGTCGTCATCTTTGGCTTCTTCTTGCCCTCACCCACTCTACCCCATGGGTCTCCAAGTTACGGTTCTAATTTGCAAATATTTCTCAGCTCTGCTGGACCTGTGCTGCCTTAGGTCAGGCATCTCATTTCCTGAGGCCCCTGCCTTTGTCCTCCTGCCAATAGTCCCAGCCCTCTTCTGGACAGAGGGGCTGAGCAGAAGACTCTTCCTCTCCTGCAAATCTGCTCTGGCCCTCCCCCCACCTAAAAAATTCTTCAGTCTCCTTCCCATGCCCCTTCTTATTCTAATTTGGCCTCTTGTGGGTCTGACCCAGGCCTGTCCCCCTATCCTCACCTCTCCCTGTCTACCCCCCAACCAACCTCCCACAAGCCTTCTGCACACTAATCATACTAAACTACTTGTAACTTTTTCCCCATGCCGTGCTCTTCAGGGCTCTGTGCTGTGTAGCCCTCCCTGGAATGTTATGCTCTGCCTTTGGCCACCAAGGAACTCTAGCACTGACCTCAAGCATCACCATCACTATGTCTGGTACTAAACGCCAGCCGTCCTATGCACTGAGGTGATCCCACTGCATCCTGTAGAGGTTTTCATTACAGAGATTTTCCCTTGTGTTGGGCCATGTACTTTCTCAATTTCTCACTCCCGTTAGGCACGTGTCCTTGAAAGCAGGTGCCAGGTTCTGTCCGCTTCTAAATTATAGCTTCAAGGTCCAGCTCTTAGGATGTGCTCAATGACTATTTGAAGAATGAACCAGTGAAAAATAAAGACTAGTGGATGCCCAGCAGTGTTCCTTGAGAGGTGCGTGGTTTCACAGAGAATCTGTATTATTGTTGAAAATATACACTACCATCCTTCATTCTCTTCTAGATGAATATAATGTTCATTTAAAATTATAGCACAATTTTTGTTAATCTAAAATCCTACTCAAAATGATATCCAAATGACAGCACATTTTAAAGGAATATGAATAGATATGTCTAGGTATTAACCATTTTCACTAAATTCAACATTATCAATCCTATTTTAATTAAAATTCAATTATTTCTGTGTTTTGAAAAGCCTGAAATTGTTTTCTATCTTAGTCCTGCCCCAGGCCTTATTTAAAGCTCTTAGCTGCTGATTATCTACCCCAGCTTCTAGGGCTTTACACAGCGGAAGTGTGCATTGACTCTCTAGTCTCCCCATGGCAACTTCCATTGTTGGTTTGCTCTAGCTCTCTGTCCTAGCAAGAGACTGCATTTAATTCTCTTAAGCACAGGTCACGCCCAACCTGCTAAATTCAGAGTTTAATCTCTCTCTGTTTCCATAATCAGAGCTGGCAGGTGTGAGCACACAGACTGAAGGTGGTAGGTCTTATTTTGTATCTCCGCTGGGATTTCCTTCTGGTAGGTCCTTTCTCATCAGGAGCACTTCCTCACTTGCTTTCTAAGGTACCATCTCCCTTTGGTTTGTCTTTAGTAAGCCTTCACATCACTATACCAAATGAGACCATTAAAAAACAATCCTGGTGCTTTTTCTCAGGGGCTACTTAAAGAAATGTGCTATAGCTTGCAACTCCAACACAACAGCATTTGACTTAATTTAACTTTAAAAGATTAAATCCATGATAACCATCTATTTGGGGTTGGTCAGACAGGGTTTCATGGCCCCAAGCATGAACCGGGATACCAGATACTCAGCTCTCTGTCTTCTGTACCTCTGCTTTTTCTTTGTTCTTGAGGCCTTCAGTTGTGGGTGACAGGATATTTCCTGCAGGGCCCTCTTCCAGTTCCTAACTGAGGGCAACACACAGTGAAAGACAGGAAGGGGAAGTATTTGGAGGATAAAGAGTTCGCAACTGATTGAATATGGTCAAAGATGATGCCTAGTTTTCTTTTCAGCTTAAAATTTGACACCTAAATGATTCTTGAGGACTTTTGTCCTCCATCATCCAGTATGTGACCCATATTGCTAAATTCCAAACAACTAGTTCTTAAAGGAGAGAATCTTAGTATCACCATATTTACAATGTGAAATCAAGGGAGGCTCTTACTGGTTTGATTTTCTCTTTCCTCACCACAGGATGAGTGCATTTTCTGGCAGCACAGCTGAGGGAGGTGTGCCTTCTGAGAGTGTGTCTGATGGAGGGACATGATTACTCTTGCCTTACCTACCTTCAGTGATGTCCCTGAGCTTTTTTCTACACTTCATGGCATAGAGATGTCTGTTCAGCGTGAAAATATTCCCTCTAACTTTCCCTGTTTAGAGAATACACATGTAATTTCTCCTAATTCCAAGATGGAAGCCGCCCAGGAGGAATTTCCCCCCATTTGGCATCCTCCCCCCTTGCCAGGCAGAGAACTCCCAGCAGAGTTGTTCCCTGACTCCTCCCCTGGAATCCTGTTCCTGTCAGCAGGCTGCAGCCTCCACTGGGGGTGTTGTAGGGCAAGCATGCCTAGTGGGTTTGATGCTCTGACTTCTGGTTTTCTCCAGTGAAGGGAAGGCCTCTACCAGGCACTACTCAATCACCCACCAAGAGGTTGGTTGAGTACAAGCTGGGGACGACGTGCTCCTCCAGACAAGGTGCCTCTGGCAGGCCTCAGCTAAATCCCGGTCCTTGGCGCCATGTAGCTGGCTGGATATCCCTCCCAGCCATAGCTGGGATCCATCCTCTATTCTTGACAGAACAAGGCTTGAGCAAATTACTCCTGAGTCTCTTCCTTAAGAAGACTCACTTTGAGGGAGTTGGATTTCTTGAAAAAATTAGCAACATTCTAAATGTGATCAGGAAAGCCAGATAGCACTAATCCTTTTCTCTGCTCCAAAAAATTCTGAAGGAAATTGCTGGGCACTGAGATCCTGAAGGCAAGGAGTGTTCTCTTCTTGATGTGTGGTTGTAGTTGTGTGGCCTTGGGGACATGGTTGTGTATGAGTCTCTGGAAAGGGAGATCACTCTCCTAGGGCTCAGATATGTTTTATCTGGGTCTGTGGTCAGCTCCCAGTTCCTGAATGTTAGCCTCTCGTTGTCTCTCTTTGAACAGTTGAATCATTTTCTATCAAGCCATTTGGGTTTAGGAATATGTCCCAAAGGAAATCATAATCCCATGTTGGTTAATATTCCTCCCTTTCCTCCGTGTAGTGTGGCCTCACATCATCTTCTTAACAGCAGTGATGTTAAGTTGTTGACTGAAACCTCAAGATTCAGGGCTGACCCTGACATTACATGAGATGAATCACTTCCCGTAATCTTGCCCAGTCTCTGCTGACTATTTTTCCCTTAGAAGGAGCTGTCATCTGAAATCGTTAAGCCTCAGTATGTCATTAGCTCCCTTGTCCCTTCCGGTCAGATTAGGAGCCCTGTTTCCTAGGCTAGAGCAAAGCCCTGAAAAATAAGCAGTTCAACAGCAAACCGTGTCTGTGAATGTCCCATATTTTCTGGAGGGACAAATGCCATTGCCTATTTTCAGAAAGAGTGCTGTGGTGCCCTAGTATGGGAACAAGAGAGCACTGAGAGTCATAGAGATTTGTTAGCCCTGAGGGACAGTGGTAACAATTTGGATGGCAATCGCCTTTTGTATCAGTCTCTCCATTTTCTGCCCCTTCCATTGTTAAAACTCAGGCATCTTGTGGTCTTCATCAAACATCAGGTCCTCCTGTTCTAAGACCAGCTTTCTGACAGACACTTAGGGCAGAAAAGAAATGAGTCCATAGAGAACCAGCGAGAATAGACCAAGCTGATGAGCTAACAGTAATCAAGCGGGTGAGGAGGGATTTGACCCAAGGAAAGTGTGGAATAGGTGCTCTCAGCACTTTCTTCCCTGGAGTGGAGTGAACTGCATCTGAAGAACCAGGGAAGGCACAGTGCCTGCCTTCCCTCATCTTACCCCTACTCTCTGACACACGCATATGTAATTTTGACCTGTTTATCACATTATTTAAACAAACCTGTAGCCTAAAATAATTAATAGGACACTGAATCTTTCTTGGTTTTGGCATCAGAAAAGACAAAAGAAAGCCATTTATTGTGCCTTTCCAAGTGTGCTGATGGGTAACGTCCACTGGCTAGAGTCAGGAGCATAGCCACCTTCCCCTTTCCTCAGAGTGGATTTGGGCCACGCAGAGTGAGGGTGCATGGTGGGGGGGAGGCATTGGATAAGAGCTCTCACATCGGATTCACACCTACCCTGTTCCCCCTCCTGCAAGGGGACATTTCCTTGTGGAATATCTTGAACTAGGTCGACATCAGTCATTCTGGAGAGTAAAATGGGGTAGCTGAGCCAGCATCTGCTTACTTGATGTAAAGGCTTTTCCTTGATCACAATTCTGGTCTGCTTTTCATTCTGATCATGACAGCTTGCCTATGTTTATTCTTGTTTCAAAAGTATGCATAGTTAATATAAGTCAGAAATTAAAAGCAAAAATAATATACAAACCAGCCATAGTCCCACATGTCAGAAGTAATCACCATTTATATTTTGACATATATCCTTCTAGAGTGTGTTTTCTCTATGTTGATTATTTTTCTTCAAAATAAAAATTTTTGTTTCCCCTTATCATTTATGACAGTTACAAAATTTTTTTTAAAATGTGGAGTAAGTGACAATCCTACTGGAATTCTTTTCCCTTGAGGCAACTATTAACAGTTTGATGGAAAGGTTTCTAATTATCTTTGTGTTCACCATCTTAATAACAACAGGAAAATGTAACACACATTGTTTGTGACTTTTTTCCCCACTTAACAACATATTACTTGCATTTTGGCATGACAAGGACACCATTGTTTCATTATTGCCTACTTAGAATGTAATTATACAGATGGTGCGCGATTTATGTGACCAATCCCCTACTGAAGGCTAGACATGTGTTGCTTCTTCAGTTTTCCTGCTCTTCTTCCTGGGTATCTTTCCGTGATCGTCTTCCTGGTATCCTTCAGGTAGGCAGGTCAGCCTCTCTTCTACCTTCATCTTTGGGTGCCTTTCTCTCTACTTTCCATTCCTCCTTCCTGTGGCTCTTCTTTCTGAGAGGTTATGGGTGGTAGACTGGACTGTGACCAGTCTGATACATGGGAAATAGAGGACATCTCTGAAAAGGAAATAGAACATATCAACTTAGTCTGCTCGGGGGGGAGGCAACAATGTGAGGTACAGTTGATGGGAATGTAGTAGGTAGGTTTTTATGTTCTTTTTTATTTTCATTTTTTAAAGATTTATTCATTTGTTAGAGAGAGGGAGTGCAAGCATGGGGAGGGGCAGAGGGAGAGGGAGAGAGAGAATCTCAAGCAGGTTCCCCACTGAGTGCGGAGCCTGACTTAGGTCTCATACCCTGAGATGATGACCTGAGCCAAAGTCAAGAGTTGGACACTTAACCAACATGCCCTTGTAGGTAAGATTTTAGATTTTACAAAGTGGGGGTGGTCTTACAACCTTGCTGTGTGTTTTCAAGAAGAGTCTCTAAGAACCCAGCCTTACAAAACTTACACATCCACATAGGTGCTTGCCTCATATTTCAAGATAATTTTGTTTGTGGCCTCCTGGGACGCTTTCTCTAATGTTACTGTGGTTGCTTGGGCCATTTATTTTTATTGTGGTAGAATACACAAATCATAAAATTTACCATTTTAACCATTTTTAAGCACACAGTTCAGTGGCATTAAGTACGTTAACATTGTTGCGCAACCATCACATGAGCCATCCCCGAATTTTGTCATCATCCCAAACTGAAACTCTGTACCCATTGAACACTAGCTCCTCATTCCCTCTCCACACTAGCCCTTGGCATCCACCACTTCACTTTCTATCTCTCTGATTTTGACTAGTCTTTGTATATCATATAAGTGGAATCATACAGTATCTGTCCTTTGTGACAAACTTATTTCACTTAGCAGAATGTCTTCAAGGTTCATCCATGTTATAGCGTGTGTCAGCTTTTCCTCCCTTTTTAAGGCTGAATAATATTTTATAATAATAATAGCTTATCATATGTATATACCACAGTTTGTTTATCCAGTCGTCTGTTGGTAGACAGTTGTGTAGTTTCCACCTTTTGGCTATTGTGAGTAATGCTGCAGTGAACATGAGTGTACATATCTGTTTGAATCCCTACTTTCCTCCTTGTGGATACAGACACAGAAGCAGAGTTGCTGGATCATATGGTAATTCTATTTTTAATATTTTGAGGAATTGCCACGCTGTTTTACACAGCAGCTTTGCCATTTTATATTTCACCAACAGTGTGCAAGGGTTCTAGTTTCTCTATGTCCTTGCCAACATCTGTTATTTTCTGGTTTCACTTTTTCTTTTCTTGATAATAGCTATCCTCATGAAGGCCATTTTTAATCCCTCCTGGGAATTACCTCTTGAGCCTTTGAGTGAATCCTTAATAACATGTGGTGAATCTTGATCCTTTGAAGAGGGATTTGATTGATATAATTTTCTCTTTAGAAATAACCAAAAATCTTCTCCCACTCTTAAGTTTTTCTTTGTAATTTCCAAAAGTATCTGAAGAGCAATGTCAGAAGTTATTCAGAGTGAAGTCTGGGTGATCAAGATGATAGATACTGATTATGGGAACAAAATAAGGTTTAACACCAGGCAATTGGTGTTTTTAACTCATCCTGAAGGTCCTGAAAAAGGCAAGTTCCCAAAATGGTGTGCCATGAGGGCATGGCTGGAATGAAGTCATGAAGTTCCCAAGATCCCTTCTTTGAAAGACAACAGTTCTGGATAAATAAACTGATCAATATATTTTCTTTTATTTTTTTATACCCTTTGACCAACATCTTCCCATTGCCCCCACCCACTCCCCCAGCCCCTGGTGGCCGCCATTTTATTCTCTGTTTCTATGCCACATATAAGTGAGATCACACAGTATTTGTCTTTCTCTGACTTATTTCACTTAATATAATACCCTCAAGGTCTACCCTTGTCACAAATGGCAGGGTTTCTTTTTTATAGCTAAGTAATATTCCATTGCTTATGAATGTGGCACATTTTCTTCATCCATTCATACACTGATGAATAATTAGGTTATTTCTTTATTTTGGCTATTGTGTATAATGCTGCAGTGAATATGGGGCTACAGATATTTCTTTGAGATAGTGATTTAGTTTCCTTTGGGTATATACCCAGAAGTGGGATTGATGGATCATATTTTAGTTCCATTTTTAATTTTTTGAGGAGATTCCATACGGTTTTCCATAGTGACTATACCAGTTTACACTCCCATTAACAGTGTACAAGGGCTCACTTTTCTCCACATCTTCAGCAATACTCGTTATCTCTTGTCTTTTTGACAATAGCCATCCTAACAGGTGTAAAGTGATAACTCCTTGAGGTTTTGATTTGTATTTCCCTTTTGATTAGTGATATGAGCATGTTTTCATGTACCTTTTGGCCATTTGTATGTCTGTTCAGGTCCTTTGCCCATTACTTAATTAGATTATTAGTTTGGGTTGTTTTTTTTTTTTTCAGTAATTAGCAACAGTTTATTCTGCAGGATTAGTGATATTAAGTTGTATGAGTTCCTTATATAATTTGGACATTAATCCATTATCCGGTATATGGTTTGCAAATATTTTCTCTCATTCCTTAGGTTGCCTCTTTGTTTTGTTGTTTGCTTCTTTGTTGTGCAGAAGCTTTTATTTTGATGTAGTCCCATTCATTTTTGCTTTTGTTGCTTGTGCTTTTGGTATTGTATCCAAAAAATTATTGTCCGAAACCAGCAGAGGAGTTTTTCCCTTGTGTTATCTTCTAGGAGTCTTATGGTTTCAGTTCTTATTATGTCTATTTCATATTAATTTTTGTAAGTGTTGTAAGATAGGAGCATGTGGATTTCCAGTTTTTCCAATTTGTTGAAAAGACTGTCCTTTCCCCATTGAGTATTCTTGGTTCCCTTGTCAATTATTAGTTGATTATGTTTTTCTATATTTTCTAAATGGTATATTTATTTTCTAAATGGTAAAACTAGCCCTGTGACTTCCTAGTCATATCTAATGCCAATTAAATTAAAAATCATTATGTTTTTTAATTCGGGGGGCTTTTTTCTGATGGTACACCATACAGTAATTAGGGAAACTAAGGATGTAGAAGAGTACCTCTACTGTACAAGCTCCAGCTCAGGATGCCAGGAAAGAACTGGACTATGATGTGGCCAAGCTTATCATCCTGGGGTGGACACAGTTCAATTCTGAGGCATGTCAAGGGACTTCTTGTTCAGGAATTGTTGCTTCACTCACTGACTTGGTCAGGACAGGATTCAAATGACATTAAGTTCTCCATACCACATGAGGCTCCCAGACATCAAAGATCTGTGGAAATGAACTGCGTGGAATAAAGCCCAGCCCAGACTATCAGGGCCCATGGAACTTCTGCAACTCCATTCCACAGAAAGAAGGCCAAGGGACAAAGAGCTGAGAAACACCACAGGGCTGGCTTGGACATCTCTGTAGACAGAGCAGCCAACAAGACCCGGGTAACACTGCTCTCTCTCTCTCTCTGTAGGGAGGATGTGAAAACGAAGAACTCTACTTTCTTAATATGTCCACTCAAAGAAATTGACACTGGGGATTTACGAGAGCTACAACAGGAGAACCCTAGAAAGAAGAAAAAGAAACCTGTCAAGAGGCTGCCTCTCCAGGAGATGGTGTCCTCGGACTCGGATGACTCTTCTCGTGGCATCAGGTCCCAAGAGTCTGACCCCAAGACACACCCCAAGCCCAGGGTGGGAGGGGGACGACATCGCCTGTCTCTGGAACACCCTGAAACCTCTCTCAAGAATAGTGCACTTGAGGTCACTCCCCAGTTTCCGGGCCAGTTTAGTTCCCAGTACAGCAAAAACTCTAACAGCCTTAAATAATGCTGACACCCACCTCCTCAGAGAAGGCTTCCAGCCCGGGGTCTAGGAGTCAGCCAGCCACGCCATCCACCTCAAGCAGCCCTGCCCTTCCCTCCTAGAACCACCAATAGCAGCAAAGGGCTGAGGACCATTGCTGAGAAACCTTAAAGCAGTCTAGTGACAACTATGTTTAAGAGAGCCAGCATTCTTCCAGGGCTGCCCAGACCTCAGCCACTCATCACTGTGGAACTAGTCCCTCTGCTGAGGTAAGGCTGCCCTTCCTTCTACCCATTCCTACCCTGTTTGTAAAACAGATACACTTGTCTGTTATCCCCCACCTGGATCTCTGGTCTGTTTGTGCTTATTGGTTCTGGCTTTTTCTAACCATTCTTTATCCTATTATTTTCCCTGTCCTCACCACACTATACTCAGTCTTTTGGTAAATTCTACATACCCAGAAGTTTAATCTGACAGATTACTGTCATAAGATTTTCAGCTTTTTTTTTTTTTTGGTGGAAGTTAAGGTAGTTATAATCCAAGCCTGCAGTCTTGTTTTAAATTGATTATCTCATCTGAATTAGGTATTTTATCACTTAATGTGAAGACTAAAATTAAGACCTAGTAACTTGTCTGAGATCTGCAAAACAAAATTATTGATTTCTGGCCATTTTTATTGAGCCCTTCCTAATTATTTTTGTCTGTAGTCTGTTGTAGGTACCTCTAATTGAGCGCGGAACCAGAATAAAAACTCTTACGTTGGAAACATTTCAAAACTATTGTATTGTTTATTTATTACTGTTTTCTTTGAACATGTTTTAGCAATGACATCAAAGTATCCACTTCTTTTTATTAATTTCTTAGTAAAATTAGCTTCACTAATTTCAAAAATGAAATAGGTCTCCCAAATTCTCTTTTTCTAGTCAGTAATAGCCCCAGGGCTATATAATAATAGGGTACAGATTATTAATAAGAAAAATATTGGATGCTTTTTGCAAATGGAAAAGATAGATTTTAGAGTATCAGCAAATTTGCAACCTAATTAAAAATGGTGTTTATATACCTGAAAGCTAGGGTGTCACCAGGATTATGGCAAAGAAATTAGAGAAAGCTGCCTCCAAAAATATGAAAGAAAAAGAGACATCAGCTCAGCATCAGGGTAAAAGAAGTAATGTAGGGAAGAAGGAGTTGAAAAGTGAGGAAATGATCCAGAATAAGGTGTGAAACAGTGTGGGGAGGCTTGCTGCCCCCCAGAACCCAGAGGTTTCTCATAGGCAGAAAAGCTCTGGAGTAGTCGTCTGGATTTGATCTGTACAGTGTAGAACTGGTGGTGTAGGGAAGAAACCATTCATCAAGTGATATTCATTCGTGCATGCATGCAAGCCTTCATCTAAGTCTGCCTTCATTCTTTTAATTATTTAACAAGCAATTGAGTGTTGATGATATGCCAGGCTCCAGAGAGATACTATCAGACATTTAGAAGGTACTTACCTTCTCTATCTTACCTCTCTTCATTTCCACTTTATTTTTGGACCAATCACTGTTGTCTGGTTTAGAAGCATGTGCAGAGAATGAAGAACTACAGGACAAATATACATAAGAAAACCTTGTTGGTATTACATTACAGTGTGTATATTTCAATGACGTTGTGATATGTACAGTGCGTTGTACTTTATTGATAAGCCCAGTTCAGTATGCTGGGGGAAATCCCAGTAAGAACACTGTATGTCTACGTCCAGCTGGTGTGGAATAACAGGAAACTAATTTCATTCCCAAACCCCTGCTTGAGATAATTAAAACACTAGATAGAATGTATGTAACCACAGCTTCCAAAACATTGGACATAGGCAATGAAGTACAATGATCTCTGAGAAACAAGTGAGGTAAGCCCCATGAGTGTGCAGCTTACTACCCAGTGTCAGTTTCCGTGCTGCAGCAAAGGGAGCAGGAACCTAGGCAGAGCCTGGTACCTTCTGTGAATGGAGGAGATGAAACTAGGATTCTGAGAAGACCAAGGCAGCTGGAGTCTACAGGAGAGAGGGCTGGAGAGGAGAGGGCTACACAGAGAAACAACTCCGGATATATGTAGATAAGCCCCCTTGAGTTTTCATCTCTACTGATCGGTGCATGGCTGTGAGGAAACTACTCAAGGCTGGAGAAAGAACTTTTCAAAACGGTTAGAGGGAACAATCCCTATAGCTCACACAGGGCTGGGATTATGTCCTGTTTTTTCCAGTCAGGGTAGAAAACAGGTATCTTTATTCAAGAGGCATCAGGTGGAGTACTCAGAAGAGGCTTGCTTCAGTTGTGGAACAAAATTGGCCTTAGGCTAAACGCTTCTCTGGTCCTACATAATAAGGCTTTAAAGCAAGCCCTAGAGGAATCAAACTGTTTCCAAGTAACCTGTGTCCCAAAACAAAGCTCAAGAATATTTCTAGGGATTAAAAAAAGACCACCCAATGAAGTAAAATTTAGAGTGTCTGGCATTCAATCAAAAATTACCAGGCATACAAAGAAGCAAGGAAATAAGACACATAATGAGGTGAAACTACCTCAGAAATGGCACAGATGATGAAGAGTCCGAGAAACGGTTACTATGTTGGTACACATAAGACTTTATTTTTTATTATTTAAATCTCTTTTAAAGATAGTTGGCTATAGAGTAATGGCAGTGGTGCATTAAAGCATTTCCATCCCCCCACATACATCTGTGTTCATTGCCTCAGGTGACTTGTATGTTTGATTTTCACTGCACAAATCTGCACTTTTAGCATATGCCAGAAGAAGTAATAAATGGGGTTCAGTCTGTCAAAAAATAGTAATAGTTATGTATCTAGATTTTATGGCCACCCCATATATTTGGCCTGGGTCATAAGCCAGGAGTGGTGCCAGTATGGAGTGATTGACAACCATACAAGAACTATGTGGAATGGGTACAGGGAAACTCTCTGAAAGAGATATGCTCCTGCCAGAAGAAATGGAACAGATGTTCAAGAGACTGGATGACCACTTGAGTGATACAAAAAAAATCCATCAAGTGACAGACATTACCTCTGAGTCCTTTTCAACTCCAGGAGTCTATGGATCAATGATCTAGCCTATTACCAACTCAGAGCACTTCCACATAGATGAAAAACTGTCCTAAAAGGGGGAAAAGTGTTGTAGCCAACACATTTAGACAAGAGAAATTAATTAAGGGAATAGAATTGAAAAAGAAGTAAAATTATATTTGCACATGATAAAAGAACATACCTGAAAAACCAGAGAGAATCAGTGATAACAGTAATTCAAACAATATAAGAGCTCAGTGGGGTGGCAGAATAGAAATTTAACGTACAGAAATCAGTAGCATTTGTATACTCAATAATGATCAATTAGAAGATATATTGATAGAGGAAAACTCATTTACAGTTGCAAAAAAGAAAAGAAAATATAGTTGATTCTCATTATTCGTGGTACATATGTTCTGTAAAGACATCTGTAACACTGAATTTAGCAAATACTAAATTGTTGCCCCTACTGAAATACAAGGTTAAGTTCCTGCAAGCCTCTGATCACATCATTTTTACTAACTGATCGGTATATAACCCTCTTGTGTGTGTCTGTTTAAGGACACCTTATATAATAAATATTTATAAACATAGAACTCACAGTCAAAAGCACTATAACTCATTCCTTAATGAAGATTGTGAAACACCCATATTTTTTTCTAGCACTTCAACACTACACTTGGGGACCATTTTAAACAGCAAGATCACCAACAGTAAGCACAAAAATGTGGAAAAGGTGGCATTAAAATATATTATTAAAAGGACACTTTTTTAGAGCAGTTGGGTGACTCATTTTTCACTACTCTGAGCTTATGCATACCTACAAAATGTACTGACTATTGATTTTTGGAATTGCGAATAAATTTTAGTAAGGTGAATTCGCAAACATGGAATCCAAAATAATGATCAACCATACCTAAAATAAAGTTAAGAAATGTGCAAAAACAATATGAGAAAAACTTTAAAACACTCCTGAAAGACACAAAGGTAGATGTAGACATCTCTTGGTTTTAGATAGATGGTTTATTGTCATGAAGATGTTGGTTCTCTCAGAGTTCATCTATTACAGTAACACAATCCCAATAAAAATAACAGCAAATATTTTATGGAGTTTAAAAAGTTGATAGAAAACCTCATACAGAAAAATAAATGTGAGAGAAATTAGAAAATACTGAAGAAGAAAAGCCATGAGGAGAGGGACTCATGCTAATATATAAAACACTAACATCTTTATGCTTACATGGTGCTAGCCCAAGAAAAGACAAACTGATGGAATAGAATACAACCCAAAACAGACAAATATATGTATAGAACTTTAATGTATTATAAAAATAGCATCTCAAATCACTGGATCTTTCTAGTAACTGATGCTGAGATGACAAATGGCCATTGGAAAACAATAAAATAGATCCATGTTTCGTACTACATATAAGAATAAACTCCAAATAGATCCAAGTCCTAAATGTAAAAAAATGAAAACATACAAGTACTAGAAGAAAATATGAGTGAATTCCTTTATAACATGGGTACAGAAAAAGGTCTTTTAAGTATGATTCAAAATCCAGAGGCAATAAAAGATTGCTCAGCTTGGCTACATAGAAATTCATTTTTTAAAATGCATTACCAAAAAGGACCTTATATAAGCAAAATAAAAAGACAAATGATAAACTGGGAGAAAGTATTTGCACAATATATCACACAAAGGACTGATGTCCTAAAATATAGAGAACTTTGTAAAAATTCGGTCAGTTAAACATCTGCCTTTGGCTAAGGTCATGATCCCAGGGCCCTGGGATCGAGCCCCACATCAGACTATTCAGGGATATCTGGGTGGCTCAGTTGGCTAAGCTTCTGCCTTCGGCTCAGGTCATGGGTCCTGGGATCGAATCCCACATCAGATTCCTTGCTCAGCAGGGAGCATGCTTCTCCCTCTGCCTGCTGCTCCCCCTGCTTGTGCACTCTCTCTCTCTCTCTGACAAAATCTTAACAAACAAAAAAACCACCTTCATTTAGAGAACTTCTGGTCATATGGCAATATGAGGTGGTAATGCAAACCATTTCACAAATAACAATTTTAAGAGCTGGATAAGATATTTTAAAAAATCAACAAGTATTTAAAGGCACAAGAAAAATGTTCAAGAGCAGATAGAATGTGAAGAGTTCATTGTCCAAAAACTCCAACTGGAAAAGTTAAGGATTGTGAGGTTGTGACACTGTGGCCTAAGGACACTCCCCAACTTTCATGGCCTAGACAACAGAAAAATGGAGCCTGACTGGCTCAAGGTGCCAGAGATGAGTTCAAGGCTAAAGAAGTGAAAATTTAAAAAACAAATCCCAGCAGCAAGAAACCACAATGAGAGAGAGCCATAAAATCTGAGCATAAACTCTAATTTCTGCCTAATCACTAAATTATGCATGTACAGGGGAGAACCCAGGAAACACCGTTTTGTTTGTTTAAAAAGCAGAGAGGAAGCTACTCTTGAGAGAACTAATGGAGCAAAGTCTGTGTGTTTGCTACTTTTTAACTGAAATGCATTTCCAAATCGTGTATAGCTTGGGCAGCAGTAATCTACTCTTATGGGATTAGAGTGTCAGAGGAAACAGGCTGAGACTGGCAGAGCAGTTGAAAATTTAAGCAAGTAAATTGCTGAAAGGGTGTGCTCCAAAATCTGCCCAAATCTTTGGCTGACCATCAAGTTATTGGGCATTGGGGAAACACTGAAGGTGGCAGGGTAAAAAAGCAGCAGTGAGAAGCCATAGAGCAGAATAGAGATTTGAACTGCTTCATACTACAGGAAAGAAAAGTTTGCAGTTTGAGTACAGGCAAGATAACTTATTAGAATAGAAAAAAATCAAGCAGACCAAAAAAATTTTTTAAGCCTTGAAGAATGCAATAGAATCCAGCATCACTAAAACATATTCCCTAAGTATCCAGTTTTGAACCAAAAAACTTAGTAGACATACAAAGAAATAGGAAAATGTGTTCCATTCTGATAGACCAAAGTCCATCATTAGAAATTTTGAGTTAGTGCAAATGTTGTATTTAGCAGACTTCAAAGCAGCTACTATAAATATATACAAAGAATTAAAGGAAAATATGGTATTAATGAAGAAATTAATAGGGAATCTCAATAGAAGAATGAAGATATTAAAAATGCAAAAGGAAAATTCAAAACTGAAAAGTACAACAAAACATATACTAAATAGCAGAGTGGGGAGAGCAGAAGAATCATTGAACTTGAATATAGGCTATTAAAAATTACCCATTCCAAAGAAAAGAAAGAAAAAAGGATTGGAAAAAAGTAAACAAAACCTCAGGGACTTGTGGGATGATTTCAAGCATTTCAAAATCATAAAATTGGAGTCCTAGGAGAAGAGGAGATAAATTTTTTTTTAAAAATTGGAGACAATGAAAACTTCCAAAATGTTGTAGAAAACATGAATAAATCCAACAAGTCTAAGTAATCCTAAGCATGGTAAATACAAATAAAATACAAATAAAAACATCATAGTCTAACTGCTAAAAGATTATGATAACAAGGAAATCTTGAAATCAGCCAGAGAAGAACAACATGTTACAATCAGGGGAACAGTGTCACAACATGAATGACTTCTCAGCTAAAACTATGTGCAGGAAAAAAAAACAAAAACCTGTAACAAACAATTATATATTCAGTAACCTACCTTCCAAATTAAAGGTGAGAGGAATACACTTTAGTATGTTTGAGTAAACTCTTAACACAGTACCCTCTGACAGATAGCTATAAACTCTGAACGAAATACAAAGGATAACTACCCAGAGACTCTGGAGAGTGACTTAAGGCAAGCAGATTCTGATGTAGTGAATTTCCTATTATTACATATGTTAGCTTGAGAGCAGGCTGAGGTAGGATATGGTCAGTGCCACATGTGGAGGCTTACTCTCTAAATGAAAACATGTATTCTTACTGGGTCAAAAAACAGAAAACAGAGGTTTGAGAATCTTTAAGTTCTGGAAAGTGCAGAAAGAACCCAAACAAGGAGAGAGCCAGAAACAGAGAGCCCCAAATTTTGTGTATATAAACTGCCCAAATCTTTGACTGACTCCCTAACCACACATGCACAGGCAGGTTATAAGATCACCATCCAAGGCAAAAATAATTACACAGAAATTTGAACTGCCACCCAAGAGGTAGAGATTTCCATCTAATGAAATTCACATCTGCTTAAAATATCAAGGCTTGTGAGTGATGTTACAGAATCCAGAGTCTCAGCATATGTTGAACTCTGGGGTACAACTTTAAGTTATTCAACATATAACCATGAAAATATGATTTGGTTTCAAGAGAAAAGGCAATAAACAAACCTGATATGACCCAGATGTTGGATTATCAGACAAGGACTTTAAAGTAGTTATTTTAGGGGTACCTGGGTGGCTCAGTTGGTTAAGTGTCTGCCTTCAGCTCAGGGATTGAGCCCCATTTCGGTCTCCCTGCTGAGCAGGGAGCCTGCTTTTCCCTCTGCAGGCCACTCCCCCTGCTTATGCTCTCTCATTCTCTCTGTCAAGTAAATAAACTCTTTAAAATAAATAAAAATAAAGTAGCTACTGTAACTATGTCCATTCAGGTAAGGAAAAGATGCTTATAACAGATGAAAAGACAGGAAATCCCAGCCTAGAAACAAACAGGAAATTCTAGAACTAATAATTAGAATATATTAAGTTTAAAAACACCACCAAATAGGCTTACGAACAGAATAAACAGGAGAAGGAGTCCATGGATCTGATATAGACCAGTAGAAATTATCTAGTCTAAAAAAGCGATAAAATAATTTTTTAATGAATGGAATTTCAGGGAATTGTTGGGCAATACGCAAAAACCTAAAACACTTTGTAACTGAAGTTTTAAAATGAGAGGAGAGAGAGGATGGAAAAAAATGTTTGGAGAAAAAGTGATTGAAAAATACCCCAAATTTCTTGAAAGACATAAATTTATAGATTCAAGTTCAGTGAACCCCAGGCAAAATAAATAATAAGAAAGTCATAGTTACAGTGTTGAAAACCAAACATAAAGAGAAAATCTTGAAAGCTTACAGGAAAAAAAAGTTACACATTCACATAAAGGGGAACAATTGTTAGAAATCACTGACTTCGCATCAGAAATTACAGAACCTAGAAGGCAGTGGAACACCACCATTAAAGTGTTGAAAAATAAAACTTCTCAACCCAGAATTCTATATCAAATAAAAATATTTTTCAAAAATAAAATCAAACTAAAGACATTTTCAGATAAAAGTAAACCGAGTGAAGTTATCCTCAGAAGATTTGCACTGCAAGAAACGCTAAAGGAAATTTTTTAGGCTGAAGGGAATATATACAATATAGAAAATTAGATCTTAAGGATGGAATGACCAGCATCTAGGAAATATTTTTTAAACTGCTTTTCCTCTTCATTCCCTTGATATACATATAGATATAATACATATGGCAACTATGGCATAAAAAGCAACTGGTGGAGTGGTAAATGGCTCTGTTTGGTTGCCAGGTTTCTAGATTTTAAAGATTTGTGGATTTTAACTTCTCTCAGCACTTAAATAGGCCATATATATATCTTAACTTTGACTTATACTCCAAATCCTGGAAAACATTCTTTTCCAGCATGCTTGGTACTTTCACCAAGATAGGCCACATACCTTGGCCAAAAACAAGTCTCAATAAATTTAAAAGAATTGAAATCATATAGAGTATGTTCTTGAACTACAAAGAAATTAAATGAGAAACCAATGTCAATAAGGTATTTATTAAAATGTCAAAATATTTGTAAATTAAATACATTCCTGAATAATCCATAGCACAGAGAAGAAATTACCAGGTAAGATAACAAATCCAAAAGTTAGTTCTTTGAAAAAAATCAATAAACCTGTAATTAGTAAGAAAAAAAGAGAACACAAATTAACACAGAATGGTTATCACCAGAAATCCTACAGACATTAAAATCATAATGAAAGAATATTATGAACAAATTTTATCTGAAAAATTCAAAAACTAAGAAGAAATGAACCTTGAAAAATAAAACTAATCAAAACTGACATAAAAATGAAGAAGAAAATCTGAATCACTTTATCAAAGAAATTTAATGGGTTATCTAAACCCTTTCCACAAAAGAAGTTCCAGGTCTGGATGGTTTCACTGGTGAATTTTGTCAAAGAGTGAAAGAAAACATAATGCCAATCTTCACAAAATCTTTTAGAAAACAGAAGAAGAGTTAGCACTTCTCAACTTTTATGAGCCTAGCAAAACTTTAATATCAAAACAAGGGTTACAATAAAAGCAAAATACTGTATAAGTTAATCAAATCCAACCATACGTAAAAAGATGCTACCTCATGACCAAGTCAGGTTGATCTGAATGAAAGATTGTTTTAACAATCAATATTCTTGATGTAATTCAATTTATTGCAATATAAAGGATTATCTGACCAGGTGCAGAAAAAATGATTTGACATAACTCAAGGTCCATTCATGATACAAACTTTCAGGAACAGAGGAAAAGAGAACTTCCTCAAAGTAATAAAGGGCATTGTTATGTAAATGAGCCAAAGAGGGCTCTTAGGTGGATTATTTCTTTACTGCTAGCTGAGACCCATTTGTGCAAGAGCCTGCTGGCACCAAATTGAAATTTTTTGCACATCCAATTATTTTTTAAAATAGTCCAAACAAACATATTTTTAGCTATTTAGACTGCCTGCTTTGCGTTAACTCATAAAACCTCATTGAAAGCTGTTACCTATTGATAAGATAGGGCCTTGTAGTTATTAGACTCCAAGCAGCTACTGCTCTTTGAGGAGGTCTGTCATCCAGAGACTACCTGCCTTGTTGCTGAGTGGCATCACCTAGACATAAGCCCTCTCTCCAATCTTCCTCTCCCCTTGCAGTTTCTTTGCCTGCCTTCTAGAAGTAGCCTCTTACTCTAAGCCTTTGAGAGGTCTCAGGTGAGGGACTCTCTCATTCATCCCTTTCCAAGTGTCACCCAGTAAAGCTTGTTGTGTGTAACTGCCTCTTCTGATGATATCTTTTTCCTTGATCAGTCCCTGAATCCCACAAATTCCCTATAGGCATCTACCAGAAAAAAAGAAAAGAAAAAAAGAAATCTACAGTTACCATAAATGCTTTACCCTATGACCAGGAAAAGGCAAGGATAACCACTTCCACCACTTCTATTAAACATTGTACTGAAGTTCCTAGTCAGCGTGATAGGCAAGAAAAAGAAATAAAAGCCACTAAGATCAGAAAATAAGTTTTAAAAATATCTATTTGCATAAGTTATAATTATTTACCTAGAAAATTCTTAAAAATATTCAGCACTACCATTGGAACTTATATGTGAATTTAGCAAAGTCACAGAATACAAAATCAATATACAAAACAGTTATATTTCTGTATACTGGCAACAATTGAAAACGAGAAGTTTTAAACTACATTTAAAATAGTGTCAAAAACCACAAAGTATTTGGTGATAAATTTAATTAAAGAAATGACAATCTCTACACTGTAAATTACAAAACATTCCTTAGAGAAATTAAGGAATACCAAAATTAAGTAGATATACCATGTTCATAGATTGGAAAAATCAAAATTATTAAGATATCAGTTTTCCTTAAACCTGTCTATAGAGTCAATGTAATTCCACACATCATTCCAGCAGGCTTTTTGATAAAAACTAAGAATCTGATTCTAAAATGTATATGGAGATGTAAAGGAACCAGAATTTCCAAAGCATTCTTGAAAAAGAACAACAAAGTTGGGTGACTTAATTTACCTAATTTTGTGGCTTACTCTAAACCTACAATAAACAAGACTGTGGTATTGATGAAAGAATAGCCATACAGATCAATGGAATGAAAGAGTCCAGAAATGAACTCACAAAAAATGGACAATTGATTTTCAACAAAAGTAGCAAAGTAATTCAATGAGAAAAATTATATTCAACAGATGATATTGGAAATACTGGATATGAATATGGAAAAAAGTGAACATCAACCGTTACATCACACCAAGCCACAGACTGGGAGAAAATCTTTGCAAAATATATATATCCAATAAAAGGCTGATATTCAAGATATCAAAGTAACTCTTACAACTCAATAATAAAAAGGCAGACAACCCAATATTTTTTGACAAAGATTTTATAGTGTACTTCACAAAAGAAGACATATGATTAGCCACAAATACATGAAAAACTGCTCAACATCATTAACCTTTTTTTTAAATGTCAGCTTGGCAAGGCTACAATTCCCAGTTATTCAATCAAACACTAATCTAGATGTTGCTGTGAAGGCATTTTGTAGATATGATTAAAGTCCATAACCAGTTGGTGGGTCTGATTCAATTAGTTGAAGAACCTTAAGAACAGAACTGATGCTTTCCTGGTGAAGAAGAAATTCTGTCTGTGGACAGCAGCTTTGGCCAGTGCCCAAAGAGATCCAGCTTGCCCTTCCTGACAGCCTGCCCTAGGCATGTCGTTTTAGCCAGACTGGAGAGTATGAAGTTGAGGTGTGGGAAGGGTAATATCTGACAGCCCTTCAGGAGACTCTAGAGAAGATAGCTGACCCCATCAAAAAGATGTTTTACTTTGTTCTTTGGACCTATAAGAACTAGGGCACCAATACCACATATCTTGCTAAATTCTAGACCTGTTTTCACGGGGCTTCCTGGGACATAAGGCTCACCATCTTCTGAAAGAGGGGCTACACAGGGGCATTCACTGTTCCAGGAATATTCTGGGGCTAGAGGGCCAACCTCAGACACTTGCTCCATCATATTTCCAACCCTCAGCCTCCAAAGGAGGACTTGTGTCTTACTGGGAGTTGTTCTTTCTTTACTTTCCTGAGGGTGAGGATTTGGAGAACAGTGGTCCAGGAACTTTTAGTTCTGGGACTTCTCTGGGAGGTTAACAATAGTGTTCTTCCTCCCATTTCTTTTCTACAGCTCCTGTCTTTGTTGATATATTTAACCTATACCCCATGCCCAGCAGAGAAACATCTCATTTGCTATTTTGCTGTGATTGAGATCAAGGAAAAAACATCAAGGTCCACCAACAGCTCAATTCTCAAAGCAAATCTTGCATCTCAGCTCCCTGGGCAATGATCTAGTCTACTTTCTCTGTAAATTATCAGTTTTCATGTTTGAGTTACTCTAGACGTCTGTGGAGAAGCCTCTGGGGTTTCTGCTCACTGTCTATCAAAGCTTGGGTATCCAGGCAAGGTGGTGGTATTTAATCAGAAGTCTGCATCAGACAGGCCTTCTATGAACCCTGCAAGAGTGTGTAACTGCAAAAGCTTTGCTTAAAGCAAGGGCTGGGATGCCTCATGGTCCTTGAGGTGGCCTTTTTCACTTTCAAGTAACTCTGTCTTCCTTTGGAGTTACACCGAATCTGCTGGAGAGTGTCATGAGGTTTCAGACCTCTCTCTGGGAGTTTTTAGAGGTACTACCTAGCAATCCTGTCCACATTATCAGAAACCTTGATTTATGTTTCTCTGCTTCCAGAGTAAATTTGAATATAAGTGATTTGCCTTCTGCCAGGAATCCAGAATTATATTCTTTATATGTGAGTCTTCCCAGTATTCCATCCTTTCCTGTAGAACGGAGTAGAAATGGTCCAAGGTAGGAGTTACATCCTACAGTGGAGGTTTACAACTTTAATATGCCTATAAATTTCCCTATTGTAAAAGCAGAAGACCTGGCCCCACTCCCAGAGATTCAGATTCTCTGGGTCTGGGGTGGAGCCTGGCATTCTGTATTTTTAACAAGCTCCTGAGCAGGATCTCAGCAAATTATACCTGGGGAGCCAGCACCTAAGCAGGTGATCCAAGAGGAAATGCTCCTCCCCCCGTGCTTCTCTCTTCTCAGGTCTGAGCCCTGAGCATCCTCCCTCTCACCAGGGCCAAGGAAAACTCAAGGGGCTCCAAGACCCAGAGCCAGTTTACCTCTTGACTGTCAGGCTTGTGGTCCTTACAGAAAGTCCTCTGGGCCTGGAGTAAAAACTGTGCCTGCTTCCTAGGGCTGTCATGGGCATAAAATGGATAGAGGGCTTGGAACAGGGTCTAGGACACAGTGAGAACTCAACAAATATTAGCTGCTCTATAATAATGATTATCACCACCTTTGCTACTCCTGTCACACCCACCGAGAGATGGCAGGGAACCTCCTGATTCCTCCACCCTCATGGTTTTCCTTGTGAGGAAACCACTCAGAGCAGTCCAGAGCCATGTGGGACAAAGGATAATCATGAGCTTGGCACCAATACCAAACTCCTCTTACCTATCTCCCTCACAGGCACAGGGAGACTTTCCCAGGGCTCTCAGCTTGTGCAGGAGTAGCCTGTGCACCCCTTCCGATAGTGAACTAGTCCCCCCACTGAGAAATTAGTATCTAACCACCGCTCTCCATGACTGTTTCCTTCCTACACGATACTACAATTCTGAAAGCCTTCTTCTGTCATTCTAGGTATGCATGGAGATCTCACTCTGGTCTAGTTCCCTCTTCCCAGGCATCAAGTGGCTGATGGAAGACCTCATCAAGCCCCCCTTCAGAATCAAATAACTCTCCCCTGAAGATACTGATGACTGTTGAGGCTAGTGACCTTCCTGGTGTTCCTCAAGCCATCCTTCAGGAGCTCATCAACCTGTGTTCCAGGAAGTGAGTGGCTATGTCTTGAGACTCTGCTGGCCCATTCACAAAGAGTAGGAAGTCTTTCTTAATGTGATAAGATGAGCCAAGTACATCATGTAAGTGCTCAATACATATCTGTAGAATGGTTGTACCTTGATTCAGGCAACCTTGCTCCTGGGCTTCAAAATTCCCTGATAGGGGTGTGTATATTTCAAAGAAATAACTCAGTCTAGGCCACAGCAGTGGCCAGCATGGACCATCTGGTGTCTCTCCAGGCAGGCCCTCTGCAATATGGGAAGTAGGGAGGATCTTCACATGGCCTAGAGTCTGCAGGAAGATCCTACTCTGTTCTTTCTGATTTGGCCTCTGGCAAAGGGGCATGTAATATGGCCTGGCAATATATGTCCTTTTATAGGACTTGTAGTCACCGATTTTTGGTCCCTACTTGATAATTCTTTGCATTGTATATCCAATATTCTCTGGCTAATGTAATGATTATGGGTGGGTCAGATGCTACAATCAGAAGTAAAATAGGAGATCCCATTCTTGGAGGATTTGGCGAGGTAACACTGTTTGCCAGTGCCCCTACCACTAGGCATGATTATCTAAACTGAAAAGGAAGATATCTACCACTCACAGCAGATTGCTGGTTGGGGACAACCAATGAGGGAAGACATCATTCATACTGGGGAGATGCTCATTTATTGATCCCTCAGTAGTTAACCCATCTGAAAGCTGGCTATTCAGGATAAGGTAGAGTGAGGGCTTCATATACATTTCAACCATTTTTGTGGCCTGAGAGTTCATACCCCTCTGCATGGGTGTCTGGTGGAGGATTTTGAGTCCTAGAAGGGCCTGAGGGCTCAGCCCTCTGGCATGACAGAGACCACAGGGACATAGTTTAAATGCATGGTTAAGAATCCACCTCTGGTGCCAGCCTAACTCTACAGTAGTGGGTGCCACTCCTTGCCTCAGTTTCCTCCTTTGTTGTTGTGGAAATTCAATGAATTAATTTACAAGTGCTTTGCACAGTGTGTGGCACAGAATAAGCACTGTGAACAGGGTATCATTACCACCACAGTTGGTGTTTTCTCAGCATCTCTCTCTAAGTAATAAGCAGGTTTCATCCTGGTAGGATTGTTATAAAGTATCTTCTGCAAAAGAGCAAGCCTTAGTTCTCCAAAAATTGAAAAGCTGTCAGTCTGTTTGATATTTCTGCAAAATTCTGTGCTTTCTTTTTAATAGGCTAGAGGCACAACACAAACCTATCAGGCTCACCGTCTCCCATCATAACCCTGGAGGAACTCAGGGGTACATGTGGGACAGGAGATCTGGTTAGAAAGACAGGACCTGATCACAAAAGGAGGTCACTGGTGAAGAGCAAAACAAACTCACCATATAACCTTGAGCTGGTTACTCCCCGCTCTGTGCCTCAGTTGTCTTTTCTGTACAGGGGGTGGGTTTGAGGAATGGGGTCAAGTGCTCGGGAGGAGATCTGCTGCATCCAATGATCCCTAAAGAACCTCCCAGGTCTCCCTCTTAAGGCCTCTCTCCCTCTTCTTCCATAAGCCAAATAAGCATTAAAAGTAACTGTGGATAGACCAATGGAACAGAATAGAGAACCCAGAAATGGACCCTTGGCTCTTTGGGCAACTAATCTTTGACAAAGCAGGAAAAAACATCCGGTGGAAAAAAGACAGTCTCTTCAATAAGTGGTGCTGGGAAAATTAGACAGCTACATGCAAAAGAATGAAACTTGACCACTCTCTCACACCATACACAAAGATAAACTCCAAATGGATGAAAGACCTCGATGTGAGACAGGAATCCATCAAAATCCTAGAGGAGAACATAGGCTACAACCTCTTCGACATCGGCCACGGCAACCTTTTTTATTACACATCTCCAAAGGCAAGAGAAACAAAAGGTAAAATGAACTTGTGGGACTTCATCAAGATAAAAAGCTTCTGCACAGCCAAGGAAACAGTCAAAAAAACTAAGAGGCAGCCCACAGAATGGGAGAATATATTTGCAAATGACACTACAGATAAAAGACTGGTATCCAAGATCTACAAAGACCTTCTCAAACTCAATACACGAGAAACAATCAAATCAAAAAATGGACAGAAGATATGAACAGACAC